>NC_136867.1:0-616669 GCF_951799975.1 Gobius niger
CCCTAACCCTAACCCTAACCCTAACCCTAACCCTAACCCTAACCCTAACCCTAACCCTAACCCTAACCCTAACCCTAACCCTAACCCTAACCCTAACCCTAACCCTAACCCTAACCCTAACCCTAACCCTAACCCTAACCCTAACCCTAACCCTAACCCTAACCCTAACCCTAACCCTAACCCTAACCCTAACCCTAACCCTAACCCTAACCCTAACCCTAACCCTAACCCTAACCCTAACCCTAACCCTAACCCTAACCCTAACCCTAACCCTAACCCTAACCCTAACCCTAACCCTAACCCTAACCCTAACCCTAACCCTAACCCTAACCCTAACCCTAACCCTAACCCTAACCCTAACCCTAACCCTAACCCTAACCCTAACCCTAACCCTAACCCTAACCCTAACCCTAACCCTAACCCTAACCCTAACCCTAACCCTAACCCTAACCCTAACCCTAACCCTAACCCTAACCCTAACCCTAACCCTAACCCTAACCCTAACCCTAACCCTAACCCTAACCCTAACCCTAACCCTAACCCTAACCCTAACCCTAACCCTAACCCTAACCCTAACCCTAACCCTAACCCTAACCCTAACCCTAACCCTAACCCTAACCCTAACCCTAACCCTAACCCTAACCCTAACCCTAACCCTAACCCTAACCTAACCCTAACCCTAACCCTAACCCTAACCCTAACCCTAACCCTAACCCTAACCCTAACCCTAACCCTAACCCTAACCCTAACCCTAACCCTAACCCTAACCCTAACCCTAACCCTAACCCTAACCCTAACCCTAACCCTAACCCTAACCCTAACCCTAACCCTAACCTAACCCTAACCCTAACCCTAACCCTAACCCTAACCCTAACCCTAACCCTAACCCTAACCCTAACCCTAACCCTAACCCTAACCCTAACCCTAACCCTAACCCTAACCCTAACCCTAACCCTAACCCTAACCCTAACCCTAACCCTAACCCTAACCCTAACCCTAACCCTAACCCTAACCCTAACCCTAACCCTAACCCTAACCCTAACCCTAACCCTAACCCTAACCCTAACCCTAACCCTAACCCTAACCCTAACCCTAACCCTAACCCTAACCCTAACCCTAACCCTAACCCTAACCCTAACCCTAACCCTAACCCTAACCCTAACCCTAACCCTAACCCTAACCCTAACCCTAACCCTAACCCTAACCCTAACCCTAACCCTAACCCTAACCCTAACCCTAACCCTAACCCTAACCCTAACCCTAACCCTAACCCTAACCCTAACCCTAACCCTAACCCTAACCCTAACCCTAACCCTAACCCTAACCCTAACCCTAACCCTAACCCTAACCCTAACCCTAACCCTAACCCTAACCCTAACCCTAACCCTAACCCTAACCCTAACCCTAACCCTAACCCTAACCCTAACCCTAACCCTAACCCTAACCCTAACCCTAACCCTAACCCTAACCCTAACCCTAACCCTAACCCTAACCCTAACCCTAACCCTAACCCTAACCCTAACCCTAACCCTAACCCTAACCCTAACCCTAACCCTAACCCTAACCCTAACCCTAACCCTAACCCTAACCCTAACCCTAACCCTAACCCTAACCCTAACCCTAACCCTAACCCTAACCCTAACCCTAACCCTAACCCTAACCCTAACCCTAACCCTAACCCTAACCCTAACCCTAACCCTAACCCTAACCCTAACCCTAACCCTAACCCTAACCCTAACCCTAACCCTAACCCTAACCCTAACCCTAACCCTAACCCTAACCCTAACCCTAACCCTAACCCTAACCCTAACCCTAACCCTAACCCTAACCCTAACCCTAACCCTAACCCTAACCCTAACCCTAACCCTAACCCTAACCCTAACCCTAACCCTAACCCTAACCCTAACCCTAACCCTAACCCTAACCCTAACCCTAACCCTAACCCTAACCCTAACCCTAACCCTAACCCTAACCCTAACCCTAACCCTAACCCTAACCCTAACCCTAACCCTAACCCTAACCCTAACCCTAACCCTAACCCTAACCCTAACCTAACCCTAACCCTAACCCTAACCCTAACCCTAACCCTAACCCTAACCCTAACCCTAACCCTAACCCTAACCCTAACCCTAACCCTAACCCTAACCCTAACCCTAACCCTAACCCTAACCCTAACCCTAACCCTAACCCTAACCCTAACCCTAACCCTAACCCTAACCCTAACCCTAACCCTAACCCTAACCCTAACCCTAACCCTAACCCTAACCCTAACCCTAACCCTAACCCTAACCCTAACCCTAACCCTAACCCTAACCCTAACCCTAACCCTAACCCTAACCCTAACCCTAACCCTAACCCTAACCCTAACCCTAACCCTAACCCTAACCCTAACCCTAACCCTAACCCTAACCCTAACCCTAACCCTAACCCTAACCCTAACCCTAACCCTAACCCTAACCCTAACCCTAACCCTAACCCTAACCCTAACCCTAACCCTAACCCTAACCCTAACCCTAACCCTAACCCTAACCCTAACCCTAACCCTAACCCTAACCCTAACCCTAACCCTAACCCTAACCCTAACCCTAACCCTAACCCTAACCCTAACCCTAACCCTAACCCTAACCCTAACCCTAACCCTAACCCTAACCCTAACCCTAACCCTAACCCTAACCCTAACCCTAACCCTAACCCTAACCCTAACCCTAACCCTAACCCTAACCCTAACCCTAACCCTAACCCTAACCCTAACCCTAACCCTAACCCTAACCCTAACCCTAACCCTAACCCTAACCCTAACCCTAACCCTAACCCTAACCCTAACCCTAACCCTAACCCTAACCCTAACCCTAACCCTAACCCTAACCCTAACCCTAACCCTAACCCTAACCCTAACCCTAACCCTAACCCTAACCCTAACCCTAACCCTAACCCTAACCCTAACCCTAACCCTAACCCTAACCCTAACCCTAACCCTAACCCTAACCCTAACCCTAACCCTAACCCTAACCCTAACCCTAACCCTAACCCTAACCCTAACCCTAACCCTAACCCTAACCCTAACCCTAACCCTAACCCTAACCCTAACCCTAACCCTAACCCTAACCCTAACCCTAACCCTAACCCTAACCCTAACCCTAACCCTAACCCTAACCCTAACCTAACCCTAACCCTAACCCTAACCCTAACCCTAACCCTAACCCTAACCCTAACCCTAACCCTAACCCTAACCCTAACCCTAACCCTAACCCTAACCCTAACCCTAACCCTAACCCTAACCCTAACCCTAACCCTAACCCTAACCCTAACCCTAACCCTAACCCTAACCCTAACCCTAACCCTAACCCTAACCCTAACCCTAACCCTAACCCTAACCCTAACCCTAACCCTAACCCTAACCCTAACCCTAACCCTAACCCTAACCCTAACCCTAACCCTAACCCTAACCCTAACCCTAACCCTAACCCTAACCCTAACCCTAACCCTAACCCTAACCCTAACCCTAACCCTAACCCTAACCCTAACCCTAACCCTAACCCTAACCCTAACCCTAACCCTAACCCTAACCCTAACCCTAACCCTAACCCTAACCCTAACCCTAACCCTAACCCTAACCCTAACCCTAACCCTAACCCTAACCCTAACCCTAACCCTAACCCTAACCCTAACCCTAACCCTAACCCTAACCCTAACCCTAACCCTAACCCTAACCCTAACCCTAACCCTAACCCTAACCCTAACCCTAACCCTAACCCTAACCCTAACCCTAACCCTAACCCTAACCCTAACCCTAACCCTAACCCTAACCCTAACCCTAACCCTAACCCTAACCCTAACCCTAACCCTAACCCTAACCCTAACCCTAACCCTAACCCTAACCCTAACCCTAACCCTAACCCTAACCCTAACCCTAACCCTAACCCTAACCCTAACCCTAACCCTAACCCTAACCCTAACCCTAACCCTAACCCTAACCCTAACCCTAACCCTAACCCTAACCCTAACCCTAACCCTAACCCTAACCCTAACCCTAACCCTAACCCTAACCCTAACCCTAACCCTAACCCTAACCCTAACCCTAACCCTAACCCTAACCCTAACCCTAACCCTAACCCTAACCCTAACCCTAACCCTAACCCTAACCCTAACCCTAACCCTAACCCTAACCCTAACCCTAACCCTAACCCTAACCCTAACCCTAACCCTAACCCTAACCCTAACCCTAACCCTAACCCTAACCCTAACCCTAACCCTAACCCTAACCCTAACCCTAACCCTAACCCTAACCCTAACCCTAACCCTAACCCTAACCCTAACCCTAACCCTAACCCTAACCCTAACCCTAACCCTAACCCTAACCCTAACCCTAACCCTAACCCTAACCCTAACCCTAACCCTAACCCTAACCCTAACCCTAACCCTAACCCTAACCCTAACCCTAACCCTAACCCTAACCCTAACCCTAACCCTAACCCTAACCCTAACCCTAACCCTAACCCTAACCCTAACCCTAACCCTAACCCTAACCCTAACCCTAACCCTAACCCTAACCCTAACCCTAACCCTAACCCTAACCCTAACCCTAACCCTAACCCTAACCCTAACCCTAACCCTAACCCTAACCCTAACCCTAACCCTAACCCTAACCCTAACCCTAACCCTAACCCTAACCCTAACCCTAACCCTAACCCTAACCCTAACCCTAACCCTAACCCTAACCCTAACCCTAACCCTAACCCTAACCCTAACCCTAACCCTAACCCTAACCCTAACCCTAACCCTAACCCTAACCCTAACCCTAACCCTAACCCTAACCCTAACCCTAACCCTAACCCTAACCCTAACCCTAACCCTAACCCTAACCCTAACCCTAACCCTAACCCTAACCCTAACCCTAACCCTAACCCTAACCCTAACCCTAACCCTAACCCTAACCCTAACCCTAACCCTAACCCTAACCCTAACCCTAACCCTAACCCTAACCCTAACCCTAACCCTAACCCTAACCCTAACCCTAACCCTAACCCTAACCCTAACCCTAACCCTAACCCTAACCCTAACCCTAACCCTAACCCTAACCCTAACCCTAACCCTAACCCTAACCCTAACCCTAACCCTAACCCTAACCCTAACCCTAACCCTAACCCTAACCCTAACCCTAACCCTAACCCTAACCCTAACCCTAACCCTAACCCTAACCCTAACCCTAACCCTAACCCTAACCCTAACCCTAACCCTAACCTAACCCTAACCCTAACCCTAACCCTAACCCTAACCCTAACCCTAACCCTAACCCTAACCCTAACCCTAACCCTAACCCTAACCCTAACCCTAACCCTAACCCTAACCCTAACCCTAACCCTAACCCTAACCCTAACCCTAACCCTAACCCTAACCCTAACCCTAACCCTAACCCTAACCCTAACCCTAACCCTAACCCTAACCCTAACCCTAACCCTAACCCTAACCCTAACCCTAACCCTAACCCTAACCCTAACCCTAACCCTAACCCTAACCCTAACCCTAACCCTAACCCTAACCCTAACCCTAACCCTAACCCTAACCCTAACCCTAACCCTAACCCTAACCCTAACCCTAACCCTAACCCTAACCCTAACCCTAACCCTAACCCTAACCCTAACCCTAACCCTAACCCTAACCCTAACCCTAACCCTAACCCTAACCCTAACCCTAACCCTAACCCTAACCCTAACCCTAACCCTAACCCTAACCCTAACCCTAACCCTAACCCTAACCCTAACCCTAACCCTAACCCTAACCCTAACCCTAACCCTAACCCTAACCCTAACCCTAACCCTAACCCTAACCCTAACCCTAACCCTAACCCTAACCCTAACCCTAACCCTAACCCTAACCCTAACCCTAACCCTAACCCTAACCCTAACCCTAACCCTAACCCTAACCCTAACCCTAACCCTAACCCTAACCCTAACCCTAACCCTAACCCTAACCCTAACCCTAACCCTAACCCTAACCCTAACCCTAACCCTAACCCTAACCCTAACCCTAACCCTAACCCTAACCCTAACCCTAACCCTAACCCTAACCCTAACCCTAACCCTAACCCTAACCCTAACCCTAACCCTAACCCTAACCCTAACCCTAACCCTAACCCTAACCCTAACCCTAACCCTAACCCTAACCCTAACCCTAACCCTAACCCTAACCCTAACCCTAACCCTAACCCTAACCCTAACCCTAACCCTAACCCTAACCCTAACCCTAACCCTAACCCTAACCCTAACCCTAACCCTAACCCTAACCCTAACCCTAACCCTAACCCTAACCCTAACCCTAACCCTAACCCTAACCCTAACCCTAAACCCTAACCCTAACCCTAACCCTAACCCTAACCCTAACCCTAACCCTAACCCTAACCCTAACCCTAACCCTAACCCTAACCCTAACCCTAACCCTAACCCTGAGTTGGGGGATAGATGACCTAATCCAATCATTGGCCCTAACCTTAAGGTCAGTGGACCCATGCCTAAACCTAATTTATAGGAAGGACAATTTTAGTTCTACAAAAAAACATCATTTTTTGCATTATGGATTATGTTAGCTTGTTATTTTAGTTTGTTATTTTGGTGTTGTACAACGCGACTCTGGGAAAACCTCATGGTACAACTTGCAGCAGATATGGCCCGTGCATTACCGAGCTCCACTAGGGAGTTGGGTCTAACTCATAAACCTACTCCGCCAGTGCCTATCTGGTGTTGGAAATGCCAGCGTTCATCATAAGACGCCTTGGAAGCCAGTTGGGGAAATACCGTAAGACGTGCCTATAATTTACCATGACAAGCAGTCATGAGGACATGTGCACTGATGCCTGAAGAAGGACTAGTTGATCCGAAACGTCGCGACCGTGCACAGAGGGGAATAGCTCACATTTAAAAATCCAAATTTGGTCAAGTTTGATAGAGCAACGCGGGATTTGGCGCACAGTATATAAGAAGCTCACCAAGCAGGGAGCATTCAGTCAGAGCAAGGCTACTCAAGGACACACATGGACGTCAGAGTGACTCAGATCAATGGATAATACACACCAGGGGGCGCTGAACCCAATTTTTAAGGCAAGTTAGCCGACATTTCAAAACAATTTCACATTTAATTTAATTTTACATTATCAGTTTCTTCTATTAATTTCTCCATTAAACCAAGTTGAGTTGGGGGATAGATGACCTAATCCAATCATTGGCCCTAACCTTAAGGTCAGTGGACCCATGCCTAAACCTAATTTATAGGAAGGACAATTTTAGTTCTACAAAAAAACATCATTTTTTGCATTATGGATTATGTTAGCTTGTTATTTTAGTTTGTTATTTTGGTGTTGTACAACGCGACTCTGGGAAAACCTCATGGTACAACTTGCAGCAGATATGGCCCGTGCATTACCGAGCTCCACTAGGGAGTTGGGTCTAACTCATAAACCTACTCCGCCAGTGCCTATCTGGTGTTGGAAATGCCAGCGTTCATCATAAGACGCCTTGGAAGCCAGTTGGGGAAATACCGTAAGACGTGCCTATAATTTACCATGACAAGCAGTCATGAGGACATGTGCACTGATGCCTGAAGAAGGACTAGTTGATCCGAAACGTCGCGACCGTGCACAGAGGGGAATAGCTCACATTTAAAAATCCAAATTTGGTCAAGTTTGATAGAGCAACGCGGGATTTGGCGCACAGTATATAAGAAGCTCACCAAGCAGGGAGCATTCAGTCAGAGCAAGGCTACTCAAGGACACACATGGACGTCAGAGTGACTCAGATCAATGGATAATACACACCAGGGGGCGCTGAACCCAATTTTTAAGGCAAGTTAGCCGACATTTCAAAACAATTTCACATTTAATTTAATTTTACATTATCAGTTTCTTCTATTAATTTCTCCATTAAACCAAGTTGAGTTGGGGGATAGATGACCTAATCCAATCATTGGCCCTAACCTTAAGGTCAGTGGACCCATGCCTAAACCTAATTTATAGGAAGGACAATTTTAGTTCTACAAAAAAACATCATTTTTTGCATTATGGATTATGTTAGCTTGTTATTTTAGTTTGTTATTTTGGTGTTGTACAACGCGACTCTGGGAAAACCTCATGGTACAACTTGCAGCAGATATGGCCCGTGCATTACCGAGCTCCACTAGGGAGTTGGGTCTAACTCATAAACCTACTCCGCCAGTGCCTATCTGGTGTTGGAAATGCCAGCGTTCATCATAAGACGCCTTGGAAGCCAGTTGGGGAAATACCGTAAGACGTGCCTATAATTTACCATGACAAGCAGTCATGAGGACATGTGCACTGATGCCTGAAGAAGGACTAGTTGATCCGAAACGTCGCGACCGTGCACAGAGGGGAATAGCTCACATTTAAAAATCCAAATTTGGTCAAGTTTGATAGAGCAACGCGGGATTTGGCGCACAGTATATAAGAAGCTCACCAAGCAGGGAGCATTCAGTCAGAGCAAGGCTACTCAAGGACACACATGGACGTCAGAGTGACTCAGATCAATGGATAATACACACCAGGGGGCGCTGAACCCAATTTTTAAGGCAAGTTAGCCGACATTTCAAAACAATTTCACATTTAATTTAATTTTACATTATCAGTTTCTTCTATTAATTTCTCCATTAAACCAAGTTGAGTTGGGGGATAGATGACCTAATCCAATCATTGGCCCTAACCTTAAGGTCAGTGGACCCATGCCTAAACCTAATTTATAGGAAGGACAATTTTAGTTCTACAAAAAAACATCATTTTTTGCATTATGGATTATGTTAGCTTGTTATTTTAGTTTGTTATTTTGGTGTTGTACAACGCGACTCTGGGAAAACCTCATGGTACAACTTGCAGCAGATATGGCCCGTGCATTACCGAGCTCCACTAGGGAGTTGGGTCTAACTCATAAACCTACTCCGCCAGTGCCTATCTGGTGTTGGAAATGCCAGCGTTCATCATAAGACGCCTTGGAAGCCAGTTGGGGAAATACCGTAAGACGTGCCTATAATTTACCATGACAAGCAGTCATGAGGACATGTGCACTGATGCCTGAAGAAGGACTAGTTGATCCGAAACGTCGCGACCGTGCACAGAGGGGAATAGCTCACATTTAAAAATCCAAATTTGGTCAAGTTTGATAGAGCAACGCGGGATTTGGCGCACAGTATATAAGAAGCTCACCAAGCAGGGAGCATTCAGTCAGAGCAAGGCTACTCAAGGACACACATGGACGTCAGAGTGACTCAGATCAATGGATAATACACACCAGGGGGCGCTGAACCCAATTTTTAAGGCAAGTTAGCCGACATTTCAAAACAATTTCACATTTAATTTAATTTTACATTATCAGTTTCTTCTATTAATTTCTCCATTAAACCAAGTTGAGTTGGGGGATAGATGACCTAATCCAATCATTGGCCCTAACCTTAAGGTCAGTGGACCCATGCCTAAACCTAATTTATAGGAAGGACAATTTTAGTTCTACAAAAAAACATCATTTTTTGCATTATGGATTATGTTAGCTTGTTATTTTAGTTTGTTATTTTGGTGTTGTACAACGCGACTCTGGGAAAACCTCATGGTACAACTTGCAGCAGATATGGCCCGTGCATTACCGAGCTCCACTAGGGAGTTGGGTCTAACTCATAAACCTACTCCGCCAGTGCCTATCTGGTGTTGGAAATGCCAGCGTTCATCATAAGACGCCTTGGAAGCCAGTTGGGGAAATACCGTAAGACGTGCCTATAATTTACCATGACAAGCAGTCATGAGGACATGTGCACTGATGCCTGAAGAAGGACTAGTTGATCCGAAACGTCGCGACCGTGCACAGAGGGGAATAGCTCACATTTAAAAATCCAAATTTGGTCAAGTTTGATAGAGCAACGCGGGATTTGGCGCACAGTATATAAGAAGCTCACCAAGCAGGGAGCATTCAGTCAGAGCAAGGCTACTCAAGGACACACATGGACGTCAGAGTGACTCAGATCAATGGATAATACACACCAGGGGGCGCTGAACCCAATTTTTAAGGCAAGTTAGCCGACATTTCAAAACAATTTCACATTTAATTTAATTTTACATTATCAGTTTCTTCTATTAATTTCTCCATTAAACCAAGTTGAGTTGGGGGATAGATGACCTAATCCAATCATTGGCCCTAACCTTAAGGTCAGTGGACCCATGCCTAAACCTAATTTATAGGAAGGACAATTTTAGTTCTACAAAAAAACATCATTTTTTGCATTATGGATTATGTTAGCTTGTTATTTTAGTTTGTTATTTTGGTGTTGTACAACGCGACTCTGGGAAAACCTCATGGTACAACTTGCAGCAGATATGGCCCGTGCATTACCGAGCTCCACTAGGGAGTTGGGTCTAACTCATAAACCTACTCCGCCAGTGCCTATCTGGTGTTGGAAATGCCAGCGTTCATCATAAGACGCCTTGGAAGCCAGTTGGGGAAATACCGTAAGACGTGCCTATAATTTACCATGACAAGCAGTCATGAGGACATGTGCACTGATGCCTGAAGAAGGACTAGTTGATCCGAAACGTCGCGACCGTGCACAGAGGGGAATAGCTCACATTTAAAAATCCAAATTTGGTCAAGTTTGATAGAGCAACGCGGGATTTGGCGCACAGTATATAAGAAGCTCACCAAGCAGGGAGCATTCAGTCAGAGCAAGGCTACTCAAGGACACACATGGACGTCAGAGTGACTCAGATCAATGGATAATACACACCAGGGGGCGCTGAACCCAATTTTTAAGGCAAGTTAGCCGACATTTCAAAACAATTTCACATTTAATTTAATTTTACATTATCAGTTTCTTCTATTAATTTCTCCATTAAACCAAGTTGAGTTGGGGGATAGATGACCTAATCCAATCATTGGCCCTAACCTTAAGGTCAGTGGACCCATGCCTAAACCTAATTTATAGGAAGGACAATTTTAGTTCTACAAAAAAACATCATTTTTTGCATTATGGATTATGTTAGCTTGTTATTTTAGTTTGTTATTTTGGTGTTGTACAACGCGACTCTGGGAAAACCTCATGGTACAACTTGCAGCAGATATGGCCCGTGCATTACCGAGCTCCACTAGGGAGTTGGGTCTAACTCATAAACCTACTCCGCCAGTGCCTATCTGGTGTTGGAAATGCCAGCGTTCATCATAAGACGCCTTGGAAGCCAGTTGGGGAAATACCGTAAGACGTGCCTATAATTTACCATGACAAGCAGTCATGAGGACATGTGCACTGATGCCTGAAGAAGGACTAGTTGATCCGAAACGTCGCGACCGTGCACAGAGGGGAATAGCTCACATTTAAAAATCCAAATTTGGTCAAGTTTGATAGAGCAACGCGGGATTTGGCGCACAGTATATAAGAAGCTCACCAAGCAGGGAGCATTCAGTCAGAGCAAGGCTACTCAAGGACACACATGGACGTCAGAGTGACTCAGATCAATGGATAATACACACCAGGGGGCGCTGAACCCAATTTTTAAGGCAAGTTAGCCGACATTTCAAAACAATTTCACATTTAATTTAATTTTACATTATCAGTTTCTTCTATTAATTTCTCCATTAAACCAAGTTGAGTTGGGGGATAGATGACCTAATCCAATCATTGGCCCTAACCTTAAGGTCAGTGGACCCATGCCTAAACCTAATTTATAGGAAGGACAATTTTAGTTCTACAAAAAAACATCATTTTTTGCATTATGGATTATGTTAGCTTGTTATTTTAGTTTGTTATTTTGGTGTTGTACAACGCGACTCTGGGAAAACCTCATGGTACAACTTGCAGCAGATATGGCCCGTGCATTACCGAGCTCCACTAGGGAGTTGGGTCTAACTCATAAACCTACTCCGCCAGTGCCTATCTGGTGTTGGAAATGCCAGCGTTCATCATAAGACGCCTTGGAAGCCAGTTGGGGAAATACCGTAAGACGTGCCTATAATTTACCATGACAAGCAGTCATGAGGACATGTGCACTGATGCCTGAAGAAGGACTAGTTGATCCGAAACGTCGCGACCGTGCACAGAGGGGAATAGCTCACATTTAAAAATCCAAATTTGGTCAAGTTTGATAGAGCAACGCGGGATTTGGCGCACAGTATATAAGAAGCTCACCAAGCAGGGAGCATTCAGTCAGAGCAAGGCTACTCAAGGACACACATGGACGTCAGAGTGACTCAGATCAATGGATAATACACACCAGGGGGCGCTGAACCCAATTTTTAAGGCAAGTTAGCCGACATTTCAAAACAATTTCACATTTAATTTAATTTTACATTATCAGTTTCTTCTATTAATTTCTCCATTAAACCAAGTTGAGTTGGGGGATAGATGACCTAATCCAATCATTGGCCCTAACCTTAAGGTCAGTGGACCCATGCCTAAACCTAATTTATAGGAAGGACAATTTTAGTTCTACAAAAAAACATCATTTTTTGCATTATGGATTATGTTAGCTTGTTATTTTAGTTTGTTATTTTGGTGTTGTACAACGCGACTCTGGGAAAACCTCATGGTACAACTTGCAGCAGATATGGCCCGTGCATTACCGAGCTCCACTAGGGAGTTGGGTCTAACTCATAAACCTACTCCGCCAGTGCCTATCTGGTGTTGGAAATGCCAGCGTTCATCATAAGACGCCTTGGAAGCCAGTTGGGGAAATACCGTAAGACGTGCCTATAATTTACCATGACAAGCAGTCATGAGGACATGTGCACTGATGCCTGAAGAAGGACTAGTTGATCCGAAACGTCGCGACCGTGCACAGAGGGGAATAGCTCACATTTAAAAATCCAAATTTGGTCAAGTTTGATAGAGCAACGCGGGATTTGGCGCACAGTATATAAGAAGCTCACCAAGCAGGGAGCATTCAGTCAGAGCAAGGCTACTCAAGGACACACATGGACGTCAGAGTGACTCAGATCAATGGATAATACACACCAGGGGGCGCTGAACCCAATTTTTAAGGCAAGTTAGCCGACATTTCAAAACAATTTCACATTTAATTTAATTTTACATTATCAGTTTCTTCTATTAATTTCTCCATTAAACCAAGTTGAGTTGGGGGATAGATGACCTAATCCAATCATTGGCCCTAACCTTAAGGTCAGTGGACCCATGCCTAAACCTAATTTATAGGAAGGACAATTTTAGTTCTACAAAAAAACATCATTTTTTGCATTATGGATTATGTTAGCTTGTTATTTTAGTTTGTTATTTTGGTGTTGTACAACGCGACTCTGGGAAAACCTCATGGTACAACTTGCAGCAGATATGGCCCGTGCATTACCGAGCTCCACTAGGGAGTTGGGTCTAACTCATAAACCTACTCCGCCAGTGCCTATCTGGTGTTGGAAATGCCAGCGTTCATCATAAGACGCCTTGGAAGCCAGTTGGGGAAATACCGTAAGACGTGCCTATAATTTACCATGACAAGCAGTCATGAGGACATGTGCACTGATGCCTGAAGAAGGACTAGTTGATCCGAAACGTCGCGACCGTGCACAGAGGGGAATAGCTCACATTTAAAAATCCAAATTTGGTCAAGTTTGATAGAGCAACGCGGGATTTGGCGCACAGTATATAAGAAGCTCACCAAGCAGGGAGCATTCAGTCAGAGCAAGGCTACTCAAGGACACACATGGACGTCAGAGTGACTCAGATCAATGGATAATACACACCAGGGGGCGCTGAACCCAATTTTTAAGGCAAGTTAGCCGACATTTCAAAACAATTTCACATTTAATTTAATTTTACATTATCAGTTTCTTCTATTAATTTCTCCATTAAACCAAGTTGAGTTGGGGGATAGATGACCTAATCCAATCATTGGCCCTAACCTTAAGGTCAGTGGACCCATGCCTAAACCTAATTTATAGGAAGGACAATTTTAGTTCTACAAAAAAACATCATTTTTTGCATTATGGATTATGTTAGCTTGTTATTTTAGTTTGTTATTTTGGTGTTGTACAACGCGACTCTGGGAAAACCTCATGGTACAACTTGCAGCAGATATGGCCCGTGCATTACCGAGCTCCACTAGGGAGTTGGGTCTAACTCATAAACCTACTCCGCCAGTGCCTATCTGGTGTTGGAAATGCCAGCGTTCATCATAAGACGCCTTGGAAGCCAGTTGGGGAAATACCGTAAGACGTGCCTATAATTTACCATGACAAGCAGTCATGAGGACATGTGCACTGATGCCTGAAGAAGGACTAGTTGATCCGAAACGTCGCGACCGTGCACAGAGGGGAATAGCTCACATTTAAAAATCCAAATTTGGTCAAGTTTGATAGAGCAACGCGGGATTTGGCGCACAGTATATAAGAAGCTCACCAAGCAGGGAGCATTCAGTCAGAGCAAGGCTACTCAAGGACACACATGGACGTCAGAGTGACTCAGATCAATGGATAATACACACCAGGGGGCGCTGAACCCAATTTTTAAGGCAAGTTAGCCGACATTTCAAAACAATTTCACATTTAATTTAATTTTACATTATCAGTTTCTTCTATTAATTTCTCCATTAAACCAAGTTGAGTTGGGGGATAGATGACCTAATCCAATCATTGGCCCTAACCTTAAGGTCAGTGGACCCATGCCTAAACCTAATTTATAGGAAGGACAATTTTAGTTCTACAAAAAAACATCATTTTTTGCATTATGGATTATGTTAGCTTGTTATTTTAGTTTGTTATTTTGGTGTTGTACAACGCGACTCTGGGAAAACCTCATGGTACAACTTGCAGCAGATATGGCCCGTGCATTACCGAGCTCCACTAGGGAGTTGGGTCTAACTCATAAACCTACTCCGCCAGTGCCTATCTGGTGTTGGAAATGCCAGCGTTCATCATAAGACGCCTTGGAAGCCAGTTGGGGAAATACCGTAAGACGTGCCTATAATTTACCATGACAAGCAGTCATGAGGACATGTGCACTGATGCCTGAAGAAGGACTAGTTGATCCGAAACGTCGCGACCGTGCACAGAGGGGAATAGCTCACATTTAAAAATCCAAATTTGGTCAAGTTTGATAGAGCAACGCGGGATTTGGCGCACAGTATATAAGAAGCTCACCAAGCAGGGAGCATTCAGTCAGAGCAAGGCTACTCAAGGACACACATGGACGTCAGAGTGACTCAGATCAATGGATAATACACACCAGGGGGCGCTGAACCCAATTTTTAAGGCAAGTTAGCCGACATTTCAAAACAATTTCACATTTAATTTAATTTTACATTATCAGTTTCTTCTATTAATTTCTCCATTAAACCAAGTTGAGTTGGGGGATAGATGACCTAATCCAATCATTGGCCCTAACCTTAAGGTCAGTGGACCCATGCCTAAACCTAATTTATAGGAAGGACAATTTTAGTTCTACAAAAAAACATCATTTTTTGCATTATGGATTATGTTAGCTTGTTATTTTAGTTTGTTATTTTGGTGTTGTACAACGCGACTCTGGGAAAACCTCATGGTACAACTTGCAGCAGATATGGCCCGTGCATTACCGAGCTCCACTAGGGAGTTGGGTCTAACTCATAAACCTACTCCGCCAGTGCCTATCTGGTGTTGGAAATGCCAGCGTTCATCATAAGACGCCTTGGAAGCCAGTTGGGGAAATACCGTAAGACGTGCCTATAATTTACCATGACAAGCAGTCATGAGGACATGTGCACTGATGCCTGAAGAAGGACTAGTTGATCCGAAACGTCGCGACCGTGCACAGAGGGGAATAGCTCACATTTAAAAATCCAAATTTGGTCAAGTTTGATAGAGCAACGCGGGATTTGGCGCACAGTATATAAGAAGCTCACCAAGCAGGGAGCATTCAGTCAGAGCAAGGCTACTCAAGGACACACATGGACGTCAGAGTGACTCAGATCAATGGATAATACACACCAGGGGGCGCTGAACCCAATTTTTAAGGCAAGTTAGCCGACATTTCAAAACAATTTCACATTTAATTTAATTTTACATTATCAGTTTCTTCTATTAATTTCTCCATTAAACCAAGTTGAGTTGGGGGATAGATGACCTAATCCAATCATTGGCCCTAACCTTAAGGTCAGTGGACCCATGCCTAAACCTAATTTATAGGAAGGACAATTTTAGTTCTACAAAAAAACATCATTTTTTGCATTATGGATTATGTTAGCTTGTTATTTTAGTTTGTTATTTTGGTGTTGTACAACGCGACTCTGGGAAAACCTCATGGTACAACTTGCAGCAGATATGGCCCGTGCATTACCGAGCTCCACTAGGGAGTTGGGTCTAACTCATAAACCTACTCCGCCAGTGCCTATCTGGTGTTGGAAATGCCAGCGTTCATCATAAGACGCCTTGGAAGCCAGTTGGGGAAATACCGTAAGACGTGCCTATAATTTACCATGACAAGCAGTCATGAGGACATGTGCACTGATGCCTGAAGAAGGACTAGTTGATCCGAAACGTCGCGACCGTGCACAGAGGGGAATAGCTCACATTTAAAAATCCAAATTTGGTCAAGTTTGATAGAGCAACGCGGGATTTGGCGCACAGTATATAAGAAGCTCACCAAGCAGGGAGCATTCAGTCAGAGCAAGGCTACTCAAGGACACACATGGACGTCAGAGTGACTCAGATCAATGGATAATACACACCAGGGGGCGCTGAACCCAATTTTTAAGGCAAGTTAGCCGACATTTCAAAACAATTTCACATTTAATTTAATTTTACATTATCAGTTTCTTCTATTAATTTCTCCATTAAACCAAGTTGAGTTGGGGGATAGATGACCTAATCCAATCATTGGCCCTAACCTTAAGGTCAGTGGACCCATGCCTAAACCTAATTTATAGGAAGGACAATTTTAGTTCTACAAAAAAACATCATTTTTTGCATTATGGATTATGTTAGCTTGTTATTTTAGTTTGTTATTTTGGTGTTGTACAACGCGACTCTGGGAAAACCTCATGGTACAACTTGCAGCAGATATGGCCCGTGCATTACCGAGCTCCACTAGGGAGTTGGGTCTAACTCATAAACCTACTCCGCCAGTGCCTATCTGGTGTTGGAAATGCCAGCGTTCATCATAAGACGCCTTGGAAGCCAGTTGGGGAAATACCGTAAGACGTGCCTATAATTTACCATGACAAGCAGTCATGAGGACATGTGCACTGATGCCTGAAGAAGGACTAGTTGATCCGAAACGTCGCGACCGTGCACAGAGGGGAATAGCTCACATTTAAAAATCCAAATTTGGTCAAGTTTGATAGAGCAACGCGGGATTTGGCGCACAGTATATAAGAAGCTCACCAAGCAGGGAGCATTCAGTCAGAGCAAGGCTACTCAAGGACACACATGGACGTCAGAGTGACTCAGATCAATGGATAATACACACCAGGGGGCGCTGAACCCAATTTTTAAGGCAAGTTAGCCGACATTTCAAAACAATTTCACATTTAATTTAATTTTACATTATCAGTTTCTTCTATTAATTTCTCCATTAAACCAAGTTGAGTTGGGGGATAGATGACCTAATCCAATCATTGGCCCTAACCTTAAGGTCAGTGGACCCATGCCTAAACCTAATTTATAGGAAGGACAATTTTAGTTCTACAAAAAAACATCATTTTTTGCATTATGGATTATGTTAGCTTGTTATTTTAGTTTGTTATTTTGGTGTTGTACAACGCGACTCTGGGAAAACCTCATGGTACAACTTGCAGCAGATATGGCCCGTGCATTACCGAGCTCCACTAGGGAGTTGGGTCTAACTCATAAACCTACTCCGCCAGTGCCTATCTGGTGTTGGAAATGCCAGCGTTCATCATAAGACGCCTTGGAAGCCAGTTGGGGAAATACCGTAAGACGTGCCTATAATTTACCATGACAAGCAGTCATGAGGACATGTGCACTGATGCCTGAAGAAGGACTAGTTGATCCGAAACGTCGCGACCGTGCACAGAGGGGAATAGCTCACATTTAAAAATCCAAATTTGGTCAAGTTTGATAGAGCAACGCGGGATTTGGCGCACAGTATATAAGAAGCTCACCAAGCAGGGAGCATTCAGTCAGAGCAAGGCTACTCAAGGACACACATGGACGTCAGAGTGACTCAGATCAATGGATAATACACACCAGGGGGCGCTGAACCCAATTTTTAAGGCAAGTTAGCCGACATTTCAAAACAATTTCACATTTAATTTAATTTTACATTATCAGTTTCTTCTATTAATTTCTCCATTAAACCAAGTTGAGTTGGGGGATAGATGACCTAATCCAATCATTGGCCCTAACCTTAAGGTCAGTGGACCCATGCCTAAACCTAATTTATAGGAAGGACAATTTTAGTTCTACAAAAAAACATCATTTTTTGCATTATGGATTATGTTAGCTTGTTATTTTAGTTTGTTATTTTGGTGTTGTACAACGCGACTCTGGGAAAACCTCATGGTACAACTTGCAGCAGATATGGCCCGTGCATTACCGAGCTCCACTAGGGAGTTGGGTCTAACTCATAAACCTAACCCTAACCCTAACCCTAACCCTAACCCTAACCCTAACCTAACCCTAACCCTAACCCTAACCCTAACCCTAACCCTAACCCTAACCCTAACCCTAGTTATAGGAAGGACCATTTCAGTTCTACAGAAAAATATCATTTTTTGCATTTGGGATTATGTTAGTTTGTTATCGTGCCTTTTTTGGAATGACAATTTCAGTTTTACATTATATCAGTTTTGCATTCAGAATGACGTTGCTTTCTTATTTTCTGATTTTCAAACTAATTGGAGTCTAGCTCAGTTAGTGATGAGTAACTCAGGTATGGCCAGTGCATAACTCAAACCCTTAACCCCTAAACCCTAAGGAACTCCCCCTAGTGGATGGGGTTAGGAAACGTTGCCACATATGCAAATGAGAGTCTTGGCTTTCCAGAGTCATCTGCACTTTCTTCTCTATACCTAACTCTAACCCTAACCCTAACCCTAACAGTTGTTTTTCTAAATCAAAGGGTACGTGGTCGGGGCCTCATCTTGTGTATTTCTACAAAAAACTTTTTTCAAATTCTATTTTTTCAACATTTTTTTCCAAATCCTTAAACTACAGTACAACATGGGCACTGATTTGGCTTGGTTCCAATTGCCCTAATACTTCATAACTTCTCCAAATTTATTAACATTACTTGATTGTAATTGGCCAAAGTAGTGTCACTCAGGACGCAGTTTGAGGCTCTGTCGACCCGTGCTCTGTTTGAAGGCCTCCAGCGTGTGTCTTGTTTGCACAGGAGACACGCTGGGGGCCTTACGGCCAGAGGAGCTCTCCAAGGTGCTAGTCTACGGGTCCTGGTTATTTGGGGGAGAGAATGATCGGCCTTGTGTTTGGGTTTACGTTGCATGACTTGCACTTTAAAGGTACTCCTATTTGGATGGTGGTTTCCCAATCTAGTTTTCCTATTCAATAAGTATACAACTTTAGTAGGATTTTGATGGTTTTCTACTGCAAAGCTACTGGTGAGCGGATATATATTCTCTCTCGCATTTCGCTGGACTCCCTGGACTGCTCTGAGGTTATCTCCCTGGCACTTTAGGACCGAAATAGAGGTGAGCTTTGGGTTCTGGGCAGAGGGCATCATTATATAAATCAATATTAGTTTCACACATTCGGGGGGGCTGGGTCAGTGGATTGGGCAAACTGGGATCTTCTGGGGATAAGTTTGCAGTGTAAAAACATTGCGCTCAAACCCTATGGACTTAATGAGTAGTAATGGAAAAAAATAAAAAATAAAAATAAATACAAATCCTGCTGGTTCTGTGGGCCCTGACCGTCGGGTTATATGGACTGACCTGTTGCCAGTGCACTAAAAGCCTATTGGGCAATATTTTAATAACAACTTTCTAGAACCTAACCCTGCCAGTTGCCAGGTCAGATCCTGACCCGGGTGACGCTGTTCTAAACTTGTACCATGCAGATCTCTAAACCCAATTGGGGATAAAAATTAGTCTCTGCATTTCCACGTGTCTCTGGGGAAATCCTTTCCCGTTTTGCTTTGCTTTTGGAGCCACCTAGTGGGCTGTGACCCTTATTGTAGGTCGAAATATTAATATTTCTAGTAAGATCTAATCGATAAAAAAGTGGGGGGAATTGCTATTTCTCTGTTTCAGTGGTGGGTTTATGGACTGGTCTGTTGCCAGTGCAACCAAAGTCTAAAGGGCCTGTTTTAGTATTATTTCTCCAAACCTAACCTAGCCAGTTGCCAGATCAGTTCTTGCACTGTTAAAAGCCCAACTTGCCATTTGCTATCAGAATATAAAGATATTAGTCCAGTGAACATGTAAACTGGTTAAATGTTCAGTCAACATGCAAATTCTATTAATCAACGTTAAAATATAGTCGTGTTCAGTGACTGCAAGACCAAAAGTTGAGACAACTTCTTCTGATGATTTTTTATTTCAAGCCTTGACCGCAATTTGTTCGCGCACGCGCTGTCACTAAAATGTAGGGGGTCTCCGTCCTTGCCATTTCTGCTCCGCCCCACCACGCTACCAAGCGCCAGCTACACAAGTGAAATCAAAGGTAAGTATTATTTTCGTTAAAATGTTTTTTGTGTAAATTAACAAACACACTTCTATATCCCTCCGTTCCGGGTCACACTAGATGAATTTGAAGTCTCTTGAGTAATGAGGGAGATACTTTAGTCCTGCCAATTTAGCTAAACCTTTCAGTCTGCTCCTGTGTTATCTGTGGTTATCTAAACAAATTGATTTTGACATCTGAAAACAACATTCTTGTGAGTCCATGGATGTAATTTGAGTAATAAATGAACATGTAAATCGCGCGAGGAGGCGCCAGCCCCGTAATGCTAAAGTACCCATTTCCGGTAAGCTGCAGGCAGTGTGCGCGCTGAACTCGCTCGGTTCACCTGTGCAGGTGACAACAACCCGGTTGTTGAGCCTACAGGCTCCTGGCCAACCCGCCTCCAACCGGTCAGATCACCGAGAACAAACTGCACGAGACGTTGCATTGACTGTGAGGTAACCGGGACGATTTAGCGCGGTATATGTGTGTGTGCGTGTGCGAAGACTTGAGCTAGCATGGTCCCCACCGGAACGCAAGTTATGCCCGTCGTTTGTGATACGTTTATGCTACGTTTATGCTAAGGATGTTAGTTGGTCTAGCCGTTTTTTGTTTGTTGTGTGTGCACGTGAACACATCCAGTGAGGCGCGCGCGCGTGTGTCAGTCGCTCACGTTATGGAGGTAAAGTTTGATGGATCTTATCAGGCTGAATGATGCAACGTCCTTGCTTATATTTAATTGTAGTCCTGAGAGCATATGTTAAGCTTATAGATATACCAAAGTGGAGGCAGAAACTGATTTATTGGTTAAACATCGTCTGTGGTTGGCTTAAGACTTTCAGTAGAGAGGAGGGTAAGCTGCAGGACACCTCTGTCAGCGAGGAAGGGATGGAGGTGTGTTTTAGGGTGCACATCAGGTGTGGTGCCATTATTTCACTATTATTGACGATGTTTAGACCAACTTTGCAGTAGTGCATTGTAAGTCAATAGTTTACGTTCACGTTATAGAATTGTACTTCATTTGGAGGACTGGTGCCAACACAACGCTATGGGCGAGAAACAGGTTTTGAAAGAAATGTTCAAAAATAAAATGTCCAAATCGTTATTTGTTAGCAATTAGAACTCTGCCATATTATGGAATTTTTCCCTGGTGTAGGCCAAGTTTGGTCTTGACTTAGTTTACATATATAGTGGTCCTGGATTAAATCCCTTGATTTTGAAATGCTAGTGATTTATTTTATCTTCTATTAAAGGAATAGGCCACCGGTTTTACATTCTGAGATATGTTCTTACCTTAGACAACTTCATTTGTACCTCCCTGGTCTTCACCCATGCCTTCAATCACGTAAACACGGCACAGACGGCGTTAGCATTTAGCCTCTCCCTCTCTCCTCTATAGCTCCAAAACAGGTGAAGATAGAAGCTACCAATGTGGATTTTCTAAGCGAATAAAAGGGGCACTATATTGTAAGGCGTAATACCAGGAGTAGCTAAAAATCCACACAGTAATATCTTCACTTTACTGTGTGGATTTCAAACTACTCCTGGTATTATTACGCCTCACAATATAGTGCCCCTTTTATTCGCTTAGAAAATCCACATTGTTTAATTTGTGTAATTACACTTTGTAGTGTAAAACTTGGTAACTTCTTTCTTCACCTGGTTTGGAGCTGAGGAGGAAAGGCTAAATGCTAACGCCATCTGTGCTGTGTTTACGTGACTGAGGACACGCGTGAAGACCAGACAGGTACAAATTAACTAGTCTAAGCTCAGGTAAGAACATATCTCAATATGTAAAAACAGTGGCCTGTTCCTTTAATTCCTACTCTGAAATATTGCCAACCATTCATATTTTCCAATGTTGTTTTTGTATTTTTCAGGTTATGCAGTGCAAGCTGTGCACATTCAACCATAGTAGCCAAGACGTCCTCCTGAAGCACTACAGGCTACATCACTATCGAGGTCGATCTTGGCAGCAGCCCTGCGTATACACGGAGTGCGTCTGCACATTTAAAACGGAAGGTGCGTTAAAATCACATCTAAGCAGGGCACATAGGAAGCCTGTTTCAGATGAAGGGCACTTTACTTTTAAATGTGAGTTGTGCGATTTCAAAAATGTTTGCCAGCCATCACAGTTTATAAAACATTTACGAAATCTTTTAAAAGCATGTGACACAGTTCAATGCCCATTTAAGGACTGTAATCTGACAACCAATGTTCTCAGTTCTCAGACAGACTCATCTCTCCAACAAGAAAAGGAGGCACTCTGTGTTGAAATGAAAAAGAAAAATCCAAATCTGGGATTGGTGCAGTCCAAAATGGAAATGATCTTTTCCCCAAGAAGAAAAGAGATTGCTATGGAAGAAGCTCTTGTCTTTGATGTCCTAAAACAATGGCCTGCATTGTTTTTGCCTGAACAGGTAAGTTCATTTGTTTCAACTGTTCATTTGAAAATGGCTTAAAATTTGTAGAAATATGCATTATTATTTTTTTATTTTTTTTTAGATTCTTCTTGATGATCAGGTGAGTGTCTTTTGTCATTTTGCCTTCTCCATTTTTTCCCTCTTAATTTTTACCCTGTGTTTTTCAGGCCACCGGAATGGTTGCCCAAAGAAAATCTGCTGCTCTTAAAGGTCTGCCATTGGTCATGAGGGAGGACTCTCAAAAGTTCCTGAGAACATGTTTGGTGAGTTATCCTTTGCGAAGTCCCAGGTTGTATTACATTTTTGTAAATTGAGTCCTTCTGAGAAACTTTTGTTGCCAAATGGGGGCATAATGCATAATTGTGCGATGCTTTTTAACCTCTTATACAAATCTAAAATCTTCTTGACTGGAGCTTACAGCCTATAGGTCAGTGCAACGCCTCATTTGAAAGCGACAAAACTGATCTAAATGGATCTTTTCCTTAGGTTGTTGCTGTGTAGTTGTTTTTTTCATTGCTTTTTTTTTGCTTTTTGTGGCTAGTTTGACACTTTTTTTCAAGGAGTTTTTAGATTTGGGTATAGCCAAATAAAACTGTAGAAGACTGTAGAACTGTCTAGCTGCACGATAGCACAGCGGTTAGCGTTTATGCTTCACAGCTAGAAGGTCCAGGCTCGATTCCTACCTGGATGGAGTTTGCATGTTTCCTAGGTTTCCTCCGGGCACTCCGGTTTCCCCTACCACTAAAAGAAAAACAAAACATGTCCAATAGGCCAGGATGAATGAGATTGCGCTTGGGGGATGACGGATGGAAATTAGCCCAAGGCTGCAATCTGGTGTGACTTGGGTCCCACACCCTAGAATAATTGCCACAGCCACTGGGCCACCAAAAGCTTAAATACACACAAATATTAAGTTTTATTTTCACCAAAGAAGTTACTTGGTGCCCCTTTAATTACTTGCACAATTTTTTACATTTCTTTCTGATAAAACCAGGAGACGGAGCCTCCAGAAAATCTTGTTGGTGGAATGAAGATGGAAGTCTTGACCATCGTCGAGGATGATGTCGGGACTGTTGAGTCGAACCCAAACATCAGGTTTTTCCCGGTTGTGCTTGAGGAACAGATTGTCGTCGATGAAGTGAGTGACCTGCCGACTGCTGTTGCGCTCCTATTTGGACTAGTGTATGCGCTGAACATGGAGTACCCAAAGGAACTTTAATACACGTTTGAAACTATTCAGAAGGTGTTCATGTGTCTGGATGTCAAATGCTCTGCTAGAGTGCAATCATTCAAAAACAAAATGTTAAGATATTGAAAGATTTCTCCAAGAGTTCTGGTTGTTCAACTGACCAAAAGAAAAAAAGTTCTGTTTGTGAAAGCTCTTATTTGTACAGGGACTATACCTCAATGTGAAGCTTCAGTCGTTTACTGGTCTGGGTTACAATAGTTAAACTAGGATGTTTTGCTTCAAATCATAGAAGCTTGTAGAGTCATATAATGCACGCAATTGACCACATTCATTCTGTAGTGACTTTAGATAAGAAATTTATTTACAGAATAAATTAATTGGCCAATCCTTAAGTTTTCAGTATCACTCAATGGCTAGTTGTGAACAGCAGTTAAAGGAATAGGCCACCGTTTTTACATACTAAAATATGTTCTTACCTAACCTTAGTCGAGTTAATATATCCCCGTCTGGTCTTTGTCCGTGCGCTCACACATACGCAGCCTCTCCCACATGTCACATAGCTCCAAAAAAGCTCACGATAGAAGCTACCAAGCTCTTCCTCGTGTTCCCTATTTAAATAAAGTTACGTGAAGTGTTTTCATTCGAAGTATATTTACACAGAAATGTAACATGTCGATTTTATAAGCAGATAAGAAGGGGGACTATATTGTGAGGCGTAATGATACAGGAGCACAGCGTCCGCGCAGTAACTCCTAAAGACTTCCCCCGCTCACTTCCGTCAATAGAAGCTGTGTGACTTGTAGAGAGCCTTTTACAACAAGCGGAAAATATATTTTGGGGAAGTGCTGGCGCATTCCTACCTCATGGTCGAGGTCCTGAGTCCTGTGTCGTCGTCCGGGGTGAGTTGGAAATCTGTATGTGCTCCATTTGCGTGACAGAGCGCACGGACAAAGACCAGACGGGGATATATGAACTCGGCTAAGGTTAGGTAAGAACATATGTTAGTATATAAAAACGGTGGCCTATTCCTTTAAAGAAGGGAATATACAATAACAAAACCAAGCTCAACAAAGTTGTGATGGTGAGGCAAATTTTAGCGTTCAAAAGCTTGGTAGTTGTAGCCTGGATCTGATCCACCATCCTGCTTTGAAACAACTGACAGCTTATAAGAAATATGAAAACCAAGGTATGTGGCCACACCGCCTTGTGGATGCCCGATCCCGTAAGTCGGAAGCTAAGAAGGGAAGAGCCTATTCTACTTTGGCACCAATATCAACATAATGAACAAAGGCAGGTCCTTTCATTTCTTTCAATAGGTCATTAAATTGTGTGACGGCTGAAGCTTCGGTCGAGCATCGAGTGATGCTGAAAACATGGTTAATAATTGTAGTCAGGCCCCTGTAATTAAACTTTAAATGTTAAACTAATATACGATACTCATTACATGCAAAGTGAGATATGTATAGACTTGTTATAATTTTGATTATTATGGCTCACAGCTTGTAAAAAACCCAAATTAATCTCAGAAAAATAGAATATTTTGAAAATGGACTAAGCCATAAAAAAACAAAGGCTTCACCTTATGTCACATTGGTTTAAAGTTGAAATACAGACTTATATTCAACTTAAAATGAACTTTTGCACAATATTTTAACTTTTAAAGTTTCACCTGTGTATATAAGGCCACTTTATAATGTACTGTTACTGTCCTGATCACAGCAGCTATGCAGAATTAAAAGCAAAACTTATTTGACTAAACCAGTCCAGTCGACAATTAAAGCTTAACTTCAATTTTAGATTTTTCTAGTTTCTAGTTTTAAGTGCTAGTTGTACAGCACATGTTCAGGTCATAACTAGATTCTACTGCAGCAAATAATTGCACTTCACCATGTTAAACACTTGACCGTAACAAATTTTATTGTTCCAGCTGATGAATAATTGCACAGTAATATGTGGGAACGCTTAAAATGTTGAACTGAAATTATCTTTTTAAGTGTTGTCACACAGTGCTAGAAAAAAGTGAATTGGTCAGTGTAATGCTGAAGTTTCGAAGTTGCTAACAAATATTTTAAGTTTATACTGTTTTAATAAATGTCTCAAATGTTGTTTTTGTTATCCTTTCATTATTTGCTATATGTTGAAATGATACACGGTACAGGACCCCAGATTTGATGCATCTTGATGTCAAATCAGAAGAATTTTCGTGCAATTAACGAAATGGAAAATTATAATCATAGTACATTAGATATTAATAGCGTCTTGTATATAATTTAACTCGTTTGTACCATCAATTAACTTGTTTTAATTGTTGAGCCCAATTGTGCATTCTGTTTTCAAGAATGACGTGTTCTATCTCAAGTTATTCCCTAAATTGCAAAAGTGAATTGTAAACGTTAACCTTTATCAATTGACTCGACTTAAGATAGTAAAGCAACTGGCTGCAAAGCTTATTTGAGTTCACTCAACTTGATCATGAAGGAAGTTGTGCCAACATATGTTTTAAAGTTCACTTTGCACTTGACTCAACTCTTTTGTCTTTGTTAAAGAAATTAACTATTAGGAGTTGACCAAACATATTGCATTAAGTCCAGCAAACACTTGATTCTATGTTTGGTAAAGTTTTTCTTCCGAGTGGGATTTATTTAAAGTTTGCATTTGCTTGTAATAATAGAAATAAGTAGGCATAAAACAAGCTAGGAATTTTTACCAACTTCCACATTAGATTTGGCTCAACAAAAACCTTAGAAGTTGAGTAAACTCAAAAAAGCTTTGCAGCCAGTTGCTTTACTTTTTTAAGTTGACTCAACTTTTTATTTATTACAGTGTGCCCACACGTGCAGTTGGAACTCCATTTCCTAACCTCACATACACATAGTGTTATTTTGATAATATGATTTTCTTTCTTATGTTACTGTACCACAGTTGGTCCTAACCCTAATCCGGGTCTTGTACAGACCTTCTGTGTACATACCTTCAGTCTGGTTTTCTCCTGTCTCCTCCTGACCTCCTTGCTCGGCCCGACCGGCAGCATCATATGTCACATGTGGTTCTTAAACTTAGACTTAATTATGGTCATTTTTTGACCTCCTAATCATATCTGTCTCTCTTTGCAGGTATCTACTAATCCCTCTTTTTTTTTTTTTTTTACAGTTGTCCCTCCCTTCATACCATCAATAATAACAAACATTTTTACACACATTGTTTTTTTCCATACTTGTTTCCTTCTTTATTAGCCCCTCCCCTGTCCATCCCCTTCCCCATTCCTGTCCAATCATCCTGTTTCCCTCCAAATGGGCGTGAGTTTACCCTGATCACTAATTAGGTGCAGCTGGTGGACAGGCACAGATTTATAGATCTGTAGCTTTCCAAGCAAACAATGTAAAACACCAGTCACACTGTGTGTGTGCTCCATGCATCCCCTCTGAAGAAGCACCAGCAAGTGCGAAACATTAGGGATCTCCCTTGGATCGCACCGGGATGCCTGTCGGGTTCTTAACCCTTTAATTTTTTCCTTTTTTTGAATCTCCGGAGTATTTTCTTTCAGTTTGGATTAATTTGCAATTTTCAAAGATTTTAACTTAAAAAACTTCAAATAAAAGAGACTTTTTAACTATTGAACACCACTAAGCCCTGTTTGCTGT
Source organism: Gobius niger (assembly GCF_951799975.1). Taxonomy (NCBI): domain Eukaryota; kingdom Metazoa; phylum Chordata; class Actinopteri; order Gobiiformes; family Gobiidae; genus Gobius; species Gobius niger. The sequence goes on from NC_136867.1 coordinate 27,857, forward strand.
GGGTGCTTTGCCCTGACACCACCCTCCGCACTCACCTGCCCGGTTGGAGGGAAAAAGCCTGCTCTAAACATCTCTGCTACAAGCCACCCCATAGACTAGACCTCGGCCACAACCATCTGGACTGACACCTGAGGAACACCGATCGCGTGCAGTATCCAGCGCCATCTTGGTCCGGGCCGTGGTCGTGGGGAATCAAACCAGTTTGAGGTGCCATGGCATCGTCACGTCAGCTGTGCACACTGCATACACACAAACGGGGCGGGGTTGTTAAGCCGCGGGCATCTCGGCGTGGTCCAGGGGAAGGAGTAGGGTTAGACTCACAACCCAGATTAGCTTTAGGGACAGCTAGGGTTTACTCTGCAGATCCAACCGCCCATTTTGTACACGGGAATCAGTCGTTAGATGAGCCCACACGGGGACTAGCAAAAGCTATGTTTAAGCTTATCCAAGCTGTACATCATCTTTCCGTGATTGAGAGGGCTATCCAAACTCAGAGTCCGCCTAAGGGCATGTTAAAACAAGTTAAAAAACTTACCCTTTTCATTCGTCCTTCCTCCCCCACAGAGGAAGTACGTCAAGCGGTGGACAAAAACACCAGGCACTGGTTGTCTGAAAACCTAAACATATTACAGAACCATTACAGTAGGGTTATTTCTACTTACCACACTTTGCCGTTTAACACAACGGCCTTTGGGGTAGCCTTGGGCTGGGCCAAAAAGCGCTACAAAGGCCGCCTTGACCCAAACACCGCCACTGTGGTTCAATCACTGTTACAGAACCAGGACGAGCCGTCCCACATTTCAGACACGTTGCCATCGCTTGACCGAAACCTTTCTGTGGAGGATGCAGTACAGTTTCCCTCCCTCTCAGATAGCCGACAATCCGGTACTCGTAGTGACCGTGCTCCTGCCCGTGCGTCTCCAACCTACTCCAGATCTCTGAGTCTGGGGGCGCGGAGTCCCATGGTGGACACGGTCACTGCGTACATGGACGGTTTACCGGGTCCTGCTGGAGATCCTAGACAAGTTAGGGATAGAATGCTTAGCATAGCTCCTTCTCCCCCACTACCCCCCTTTACCCCAGTCCCACTTACCTCCTCGACTCCTGTGCCATGTCCTATCCCCTCTCCTTCTGATCCGTCTCAAACCGAGCCACTCCCTCCACAGCTTCCGCCACCTGTTCCGTTGTCTCCAGCGATCCAGGTTGTGAAGCACGGGAACTGTGGCTCGCTACCTAAACATAACAGTAATAGTACAGCTAGTTTACACAGCCCCTTCCTCCTCCCCCCTCCCCTACTTACCTTCTCGACTGCAATTCTGGTCGCGTCCCAAGCCGTGGTCCAGGAGTTGGGGTCGCGTGGTCTCTCTCCTATTCCGGAGCTCAACGCCCCGCGGCCTCAGTCTGGAGCCGGTAACGTCGTCCCCGGTAGCGTACCTGTAAATAGAGACACTTCTCCAAAATTGATTAATAGGTCTGGCCTATTCACCTCAAACTCTTTCATTAGGAATGATAGAGGTACTCACCTCTCTAATGTGGCCATTTTACAAACTGTTACGGAAGTCCTATCTGAACATAGCCAATCCTCTAACAATGACGTTCTTACCTCTGTACCTCCCGCAGATCCGGGGTCCCGCTCCGCACCGGGCGCCGAGTTGCTTTGGCCTACGGGCTCACCCACACATGGGAAAGTGGTGATGGGGGCTATGATGACAAGAGAGCCCATCAGGCATAACACTGCCGTACTCTCTAGGGCATCACAAAACCACCCTGAGCCCTCATCGCTTCCCCATGGGGGTGGGCCCTCTCACGACCGGGCACCGGCGCTCTGTGCGGACCTGACGGCTCATTCTGTGAGAGTACCCAGAGTCCACAAAGCTAGACCTACTAGGAAAATATGCAACTGGGAATTCCAGTGCGCCAGACCAATTTACATCCTCGGCGACTCCAATCTGGCCAGAATAGGGAGCTTTCAAAACGACGCAATCGAAATAGATTGTTTTCCCGGGGCCACTTTCTACCATTTCAAAGAGGTGATGGCCAAGACCAAAATTCATCCGCATGTGAAGGTTGTGGTGCTGTCGGTCGGGCTAAACAACAGAGATCAAGATCCCCATAGAACATCCATAAAACAACTTCGTGTTATTCACAATTTAGGTCGACAAAAATTCCCCAACGCTCAGATTTACGTAGCACTTATCAATTTTTCCACTCAATTGTCCTGGCCTCAAACCCGCGCGCTTAACACCATTAACGACTTAATTCGTCAACATTACTCCTATTTGACTAACCTTCCAAATTCTGCCATTGTCACTACTAACGACCTCATTCATTGGACTCGATCTACTGCACACGCCGTTGTTAGACACTGGTGTGCGCATCTTCAAATCGACATACATTTACATTAGCCGTTCAGCCCAATCTGGGACTGGAGTTTGACGACCCGCCAACGGAGGCTGTCTCTGGTCCGAAGGTGGCTGTGATGCGGGAACGTGAGGGGGATTATTCTTTAATTTCATCTTGAAATACTTTGAACCTATCTATTGTATTTGGTCTAGTCCCACTCACCTGCGCGGAGCCATTGGGGTCCTTTCTTCCAGCCTCCGTCGGCCTGGTTACTCGCGTAGCTTCCTCCGTTCAATCAAAAGTAGCACCTTGCGTTCATTGGCCGCGCGGGGTGGGGCATCCGGCCAATCAGCGAGAACTCCTAACTCCAATCAATTAGACTTACCACAAAGTACATTGCGTCCTGTGAGAGGGGAAAGCAAAATTTTTCTTTTTGTTTTCACTCACTCCGTCCCGCATTAAAAATAACTTCCAACAAAAGTTCGGCCCTGAAACCTACCTGGGGTTAAAGACAGATTGCAGCCTATAGAAAAAATAAAAACTTACGTGACTTGCTGGTCAGGTCCAAATTCCCGGATGTGAATCCCACAGACCACTCTACCAAACATTGGGCTCACAGACAGGCGCTGTTTGTTTTTAACCCACTAGGTGGGGTAGGTGCACCGGTTTATTTCCATGCTTCACTCCAGTATGGGAATGTGGTGTGTGCAGGGCAGTGTACACGCTGCAACATGCTCTAGGTAGAGGAAACGGGTCACACTTTACTGACTAGGCTTAACCAGCATTTGTACAATATCAGCAACAGAAAAAATATCACTTTACTTGTTTCTCATTACCTTACACATCCGATGGAGGGGTTCTCTGTGTTTGGTCTGGGGTCCTGCGCTGCGTGGTCGGAGGCACAGAGAAGGAGACAGGAGAAACTGTGGATAGAGAAGTTGAAAACTAGAAAACCAACGGGTTGAAACTGGGTTTAATTTGGGCTCCTCGGGGACATGTGGGATCGTGGTTTGGGTCTTTGGGGATTCCAGGTTTTATGCCGACTCTTCCGCTGCTTCAGCTCACCCGAATGATGTCATTGAATTACTTATTTTTATCTGTTTCAATAAAATTTGACATATATTTCTACTGTTTCCTCTTTTTTATATATATATTTTTTACAGTATTTACTCATATAGGACTGGTTTACTTTAGCTTGTCATACCTATTTTTTAATAACACCTAGTTTTTGTACTAGCCTCACCCTGTCATTTATGCTAACCCTAATGATTGTGCTACTTTTGCCTAAACTTAATGATAATGCTGCTTTTTGCCTAAACTTAAAGAGAGTGATTGTGTTGCCTAATCTTAACAACGATGGTTTATTCACCTATATTTAAAAATAGTGGAGTTGTGCCTAACTTTAAGTTAGTGTAGAGTTATTCTTCTAAATTAAAGGGTACGTGGTCGGGGCCTCATCTTGTGTCTTTCTACAAAAACAAAAAAAACTTTTTTCCAATTCTTTTTGAATATTTTTTCCAATTTTTAAATTACAGTTGGCTTCCAGCCTCCTCTACCACATGGGCACTGATTTGGCTTGGTTCCAATTGCCCTAATACTTCATAACTTCTCCAAATTTATTAACATTACTTAATTGTAATTGGCCAAAGTAGTGTCACTTAGGACACAGTTTGAGGCTCTGTCGACCCGTGCTCCGTTTGAAGGCCTCCAGCATGTGTCTTGTTTGCACAGGAGACACGCTGGGGGCCCACCAATGATTGCCCATCCCTGGTCTAAAGTCATACATGTCTTGCTGTGTGTAAGATTATGGTGTTTGTGTATTGTCCCTTTCTGATCTTTTATCTGTGGTCATTTACCTATTTTTACATAGGGTTACTTAACTATAGGTTTTATTCATCAGTCACTGTCTTTTTATGTCTCTGTGATGGTGTTTTCTCTGTATGTTTGTGCCTGTTGTTTGTCCTATCTGTCATGACATTAACTTGAGGAAAGGAGTCTGTAGGGAGAGAGGAATGGAGTCTGTAGGGAGAGAGGAATGGAGTCTGTAGGGACAGAGGAAAGGAGTCTGTAGGGAGAGAGGAAAGGAGTCTGTAGGGAAAGAGGAAAGGAGTCTGTAGGGAGAGAGAAATGGAGTCTGTAGGGATAGAGGAAAGGAGTCTGTAGGGATAGAGGAAAGGAGTCTGTAGGGATAGAGGAAAGGAGTCTGTAGGGATAGAGGAAAGGAGTCTGTAGGGATAGAGGAAAGGAGTCTGTAGGGATAGAGGAAAGGAGTCTGTAGGGATAGAGGAAAAGAGTCTGTAGGGATAGAGGAAAAGAGTCTGTAGGGACAGAGGAAAAGAGTCTGTAGGGACAGAGGAATGGAGTCTGTAGGGAGAGAGGAATGGAGTCTGTAGGGAGAGAGGAATGGAGTCTGTAGGGAGAGAGGAATGGAGTCTGTAGGGAGAGAGGAATTGAGTCTGTAGGGAGAGAGGAATGGAGTCTGTAGGGAGAGAGGAATGGAGTCTGTAGGGAGAGAGGAATGGAGTCTGTAGGGAGAGAGGAATGGAGTCTGTAGGGAGAGAGGAATGTAGTCTGTAGGGGGAGAGGAAAGGAGTCTGTAGGGAGAGAGGAGGATGAACCCAAATCAAATGTGTGAATTAAAAACCAAGCATTTTGAGCAGGTTTTTTGATTCACATTTATATCAGAGTTATTCTGTTTGAAGTGTTTTGAGAAACTCACTTCAACTTTTAAAAAAAAGTTGAAGTGAGTCTCAGATCCTATCTGAGATAAATGCACCAAAGTGTCGGGGAAAAAGTGACGCCACAGGACGATTGTATCAGTTCAGAGAAACGGAAGCTTCCTATCGTACATTCTGATCACTGTGAGCTCAGTTTAACTTAGCAACACATTATATCTTCATGTTTCTTTTTTTTTAAACATAATATTCTTTGGATTCATGTGAAAACGATGACAAAGGATCAGTTCATTTTGTGATTTGTTTTATGATGGTTTTGCTCGGACGTCTCACTGTTTGAACATTTTGGCCTTGGAGTACAAACATCACATTTCTGCAAAGAATTCAATTCAAATATGACATATATTCATCAGGTCCAGTTTAGGGCGACAGCGATGCCGATGGTAGAGTGGGTCGTCTCAAGATCAGAAGGTCAGAGGTTCAAATCCTGGCTCTTGCTTGTGTCACTGTCATTGTGTCCTTGGGCAAGACACTTCTTTAACCTGTTTGCCTCCAGTGTCTGTGTACACTAGTGAGTGAATGAGCGAGTGAAGTGGTGACTGGTTCCTTTGAACATAATGAAGGTGAAAAACCACTTTATAAGTTGAGACATTTATCATTTGACAATTTATGGCTAATCACTACAATCACAGAGTCACATTAACGACCACAGGCCTAAGTTCTCAATAAATGTGGACCTTTCTTTCATAAAGATTAACTTTGAATAAAGCTCATGTTTACATCTTCACTCGCTTACAACACTTTTACCGCTGATTTTATTCTTTTGCACAAAACAAAAATATATTTTATTATTTTATTGAGCACATGGATCATATTCAGGTGGTTTCATTGCTAAATAAAGTTTGGGCCAAAAAAAAAGAACAAAAAAACAAAAAGTAATGCTCCACTCATTTACCTCCATAGATGGAGCGCAGGGCTCATATACATGAGTTTGTCAGATCAGTCCTGACCTCCACCCACTGGGAAGAACATAATCAGCGTCTATGGTATGACTGATTTAATACCCGAAAGTCCCGGGCCGATTTTTTCTGCCAGTCCAGCCCTGATCGGAACAGCACTTGGGGCCTGTGATGACATGGATTCTGTCTGAAGCGGTTGAGACGCCGAGGATCCTCACGATTGAGAACCAGCCACGGCTGCATCTGAAAAGTGAAAATCATCTGAAGTTTCTCTAGTTTCTCGTATTCTTTTTTCCTGATGTTGAAGTCTTGGTATTGCTATGTCGACCACAGCGGCTCCTCTGCTCTTTGTCACCACCACAATGTCCGGTTGGTTCATTACCTTCTGTCCGTCTGTATCTGGACGTCCCACAGGATCTTGGCTCGGTCATTCTCCACCACCTTTGGAGGTGTTTCCCACTTTGACCTTGGGGTTTCCAGCCCATACTCTGCACAGATGTTCCTGTACACTATACCAGCCACTTGGTTATGGAGCTCCATGTAAGCTTTCCCTGCAGCATCTTACACCCTGCAGTTATGCTCTTACACCTGCAGTTATGTTCTTACACCCTGCAGTTATGTTCTTACACCTGCAGTTATGTTCTTACACCCTGCAGTTATGTTCTTACACCCTGCAGTTATGTTCTTACACCTGCAGTTATGTTCTTACACCTGCAGTTATGTTCTTACACCCTGCAGTTATGCTCTTACACCTGCAGTTATGTTCTTACACCCTGCAGTTATGTTCTTACACCCTGCAGTTATGTTCTTACACCTGCAGTTATGTTCTTACACCTGCAGTTATGTTCTTACACCCTGCAGTTATGTTCTTACACCCTGCAGCATCTTACACCCTGCAGTTATGTTCTTACACCCTGCAGTTATGTTCTTACACCCTGCAGTTATGTTCTTACACCTGCAGTTATGTTCTTACACCTGCAGTTATGTTCTTACACCCTGCAGTTATGTTCTTACACCCTGCAGTTATGTTCTTACACCTGCAGTTATGTTCTTACACCTGCAGTTATGTTCTTACACCCTCCAGTTCTGTAAAGCTGGATTGTCTCATTGGCCTCTTTGCACAGTCTACACCTGGGGTCTTGTCTGGTGTGGTAGATCTGGGCCTCTATTGCTCTGGTGCTCAAGGCCTGCTCCTGTGCAGCCATGATGAGCCTCTGTGCTGTCCTTTAGTCCGGCTCTGTCCAGCCATTGGTAGGATTTCTGTATATCCGCCACTTCAGTTATGTTTGGGTGGTACATGCCGTGTAGGGGCTTGTCCTCCCATGACGGGGCCTCCAGCACCTCATCTTCTGTTCCCCATTGTCTGAGACATTCACTGAGCACGTCATCGGTTGGAGCCTTGTCCTTGATGTACTTATGGATCTTGGATGTTTCATCCTGGATAGTGGCTCTCACACTCACTAGTCCTCGGCCTCCTTCCTTACGGCGAGCGTACAGTCTCAGGGTGCTGGATTTGGGGTGGAACCCTCCGTGCATGGTTAGGAGCTTTTGTGTCTTAACATCTGTGGTCCGTATCTCATCCTTTGACACGAAACCCCCGACAACAGAGCTCCCAGGATCATCCAGGTGCTCAAACCCCTCCACCATGCAAAGGTGGCGGTTCTAGGAGGGGACTTCCATAACATTAGTAACTAATTTGAAAATAAATGACAATAAAACAATATAATAACTTAAAAGTCTGCAAATAAATGTCTCCGAGCTGGCCTGGTGTCACCTCGGGGTCCCCCCAGAACAGCTGGAGGAGGTGTGTGTGGATCGGGAAGTCTGGGCATCTCTGCTGAGACTGCTGCCCCCGCGACCCGGCCCCGGATAAAGCGGAAGAAAATGGATGGATGGATGGATGGATGAATAACTTAAAAGACACATTGGATTTACAACAAAATGAAATACATGCGTAGATGGCTCGAGATCCTGCCTCTTCCATAAAAGAGCTAACAAAATGGAAGACGGAACAGGATTTTTTTTTTATTTATTTTTTTTAAATTAAACGTTTATTACAAACTCTCGTGGAGACATCGGATAAAAACAGGCAAGGCAAGTAAAATAAAGTAAAATAAAATAAAATAAGGCATTGTTCCCATATGTTACAGGTTCAAAAACAATTCAGCAGCATTACAAATTTCTTCCACAGTTTGGTTGGATCTTTTCAGAAAATTCAAGGAGGATAAAAACATACAAAATTCATTTTTAAAACAGCTACATTTGGCAGTTGCTTTTTCCATTTATTTTTGTGAATGTGGTATTTACCCATAATGATGATAAGGTTAATTAAAAGTGAAATGTCCCTTGTCAGTTTGGAGTTATAGATAAGAATATCTTCAATTGTAAATTGTTCAAGATCATTAATTTTATTATTTAACCAGCTATGGACATCCTGCCAGAACTTTCCACTCACTGGGCAAGAGAAGAATAGATGTTCTGTTTGTTCTGGATTTTCATGAAAAAAATCACAAGGGTCGACTTCAAAACCAAATCTACCCCTTAATGTCTCCGCAGATGGATAATAATTATTAAGAATTTTAAATAGCATTTCTTTTACTTTTGGTGTGATTGGCCATTTTATAAATGCCCAATGTTTTTCTGAGATTGTTGGATTTTGTAATATTTTAAGTTTTATCTTCCTATCATAATCATGATAGATATGTTCTTTGAAAGCTTTATTTAGATATTTGTTGTCACATTTTTTGTCTGTAATGCTTAATTCACCTATTTTTAAATTTGGAAGTTTGATTTGGACAGTAGAAAAAAATATGTTTTTTTATCAGCTGTTTCAAAGCCACTGGTATAGATTTACAAATTTTCCTATATTCTTTGAGAGAACCTTGAAAATTAAATGTGTTTTTTAATTCTTGTATCTGTAGAAATTCACCGTTTATATCCAAAATGTCATGTACGAAGATAATGCCTTGGTCAAACCAAAGCTGGTTGAACAAAGACTTTTTGTTCGATACAATTACTCTATTATTCCACAAGGTGGCACAATGAGGGGTAAAATTATGGGTAAATACCATTTTCCAAAGATGTAAAACTTGTTTGTGAAACTCAGATAACTTAAAAGGTAGTTTAGAGATTTCAAAGTCACATTTCAAAAGAAAGTTTAACCCGCCAAACTTCTTGAAAATACTTTTTGGAATGTGATACCATATTGAATCTGGCTTCAATAGAAGTTCTTTCAACCATTTTATTTTAAATGTTCCTAACATTGCCTCAAAATCCACCGTTTTGATAACCCCCCTATTGTAATCTTTGACCAATTGAGATTTTTTAACATAGTAAGTCTTATTTCTCCAGATAAATTTGTATATAATGGAGTTGATTTTCCTCACGTTTTTTGGAGCAATGTAAAGAGATTGACATGGATATATCAGTTTGGATATACCCTCAGCCTTGGACAATAAATTACGGCCAAAGATCGAAAGATCTCTAATGAGCCAGTGGTTTAAGGATTTTTGTATTTGATCAATTCTTTCTTTCATATTCAGTTCCTCTTTGTTTTTCATCTTTAACCATTTTAACTCCAAGATATTTAACTTCTTCTTTAACAGGGATTGACATTATTTCTGTATCCATACATTCATATAACGAAAGTAGTTCACACTTTTTCATATTTAAACGAAGACCTGAAGCTTTGGAAAAAATTGAAATTATTTGTAATGCATTGCTAACCATGGATTTATCCCTAAGGAAAAAGACAGTGTCATCTGCAAACTGACTGAGGCGAAATTCGTAGTCAAAAAAATGTATACCCTGAAAATTTGGATGATTTATTATCAGATATGCCAGTAGCTGAGTACATAAAATGAACAGCTTGGGACTAACTGGACATCCTTGTCTTATTCCACAAGTTATGTTTATTCTAGGTGTTAATCCTGGGTTTAAAGAGACATAACTGTAAATATCGGAATAGAACATTTTGATCACTGAACAAAATGTTTTATCGAATCCAAAATGTTCTAACGTAGAAAATAGAAAATCGTGTTCAATAGAATCGAAAGCTTTGAAATGACATTGTTATGTATAGACCTACCTTTTATAAATGCAGACTGAGTTTCATTTATTATTGTATCAATTACTGTTTTCAATCATTCGGCATATATTAGCGCTAATAACTTATAATCGTTGCAAAGCAACGTGTCTAAATTTGTTATATCTTTCTTTGGTTTGGGGATTAGGGTTATTATACCAGTTTTCATAGTTGGAGTAAGACATCCTTCTTGTATACAGTCGATAAATGCATTCAATACCAATTCCTTTATATCTTCCAAAAAAAACTTTAAGAAATCCGAGCTCAACCCATCAATTCCAGGTGACTTCCCATTTCTCATTTTTTTCAGGGCATTTTCTATTTCTTGCATATTTATTTTGCCTTCTAACCTTTTTCTGTCATTCTCCCCAATCCTTTTCATATTACCCTTAATCAGAGTAAAAAAGGATTCACAGTCCTCTTTGTGGAAATTTGAGTTATACAAGTCAGAGTAAAAGAGCTGAATTTCCTCTTGTATTTGGTTTGGGTCTTCTATGACCGTGTCATTTATTGTTAATTTACAGATTCTTTTTTTAGATTGTCTAGACTTTTCTAATCCATAGAAATATGTTGTGTTTTTTTCACCTGCTTCGATCCATTTCGCCCTGGATCGTACGAAGGCTCCACTTGCTTTTTCTAGATACATTTCATCAAGTTGTTTTTGGAGGGAGTTTAGCTCAGTTAGTTCTTCCTCTGAAGTGTTAGTTTTACCACATAGTATGTTGATCCTTTTCAATATTTCTTTTTGTTTTTGTTTACTTAATTTAGAGATGCTTTTTCCCGTTTCAATTGCCAGCCTCTTTGTTTCAAATTTAAACCATTCCCACTTTCCTTTATTTGACATATTCATTCCTTTTACTTTTAAACAGAGGGATTTTATTTGTTTGCAAAAGCCATCATTTAATAAAAGTCTATTGTTTAGCTTCCATATATTATCCGAAAAGTGTGGTTGATTAGTTACTAACAAAGATAAGCTTATTAAACAGTGGTCAGTGAGCAGAGATATAACAATCTCACATTTCTGAACATTATTCCTTATTGAATGTGAGATTAGCCAGTAATCTAACCTTGAACGTTGGTTCCCATTAGAAGCACTAATCCATGTATATTCTAACTTTGTAGGGTTATTCAGTCTCCAATAGTCAAAAGTGTTGGTTTCAATACAGAAATTGCGTAGTACTTCGTTATTTTCAGGTTGCTGGCCTCTAGGAGGAAGCCTATCCAGCCAAGTATTTGGAGCAATGTTAAAATCACCTCCCACAACAATTTTATCAGTCATGTGAGCAGCTTTCCACTCTGTCACCATCCTACCCAGTTTCTCTAACATACTTTTGTTGTTCACTTTATTATTATAACCGTATATTGAAAGTACAATACATTTTTGGTCACATATTTCAATAGCTGCAATCAGCCAGTGGCCATCTGTATCTCCTACGTGACTAATGACTTTACCTGTAAACCTGTTAAAAAGTATCATAACACCTGCCGAATAATTTGTGCCATGAGAATATAAAACATTATCCCCCCACTGCTGTTTCCAAAATTACCAGAATGTGTTTCCTGTAAAAAAAAAATAATTTGCCTTAAGATCTTTACAAAATAAAAAAAGTGCCTTGCGCTTTGTAAGATTTTTCAAACCCCTAACATTTAAAGAAGTAAACAAAACCGACATTGAACATTAAAAAACAAAAATAGTGCCTAATGAAAACGCTCTTGAATTGACAAAAGCAGTAATGAGCAATTCTGTCCAAAGTATATTAGGATTCAACCAAACCTTCAAAGTTTCAGTCCAAAAAAAAGTGGGCTATTTAATCATGTCAATGAGTCCTATATCCCGATCAATTCAACAGCCCATAAGAACAGAAGAACAACCTGGATTGTGAAAAGTACCATATCTGCATCAAGGATAAACTTTTTTCCCATCGATGATCGCGTATCCTTCCTTCAAAAAGGCCTTCTTTCCACGGCGCCTCGCTTCATCCACCCGAGGCCACGACTTCCCCCTCGCCTCCCAATCTTCTTTGGAGAAGTCCTGTTTAAAGATGATCTTCTTCTCTTTGCACACTCTGGCTTCCTTCGACATCTTCCACACGTCTTCCTTCACCATTCGCGAAACAAACTGCATAATGATGGGTCTTGGCATGTTGTTGTTTTGTGCTCCTTTTATCCCCAAACGGTGAACGGTGTCAACATTCCGGCGGAGCTCGTCCACGGACATGGGGATCACTCTCGTCAGGATACCTATGACTTCATCTCTGGTCTTATCTTCTTTCTCAGGTAGCCCTAAAAGCCTGAGGTTCCATCTCCTCTTGTATCTCGCTGCCTCCAAAACCTTCTCCTTCAGGGATTTGTTTTCTGCTGCCAGGAAATCAACTTGTCTTTGTAGCTTCTCAATGTTTTCTTTAATTTCATCTGTGGCTCACTTAATGTCATCGGTGCGTTTTTTGATGTTCTGTACTTTGTTTTCCAGGGCATCAAACTTTTTCAGAGCTTCTTGAACATTATTCATCCGGACTTCAATGTTCTCCAGCTTCCCATCTAAACCATCAAATCTTTTCATCACAGACTCAATAGCTAGCGTAAAGCTATTGGCATTCTCCTCCTCCCTTACCTTCGCGCCTCTCTTCCTCAACTTTTTAGGTTGCGGACTGTTCACAGGAGTTTGTTCGTCCTCGAGATTAACAAAAGATTGCTCCATTTCTTGAATTTCATTTTCACTCGTATCACTCAGCGCGGGGGTGCCGTAATCATGGTCGACGGCGTTAGCTTCACCAAGTTTATCCACCCTTCCAGTAGTTTATTACTAGTAGTATTTCGGTGTAGTAATGTCTCAAAGTTCTCTAATTTGTCAAAAACAATTAAAAATCACTTCTGTCACGATATGGTTTGGTTGATTTTTCTGAAGGTAAAGTTTACACTTAAAAGCTATTTTTTTTCTACGGAGCCTGCTTGAGACTAAACCGCTCACTCCGCCATCTTGATTTGTCTCTCCGAAGACGGAACGGGATGAGCCAACTCTTATAGGGCTGGACTGGGACAGGACGTGAAACATAAAGGGGCAACAACCAAAATAAAACACTGTCAAAACAAAACGGACAACTGGACAACACTGCCAGGTATGATGGACACAGGACAAATAAACAAACAAGAACGTTGGCGTGTAGCACCAGGCAACGCCTAACACTGGCACTTCACCAATTCACCAGGATTAACACGTAATATATAATCCTGTTACATCAGCACCAAGTAGCTTCTAGAGCAGATGTGAGACATCACATGACATCAGTGAGGTGATCCAGCCCTGCTCAGAGAAACCTCAGGATGTTCCTCATCAGCCCATAAGAACAATACCACAATCCACTGCTGGATCGCTCCAATCTGTGAAATGATCCACAGGACAATTCTTCAGATAAAAACTCTTTGTTCTAAATACAGGTGCTTGTCCTATAATTAGAATATCATTAAAAAGTTAATTTATTCAAAAAGTATTAAAAGTGGCAAATGTCAGGCCTTTGTTTGTTATAATTCTGATGATTATAAAATATTCAAATTTTATGAGATTTTAAATTGTTTTTTTTTACAAACTGAGCCATAATAATAACATTTTAAAGACGGCTTAACATGTGTCACTATGCATGTAATGAGTCTAAATCATGAATTAGTTTCACAGTTTAAGTTGAATTACAGAAGTGAATGCACATTTCATGAAATTCTAATTATAGGACGAGCACCTGTATATGACAGTATAAATGTATAAATAACCTTAATTCTCTGTTCAGACCACACGCTTTTCATATTCGTCAGAATCACGCCTAAAGCCCCAGTTGGACACTTGTGCTTAATAATGACAGACACAGAGTTTCCATGATTTTAGTCTCTTCTTTTCATTTTTATTTAGTCATATTTTAATCAACAACATATTTTTATTTAGTTTTAGTCCAATAGTCTAAAAATTTTTGACTTTGACTAAAATGATGATGAGATATTTGAGATAAAAATGAACGCACTTCTTGTTTTCAGCCGAAAAACCACAGGAGATGAATCTGATAATGTGTTCTAAAACAGGAAACTCAGCCCTTCAGTCTTCAGACGCTCTTCAGACTCTCTTCAGACACTGATGAACATGTCTCTCCTGGTCCTGCTCCTGGTCTTGTCTCTCTGCGGACGAGGTAAGGGCCACCTTTTGTAAAAAACATCCAAATAGAACCACATTCTGGCGTAACTCACTGTGATGCGAAAAAGCCTTTGTTAATCATTATTTCATCATTTCTAAGACTCACAAAGCGTTCCAGTCTTTGTTCATCATTTTTAAGCAATAATTACCTTCATGAATATGTTTAGAGGCTATAAAAGAGCCAAACCCTTTTCCTTTTCCTGTCCTGTAGACGAGCAAAGTGAAGTTTTACACACTTAAAGCCACAGCGTGTAACTTTTCACCCAACACATAGAATAAAACACACTGCAGGAAATTCAAAACCAGCATTATTGTGAGTGTCATATATAGAGTTTGGGATCACACTGGCATAACTCTTTTCTCGTCCTGACACTGGTGTGGGTCTCAAAATAATGTTGTAGCTTCACGCTTTTTTTGCTTTTTTGTCCATTTTTTGTTATTTTTTTGTTGTGTTTTTGTCTTTTTTTTGTCCGTTTTTTGTTGCATCCTTTTCTTGAGATTTAGATTTGGGTAAAGCCAAACTGGAGGAAAGGTGCTCGGTTCAAGCGGGGGTTAAGAAGTTACGAGGCCCCTTTATTTATTTGTCTAACCCGAATATATAATATTGAACCAGATGTTGGTTTAGTTCTTCTCACATCTGCATTAATCTGCTGCTGCCTCTTTGCTTTGGCTTTAATTCACATTGAGCTGGACTCTCTGATGATGCTGTAGTTTTTATGTTGTGTTCTATTGTACATGTTGTACAAAAATTTAGCAGCAGATTTCTGTCTGATGTTTCCGTTTGGTATTTTTGACGTGGAAAACACTTTGGGCAGTGCTCTGTTTTTAAATGTGATATGGAGATAAACTTACTTTTAAACGTGCAGTGTTTCTGGGCTCATATCATGGTCTGTGCTGCCCCCTGCTGTCCTGTTTCTGCTACAGCCGTGTCATCTCTGATCTGTCCGTGACAACCTTAAATCCTACATTACATGAAGCTGCATTTACAGCTAAACCTGCAGCACCCTCTACTGGGCACATGTGGTATTACTCATGTTTGGAGCATACAAGTATACAGTGTACAAGAACCAACACAGAGACAAAGTACAGGCTGAATCTTTACATTTCATACAACATTCTTCCTTTGTCCCTTTAATCTCAAAAAGGAGTGAGAAGAGACAAACTTATTTACTTCCACGCCCTGGTCATATATTTAAACAATGTGGTTTCTACAATAACTTACTTTAGTCCCTGGTGTCTTATAATAATAAAACTATTCAGTTACATATGTTCAGGAAAAACAACAATGCATTACTTTAAGTCAACATAATTTTTCACTTCCTATTCCTAATTTATAACCATTAATATTCATTATAGACCATCATCATCACAAACCCATAGTATTTTATTACACATACATGTTTCATTGATATATAACATCATCTAGATTTTTTCATGAGGGGTGTATATAGTAATAACAGATTTGATTTTGATGGTGTTTGTTAAAAGGAGTTGAGTATGAAGGTGCATTTGTGTTTTTATTATCAAACTGTTTTTTATACACTGAAACTGATTTTTTTTGCATCTGTAAAACACAGCTTAATGTCCAATGCTAACTGTTCCATGTAAACAAAGGGATGGCACTAAGCTAGGCTAACCCATAGAAATGAGTGAGTGCTAAGCTAACACTCGCTTATTCATAAGTTTCTATAAAAACGCTGCTCCTTTCACCCTGGTACAGCACCAGTGATCAGATCCTGTACAAACAGTGGGTTGTAGCGTCTAAACTGTGGAACCGCTGCCCCTCAGTCTGCGTGTTCTCACAGAGCTGCCCCTCAGTCTGCGTGTTCTCACAGAGCTGCCCCTCAGTCTGCGTGTTCTCACAGAGCTGCCCCTCAGTCTGCGTGTTCTCACAGAGCTGCCCCTCAGTCTGTGTGTTCTCACTGAGCAGCCCCTCAGTCTGCGTGTTCTCACAGAGCTGCCCCTCAGTCTGTGTGTTCTCACTGAGCTGCCCCTCAGTCTGCGTGTTCTCACAGAGCTGCCCCTCAGTCTGCGTGTTCTCACTGAGCTGCCCCTCAGTCTGCGTGTTCTCACTGAGCTGCCCCTCAGTCTGTGTGTTCTCACTGAGCTGCCCCTCAGTCTGCGTGTTCTCACTGAGCTGCCCCTCAGTCTGTGTGTTCTCACTGAGCTGCCCCTCAGTCTGCGTGTTCTCACAGAGCTGCCCCTCAGTCTGCGTGTTCTCACTGAGCTGCCCCTCAGTCTGTGTGTTCTCACTGAGCTGCCCCTCAGTCTGCGTGTTCTCACTGAGCTGCCCCTCAGTCTGCGTGTTCTCACTGAGCTGCCCCTCAGTCTGCGTGTTCTCACTGAGCTGCCCCTCAGTCTGCGTGTTCTCACTGAGCTGCCCCTCAGTCTGCGTGTTCTCACAGAGCTGCCCCTCAGTCTGTGTGTTCTCACAGAGCTGCCCCTCAGTCTGTGTGTTCTCACAGAGCTGCCCCTCAGTCTGTGTGTTCTCACTGAGCTGCCCCTCAGTCTGCGTGTTCTCACTGAGCTGCCCCTCAGTCTGTGTGTTCTCACTGAGCTGCCCCTCAGTCTGTGTGTTCTCACTGAGCTGCCCCTCAGTCTGTGTGTTCTCACTGAGCTGCCCCTCAGTCTGCGTGTTCTCACAGAGCTGCCCCTCAGTCTGCGTGTTCTCACTGAGCTGCCCCTCAGTCTGCGTGTTCTCACAGAGCTGCCCCTCAGTCTGCGTGTTCTCACTGAGCTGCCCCTCAGTCTGCGTGTTCTCACTGAGCTGCCCCTCAGTCTGCGTGTTCTCACAGAGCTTCCCCTCAGTCTGCATGTTCTCACAGAGCTGCCCCTCAGTCTGTGTGTTCTCACTGAGCTGCCCCTCAGTCTGCGTGTTCTCACAGAGCTGCCCCTCAGTCTGCGTGTTCTCACTGAGCTTCCCCTCAGTCTGCGTGTTCTCACTGAGCTTCCCCTCAGTCTGCATGTTCTCACTGAGCTGCCCCTCAGTCTGCGTGTTCTCACAGAGCTGCCCCTCAGTCTGCGTGTTCTCACTGAGCTGCCCCTCAGTCTGCGTGTTCTCACTGAGCTGCCCCTCAGTCTGCGTGTTCTCACAGAGCTGCCCCTCAGTCTGCGTGTTCTCACTGAGCTGCCCCTCAGTCTGTGTGTTCTCACTGAGCTGCCCCTCAGTCTGCGTGTTCTCACTGAGCTGCCCCTCAGTCTGCGTGTTCTCACAGAGCTGCCCCTCAGTCTGCGTGTTCTCACTGAGCTTCCCCTCAGTCTGCATGTTCTCACAGAGCTGCCCCTCAGTCTGCGTGTTCTCACAGAGCTGGCCCTCAGTCTGCGTGTTCTCACTGAGCTGCCCCTCAGTCTGTGTGTTCTCACAGAGCTGTCCCTCTTTAAGTCTAGATTGAAGACACATCTTTTCAAACTAGCTTTTAAGACTTAGATCGCACTTATTTGATTGATTGATTTTTTTAATATTGTTTTATCTTTCTGTGAAGCACTTTGGTCTTCCTTGTGTTGTTGTAAGGTGCTATCTAAATAAACTTTGATTGATTGATTGATCCTACACTTCCACAATGGATGATTTAGTTTAGTTTATTTATTCTGAGTTTAACACCGTTAAAAACTCACGTTAAGGAGCTTCCACATAAAAATGGGCTTGTAACTTTAGAGAGCTATAACTCAATGAAGGAACAATATTTTTTGTTTCATTGTGGAGGTTGACCTCTCCTGTTGTAAAACATTTAAAAAATATATAACTTTTGAAATATTTGAACCCTTTCATTGCCAACTTTCTGTCACCAAGTCACTAAAATGTAATACCATTGTGTCCCCTTCATTTACATTGTCCATAGACTTACATTGTAATCAGGACTTTTCAAAACACTTCTATAAAACAGATTTAAAATGTAATTTCAAACTTCTTTGTTTTCTGAACCTCGAGGCTTCGAACTAACACCCTGACATTTTATTTTCACCATTTTTACCTAGTTTGGCAAGAGGAAGGAAATGGCTGTCATTTCTAATGTTAGTACCGTCGTAAATAATAGCAACAACTGCATTTCTTCATTGTTATTGAATCATTCCCTTTACTCTATTGTTACTGAATCATTCCCTTTACTCTATTGTTACTGAATCATTCCCTTTACTCTATTGTTACTGAATCATTCCCTTTACTCTATTGTTACTGAATCATTCCCTTTACTCCATTGTTACTGAATCATTCCCTTTACTCTATTGTTACTGAATCATTCCCTTTACTCTATTGTTACTGAATCATTCCCTTTACTCTATTGTTACTGAATCATTCACATTAACTCCATTGTTACTGAACCATTCCCTTTACTCTATTGTTACTGAATCATTCACATTAACTCCATTGTTACTGAACCATTCCCTTTACTCTATTGTTACTGAATCATTCCCTTTACTCTATTGTTACTGAATCATTCCCTTTACTCTATTGTTACTGAATCATTCCCTTTACTCTATTGTTACTGAATCATTCCCTTTACTCTATTGTTACTGAATCATTCCCTTTACTCTATTGTTACTGAATCATTCCCTTTACTCTATTATTACTGAATCATTCCCTTTACTCTATTGTTACTGAATCATTCCCTTTACTCTATTGTTACTGAATCATTCCCTTTACTCTATTGTTACTGAATCATTCCCTTTACTCTATTATTACTGAATCATTCCCTTTACTCTATTGTTACTGAATCATTCCCTTTACTCTATTGTTACTGAATCATTCCCTTTACTCTATTGTTACTGAATCATTCCCTTTACTCCATTGTTACTGAATCATTCCCTTTACTCTATTGTTACTGAATCATTCCCTTTACTCTATTATTACTGAATCATTCCCTTTACTCTATTGTCACTGAATCATTCCCTTTACTCTATTGTTACTGAATCATTCACATTAACTCCATTGTTACTGAATCATTCCCTTTACTCTATTGTTACTGAATCATTCCCTTTACTCTATTGTTACTGAATCATTCCCTTTACTCTATTGTTACTGCATCATTCCCTTTACTCTATTGTTACTGAATCATTCACATTAACTCCATTGTTACTGAATCATTCCCTTTACTCTATTGTTACTGCATCATTCCCTTTACTCTATTGTTACTGAATCATTCACATTAACTCCATTATTACTGAATCATTCCCTTTACTCTATTGTTACTGAATCATTCCCTTTACTCTATTATTACTGAATCATTCCCTTTACTCTATTGTTACTGAATCATTCCCTTTACTCTATTGTTACCGAATCATTCCCTTTACTCTATTGTTACTGAATCATTCCCTTTACTCTATTGTTACTGAATCATTCCCTTTACTCTATTGTTACTGAATCATTCCCTTTACTCTATTATTACTGAATCATTCCCTTTACTCTATTGTTACTGAATCATTCCCTTTACTCTATTGTTACTGAATCATTCCCTTTACTCTATTGTTACTGAATCATTCCCTTTACTCTATTGTTACTGAATCATTCCCTTTACTCTATTGTTACTGAATCATTCCCTTTACTCTATTGTTACTGAATCATTCCCTTTACTCTATTGTTACTGAATCATTCCCTTTACTCCATTGTTACTGAATCATTCCCTTTACTCCATTGTTACTGAATCATTCCCTTTACTCTATTGTTACTGAATCATTCCCTTTACTCCATTGTTACTGAATCATTCCCTTTACTCTATTGTTACTGAATCATTCACATTAACTCCATTGTTACTGAATCATTCCCTTTACTCTATTGTTACTGAATCATTCCCTTTACTCTATTATTACTGAATCATTCCCTTTACTCTATTGTTACTGAATCATTCCCTTTACTCTATTGTTACTGAATCATTCCCTTTACTCCATTGTTACTGAATCATTCCCTTTACTCCATTGTTACTGAATCATTCCCTTTACTCTATTGTTACTGAATCATTCCCTTTACTCTATTATTACTGAATCATTCCCTTTACTCTATTGTTACTGAATCATTCCCTTTACTCTATTGTTACTGAATCATTCACATTAACTCCATTGTTACTGAATCATTCCCTTTACTCTATTGTTACTGAATCATTCCCTTTACTCTATTGTTACTGAATCATTCACATTAACTCCATTATTACTGAATCATTCCCTTTACTCTATTGTTACTGAATCATTCACATTAACTCCATTGTTACTGAATCATTCCCTTTACTCCATTGTTACTGAATCATTCCCTTTACTCTATTGTTACTGAATCATTCACATTAACTCCATTATTACTGAATCATTCCCTTTACTCTATTGTTACTGAATCATTCACATTAACTCCATTGTTACTGAATCATTCCCTTTACTCTATTGTTACTGAATCATTCCCTTTACTCTATTGTTATTGAATCATTCACATTAACTCCATTGTTACTGAATCATTCCCTTTACTCTATTGTTACTGAGTCATTCACATTAACTCCATTATTACTGAATCATTCCCTTTACTCTATTATTACTGAATCATTCCCTTTACTCTATTGTTACTGAATCATTCCCTTTACTCCATTATTACTGAATCATTCCCTTTACTCTATTGTTACTGAATCATTCCCTTTACTCTATTATTACTGAATCATTCCCTTTACTCTATTGTTACTGAATCATTCCCTTTACTCTATTGTTACCGAATCATTCCCTTTACTCTATTGTTACTGAATCATTCCCTTTACTCTATTGTTACTGAATCATTCCCTTTACTCTATTGTTACTGAATCATTCCCTTTACTCTATTATTACTGAATCATTCCCTTTACTCCATTGTTACTGAATCATTCCCTTTACTCTATTGTTACTGAATCATTCCCTTTACTCTATTATTACTGAATCATTCCCTTTACTCTATTGTTACTGAGTCATTCCCTTTACTCTATTGTTACTGAATCATTCCCTTTACTCTATTGTTACTGAATCATTCCCTTTACTCTATTGTTACTGAATCATTCCCTTTACTCTATTGTTACTGAATCATTCCCTTTACTCTATTGTTACTGAATCATTCCCTTTACTCTATTGTTACTGAATCATTCCCTTTACTCCATTGTTACTGAATCATTCCCTTTACTCTATTGTTACTGAATCATTCCCTTTACTCTATTGTTACTGAATCATTCCCTTTACTCTATTGTTACTGAATCATTCCCTTTACTCCATTGTTACTGAATCATTCCCTTTACTCTATTGTTACTGAATCATTCACATTAACTCCATTGTTACTGAATCATTCCCTTTACTCTATTGTTACTGAATCATTCCCTTTACTCTATTGTTACTGAATCATTCCCTTTACTCTATTGTTACTGAATCATTCCCTTTACTCTATTGTTACTGAATCATTCCCTTTACTCTATTGTTACTGAATCATTCCCTTTACTCCATTGTTACTGAATCATTCCCTTTACTCTATTGTTACTGAATCATTCCCTTTACTCTATTGTTACTGAATCATTCACATTAACTCCATTGTTACTGAATCATTCCCTTTACTCTATTGTTACTGAATCATTCCCTTTACTCCATTGTTACTGAATTATTCCCTTTACTCTATTGTTACTGAATCATTCCCTTTACTCTATTGTTACTGAATCATTCACATTAACTCCATTATTACTGAATCATTCCCTTTACTCTATTGTTACTGAATCATTCACATTAACTCCATTGTTACTGAATCATTCCCTTTACTCTATTGTTACTGAATCATTCCCTTTACTCTATTGTTATTGAATCATTCACATTAACTCCATTGTTACTGAATCATTCCCTTTACTCTATTGTTACTGAATCATTCACATTAACTCCATTGTTACTGAATCATTCCCTTTACTCTAATGTTACTGAATCATTCACATTAACTCCATTATTACTGAATCATTCCCTTTACTCTATTGTTACTGAATCATTCCCTTTACTCTATTGTTACTGAATCATTCCCTTTACTCTATTATTACTGAATCATTCCCTTTACTCTATTGTTACTGAATTGAGAAATTGTAAGATTTATTCGGACCATAAACAAAACATAAACATATACATACATACATACATACATACATATACTCATACAAACTCAAAATACAACCTGCCGTGATTGTGGCAGTCGTGAGCTCAATTTCAGACGTGCAGCTCAATACATTTACGTCTTAGTACAAACAATTTTGTTTTACCTTTTGCACATTTTTAAATGAGGCTGTCCGAAAAGGAGTGGGGGGAAGTAAACACTTATTTAGGCCCACCCCTTTTAAGTACTGTCAGTCTCTTGTTCTATTTACTTTTTAGGCTTCCTTAAAACAATTATTTGAGCACTGTGATCTAAACCAAGTTGTCATATACAGTGTGAATACTACCTACCAATCAACATCAGGTGAACATGAAAAGTCAGAGATTTTTCTTCCGCTACATACTTCGAGAATACCCATTCTATGTATTGATTTTTAAATTGTCTGATATTTATGACCACAAACGGACACACAGAAACGTTTTCTGGCTGTCCGGGCATGGGCAATTTTAAAGTTATCCAAGCCCCTTAAATTATATTTCCTTCTCTTTCAAAAATCAACTGCTGAAGTATTAGAGGTAGTTGCTTATTTTTAGCTTTGTACATTAAATGAGCAGTTTTAGAAGTGATCCTGTCTTGAAGTTTTAGAATCTTGGCTTTAATAAACAGTGGATTGGTGTGGTCTCGGTAACCAGTGTTATAAATTGTTCTTATTGCTCTTTTTTGAAGGATGAATATTGGTTGTAAAGTAGTTTTATAATTATTACCCCAAATTTCAGCACAATATGTCAAGTAAGGCGAGAGAAGAGAAAAATAAAGCGTTTGTAAAGCCCTTGAATGTAAGGCGTGCTTTGACTTGCTCAATACAGCTATACTTTTTTCTACTTTTTATGTATATATTGAATATGCGCTTTCCAGTTTATTTTTCATCTATAATGACGCCTAAGAATTGTATCTCTTTAACACGTTCTATATTTACCCCCTGTATATTTAACTGTACCTGTGCATCATCTTTATAATTCCCAAATAACATTATCTTTGTTTTTGTCAAATTTACTGATCATTTGTTGATATCAAACCAAGTCTTTAGCTTAATAATTTCGCTATTTAGATCAGCTAATAATTGTTGCAAATTATCTCCTGAGCAAAATAAATTGGTATCATCTGCAAATAAA
Source organism: Gobius niger (assembly GCF_951799975.1). Taxonomy (NCBI): domain Eukaryota; kingdom Metazoa; phylum Chordata; class Actinopteri; order Gobiiformes; family Gobiidae; genus Gobius; species Gobius niger. Next base: position 51,314 of record NC_136867.1, read on the forward strand.
ACAGCTTTAAACAAATGAGAAATTTTGCACAAATCAGTATATACAAAATAAATAATTTTGGTCCTAGTACTGAACCCTGGGGGATTCCACAAGTGGTGTCCAAATATGTAGAGCAATGTTCTCCTAGTTTAACAAACCGTTTTCAGTTTTCTAGGTAGCGTTTTACCCAATTCGAAGCTACCCCTCTAATCCCATACAGCTCCATCTTTTTAAATAAAATATTGTGATCTATTGTATCCAATGCCTTTCTTAAATCTATGAATAGCCCAGCTACTATGTTGCTTTGATCCAATTGCTTAGTTATTTCTTCTATTGAATCCAGTACAGCCATTGAGTGTGTATTGTGTGCTTGTGTGGTGTGTCTCTTGGGAGGTGGGTGGGGGGAGTGTGAATGCGACAATGTGTCTGTATTTTTGGAAGGAGGTGGGTGTGAGAGAATGTTTTAAAATCTGTAAAGCACTTTGTGTTACATGACATGTATGAAAAGCGCTATACAAATAAAATTGATTTGATTTGATTTGATTTGATTTGATTGCAGTGGACCTATTCCCTCTAAAACATATTGACTCTCATCAAGCAGATTATGTTGTTCAATCATTTTTTCCAGTCTGGTATTGTAAAGTTTTTTTCCAATATCTTCAAAAACTGTGATTATAGAGACACTGGCCTGTAATTCGTAAAATGATGTTTATCACCAGATTTAAATAAGGGTATTACTTTAGCTATTATCATATGGTCTGGGAAAGTTCCTGCTTGAAATGATGAATTAAATTAGAAATTCTGTCCATAAAGGTAACCGGTGACAAAGGGCAGCCCTGTGGAGACCAACACGCACCGGGAACCAAGCTCCTGCTGCTCATACAGGGAACGGACAGCCCTTAGCAGAGGGCCCCGGACCCCATACTCTCGGAGCACCCCCCACAGGGCACCACGAGGGACGCGGTCGAACGCTTTCTCCAGATCCACAAAACACATGTGGACTGGTTGGGCGAGCTCCCATGAACCCTCGAGCACCCGACGGTGGGTATAGAGCTGGTCCAATGTGCCACGACTAGGACGAAAACCGTATTGTTCCTCCTGGATCCAAGATTCGACTATCGGCCGGATCCTCCTCTCCAGCACCCTGGAGTAGACCTTACCAGGGAGGCTAGCGAGTGTGATCCCTCTGTAATTGGAGCAAATGGTTTCCGTTATGGACAAACCGTGACTAGCACAGAAGTCCAACAACAGAACACCACTCGGGTTCAGATCGGGGAGGGTGTTCTTCCCAATCACTCCCGTCCAGGTCTCACTGTCGTTACACACGTGGGCGTTGAAGTCCCCCAGTAGAACAATGGAGTCCCCAGTTGGAGCACCATCTAGCGCCCCTCCCAGGGACTCCAAGAAGGCCGGGTACTCTGCACCGATGATGGGCCCGTAAGCCGAGACAACGGTGAGAGACTTATCCCCGACCCGAAGGCGTAGGGACGCAACCCTCTCGTCCACCGGGGTGAACTCCAACACGTGACGGCTGAGCTGGGGGGATATGAGCAAACCCACCCCAGCCCGCCGCCTCTCCCCGCGGGCAACTCCAGAAAAATGGAGTCCAGCCTCTCTCCAGGACTTGGGATCCAGAACACAAGCTGTGCGTGGAGGTGAGCCCGACTATATCTAGTCGGTATCTCTCAACCTCCCGCACAAGCTCAGGCTCCTTCCCCCCAGCACAACCTCCCGCACAAGCTCAGGCTCCTTCCCCCCAGCACAACCTCCCGCACAAGCTCAGGCTCCTTCCCCCCAGCGAAGTGACATTCCATGTCCCGAACACCAGAAGCTGTGCATGTGGACCAGGTCGCCGAGGCACCTGCCTCTGACTGCCACCCAGTCCTCTCAGCACCTGACCCCTACGGATCCCTCTGCGGGTGGTGAGTCCACAGGAGGGCGGGCCCATGTCGTCTCTTCAGGCTGTGCCCGGCCGGGCCACGTGGGCAGAGGCCCGACCACCAGGGGCGAGCTGCTCTTCGTCTGAACCGTCAGCTCGGACCTGTTTGCCATGGGAGACCCGACCAGGGGCATAAAGCCCCAGACAACACAGCTCCAGGATCATTCGGGCACTCAAACAACCCCACCACGTTAAAGGAACAGGCCACCGTTTTTACATACTGAGATATGTTCTTACCTTAGCTTTGGCGAGTTCTTTAGGACCTGTCTGATCTTCCCCCGTGCCTTCAGTCACGTAAACACAGCGCAGACGGCGTTAGCATTTAGCCTCTCCCTCTCTCCTCTATAGCTCCAAAACAGGTCAAGATAGAAGCTACCAAGCTCTTCCACGTTTTCCCTATTTAAATATGGTTACGTGAAGTGTTCCACTACAAAGTATAATTACACAAAATTAAACAATGTGGATTTTCTAAGCGGATAAAAGGGGGGACTATATTGTAAGGCGTAATAATACCAGGAGTAATTTGGCATCCGCACAGTAAAGTGAAGATTACTGAGCGGATTTCGAACTGGATTGACACAGGGGTCAAAGGTCAACGCTCCATATTTGTGTCTTTGTAAATACGGATTAAAAGAGTCCAGGCTTTTGAGGAATGTAATAACGTAATAATGAGGACATTATTGTTCTGACCGATAATGGAGTCACATCAGTCTGGCTTTGTTTCAAAAACACCTTCAAATCTTACATCAGTTTACATTTTATTATGACAATTAGAAAAAGGACACTTTTCTTCTGTTCATGGTCCAACATCACCGTACAAGTGTAACAAAGATGCTCCAATACTGTAGCCACAGCTGCCCTGCTGTTTCACAAGAGGAGGTGCATTTACAGCTAAACCTGCAGCGCCCTCAACTGGACACATGTGGTATTACTTTGTTTATTTAACAGAAATGTGAGTGCAAAATAAAACATTAACAGAACATTAACAGAACCAAGAACAGTTTGGTGAAGTTCATTCACACTTTACCAAACGATTGAACCGTGATGGAAAGTAAAGGCGCCGTTGGGAAACTACAAGATCAAATACTCACAAATATTTATTTTTATTCACTCATTCTGATCTAAAGTCAAATCTCCAAAGGTCACTCATTCACTCATGATTTCTAACCAGGCTTTGACTTCAATGTGGACGATGTTTGACAACAGCTGGAAACATCTGGATGGTTTATAATGTGTGATGTTTGGAGGCTAACGCTAACGGCTATAGGGAAATTACATTGAGCAGACTCAGGGTTTAAGTCAAATCTAATGCTTTTTAATGCCATTGTTAATGAACAAATACTCCATTTTAAGAAAATAAAAATCAGTGCAGAGTTAATTTATTAAGATTTGCGAACGTTTCATCAAACGGAGGAAAGAGAATCAGACAAAACAGGAAACTGTTTATAATATTAAATATGTTTTAGACCAACATGAACTTAAACAGTGAAATGTTCAGCGAAGTTTCCAATAAATGTAGATTTGACGCCAGTTAGGGACAGAATTTAAACTGTGAAAAGTCTCCAGACTGTGGAGCCGCTTCTCCTTATTATTTATATCTATTTTATCAACCAGAGAAAACTGATGAAGGCGGCCATTTTAAATCTGCGTCATGTAACCAGCAACCATTTATGACAAGACTTTTCTCTTTCAGGAGCCGCGGCTGAAAACGGGAACTATACAAGTAAATACACCCCACACTAACCACTGTGCCACCGGCCGCAAACAAACCACTCTGCCACCGCACGCACGCACTAACCACTGTGCCACTACACACTAACCACTGTGCCACTACACACTAACCACTGTGCCACTGCCTGTTGTTTCAGAGTCGTACAGTCTGAGGTTGGTCGGTGGGAACAGTCGGTGTCAGGGCCGGCTGCAGATGCAGAGGGCGGGACAGGACTGGACTGAAGTGAGACCAGGAAACGGCAACCCTCTGGGGTTTGCTCACAGAGCATGTGCAGAGCTGGACTGTGGTCCTGTTTTGAGTGTGAAGGAGAAAAGACTTTCAGAAAGAGAAGCAGTTGGTCTGAAACCTCCTAACTGTCTCGACTTTTCATTGATCAACTGTTTTGACTTTTACACAAGTCACTCTGACCTCAGTCTGGAGCTGAACTGTTCAGGTGAGTCTGAAGTAAGGATTAAACAACGAGGAGCCATGCAATGGACGGTTATAATGCACGCCGCGGAGTCAAGAACACATTATAACGGCTATTGCGGCTCCAAGTCGTTTAATCCTCTTATACCTCGGTCCCACAAAGGTAACATTTATAACAAATGTCTTTTTCATTTACTAAACTCACTAAATATGCTAAACTACAGGGACTATTTTATGTGGGTTATTAACCGGTCACTATCTGAACGCTCGTCTCAGAGTGAGCCTCTCTCTTATGCTGTGAGGATCTCAGTCAGGCTCAACGACACAACATCAGCACAGAATCACAACACAACAGGACTAACCCGGCACTTTTCCGTGGAAGTAAACACCGATATGCGGCACTCGTGGGCAGGAGTTATTTCACTTTTACGCTGTTTAACCTGAAGCTAGCTAGCTAGCTCAACCAGCTCAACTGTTTATGGAAACAGCTGCGGTGGAGTCGCTCACACCTGGGCCCCCCCAACTGAAACTTTTATGTTTGACCCTACTAATCCAGACAAATATGCTTCAATGCAGGATCATTTTATGTACGCCTGAAAATGATGAATAGCCTTAACTGTTTTCAATAGAAATGTAAAGCTCATATGTTATTAACAGTAGCTAACCTAGCTGCTCACTCTCCTCTAACCACAAAATCATACGTTCTCATACTCATACGTTCCTGTTAGTCACTAATTAAGCGTTAATGCATTGCTATGGCGATTCCTGTATTTGAGACTGATGGGTGGGTTTTGATACTGATTTGAAGGTTGGTAGTGAGTCAGAGTTTCTAATGGGCTGTGGGAGTGAGTTCCAAAGAGTGGCGATGGCGAAGGCTCGGTCCCCCAAGGTCCGGCGGTTAGTGTGGGTGATGGGAGTGAGGCGGTTGGAGTCGGCTGAGCAGAGGCGGCGGTGGGTTGGTGTTGCTGCAGGAGCTCGGTGTTGTAGGGCGGCGCCAGGTTATGGAGAGACTTGTAGGTGAGGAGGAGGAGCTTGTACTGAGTACGATATTGAACAGGGAGCCAGTGGAGCTGCTGGAGGACGGGGGTGATGTGTTCTCTGGACCGGATGTGGGTGAGGAGGAGGAGCTTGTACTGAATACGATATTGAACGGGGAGCCAGTGGAGCTGCTGTAGGACGGGGTTGATGTGTTCTCTGGACCGGGTGTGGGTGAGGAGGCGGCAGCAGAGTTCTGGATGCAATTTTTGTAGATGAGTGGTGGGAAGACCGTAGAGAAGGCTATTGCAGTAGTCGAGTCTGGAAGTGATGAATGCGTGGATGAGGATTTCAGCTGTAGACTGGGTAAGGGAGGGGCGGAGGCGGGCGATGTTGCGGAGGTGTGTAAAGACCACCTAGGTCCCTACATGGGAGTCACCCAGCAGGGGTGAACCAAATCCCTCTAGAATGTTGTTCAGTGTTTAGAACCTGGTCACAGTAGGCATGGACTGTGTTTATTGTATTTGTGTCGTATTGTTGCAAGCTGGTGGTGTTCCTGCGTTAACCTGGGTTACCTGTATATCTGGGTAACGGGTCACGCGCAAGGGGGCGCGCTAGAAAAGGTGACGTCACACGCCGACTTGGGACTCTTTGCCAGTGTTGCGCTGCCGGGAGCTAACCTTTTGTGGATGTATGCGAGTTTTTGGAACTAACCATCCAGGACGGAGGAGGATTTACGCTTCGCGGAGCTGCTGGGAGTGTCTGGTCCGACTTGGGGTGCACGGGAGGGCAGCCGCTCGGGTTGTGAGTAACTTGGCTGCCGATGGCCACTTAGCCGGCTACCTGTTGCTATAACCGCGTTTATTCTGTCCCATAGAAACCGGGCCTGCGGTGGGTTTCAAGGCTTCCCGGTCTGGACCTGTATTTAAGGACTTATTTTGGACTATAACCTTTTATTTTCACGTGCCTTAGTGCGTTGTTTTGTGTTCAACGGGTTTTACGCTCGAGCGTTGGGGTGGGATGTGGCTGTACATATAAAATAGAGCCAAAGCGAAATCATTTGTTTGTTTATTGGTTGTTCACCCCTGCTGGTATACTGATCCGCCCGTTGCCTGATAGTGCGTAGTAGCGTTCACGCCTTGGAAGAGACAGGTGATTCGTTACAGGTGGAAGAAGGATGTTTTAGTGATGTTGTTGATGTGTGTTTTGTATGAGAGGGTGGAGTCCATTATGATGCCGAGGTTGCGTACAGAGGGGGAGGGGGTGACATTGTGACCGTCAATGAGGAGGGTAAAGTTCTGGACAGAGGGGAGGAGAGATTTAGGGCCGGTGATGAGGAGTTCTGTTTTATTGCTGTTGAGTTTGAGAAAGTTATTGTCCATCCAGGTTTTGATATCGGAGATGCAGTCTGAGATGGTGGAGAGGATAACCGGGGTGATGGGAAAACAGTAGTAGTAAAGAAGTAAAGAACATCTTCAAGCCATGAAAGCACCTGGGAAGAGGTGATGTGGCATACTTAAAGTATGGCAAACTTATTATTCAGCCACCTCAAAATGCCCCTCAAGTAACTAAAACAAGTGCTTAATATTTAGAAGGGTTATCTTTCAGAGTATAATGTATACCATTGTTCTCTTAAAACTCTGGTAGTAGTATCTCTTCTTTGATGGCAAATACCTCAGCTTTTACGGAGACCCACAGGGATTTGGACTCTGTGGACTCCTACAGCTTTGACATTGATCCTGATCTGCATTATTATTATTATTAGGCCCGAGCGGCCTGCCGTCGCAAGGGCCTATTGTAATCGCAATCACAGCGCAGTGCGTTCAGTGCGCGGAGCTGCTGCTAGCCTTGCTGCTTCTAGCCTAGCAAAACGTTGCCGAGCAACGCGCAAACTTTTGGGAACTATTTGTCGCAGAGGTCATTAAATAAACCTTTCGCCCTTCATAAAAGTGTACGAAGTTTATGTTGTGTGTGTTCAGTTGGCAAATGGCCGTATAATAAGCGGATAATGTATAGAACGCTGGTCATTATCGGGAAAATAAGCACCTTCAGGGAGAAGCCCTGTCAGTGCTTATTTTCCCGATAATGACCAGCGTTCTATACATTATCCCTTACTTAAATGCCTCAACTTTCAATGACACCAACTTTTGCAAATATTATAGTGTGAAAAGTTTTAATGAATTTCTTGTAAATGTCAATTCTGAACTTTTCATCTAAACAAAGTTTAACTAAAAATGATAATGAATTTACACATATTCTAAACTTTCTCAAACATATTTTTTCTGTTATTGCAATCACAGAGAAATTGCTTACAAAGGATTAAAGTGATTATTTTAAATTTCAAACTGATCAGTCCTGTCATTATGTTGGAGAGAACAGAGTAGGAGGTGGGTTCTCTCTTTAGCCCAGCTGATCTAAAGGTAGCTAAGGTGATCCCCTATATAAAGCTGATGACAGTGTCTTAATAACAATAGACTTATATTATTCTTGCCATGCTTATCTAAAATATTGAAAAAGGTAATACATATTATAATTCTCACCCATTTACACAACGATTCTACTTTTTGCAGGCATCAATATGGTTTTAGAAATCACAGCACTTACATGGCATTAGTTAATTTGGCAGATAGTGTCACCTGCACATTAGATAACAGCAACTACACTAGTAGTATTTGCATGGACGTATCAAACATTTTTGATACAGTCAATCATAGCAGTCTAATTTCGAAATTGCACAAATACGGTTTCCATAACACTGCTTTAAAGTGGTTACAGGATTACCTCAGTAACAGGTCTCAGTTTCACTGTATTAACGGTTACAATTCAGATAGGGCAAGTATACATTGTGGAGTCCCCCAGGAATCTATTTTATTATTTTTTTATTTTTTTATTTATATTAATGATCTAAGTGAAGTATCTCAAGAAGGCACTCATAAAAAAAGCCAATAGATTATCTGTTCATGACAAATGGTTTAAATTGAACAAATTAGCTCTGAATATCAAAAATTCTAATTATATTATTTTTTGTGGTAAAAAATCAGTCCCTATCCAAACTTTTAATTGCTTCTGCTAAATTAAATAAAGTCTCATCCACCAAATGTTTGGGTGTCACTATAGATGAGGATTTGAGTTGGAAAGCACATGTTGACTGGGTAAATAAAAAGTGAACAAATCACTGGGTATCATAAGTCCAAGTACATTTCCCTGGCGGCCAAAACATACATGGGGAGTGTATCGCCGGGGTCCATTAACAAAAGCTCCTAAATTAAATTAATTAATTATTTTTTATCAGTCAGCCTCATAATCACGGACCAATGAGGTCAACAAGTCGGCAGTTTCATCTGAAAATAAACCTTGTGTTAGACGCGGGCGCCGTTTACCGCGGGTCAATATTTGAGCTCTATGTTCTCTTAAAACCAAAACATTCTCAACAGTTCTTTTTTGAAGCCCCTGTTTTCAGCCACAGCTCAGTGAATAGACTGAAATGAGGGAGACAGTTGTGTTTCATAAAACACGCGATATCTCCGTTTCTAGAAAAAAAAATGTCATTTTGATCAAAACTAGCCTCTGTTTATCTTAGAATTTCTAAACTGTTTTCACCTACGGAGAGCTTAGAGTCTCCCCTTTCAAATGAGCCACAGCATGTGTCCATAGCTATAACATTGAATATGCTATGGTGCTACAAATATCATGGAAAATGGTCTGGATTGTTGGCACTCTAAAGCTAAATCCTCAAAAAACGCGGCACTCAATGGGCTAGACCTTGTGCCTGACGCAAAGATGGTCATGCTTTGCACCTGTGCCTGTGCTGGTAACCGTTTGGAAACAAGTAGGCCTGCAGAGGTGTGTTCAACAAGCAGCACTGACTTCAACGAGCACTTGCTGCATTCCCTTCGCTCGATTTTCTTTAAGAGTACTCTTTACACTTTAATGTCAATCAATTTGGCATTGCTGCTTCTCGTGAACAGCTCAGTCCAAAACAGGAGCGTATTTCACAAACAGGGCGTATAGCAAATTTTCATCAGTTAAGCCGCTCCAAGAATCCTGTAGCTGTAGCTAAACTGTTCCAACATGTTTCCTTGCAACCACTGCATAACTCTGCAAGGTCTCCGCAGCCAATGTGACAATTTCTAATCAATTAAATCGTTCTTATTTGGTAAATTTTTGTATGTGAGTAGTGTCCAACGCCGAGGGCTGTTGCGTCTCTCCCCGCCCACATCTCGCTCATCTCGAAGCGAGTGCAGCTCAGCGAAGGGACAGCTTTTTTTCTTTCAGCTTTATTAAAAAACTACAAATCAGAAACTTCAAATCATCCAGATGTCAAATTACTTTCTATGAAAGGCGTCGGAAAGTGGTGTCAATATTCTGTTCAATTCTGATACAACGAAATTCTGCACAGCACATCCATTATGTTCTACACAGCTGTATAAACCATGGTCCCAAATGCCCTGTTATAGCTTTACAGACCTGCCTAATAATTGTGACACCACATAAGCAATACCTTGACAAACAAACCGCATTTCTTCCGTCAGATTAACAATACAGCGTGCAAGCAACTTTCTTGACCAGACTGATCAGTGATGCATGACAATAGACTGACCTGGCACCTTATAACTGCAACAACAGCAGCAGTGAGGACTGTAACATTTGTCTCACCGTTTCACCCTAAAGTCTTGAAGCAGTACTTGAGCTTTAGCAAAAAACGCCTGAACAATCGTTAAAGCCAACACAGTTTTGAAGCGTCCATGCTGTTTCTGATGGAAACACAGGTCGCTCTGTGACATTGGAGCAGCACCCTGGCAGTGATGTACAGCCGAATACTCCGGTTATTTATGTCCACACTCAAACTACGGTTTTCTGTGCATGAGGCTAGATCGTTGTATAATATCTTCGTTTTGTGAGACACCCTGACTTACTGCAGAGCAGCTCAGACTGTGACCTCATCTTCATACACAGACTCGGCGCGGATGGTCGGGGGGCGGAGCCTGTGTTCAGGATCTCCTCAGATCCAGGACCAGTCCGTGGCCCAGTCCTGGGCCGGGGTCTGTGAGGGGGCCTTGGACCGTCGTGGGGCAGAGGTGCTGTGCAGGGAGCTGGACTGTGGGCCTCCTCTCCTCCAGGGGGCGCTCTCTCCTCTGAAGCAGAAGTTCTACTGTGAGGGCAACGAGTCTAAGCTGATGGACTGTAACCAGACCAGAACCGAACCAGAGACCTGCCCCACTCTCTACCTCACCTGTGCAGGTAAGGGGTGGGGCCTGTAAGGGTTAGGGGCCTGTATAGGGGCGGGGCTCACCTGTGTTTGTGTCCAGAGCTGAGGCTGGTGGGAGGGGCCAGTCGCTGTGAGGGGGTAATGGAGGTGAAGCTCAGAGAAGAGTGGAGACGAGTGGAGCTCTATGACCGCTCTTACCACTCTGTCCCCTGGGACCTGGAGGCGGCGGCCGCCGTGTGTCGGGACATGGACTGTGGGTCTGCTGTTTCTACAGAAGTGAGACGAGGGTCTGACCGCACTGAAGTGTGGGGGGTTGATCCTTACTGTGTGAAAACGCGCTCTGCTGTGGGAGACTGTGTCGACCGTGGTTACTCATCTGTTTCCACCAACCACCTCCTCGTGGTTTGTTCAGGTTGGTTTAAAGTCTCTTCTTCTCACAATCTCTGCTCAGAGTCAGTTCACTGGTAAATGGTCTCCATATATATATAGCGCTTTTCCACCGACATAAGGTACTCAAAGCTCTTTACAACAAGGAGCCACTCACCCATTCACACTCTCATTCATACACCAGTGTACGCAGAAGTGTCTTGCCCAAGGACACAACGACAGTGTGCACTTTCAGGAGGTGGGATTCGAACCCCCGACCTTCCCATCATGAGACGACCCGCTCAACCATCTGCACCACCGGCGCCCCAGAGGAGAACACAGATAATACTCTGCTCCCATTGGCCGAGGCGGGGAGTACTCAGTTACTTTTACTGAAGTACTTTTATTTAACTTTGTACACTAACTGCATGTAGAGTATCACACAGTACTTTTACTCCTACAGTAGTTTATTTGGAAGTAACAGTACAAAACGTAATCTTAAATTTACAACATTACTTTCTTCGGTTGAAGTTTCTGGATTATTCTTTGGAAATAATGTTTTGTTCTATAATAATAATAATAATGCATTGGTTTTACTTAGCGCTTTTCTAGACACTCAAAGACGCTTTACATTGCATTATTCATTCACTCCATACTCGGTGGTGGTTAGCTACTATTGTAGCCACAGCTGCCCTGGGGTAGACTGACGGAAGCGAGGCAACCAGTCTGCGCCATCGGCCCCTCTGACCACCACCACTCACTCATGCACTACATTCGCTAGGCTTCCTGATGTTACCAAACGGTCTCCCATCCAAGTACCGACCAGGCCCTTCCTGCTTAGCTTCCAAGGTCTGACGGGATATAAACATGAAATGGGCTTTACTAAAATAGTTGCGCAAGTATTTCACAAAGTACTTTTACTGCAGTGACTGTTTGGGTCAGTACTTTTAAATGTACTTTGAATGAAGTCATTTTAAAGCAGCCTGACTGTTATTTCAGTGAATACTGTGGCCCCGGCACAGCAGTCGTTTCACTCGGATCATTTCTCTCATTTTGATGGACATTCATTAATCTCTCATTTTACAAATGTATTTTTAAATGAGATTTAAACTTATTATTAATAAATAATGTGAGATTGCAGATTGCTGCATGTCTCACGTCTCCCAGGCACTCCTTGCCTCATGTTTTCTCTTTTCGGACCACCTGAGCATGAGGCGAGCACCAGGAGCCACTTCAGCAGGGCGCTCCACTTTGGTGAACTATGAGGCAATGCAGGAGAGCCTGTCGCCATAGCAACATCATGAGGACGGACAGAAACAGGATTAATGAACTGGACAAAGGGTTAGGGTTAGTGGACAGCCACACCTGTCTGTAGATACTCTCTGTCACTGATACAGGAGAGTCTGTAGATACTCTCTGTCTCTGATACAGGTGAACATGGGTCTGTAGATACTCTCTGTCACTGATACAGGTGAACATGGGTCTGTAGATACTCTCTGTCACTGATACAGGAGAGTCTGTAGATACTCTCTGTCTCTGATACAGGTGAACATGGGTCTGTAGATACTCTCTGTCACTGATACAGGTGAACATGGGTCTGTAGATACTCTCTGTCTCTGATAAGGTGAACATGGGTCTGTAGATGCTCTCTGTCACTGATACAGGTGAACATGGGCCTGTAGATACTCTCTGTCACTGATACAGGTGAACATGGGTCTGTAGATACTCTCTGTCACTGATACAGGTGAGTCTGTAGATACTCTCTGTCACTGATACAGGTGAGTCTGTAGATACTCTCTGTCACTGATACAGGTGAACATGGGCCTGTAGATACTCTCTGTCACTGATAAGGTGGGTCTGTAGATACTCTCTGTCTCTGATACATGTGAACATGAGTCTGTAGATACTCTCTGTCACTGATACAGGTGAGTCTGTAGATACTCTCTGTCACTGATACAGGTGAACATGGGCCTGTAGATACTCTCTGTCACTGATACAGGAGAGTCTGTAGATACTCTCTGTCACTGATACAGGTGAACGTGGGCCTGTAGATACTCTCTGTCACTGATACAGGTGAGTCTGTAGATACTCTCTGTCACTGATACAGGTGAGTCTGTAGATACTCTCTGTCACTGATACAGGAGAGTCTGTAGATACTCTCTGTCACTGATACAGGAGAGTCTGTAGATACTCTCTGTCTCTGATACAGGTGAGTCTGTAGATACTCTCTGTCACTGATACAGGAGAGTCTGTAGATACTCTCTGTCACTGATACAGGTGAACGTGGGCCTGTAGATACTCTCTGTCACTGATACAGGTGAGTCTGTAGATACTCTCTGTCACTGATACAGGTGAGTCTGTAGATACTCTCTGTCACTGATACAGGAGAGTCTGTAGATACTCTCTGTCACTGATACAGGTGAACGTGGGCCTGTAGATACTCTCTATCACTGATACAGGTGAGTCTGTAGATACTCTCTGTCACTGATACAGGTGAGTCTGTAGATACTCTCTGTCACTGATACAGGAGAGTCTGTAGATACTCTCTGTCTCTGATACAGGTGAGTCTGTAGATACTCTCTGTCACTGCATCCAACAGATCAGTTTGTGGAGGCAAAACAACTTTCTCCAGCTTAACAGACAAAACTGAGATCATTGTTTTTGGCCCACAGGCACAAAGACAAAGTGTTGTCAGTCACCTTGAGTGTCTCTCTCTAAAACCAAAAAATCAGGTTAGAAATCTAGGAGTAATCATGGACTCAGACCTGAACTTAAACAGCCACATCAAAGCAATAACATCAGCAGCTTTTTACCATCTGAAAAACATTAAGATCAGAGGAATAGTATCAAAACCAGACTTAGAGAGACTTATCCATGCATTTGTCTCCAGCAGGTTAGACGACTGTAACGGCTGCTCACTGGCCTCTCTAAACGAGCTGTCAGAGCCGCTGAACATCCAGAACGCTGCTGCTCGAGTCCTGACAAGAACCAGGAAATATGACCATATTAGTCCAGTGCTCCGGTCTCTGCACTGGCTTCCTGTCACTCAGAGAATAGACTTTAAAACAGCTCTGCTTGTTACAAGTCTTTTCATGGTTTAGCTCCAAAGTACATCTCTGACATGCTAGAGCCGTATGAACCATCTCGAGCCCTGAGAACTTCAGGGAGGGGCCTCCTGGTGGTTCCCAGAGTCAGGACTAAACACGGTGAGGCTAAAGCTAAAATCTGGAACAGTCTTCATGAGGATGTGAGACAGGCCTCAACTCTGACAATGTTCAAATCCAGGCTGAAAACAGCAACATAAAAAGTATTTTATCTGCACTCTTGCCTTTTACTGTAATTTATTAATTTTATGCTGATATTTTTATCGATTTTATCTGTTTTCTTATAATTTTATGTGTCAAAAATGACAGATAAAAATGATATAATTTCTAATTTGGTTTCATTCATTTCATCATTCATTTACACTCACACTAGGGCCTACTACAAGGCCATTTTATGTTCAGGTCACTAGGTGGCGCAATGCTCTTGTGGCATTCCAAGAGAATTCTGCGTCAAAAGTTACTTTCCTTGTAAACTAGTTATTTTGAAAGTAATTTAATTACTTTTGAAAGTAACTATAACTGTAGTTAAGTTACTATTTTAAAGAAACCAACACTGGGTACGAGGGACGTCCACGTTTCCTCTGGACTTCATCTGAAAACATGTGGGAAATTTCTTCAGGACTTTGCCAAAGTGGAATCATGCAAACTGAGCAGAGTACAGTAGCAGAGTACAGTAGCAGAGTACAGTAGCAGAGTACAGTAGCAGAGTACGGTAGCAGAGTACGGTAGCAAAGTACGGTAGCAGAGTACGGTAGCAGAGTACAGTAGCAGAGTACGGTAGCAAAGTACGGTAGCAGAGTACAGTAGCAGAGTACATTAGCAGAGTACAGTAACAGAGTACAGTAGCAGAGTACAGTAGCAGAGTACAGTAACAGAGTACAGTAGCAGAGTACAGTAACAGAGTACGGTAGCAGAGTACGGTAGCAGAGTACGGTAGCAGAGTACAGAAGTAGAGTACAGTAACAGAGTACAGTAGCAGAGTACGGTAACAGAGTACAGTAACAGAGTACAGTAACAGCGTACGGTAGCAGAGTACGGTAGCAGAGTACGGTAGCAGAGTACAGTAGCAGAGTACAGTAGCAGAGTACAGTAACAGAGTACAGTAACAGAGTACAGTAGCAGAGTACAGTAGCAGAGTACAGTAGCAGAGTACGGTAGCAGAGTACGGTAGCAGAGTACAGTAGCAGAGTACAGTAACAGAGTACAGTAGCAGAGTACAGTAACAGAGTACAGTAGCAGAGTACGGTAGCAGAGTACAGTAACAGAGTACAGTAGCAGAGTACAGTAACAGAGTACAGTAACAGAGTACAGTAGCAGAGTACAGTAACAGAGTACGGTAGCAGAGTACGGTAGCAGAGTACGGTAGCAGAGTACGGTAGCAGAGTACGGTAGCAGAGTACGGTAGCAGAGTACGGTAGCAGAGTACGGTAACAGAGTACGGTAACAGAATACGGTAGCAGAGTACGGTAGCAGAGTACGGTAGCAGAGTACGGTAACAGAGTACAGTAACAGAGTACGGTAGCAGAGTACGGTAACAGAGTACGGTAACAGAGTACGGTAGCAGAGTACGGTAGCAGAGTACGGTAACAGAGTACGGTAGCAGAGTACGGTAGCAGAGTACAGTAGCAGAGTATGGTAGCAGAGTACAGTAGCAGAGTACAGTAACAGAGTACGGTAGCAGAGTACGGTAGCAGAGTACGGTAGCAGAGTACAGTAGCAGAGTACGGTAGCAGAGTACAGTAACAGAGTACGGTAGCAGAGTACGGTAACAGAGTACGGTAACAGAGTACGGTAGCAGAGTACGGTAGCAGAGTACGGTAGCAGAGTACGGTAGCAGAGTACGGTAGCAGAGTACGGTAACAGAGTACAGTAACAGAGTACGGTAGCAGAGTACGGTAACAGAGTACGGTAACAGAGTACGGTAGCAGAGTACGGTAGCAGAGTACGGTAACAGAGTACGGTAGCAGAGTACGGTAGCAGAGTACAGTAGCAGAGTACGGTAGCCGAGTACGGTAGCAGAGTACAGTAACAGCGTACGGTAGCAGAGTACGGTAGCAGAGTACAGTAGCAGAGTACGGTAGCAGAGTACGGTAACAGAGTACGGTAGCAGAGTACAGTAGCAGAGTACAGTAACAGAGTACAGTAGCAGAGTATGGTAGCAGAGTACAGTAGCAGAGTACGGTAACAGAGTACGGTAGCAGAGTACGGTAGCAGAGTACGGTAGCAGAGTACAGTAGCAGAGTACGGTAGCCGAGTACGGTAGCAGAGTACGGTAACAGAGTACGGTAGCAGAGTACGGTAACAGAGTACGGTAACAGAGTACGGTAGCAGAGTACGGTAGCAGAGTACGGTAACAGAGTACGGTAGCAGAGTACGGTAGCAGAGTACAGTAGCAGAGTACAGTAGCAGAGTACAGTAACAGAGTACGGTAGCAGAGTATGGTAGCAGAGTACAGTAGCAGAGTACAGTAACAGAGTACGGTAGCAGAGTACGGTAGCAGAGTACGGTAGCAGAGTACGGTAACAGAGTACGGTAACAGAGTACGGTAGCAGAGTACGGTAGCAGAGTACGGTAACAGAGTACGGTAGCAGAGTACGGTAGCAGAGTACGGTAACAGAGTACGGTAGCAGAGTACGGTAGCAGAGTACGGTAGCAGAGTACGGTAACAGAGTACGGTAACAGAGTACGGTAACAGAGTACGGTAACAGAGTACAGTAGCAGAGTACGGTAACAGAGTACGGTAGCAGAGTACGGTAGCAGAGTACGGTAACAGAGTACGGTAACAGAGTACGGTAACAGAGTACAGTAGCAGAGTACGGTAACAGAGTACGGTAGCAGAGTACGGTAGCAGAGTACGGTAACAGAGTACGGTAACAGAGTACAGTAGCAGAGTACAGTAACAGAGTACAGTAGCAGAGTACAGTAGCAGAGTACAGTAGCAGAGTACAGAAGTAGAGTACAGTAGCAGAGTACAGTAGCAGAGTACAGTAACAGAGTACAGTAGCAGAGTACAGTAACAGAGTACAGTAGCAGAGTACAGTAACAGAGTACGGTAGCAGAGTACGGTAGCAGAGTACGGTAGCAGAGTACGGTAGCAGAGTACGGTAGCAGAGTACAGTAACAGAGTACAGTAGCAGAGTACGGTAACAGAGTACGGTAGCAGAGTACGGTAACAGAGTACAGTAACAGAGTACAGTAACAGAGTACAGTAGCAGAGTACAGTAACAGAGTACAGTAGCAGAGTACAGTAACAGAGTACAGTAGCAGAGTACAGTAGCAGATTACAGTAGCAGAGTACAGTAGCAGAGTACGGTAGCAGAGTACGGTAGCAGAATACGGTAGCAGAGTACAGTAGCAGAGTACAGTAGCAGTGTACAGTAACAGAGTACAGTAGCAGAGTACAGTAGCAGAGTACAGTAGCAGTGTACAGTAACAGAGTACAGTAGCAGAGTACGGTAACAGAGTACGGTAGCAGAGTACGGTAACAGAGTACAGTAACAGTGTACAGTAACAGAGTACAGTAGCAGAGTACGGTAACAGAGTACGGTAGCAGAGTACGGTAGCAGAGTACAGTAACAGAGTACAGTAACAGAGTACAGTAGCAGAGTACGGTAGCAGAGTACAGTAACAGAGTACAGTAGCAGAGTACAGTAACAGAGTACAGTAACAGAGTACAGTAGCAGAGTACGGTAGCAGAGTACGGTAACAGAGTACGGTAGCAGAGTACGGTAACAGAGTACGGTAACAGAGTACGGTAGCAGAGTACGGTAGCAGAGTACGGTAACAGAGTACGGTAGCAGAGTACGGTAGCAGAGTACAGTAGCAGAGTACAGTAGCAGAGTACAGTAACAGAGTACGGTAGCAGAGTATGGTAGCAGAGTACAGTAGCAGAGTACAGTAACAGAGTACGGTAGCAGAGTACGGTAGCAGAGTACGGTAGCAGAGTACGGTAACAGAGTACGGTAACAGAGTACGGTAGCAGAGTACGGTAGCAGAGTACGGTAACAGAGTACGGTAGCAGAGTACGGTAACAGAGTACGGTAACAGAGTACGGTAGCAGAGTACGGTAGCAGAGTACGGTAGCAGAGTACGGTAACAGAGTACGGTAACAGAGTACGGTAACAGAGTACGGTAACAGAGTACAGTAGCAGAGTACGGTAACAGAGTACGGTAGCAGAGTACGGTAGCAGAGTACGGTAACAGAGTACGGTAACAGAGTACGGTAACAGAGTACAGTAGCAGAGTACGGTAACAGAGTACGGTAGCAGAGTACGGTAGCAGAGTACGGTAACAGAGTACGGTAACAGAGTACAGTAGCAGAGTACAGTAACAGAGTACAGTAGCAGAGTACAGTAGCAGAGTACAGTAGCAGAGTACAGAAGTAGAGTACAGTAGCAGAGTACAGTAGCAGAGTACAGTAACAGAGTACAGTAGCAGAGTACAGTAACAGAGTACAGTAGCAGAGTACAGTAACAGAGTACGGTAGCAGAGTACGGTAGCAGAGTACGGTAGCAGAGTACGGTAGCAGAGTACGGTAGCAGAGTACAGTAACAGAGTACAGTAGCAGAGTACGGTAACAGAGTACGGTAGCAGAGTACGGTAACAGAGTACAGTAACAGAGTACAGTAACAGAGTACAGTAGCAGAGTACAGTAACAGAGTACAGTAGCAGAGTACAGTAACAGAGTACAGTAGCAGAGTACAGTAGCAGATTACAGTAGCAGAGTACAGTAGCAGAGTACGGTAGCAGAGTACGGTAGCAGAATACGGTAGCAGAGTACAGTAGCAGAGTACAGTAGCAGTGTACAGTAACAGAGTACAGTAGCAGAGTACAGTAGCAGAGTACAGTAGCAGTGTACAGTAACAGAGTACAGTAGCAGAGTACGGTAACAGAGTACGGTAGCAGAGTACGGTAACAGAGTACAGTAACAGAGTACAGTAGCAGAGTACAGTAACAGAGTACAGTAGCAGAGTACAGTAGCAGAGTACGGTAACAGAGTACAGTAACAGAGTACGGTAGCAGAGTACGGTAACAGAGTACAGTAACAGAGTACGGTAGCAGAGTACGGTAGCAGAGTACGGTAGCAGAGTACGGTAACAGAGTACGGTAGCAGAGTACGGTAGCAGAGTACAGTAGCAGAGTACGGTAGCAGAGTACGGTAGCAGAGTACGGTAGCAGAGTACGGTAACAGAGTACGGTAACAGAGTACGGTAACAGAGTACAGTAGCAGAGTACAGTAGCAGAGTACAGTAACAGAGTACGGTAGCAGAGTACGGTAACAGAGTACAGTAACAGAGTACGGTAGCAGAGTACGGTAGCAGAGTACGGTAACAGAGTACGGTAGCAGAGTACGGTAGCAGAGTACAGTAGCAGAGTACAGTAGCAGAGTACAGTAACAGAGTACAGTAGCAGAGTACGGTAGCAGAGTACAGTAGCAGAGTACAGTAACAGAGTACAGTAGCAGAGTACAGTAACAGAGTACAGTAGCAGAGTACAGTAGCAGAGTACGGTAGCAGAGTACAGTAGCAGAGTACAGTAACAGAGTACGGTAACAGAGTACGGTAGCAGAGTACGGTAGCAGAGTACGGTAACAGAGTACAGTAACAGAGTACGGTAACAGAGTACAGTAACAGAGTACGGTAGCAGAGTACGGTAGCAGAGTACGGTAGCAGAGTACGGTAACAGAGTACGGTAGCAGAGTACGGTAGCAGAGTACGGTAGCAGAGTACGGTAACAGAGTACGGTAACAGAGTACAGTAGCAGAGTACAGTAACAGAGTACAGTAGCAGAGTACAGTAGCAGAGTACAGTAGCAGAGTACAGAAGTAGAGTACAGTAGCAGAGTACAGTAGCAGAGTACAGTAACAGAGTACAGTAGCAGAGTACAGTAGCAGAGTACAGTAACAGAGTACAGTAGCAGATTACAGTAACAGAGTACAGTAGCAGAGTACAGTAACAGAGTACAGTAGCAGAGTACGGTAGCAGAGTACGGTAGCAGAGTACAGAAACAGAGTACAGTAGCAGAGTACGGTAACAGAGTACGGTAGCAGAGTACAGTAGCAGAGTACGGTAGCAGAGTACGGTAACAGAGTACGGTAACAGAGTACGGTAGCAGAGTACGGTAGCAGAGTACAGTAGCAGAGTACAGTAGCAGGGTACGGTAGCAGAGTACGGTAGCAGAGTACGGTAGCAGAGTACGGTAGCAGAGTACGGTAACAGAGTACAGTAACAGAGTACGGTAGCAGAGTACGGTAGCAGAGTACGGTAACAGAGTACAGTAGCAGAGTACAGTAACAGAGTACAGTAGCAGAGTACGGTAGCAGAGTACGGTAGCAGAGTACAGTAGCAGAGTACAGTAACAGAGTACGGTAGCAGAGTAAAGTAGCAGAGTACAGTAGCAGAGTACAGTAGCACTCTGTGCTAACAGAGTACAGTAGCAGAGTACGGTAGCAGAGTACGGTAGCAGAGTACGGTAGCAGAGTACGGTAGCAGAGTACGGTAGCAGAGTACAGTAACAGAGTACAGTAGCAGAGTACGGTAACAGAGTACGGTAGCAGAGTACGGTAACAGAGTACGGTAACAGAGTACAGTAGCAGAGTACAGTAGCAGAGTACAGTAGCAGAGTACAGTAGCAGAGTACAGTAGCAGAGTACAGAAGTAGAGTACAGTAGCAGAGTACAGTAGCAGAGTACGGTAGCAGAGTACGGTAACAGAGTACAGTAACAGAGTACGGTAGCAGAGTACAGTAACAGAGTACGGTAGCAGAGTACGGTAGCAGAGTACGGTAGCAGAGTACGGTAACAGAGTACGGTAGCAGAGTACGGTAGCAGAGTACGGTAGCAGAGTACGGTAACAGAGTACGGTAACAGAGTACAGTAGCAGAGTACAGTAACAGAGTACAGTAGCAGAGTACAGTAGCAGAGTACAGTAGCAGAGTACAGATGTAGAGTACAGTAGCAGAGTACAGTAGCAGAGTACAGTAACAGAGTACAGTAGCAGAGTACAGTAGCAGAGTACAGTAACAGAGTACAGTAGCAGATTACAGTAACAGAGTACAGTAGCAGAGTACAGTAACAGAGTACAGTAGCAGAGTACGGTAGCAGAGTACGGTAGCAGAGTACGGTAACAGAGTACAGTAGCAGAGTACAGTAACAGAGTACAGTAGCAGAGTACGGTAGCAGAGTACGGTAGCAGAGTACAGTAGCAGAGTACAGTAACAGAGTACGGTAGCAGAGTAAAGTAGCAGAGTACAGTAGCAGAGTACAGTAGCAGAGTACGGTAGCAGAGTACAGTAGCAGAGTACGGTAGCAGAGTACAGTAACAGAGTACGGTAGCAGAGTACAGTAGCAGAGTACGGTAGCAGAGTACGGTAGCAAGGTACGGTAGCAGAGTACGGTAGCAGAGTACAGTAGCAGAGTACAGTAACAGAGTACAGTAACAGAGTACAGTAGCAGAGTACGGTAACAGAGTACGGTAGCAGAGTACGGTAGCAGAGTACGGTAACAGAGTACAGTAACAGAGTACAGTAGCAGAGTACAGTAACAGAGTACAGTAGCAGAGTACAGTAGCAGAGTACAGTAGCAGAGTACAGTAGCAGAGTACAGAAGTAGAGTACAGTAGCAGAGTACAGTAGCAGAGTACAGTAACAGAGTACAGTAGCAGAGTACAGTAGCAGAGTACAGTAGCAGAGTACAGTAGCAGAGTACAGTAGCAGAGTCCAGTAGCAGAGTACAGTAACAGAGTACGGTAGCAGAGTACGGTAACAGAGTACGGTAGCAGAGTACGGTAACAGAGTACAGTAGCAGAGTACGGTAGCAGAGTACGGTAGCAGAGTACGGTAGCAGAGTACGGTAGCAGAGTACGGTAGCAGAGTACAGTAACAGAGTACAGTAGCAGAGTACGGTAGCAGAGTACGGTAACAGAGTACGGTAACAGAGTACAGTAGCAGAGTACAGTAGCAGAGTACAGTAGCAGAGTACAGTAGCAGAGTACAGTAGCAGAGTACAGAAGTAGAGTACAGTAGCAGAGTACAGTAGCAGAGTACAGTAGCAGAGTACGGTAGCGCAGCGGTTAGCGCCTCCGCTTCACAGCTAGAAGGTCTCCGGTTCGATTCCCACCAGGACGGGGCCTTTCTCTGTGGAGTTTGCATGTTCTCACCGTGTCTGCGTAGGTTTCCTCTGGGTACTCTGGTTTCCCCTACCACTAAAAACATGTACAATAGGTGAATCCTCCAGCCAGGTGATTCCGACCATGAGCCTGGCTCCACATCATGGAGACGGGTCCCCGGGTGCGGCATGGACGTCGACCTCTGCTCCTGACGGGTCGCCCCAGCGGCATCGTGACGTGACGTCGACGTGACGTCGACGTTGACGTCACATCCGGTGAGTGTATTCTGTTTTGACGCTCGTTGTGAGCAAGTTGAACATTAGCTCTCTCTGTTACTATTGTTAATCCACGTATTAAACGTAGCTTTAGAGTCCACTCTAGCTGGTTATAGATCTAATTTGACCCATTATTTCCGCGGACCCAATTCTCCGCTTGAACCAACACTTCTGCGTGGATTAAATCCCTTCTCTCTCTTCTCCGTAACGTGGTAGCTCGCTGGCTAGCTTAGCCCGCTAGCCTAGCCATGGCTGCCCCGTCCACTTCTGCCTCTTTAGTGCTGTTCTGCTCAGTTTGCCGTATGTCGAGTCAGAACCCTGCCTCTTTCAAAGACGATAGGAGTAGTTGCGTTAGGTGTAGTGTAGTGGCAGCTTTGGAGGCCAGGGTGTCCGAGTTAGAGGAGCGGCTGTCCGGAGTTTTGGTGAAGGCTAGCGTTAGCTACAGTCAGATAGCGACAGGGACCGTAGCCGCAGTCCGCTCCGACAGTGTCAGAGAGGTTAGCCAGGCTGAGGCTAGCCCCGCAGCGGGTCCCGTGCAGCCGGGACAAGACCAGGACGGATTTGTGACTGTTCGGGGTGGGGGAAGTACTAAGCGCACACCCGTAGCGCACCAAACTCTTCACGTCCAGAACAGGTTTTCTCCCCTCAGCGCCACACCGGCTGAACCTGATACTCTGGTGATTGGAAGCTCCATAGTTAGGGACGTGAAGATCCCAGCAGCTTTGGTTAGGTGTTATCCGGGGGCCAGAGTTGGTGACATCGAAGGTAACCTTAGGCGCTTAAAGCAGGGAGGGAGGCGGTTCCGTCAGATCGTGATCCACGCGGGTGGTAACGATATTCGGCGGAGACAGTCAGAGATTCTCAAATTGCAAGTAGGCGCGGTGTGTGAATTGGCTAAGTCGATGTCAGATACCGTAATATACTCTGGTCCTCTGCCCAATTTGGTCAATGATGAAATGTATAGCAGACATTTATCATTCAACTGCTGGTTGTCTAGATGGTGCGAGCAAAATGATGTTGGATATGTCAACAACTGGAGCGCCTTTTGGGGAAAGCCCAAGCTCATGCGCAGGGATGGCATACATCCAAATTTGGATGGTGCATCCCTTTTATCTAAGAATGTGGCCGATAGCCTCAGTCGCGGCCTAAATTGACGGTCCAGATATGAGCTCCGGGCGCAGAGCAGTAGTGTAGAACGCTCCTCTGTAACCACCAACCCTGCTCCCGGATTGTCACAAATCAAGTGTGTAGATTCTCCAGAACAAATAAAGACTGTGTCTGTCCTCCGTAAACCAAAGACTAAAATATCAAAAGCTAACAAAACAAGCACTGGTGTGCGTCCAAATAACTTAATACAAATACCGGAGCAAATAAAGACTGTGTCTGTCCCCCGTACACCAAGCACTAAAACATTAAAAGCTAACATAACAAACGCTGGTGTACGACCAAATAACCTAATACAAATACCCAAAAGTAAACTAAGCATTAAACAAAACGATAAACAAAGTGCTAAGCACATAACGTTTGGGTTGTTGAATATTAGATCAATCTCTTCAAAATCCCTTTTAGTTAATGACTTAATTTGCGATAACAACATTAACCTTCTCGCCCTGACTGAAACATGGCTTCAGCAGGACGACTATGTTAGGCTTAATGAATCTACTCCTCCTAGTTATGTCAATTTTCAAGCAGCTAGAACCACTGGCCGAGGTGGTGGGGTCGCAGCGATATCACACTCTAATCTTGTTCTAAATCCCAAAAACGACCTAAAGTTTAATTCATTTGAAAGTCTAACGCTGTCTCTCACCTGTCCCAAATTTAAAAATCAAAAAGCTTTACTACTAGCAATTATTTATCGGCCTCCGGGCCCCTACTCAGACTTCTTAGCAGAATTTTCTGAGTTTTTAGCCAGCATAGTGCTGGACTGGAATAAAATTATAATAGTGGGTGATTTTAACATCCACGTCGATAATAAGAGTGACAGTCTGAGCAGGGCATTTAGTGCCCTGCTGGACGGGGTTGGCTTCACACAAAATGTGAATAAACCTACCCACTGTCATAAACACACCCTCGATTTGGTTTTAACATATGGGATTGAAATTAGCAACCTAAACGTTCTCCCTCAAAACCCTGCGCTTTCTGACCATTTCTTAATTACATTCAATTTCTTAATTGAAGATTACACTAATCCACAGGATAAAATTAAATTAAAACGGACACTATCTGAAAAATCTGTTTTAAAATTTAAAGAAATTATCCAACCAGTCTTTAACATTACAGAGAATAGCTCGCTTACTGATTTAAACGATAGTGATGAGTTTGTGGACAGCGTTATGCTCACGTTAAAAACAGCCCTTGATGTTGCGGCTCCACTGAAACAGAAAGTTATTCGGCCAAGGTGTGTCGCCCCCTGGTACAACGCGGAAACACGAGCGCTTAAGCGGAAGACTCGCAAATTAGAGAGGTTATGGCGCAATTCGCGCACTGAACAATCTCTTAGATATTGGAACAAATGCCTACTCGCATATAAGCAAGCCATGAGGAAAGCAAAAACAAACTACTACTCTTCATTAATTGAAGCAAATAAAAACAACCCTAGGTTTCTCTTCAGTACTGTGGCCCGGCTAACAAACAGTCACAGCGCAGTAGAACCTTCAATCCCTAATACCCTTAGCTGCGATGACTTCCTTAAATTCTTTAATGATAAAATCAAAACCATTAGAGATAAAATAAACGATAAGCTTCCCTCATCTTATCCTGATCTAAACCTAGTTGAGTCATTAACTCCATCTGAAGTCTTAGACAGGTTTATAACTGTAGATGAGGCTGAGGTATCATCAATCATTATGTCCTCAAAACCTTCAACTTGTCTTCTAGATCCAATTCCAATTAAACTCCTTAAAGAAATTACTCCTGAAATCTCAGATACCATATTGAAAATAATTAACTCGTCTTTAGAAAACGGTTATGTGCCAAAGTCCTTTAAATACGCTGTTATCAAACCACTTTTGAAAAAACCTAGTCTTGATCCTGACATTTTAGCCAACTATAGGCCCATATCTAATCTCCCTTTTATCTCAAAAGTCCTTGAAAAAGTAGTGGCTAAGCAGCTTTGCAGTCACCTACGGGACAATAACTTATTTGAAAAATTTCAGTCAGGGTACAGAAGTTATCATAGCACAGAGACCGCCTTAGTCAAAGTTACCAACGACCTGTTATTAGCAGCTGACGCCGGACTAGCTTCAATCCTAGTTTTGTTAGACCTTAGCGCAGCCTTTGACACAATCGATCACAATATTCTCCTGCAGAGGTTAGAATGTGACGTAGGCATCAGGGGAACAGCCCTCTCCTGGTTTAAATCTTATTTATCTGACAGGCAACAATTTGTTAATGTAAACCAAAAGTCTTCACCGTGTTCCAAAGTGTGCTATGGGGTGCCACAAGGTTCAGTGCTCGGGCCAATTTTATTTATACTATACATTCTTCCATTAGGGAACATAATCCGAAATCACAATATAAATTTTCACTGTTATGCGGACGACACACAGCTGTATTTATCAATAAAACCAGGTCAGACAGATAAATTAGAAACACTTAGCTCCTGCGTAAAAGCCATAAAGACATGGATGACAGCAAATTACCTCCTTCTTAACCCGGACAAAACCGAGGTTATTATATTAGGCCCTCAAAAACTGAGAGAGTCTTTATCTCAACAGATCATCTCCCTGGATAATATTAGCATATCAACGAGCACAACAGTAAAAAACCTCGGAGTTCTGTTTGACCAAGACCTCTCTTTTAAAACACACATAAACCAGGCTTGTAAAATAGCGTTCTTTCACCTGCGCAACATTACTAAAATACGAAATATCCTAACTAAGAGCGATGCAGAAAAACTTATTCACGCATTTGTCTCTTCAAGGCTGGATTACTGCAACAGCCTGCTAGCAGCGTGCCCTAAAAGCTCCCTGAAAAGTCTTCAATTAGTTCAAAACGCAGCTGCTAGATTGTTAACCCGGACAAAGAGAAGAGAACACATTACACCTGTGCTAAAGTCTCTCCATTGGCTTCCTGTTGAGTTTAGAATAAAATTTAAAATCCTGCTCCTCACATTTAAATCCATAAAGGGTTTAGCTCCGCTTTATCTCCAAGACGCTGTCATTCCATATCAGCCAACCAGAGCTCTCCGCTCTCAAAACTCAGGGCAACTAGCAATTCCTCGAGTCTCCAAAATTACTGTAGGAGGCAGAGCCTTTAGCTACCAAGCTCCGGTTTTGTGGAATAAACTCCCAGCCCACGTTAAAGAAGCAGACACAGTCCCTATATTTAAGGCTAGGCTCAAAACGTACCTCTGAGAACGAGCTTATAATCAGGTCAGTTAGGTAAAGCTCTAACCCACAGCCTGAAGTAAAGCTGCCTCAGGAGAAACACTGCTGTGGGAAGTACGGTCCACTGAGCGCTATTCTCTTCTTCTTACTGCAGACTTTGTTTTATCATGATACAATACTTAATTTATCTGTAGTCTGTTCATCACTATTCACATGGTGTCTCCTGTCCCACTCCCCCTCGGGAGTGCCTGTCTAGATCGAATGGAGGAACCTGGGTGAACGGAGGAACTGGCATTCTGGAATCTGAGGACTGGACAGTCTGTGATTGGCCCGTCTGCTGAGGGATCCTTCGGCCTGGGTCTCTATAGCCTGTCCGTCCATGGGAGTGGATCTCTCCTTCTGTGGTTCTCCCCAAGGTTTCTCTTTTCTCCTGCCGGGTTTTTGAGTTTTTCCTTGCCGTACTGGAGAGTCTAAGGACGGGGGACACCCACGCCGCTCATCGCTACCTTTGGACATTATATTTGCCATTATATTTACCTGAACTTTTAATTGTCATATTTGTTGCTGTGTTTTATTGCCTTGATGTTTGTTGCAGCCCTTTGAGGCGACTTCTGTTGTGATATTGGGCTATACAAAACCATTAAACTTGAAACTTGAAACTTGAAGGATGGGTTAAAAGCAGAGGACAAATCTCCCTATGGGGACAATAAAGTAACAAACAAACAGAGTAGAGTAGCAGAGCAGCTCAGACTGTGATCTCATCCTCACACACTTTAGTTTTAGTTTTATTGTGTTTATTGTACATATTGTTACTGTTCTTGTCCAGCACTTTGGTCGACTATGGTTGTTTTTAAATGTGCTTTATAAATAAAATTGACATTGTCATTGACACACAGACTCGGCGCGGCAGGTCGGAGGGCGGAGATGTTCAGGATCTCTGCAGATCCAGGACCAGTCCTTGGCCCAGTCCTGGGCCGGGGTCTGTGAGGGGGCCTTGGACCGTCGTGGGGCAGAGGTGCTGTGCAGGGAGCTGGGCTGTGGGCCTCCTCTCCTCCAGGGGGCGCTCTCTCCTCTGAAGCAGAAGTTCTACTGTGAGGGCAACGAGTCTAAGCTGATGGACTGTCCCCGGACCACGACCGGCCCAGAGACCTGCCCCACTCTCAACCTCACCTGCACAGGTAAAGGGGCGGGGCCTGTAAGGGGTAGGGGCCTGTAAAGGGGCGGGGCTCACCTGTGTTTGTGTCCAGAGCTGCGGCTGGTGGGAGGGGCCAGTCGCTGTGAGGGGACAGTGGAGGTGTTGCACAGACGAAAGTGGAGACGAGTGAAGCCCTCCTATTCCTCTAGCGCCTATGTCCCCTCTGTCCCCTGGGACCTGGAGGCGGCGGCCGCCGTGTGTCGAGACCTGGACTGTGGCTCTCCTGTTTCTACAGAAGAGAGACGAGGGTTTAACATGAGTAAAGTGTGGACCGTACGCACTCTCTGTGTGAAGGGGAGCTCTGCTGTGAGCGGCTGTGTCCACGATGAATCCTCATCAGATTCCCGCCTCCTCGTGGTTTGTTCAGGTTGGTTTAAATCCAGAGTTTCTTATTCTCACAATCTCTGCTCAGAGTCAGTTCATGGAATGTGGTGGTGCCCCCTAGAGGAGAACACAGATAATCCTCTGCTCCCATTGGCTGAGGCGGGGAGTACCCACTTTTATTTAACTTTGTACACTAACTGCACGTAGAGTATCACACAGTACTGAAACATGAAATGGGCTTTACTCCAATAGTTGTTTAACCAAGTGCTTCTTTACTTTTACTGCAGTGACTGTTTGGGTCAGTACTTTTAAATGTACTTTGAATGAAGTCATTTTAAAGCAGCCTGACTGTTATTTCAGTGAATACTGTGGCCCCGGCACAGCAGTCGTTTCACTCGGATCATTTCTCTCATTTTGACGGACATTCATTAATCTCTCATTTTACAAATGTATTTTTAATGAGATATAATGTGAAATAAAAGGGTTAGGGTTAGGGTTAACCCTAACCCTAACCCTAACCCGCCCATACAACAGCCGCTTGTATCCGTGCGTGTGTGCAAACACAAGCAACCGAGCCGCACTCTGGCCCCCCTCCTCTATTCCTTTACCGTGACGATCAACTTGTCCTCCATGTTGCAGGTAACAGGTGACGCCTGAGCCCAGTCAGCATCCCTGATTGGTTAACAAGGCATAAATGAACGCACGTGTAGATTGGATTCCTTGAGTGCATGAAGCAGTGGGCGTGGCCTCCCTGTTCGCTCACCGCGCTGTTCTCCCTGGCTTTCACGCGCGTCCTTCCTCATCTGCTCGCGTTTGCTACGCTTAATACGCGCGGACAGCTTTGCTTGCATTTCGGAGCGCGTTGAAGCACCTCTACATAGGGTTAACATGGAAGTTGGAGGCGTGGACGCTTTTGGTGTGTACGCACCTTAATACATGGAGTCTCTCACTGAGGACCAAGCTTAAGAGCTGGAAACGCATTACAACGGCTTTTCAGCGTACCTCACCCCGAAAGCTATCCCCATTTTCGCCAGATACAAGTTTCACGAGAAAACGCAAGGCAACGGTGAGTCATTTGAACATTTCGTCACAGAGCTAAAACTCCTCGTTAAAGACTCTGGCTATGATAAAAGCGATGAAATGGTCATGAAATGGAGAAGCGATCGGAGTGTCCAGCAAAAGGCAAACAGTGTGTGAAATGCAGAAAGTTTAACCACTTTGCAAAAGTGTGCAGATCAAATCCCAATAGTCAGAGGAAAACAGGACACAGGGAGGTGCACACTGTCCAAGAGAGAGATGGAATCATACGCAAAGTTACGGAGCCCGGATCTACGCCTGTACCTAGATCCGCGCCCACTGAACAAGGCCATACTACGACCGTACTACCCACTACCCACTCTCGAGGATGTAACTCACAAACTAGTGGGAGCAAAGTTTTTCAGCATTCTCGATGCCCGGTCAGGCTATTCATTATTTATTTATTTATTTATTTTATTCATTATTTATTATCAGGCCATCAAGTTGAGTGAAAAGTCATCCCTTCTGACCACCTTCAATACCATCTTTGGCAGGCATTGTTTCCTCAGACTCCCCTTCGGAATTGTGTCTGCACAGGATGAGTTCCAGAGTAGGATCGATGAGACATACGAGGGCCTGGACGGAGTGGCAGGCATTGTTGATGACATCATCGTGTTCGGACAGACAAAGGAAGAACACGACAGAAACCTCAGGGCAATGCTCAACCGCACCAGAGAGAGAGGTTGAAAGCTCAACCCAGAGAAGTGCTGTATCTGTGTTACTGAAGTGAGTTTTTTCGGACACAAGCTCACAGCCAATGGACTGAAGCCAGACCCCCACAAAGTGGAAGCTGTCAGGAACATGAAACCCCCTGAAACAGCAGCAGAACTAGAGACAATCCTCGGTATGGTGAACTACCTTGCCAGATTTGCAACCAACCTGGCAGAAATGAGCGCACCACTCAGACAGCTAGTACGCCAAGATGCACACTTCGAAAGGGACCAAGCACATGAGCAGGTATTCCAGCAAATCAAAGAAGCACTCACGGCTGAACCTGGACCAGCGCTGGCCTACTTCGACCCACAAAAAGAGGTAGCACTACAAGTGGATGCATCAAAAAACGGACTCGGTTCGACAATCATGCAGAACGGAAAACCAGTTGCATATGCTTCAAAACTGCTCAACACGACAGAACAGAACTACGCCCAGATAGAGAAGGAGTTCTATTCTGCTGCAAAAGGTTCCACAACTACATCTATGGACGCCATATTACTGTGGAATCAGATCACAAGCCACTCGAAAGCATACTCCGCAAACCGTTTGCCCTTGCACCACCACGCTTGCAATGGATGTTACTCGCACTACAAAAGTACAGCATAACACTCATCCACAAACCCGGAAAAGAAATCCCAGTGGCTGATACACTATCAAGAAAGTCAATGGCAACAGCGACAGCTCACTGGCAGAGGCAATGGCAACACAAGTGCACACCATTGTTAAAGGAGCACCAGTCAGCGCAGAAAGACTGGAGGACATCAAAGCAGCAACGGCTCAAGATGAACAACTCTCAGCCATTGAGCACATCATTTGATCAGGCTGGCCGGAGACACGCAAGGAATGTCCCACCCTCGTCGTCAAGTATTGGAACCACCGTGATGAGATCACAGAGGTTGATGGACTCCTTCTAAAGGGTGAAAGGATAATTATTCCTTACGCACTAAGGAAGGACATGCTGCAACGCATACATACAGGACATTTGGGAGTTGAAAAGAGCAAACACAGGGCAAGAGACATAATGTTCTGGCCAGGCATGAGCCATCAAATCGAAAAGACAGTTATGAAATGTGAAATCTGCCAAACACACTGCAGCTCCAACCAAAAAGAGCCAATGCTATCACAAGAAATTCCAGAGAATCCCTGGCAAGCTGTCGGAACAGACTTGTTCTCCTGGAATTCAGAGAACTACATCGTCATCTGCGACTACCTGAGCAGGTATTTTGAACTTGAACGCTTACCCAACATCACCACTGCTGCCGTGATTCACAAAATGAAAGCAGCATTCTCCAGACATGGTATCCCAAAGAAAGTCATAAGTGACAACGGACCATGTTACAGCTCACAAGAGTTCAAAAGATTTACAGAACAGTGGGGTTTTCAACACATAAAATCAAGCCCGTGCTGCCCCCAAAGCAACGGCTTAGCAGAGAAAACTGTGCAAACCGCAAAACGCATCCTTACAAAAGCAAAAGAAAACAAGAAAGACCCCTGCCTCAGTCTACTCGAGTACAGAAACACTCCTGTTGACAGACTGAAATCACCTGCACAGATATTCAACCTGCTGAGACTCCACGCAGCTTCCACATAAAAACCAGCGATGGACAAGTCCTAAGACGCAACCGCCGACACCTTCTCTGCGCTCAAGGCAACTCTCCCAGCACAGCCACTATTGGACAGCCCAAGACTGACATGGACACACAGACCCCTGGACATGCTGTACCGGAGGTGCAGTCACCTGATCTATCCCCAGTGAAAGAGACTGAGACGAGCCATCACTCAAGATATGGCCGTGCCATAAAACCAAGGCAAATCTTGGACTTATAACTGTAGACCCGGTTTATGCTATACTACAGATTGCATTTATTACCTGTTAAAAAAATTAATTAAAATTTAAAAAAATCGGTAACAATAGCAAATGTTAAAAGTAACGGCTAGTTAAAAAAAACACACAAAAAAAGAGATTAGAATTTTGCTGTTGCCCTAAAGCATACATGTTTAATGTTTTTTTTTCTTTTTTTACTCTTATTATATGGCTCTTCACAACGTAAGTAGAAGCTCCGTTGATTTTAATGGGATTTCCCAACGTTCTGCCGGTCATTATTTTGTGATAAAGGACCTCTGAAAAAAAGAATGACCACTGCCAATTGCAACGGTTGGTGCTTTCACATCACTCCGTGCGTACGTTGTAGCGACACTATCTGTCCCGTCACTGAGAGAAGTCGGGGAATCGCTCGTGAAGTTAGCGTGAGTCTGACTTTCAACTAACCCAGAGATTCACCACCATTCCTCCAACTGCGCCTTCAACTAAGTAGCTAGGCTAGCTGCTAGCAGTGCTGCTTCTAGCCTAGCAAAACGTGGCCGAGCAACGCGCAAACTTTTGGGAACTATTTGTCGCAGAAGTCATTAAATAAACCTTTGAACCTTCATAAAAGTGTATGAAGTTTATGTTGTGTGTTCAGTTGGCAAATGGCAGAATAATAAGCGGGATAATGTATAGAACGCTGGTCATTATCGGGAAAACACTACTCTAATTTGTTGAAGGGAGATGTAACATTCTCTTAATATTGCTCCACTGGACTCCTGAAACCGGAAGTCCATAAGGAAGCGGTTGTACAAGATGTAGCTTTGCTATCTGTAAAAGGGTTAGGGTTAGGGTTAGGGTTAGGGTTAGGGTTAGTGCCATCTGTGTGTTCTGTCTGTTTTGTGGACCCCCTGGAAAATGAGATGCTACATCTCAAGGGGCTTTCCATTAATAAACAAACTTCCTGATCCACACACACCTCCTCCAGTTGTTCTGACCCTGAGGCCACACCAGGCCAGCTCGGAGACATAGTCCCACCAGCGTGTCCTGGGTCTTCCACGAGGCCTTGTCCCACTAGGACATGCCTGGAACACCTCCCGCGGGAGGCGACCAGGAGGTATCCGGAACAGATGCCCTAGCCACCTCAGCTGCTCCTTTCAACGTGAAGGAGCAGCGACTCTACTCCGAGCTCCTCCCGGGTAACTGAGCTCCTCACCCGATCTCGAAGGGTGCTCCCAGCCACCCTGCGAAGGAAACTCATTTCGGCCGCTTGTATTCGCGATTACCCAAATCTCATGACCATAGGTGAGGGTGGGAACGTAGATGGATCGGTAAATCGAGAGCTTTGCCCCGACTCAGCTCCCTCTTCACCACGACAGACCGATACAGCGACCGCATCACTGCTGACGCCGCACCGATCCGTCTGTCGGTCTCACGCTCCATCCGTCCCTCACTGAGAACAAGACCCCGAGATACTTGAACTCCTCCCCTTGAGGTATGGACTCCCCACCGACCTGTAGAGGGGAAGGAGAACCATGGCCTCTGATTTGGAGGTGCTGATCCCCATCCCGGCCGCTACACACTCGACTGCAAACCGCCCCAGAGCAGCTGAAGG
This sequence comes from Gobius niger, assembly GCF_951799975.1. Taxonomy (NCBI): domain Eukaryota; kingdom Metazoa; phylum Chordata; class Actinopteri; order Gobiiformes; family Gobiidae; genus Gobius; species Gobius niger. The sequence continues at coordinate 84,463 of NC_136867.1, forward strand.
TCCCACAGAACAACATCATCTGCAAACAGAAGAGATGAGATCCTGAGGATCCCAAACCGGACACCCTCCGGCCCCTGGCTGCGCCTAGAAATTCTGTCCTTAAAGGTAATGAACAGAACCGGTGACAAAGGGCAGCCCTGGCAGAGACCAACACGCACCGGGAACAGGTCTGACTTACTGCCGGCAATGAACCAAGCTCCTGCTGCTCATGCAGGGAACGGACAGCCCTTAGCAGAGGGCCCCGGACCCCATACCCCCAGAGCACCCCCCACAGGGCACCACGAGGGCCCCGGACCCCATGCTCCCGGAGCACCCCCACAGGGCACCACGAGGGACGCGGTCGAATGCTTTCTCCAGATCCACAAAACACATGTGGACTGGTTGGGCGAACTCCCACGAACCCTCGAGCACCCGATGAAGGGTATAGAGCTGGTCCAATGTGCCACGACCAGGACGAAAACCGCATTTTTCCTCCTGGATCCGAGGTTCAACCATCGGCCGGACCAAGGAGCTTTCTCACCACCTCGGTGACTTCAGCCCCGGTGATGGGCGAGCCCACCCCCCAGTCCTCAGCCTCTGCTTCCTCATTGGAAGACGTGACGACGGGATTGAGGAGGTCCTCGAAGTACTCCTTCCACCGTCCGACGACATCCCCTGTCGAGGTCAGCAGCCCCCAACCCGCATTGTAAACAGTGCTGGTGAAGCACTGCTTCCCCCTCCTGAGGCGCCGGATGGTTTGCCAGAATCTCTTCGAGGCCGACCGATAGTCTTCCTCCATGGCCTCCCCGAACTCCTCCCAGACACAAGTTTTTGCCTCTGTGACCGCACGAGCTGCAGCACGCCTGGCCTGCCGGTACCTCTCAGCTGCCTCCGGAGTCCCACAAGCCAACAAGGCCAGGTAGGACTCCTTCTTCAGCTTGACGGCATCCCTCACTTCCGGCCGGCACCACCGGGTTCGGGGATTGCCGCCGCGAAACGCACCAGAGACCTCACGGCCACAACTGCGAGCAGCCGCATCGACATTGGAGGAGGAGAACAGAGTCGGACTCCATGTCTCCAACCTCCCCCGGAATCTGGGTGAAGCTCTTCCGGAGGTGGGAGTTGAAGACCCCACTGACAGAGGGATCCGCCAGACGTTCCCAGCAGACCCTCACAACACGCTTGGGCCTGCCAGGTCTGACCGGCTTCCTCCCCTGCCAGCGGATCCAGCTCACCACCAGGTGGTGATCGGTTGACAGCTCAGCCCCTCTCTTCACCCGAGTGTCCGAGACACACGGCAGGAGGTCAGACGACACAACTACAAAGTCGATCATCGACCTCCTGCCTAGGGTGTCCTGGTGCCACGTGCACTTATGGACACCCTTGTGCTCAAACATGGTGTTCGTTATGGACAAACTGCGACTAGCACAGAAGTCCAATAACAGAACACCACTCGGGTTCAGATCGGGGAGGCCGTTCCTCCCAATCACTCCCTCCCAGGTCTCACTGTCGTTACCCTCGTGGGCTTTGAAGTCCCCCAGCAGAACGATGGAGTCCCCAGTCGGAGCACCATCAAGTACCCCTCCCAGGGACTCCAAGAAGGCCGGGTACTCTGCACCGATGTTGGGCCCGTAGGCCAAGACAACGGTAAGAGACCTGTCCCCGACCCGAAGGCGTAGGGACGCGACCCTCTCGTCCACCGGGGTGAACTCAAACACGTGACGGCTGAGCTGGGGGGATATGAGCAAACCCACCCTAGCCCGCCGCCTCTCCCCGCAGGCAACTCCAGAAAAATGGAGAGTCCAGCCTCTCTCCAGGAGTTGGGATCCGGAACCCAAGCTGTGCGTGGAAGTGAGCCCGTCTATATCTATATCACCTCATCCCTTCGGGCTGGGCCCGGCCGGGCCCGTGGGCAGAGGCCCGGCCACCAGACGCTCGCGTTCGGGCCCCAACCCCACGTCTGGCTCCAGGGTGGGGCCCCGGCTGCGCCATGCCGGGCGACATCACGGTCCTAGTTAATATTAGCACTGCTAAAACAGCGGCAGAATAAAGACGTTGGTCACTGAGCCACGAATGTAACAGGCCATTTCCCCAATTATGGACATACTTTAAGTACATGTACACAGAGCGGTCAGTTTATCTGTAAGGAGTAACTTTTTAAGAAAGGGTAATGACCACAAATGAAGAAAATGTTGATTATGAAATTTTGACTTCAAAATTTGGAGTAATGGCGTATGATGAGATTCATTGACAGAAGCCACTTTTTCTGGGCGAACGCTTCTTTGACATTAATCATAATAAAAATAAAACAATCCTTTATCTACAAAAAACAACATTATGTAGCTCTCATAAATGTGTACTTACCAACTTTTGATGGTTGTTATTCTTATTTTTTGCTGCTGCTGATTGTCAAGACCGCAGCCTCTGGCTGTCTTCTTCCCATGATGCATTGCAAAAGCCCGCCTCTGTAGTCTTCGGCGGGAAAATGAATTGCGTTACTGTAACATCGACCGTTCATGTTGAGCTGACACTTATCTAAGGTGTATGCACATTTTATCGCCCTTTGTGTCGGTTCAACACAAAACTAACATGCTGAAACACAGAGTAGACGTTGCAAAATAAAATTCGGTAAATTTAACAGACGGCCTTTCCCATTTCTTTCAGTGTACAGGAGGACTGAAATATGATCAGAACTACAGGAGGACTGAAATATGATCAGAACTACAGAAGGACTGGGACAAGATCAGAACTACAGGAGGACTGAAATATGATCAGAACTACAGAAGGACTGGGACAAGATCAGAACTACAGGAGGACTGGGATATGATCAGACCTACAGGAGGACTGGGATATGATCAGAACTACAGGAGGACTGGGACAAGATCAGAACTACAGGAGGACTGGGATAAGATCAGAACTACAGGAGGACTGGGATATGATCAGACCTACAGGAGGACTGGGATATGATCAGAACTACAGGAGGACTGGGATATGATCAGCACTACAGGAGGACTGGGATATGATCAGAACTACAGGAGGACTGGGATATGATCAGAACTACAGGAGGACTGGGATATGATCAGCACTACAGGAGGACTGGGATATGATCAGAACTACAGGAGGACTGGGATATGATCAGAACTACAGGAGGACTGGGATATGATCAGAACTACAGGAGGACTGGGATATGATCAGAACTACAGGAGGACTGGGATATGATCAGAACTACAGGAGGACTGGGATATGACAGGAACTACAGGAGGACTGGGATATGACAGGAACTGCAGGAGGACTGGGATATGATCAGAACTACAGGAGGACTGGGATAAGATCAGAACTACAGGAGGACTGGGATATGATCAGAACTACAGGAGGACTGGGATATGATCAGCACTACAGGAGGACTGGGATATGATCAGAACTACAGGAGGACTGGGATATGATCAGCACTACAGGAGGACTGAAATATGATCAGAACTACAGGAGGACTGGGATAAGATCAGAACTACAGGAGGACTGGGATATGATCAGAACTACAGGAGGACTGGGATATGATCAGCACTACAGGAGGACTGGGATATGATCAGCACTACAGGAGGACTGGGATAAGATCAGAACTACAGGAGGACTGGGATATGATCAGAACTACAGGAGGACTGGGATATGATCAGAACTACAGGAGGACTGGGATATGATCAGCACTACAGGAGGACTGAAATATGATCAGAACTACAGGAGGACTGGGATAAGATCAGAACTACAGGAGGACTGGGATATGATCAGAACTACAGGAGGACTGGGATATGATCAGAACTACAGGAGGACTGGGACAAGATCAGAACTACAGGAGGACTGGGATATGATCAGAACTACAGGAGGACTGGGATATGATCAGAACTACAGGAGGACTGGGATATGATCAGAACTACAGGAGGACTGGGATACGATCAGAACTACAGGAGGACTGGGATATGACAGGAACTACAGGAGGACTGGGATATGACAGGAACTGCAGGAGGACTGGGATATGATCAGAACTACAGGAGGACTGGGATAAGATCAGAACTACAGGAGGACTGGGATATGATCAGAACTACAGGAGGACTGGGATATGATCAGCACTACAGGAGGACTGAAATATGATCAGAACTACAGGAGGACTGGGATAAGATCAGAACTACAGGAGGACTGGGATATGATCAGAACTACAGGAGGACTGGGATATGATCAGCACTACAGGAGGACTGGGATATGATCAGCACTACAGGAGGACTGGGATAAGATCAGAACTACAGGAGGACTGGGATATGATCAGAACTACAGGAGGACTGGGATATGATCAGAACTACAGGAGGACTGGGATATGATCAGCACTACAGGAGGACTGAAATATGATCAGAACTACAGGAGGACTGGGATAAGATCAGAACTACAGGAGGACTGGGATATGATCAGAACTACAGGAGGACTGGGATATGATCAGCACTACAGGAGGACTGAAATATGATCAGAACTACAGGAGGACTGGGATAAGATCAGAACTACAGGAGGACTGGGATATGATCAGAACTACAGGAGGACTGAGATATGATCAGAACTACAGGAGGACTGGGATATGATCAGAACTACAGGAGGACTGGGACAAGATCAGAACTACAGGAGGACTGAGATATGATCAGAACTACAGGAGGACTGGGATATGATCAGAACTACAGGAGGACTGGGATATGATCAGAACTACAGAAGGACTGGGACAAGATCAGAACTACAGGAGGACTGGGATATGATCAGAACTACAGGAGGACTGAAATATGATCAGAACTACAGGAGGACTGAAATATGATCAGAACTACAGGAGGACTGGGATAAGATCAGAACTACAGAAGGACTGGGATATGATCAGAACTACAGGAGGACTGGGATATGATCAGAACTACAGGAGGACTGGGATATGATCAGAACTACAGGAGGACTGGGATATGATCAGCACTACAGGAGGACTGGGATACGATCAGAACTACAGGAGGACTGGGATATGATCAGAACTACAGGAGGACTGGGATATGATCAGAACTACAGGAGGACTGGGACAAGATCAGAACTACAGGAGGACTGGGATATGATCAGAACTACAGGAGGACTGGGACAAGATCAGAACTACAGGAGGACTGGGACAAGATCAGAACTACAGGAGGACTGGGATATGATCAGAACTACAGGAGGACTGGGATATGATCAGACCTACAGGGGGACTGGGATATGATCAGAACAACAGGAGGACTGGGATATGATCAGAACAACAGGAGGACTGGGATATGATCAGAACTACAGGAGGACTGGGATATGATCAGAACTACAGGAGGACTGGGATATGATCAGAACAACAAGAGGACTGGGATATGATAGGAACTACAGGAGGACTGGGATATGATCAGAACTACAGGAGGACTGGGATATGATCAGAACTACAGGAGGACTGGGATATGATCAGAACTACAGGGGGACTGGGATATGATCAGAACTACAGGGGGACTGGGATATGATCAGAACTACAGGGGGACTGGGATATGATCAGAACTACAGGAGGACTGGGATATGATCAGAACTACAGGGGGACTGGGATATGATCAGAACTACAGGAGGACTGGGATATGATCAGAACTACAGGGGGACTGGGATATGATCAGAACTACAGGGGGACTGGGATATGATCAGAACAACAGGAGGACTGGGATATGATCAGAACAACAGGAGGACTGGGATATGATCAGAACTACAGGGGGACTGGGATATGATCAGAACAACAGGAGGACTGGGATATGATCAGAACTACAGGGGGACTGGGATATGATCAGAACAACAGGAGGACTGGGATATGATCAGAACAACAGGAGGACTGGGATATGATCAGAACTACAGGAGGACTGGGACACGATCAGAACTACAGGAGGACTGGGATACGAGGGACGTCATCGCTACCTCTGGACTTAAAGAGTTACTAACCCCCTTCCAGAGGCTCAGCCTCAGATTTGAAAATCTTGTTTGTTTGTTTGTTTATTTGAGCAACAGATGCATACAAGTAGTATACGTGTAACATACAGAATTCTTCACAACATAAGAGGTTACTGCTGCTCAAAGGGAGTAGGAAGAAGTTAGTTATAACTTATAAGGCCCTACCCCTCCTTTCAGACTTACACAACTTAAACTACTGCTCACGGCACAATATTTTTAATGTATAAATTAGGCTTTAACCATGAGATCTATGCGGCAATTCCAGACTGAGGAATTGCCTTAGTAGCGAATTAAATCAACAAAAACGGCTCCACTTAGCAAATCCCAAACAGTAAAGTAATTAGTTCATAACATTCTTGTGTTGCTCTTGCATAAGGTTGAAGGTGCACATTCTGGACATCACATAATAAATCCGGATTCATCACATACTTCTCATTATCCAGGATCAAAATAATGATCCTGGATAATGGATCATTCTGTTCCTGAACAGAATCTTCTGTTCAGGAACAGAAGATTAATTACAGGAGTTTTACATACTTTTCCAGTATTTGCTTTCTGTACATTATTTTAAATTGTACTACAGTTGAACACATTTTTAAATCCTCTTCTAATGAGTTCCAGAGGTCGACTCCACTTCGTGTAACAGACATACTTTTTTGAGTTGTACGGGAATATTTTTTCTTAAGATTCATTTTCCTTCTTAGGTTATAACCCCCATCGCGGTCTGAAAACATGATTTGAATGTTAGCAGGGAGTAAACTGTTTTTGGCTTTGAAGACAACTTGGGCAGTTTTTAATTGCACCAATTCTGTAAATTTGAGAATCTGCGACTGTACAAATAGTGGGTGGGTGTGCTCCCTATATCCGACTTTGTGGATAATTCGTAAGGCCTTCTTTTGTAATTTATATAAAACATCTGTATTGCTTTTATACGTGTTCCCCCAAATTTCCACACAGTAGGTCAGATAAGGTAGTATAAGAGAGCTGTACATGATATATAAAGATTGCTTATCAAAGAAATGTCTCGCTCTGCCCATTAAAGACACGATTTTTGCCATTTTGGCTCTGATCTTAGTGATATGGGTTTTCCAGCTCAACTTGTGATCAAGAGTTACTCCCAGGAAAGTGTGCTCATAGACTCTTTCAATGTTGTTGTCATCAATGTGTAGTTGGATCTCCGCTTCAATGCGTCGATTTGAGAACACCATACATTTTGTTTTTAATACATTCAATGATAATTTATTTTTATCAAACCAGTGCTTTAGCTTAGACAATTCTTCTGTAACTTCAATCACAAGTTGTTGCAAGTTCACGCCTGACGCTATTAATGTTGTGTCGTCGGCAAAGAGAATGAACCTAAATATCTCTGAGGCTGAGCACACATCATTAATATACAATAAAAAAAGTTTGGGGCCCAGAATTGATCCCTGGGGTACTCCGCAATATATAGTTTCGCAGGATGATTTGTAATGGCCCATTTGAACAAATTGTTTCCTGTTGGTTAGATATGATTCTAACCAATTTAGGGCAAGTCCCCCAATTCCATTTTTTTGTGCTTTTTGTAGTAGAATACCATGATCCATGGTGTCAAAAGCTTTCTTTAGATCTATAAATATTCCAATTGAATATTTCTTGTTGTCTATATCATTAGTTATCTCCTCTGTTAGTTCAAGTAGGGCCAGCATTGTTGATCTGCTTTTCCTGAAACCATATTGATTTTCATTTAATATTTGGTATTTTTCTATATAATTTTCCAGTCTATTGTTAAATATTTTTTCCAAAATTTTTGAGAATTGAGTTAGAATAGAAATTGGTCTATAATTAGACAATTGGGATTTATCTCCATTTTTGTAAATAGGAACTACTTTTGCGGTTTTCATGTGATCGGGGAATATACCTGTAGAAAAGGATAAATTATATATATGTGATAAAGGCTCAGCTATCACATTTATCACTTTTTTAATAACGTTAGGTTAATAATGTTTAGGTCATCACAGTCAGTTGTTTTTTTGTTTTTGCACTTACCAACTATATCTATAATTTCTTTAGGATTAGTAGCTGAAAGAAAAAAGGAGTTTACATTTTCAGACGTTTTGACATTGTGAGTCTCCATCTGTGGAGGTACTATCGATGCGGCCAACTGAGGTCCCACATTTACAAAATATTCATTAAATTTATATACTGTTTCTTCAATCTCCTGAGGACATTTCTTGTTCGTTGTGAAATGATCAAGAGGAGACCCAATGACTTTTTTCCTTTGGATGACACTGTTTATAATCCTCCAGAGACCCTTTATGTTATTTTTGGTTTTGTCCAGTAAGGATCTATAGTGCATTTTTTTTAGAGATTCTTATAATTTTTGTCAATTTATTTTTATATGTTTTATACTTACATTCTGCTTCCTCTGTGCGCTCCTTTAAGAATATTCTATAGAGAAGATTTTTCTTTTTGCAAGCATTTAGTATTCCCTTTGTCATCCATGATGCAATTTTAGCCTTTTTCTGGGTATACTTTATAACGGGACAATGTTGATCGTAGCTCGTTTTAAATGTTTCTAAGAACATATTGTAAGCTGCATTTACATCGGTTGCTTGTAGGATGGATTGCCAATCTTGGTCATGTAGATTTTGCTGAAGAGCATTCAAGGATTCTTCTGTCAGTAGTCTAGAATATATCAGCCTATTTAGTTTTACGTCATTTATATATTTTTTTTCATTCAGATTGAACACAGCAAACACAGGTAAGTGGTCACTTATATCATTCACAAGTATTCCACTGAGAGTGTCCTCATCTAAAATGTTTGTTAGTATGTTGTCTATTAAAGTTGCACTATGCAAGGTTATTCTTGTCGGTTTTGTGATTTGGGGGTAAAGGGATAAACTGTATAATGAATTAAGAAAGTTTTCTGTAGGTTTGTGGCAATTTGCTTTCAGCAAGTCTATATTAAAATCTCCGCAGATCACAACATCTTTTTTTCCTATGTTTGCATATAGTTGTTCAATATGACCGGTAAATGTATCAATATTTGAACCTGGAGTTCTGTAAATGCAGCTTACCAGTATGTTTTTCCTATTTTCCATCATTATTTCGATAGTCACACATTCCATCACATCCTCCACAGCCATAGTCATTTTATCCAATAATTTAGTATCCAGGGTGCTTTTGATAAACAATGCTACTCCTCCTCCACTTTTGGTGTTCCGATTTTGCTTATACAGATCGTAGCCGTTTAATACAAAGTTATCGCTATTTTCGTTATTCATCCATGTTTCAGAAACTGCGATAAGACTAAATGGGTTACAGAGTTGTTCTAAATATTCTTTAATATTTTCAAAATTTGCGTTGAGGCTTCGGCTATTAAAATGTATCATAGAAAACGGTTCAGTATTATTCTTGAGCACAGGTATGAGTAAATGTTCGTAGTATTTACAGGAGACATTCACATGGCTGAAAAAGTTAACATCTGGGTCAATATCAAAAATTGTGTTCAATACTTTATGGTCGTAATCTGTATGGACGTCAAGTTCTAGATCTTGAGTTACGAAAACGTCCTCAATGTCTGACAAGGATGCTGCATTATCAGTGTGATTTGTGTCTGTCATAGTCTGATATTGGGAGTGTCATTGTACACAGCAGTACCTTTCAGGCGTATTTGTCCAGTTCCTGCATATCCCGGATCCCGATGACTTTAGCCTCCTCTGGTGGACCATTTAGCTTGATGTACACTCTGCAGTTTGAAGTCCAAGTTCCTTGTATTTTATTAGTTTTCCTCATGATACGAGCTTGTCTTGCGATTTCGGAATTCTTTTTACTCAAATGTTCGTTTAAGTAAACATTTGATCCTTTGAGTTTTCTGCCTTGTTTGAGCACAGCGTTTTTTTGTTTTCTGTTGACAAATCTCACTATGGTGGCTTTGGGTTGGTTTTCTCTCCTCGGTAATGGATGGCAGGCTTTGATGTCCCGAGCATTGATGGAGATGCCTTTGCTGCTCATGAAGGCCAATACTTGCTGTTCAGCAGATTCTTGGTCCGCGTCCGTAGGTTCTCCACTCCCATTTGCCACAGCCTTGGCATAGGAGCGAGGTTTGATGTTTAATCCAGAAATGATGATGTCATTTATCCTGGTATATTGCTCTAGATCTGCGATGCGACTCTCCAGAGCATCGATCCTCTTGTCCTTTTCCATGTTTTTATTCTTTAAGTCTTTGATCTCAGCCATTAGGCTCATGATGGTTTTCTGTTGTTTGGCAACAATGTCCATTTGCTCCGTCATGGAGTTCAGCGATGTTTTTATTTCCTCGAGCTCCGCTTCCATGCTTGTGCACCGCCACAGACCGCCCGAGCGCCCTACCGGCTAGCTGTATGGTAGTCACACCAACCGGGGCTCCCCGCTCTCGGTGGCTACACAGGCCCCACAGTGGTCTGACAACGAGACACTGGATAGCTACTATCCTGTAGTCCGCTGTCGCCAACTGCTTTGTTGATCGAGCGATAGGAGAAGGGCTACTCGGAGTCTTGTTTGGCTGGTTTAGCCTGGTTTAGTCTCAACAGAAAGGGGGCGTTGCCTGGAGGACTAAGGGGAACGCGGGAGGGGTGAGGGGTGGGAGAGGCCTGGGTGTGTGATTGACAGGCTTGAGTCTTGTGACTTCGACACTAACTTGTTTAGCAACATGTTCCACTCACACATAATACTCTGATACAAAAAGCTATGCTAAAAAAATCTACCTAAATTCTATAACTACTCGCAAACCTAACAATCGATGAACATAGTCTTGTTATTCCTTCTCCTGCGGGGGCATGTGCGAGTCTGGGCCACTTTTATCCTCCAGAGCGGCAGGGCAACTGAACCCAGCTTCACCACTCACATCACGCCTGCGCAAATGGTGGGGCCAAATGCAAAATTCAAATGTTGTAAATACAGGTCGCCTGCAGATGGCGCCTTACTGGTGGTTTTAGGCAGAAATTGATCTTTCAACTAATTTGCACTTAAGTGCCAAAATTACGACCAGGACATGTAGACAACACATGGATTTGAGGGTGGAAACACACTGGACTTTTCTTCAGGACTTTTCCAATTTGGATTCATGCAATCTGGCACACAGTGAGCTCCCATAAACATGTCACCTTAAAACGCTGAGTATGTTTGGTATGTTGTGGAATTTAGAATAGCTTTAGCTGTTTGTGTCCTTTACTACACAGATTGGTGTATGCATAGGTGTATTTGTGATATACGCCAGAGTGTCCGTGGCATTTATGAACCTGTGCCATACAGTCAGATCTTTCCGTACGCAAAAGCGTCTGATGGTATTTTCCACGGAGAAATCCTAGCGTCATTTGAATGAAGCCACAACATAAATATTCATAATCAGGAGGCCTCACCCACTGGTACGTTCGCACAAAACACTCTAAAAATAAAAAAATAATCTGTAACCAGGAAATGAAAAAGAGTTGTTTTTAACACAACAGATGATGGTGATATTTTTGCACATGAGTGAGATTAAACGGCCTATATCATGCAAAATTGCCTTTTTGGAGCTTTTAGCCACGTTGTTATGCTATTTCCTTATCAAACTCAAAAATCAGTCAAAACGCGTGTTAGCTTGTGTGTGAGCGTGTGTGTTAGCTTGTGTGTGAGCGTGTGTGTTAGCTTGTGTGTGAGCGTGTGTGTTAGCTTGTGTGTTAGCCATTTATGAAGCTGTGTTGCAGATTTTCAACTCCTTATAACTGTATTGTGAATTATATACATTTGCTGTGATATTTATATGTATTTTACTGCTAATAATGCATGGTCAGATCAGCTCGGAGAGAGGGGGCGGAGTTAACTGAATCGAAGCGTCTTGTCTTCCGGGTTTGCAAATACCCCCAGAAAATACTTATATTTCTCACAAAAAATAGTACTCCATAGTGGTAGAGGTACAATATATCATAAACATGCCTATACTTTACTTTGGAATGGCTAAAATAGCATGATACAGATCCTTTAAAGAATCAGTCAGCAATCCACATTAACCTTATAACCAATCCAAGATCACATTCAGGCTAACAGATAAAAAAAGAGGGAAAAAAGAAATAGGTTAATAATAAACGCCGGGCAGCTGTGGGTGCTGGGTGTGAGACAGAGCAGCCATCCACACAAAGTTTGCTCAGCAGCGGTCTTTTCTTACAAAAGAAAATATGTACAAAACACCACGGGTGTCTCTGTGGCTTGCAGTCCAGGATCTAGTGTCTCTGGTCCGAGCTGAGCCTCTGCGCTCGGCCTGTGGTGTGAAAGAACTTGTGCGGAAGCGCAACCTTGAATCAAGTCTGCCCATAAACATTAACGCTGTAGCCTTGTTTCATCTTTAAATCATCAATGTGGATGATATGCGGTGTGGCAATGCAATTCATTAAAAACAGTTTTCCAGCGCGGTTTAGTGTTTAGTTAAAATTGGTGTATCATGTACACCACCTCCTGACTTGGTGTAGGATCTGAGCGCACTGTGCGCCAGGTGTAAATGTCAAAATGAGAGAAATGATCCGAGTGAAACGACTGCTGTGGAACCATGTGATTGATAAATGCCTAAACAGATGGTAATTTTTCACCCCACATATGCTCTGATTTCACCGTACGCAAGTTTGATAAATGAGGGCCACTGTGATCTCATCTTCACACAGACTCAGTGCGGCTGGTCGGAGGGCGGAGATGTTCAGGATCTCTGCAGATCCAGGACCAGTCTTTTGCCCAGTCCTGGGCCGGGGTCTGTGAGGGGGCCTTGGACCTTTGCGGGGCAGAGGTGCTGTGCAGGGAGCTGGACTGTGGGCCTCCTCTCCTCCATGGGGCGCTCTCTCCTCAAAGGCAGACATTCCACTGTGAGGGCAACGAATCTAAGCTGATGGACTGTCCCCGGACCACGACCGGCCCAGAGACCTGCCCCACTCTCAACCTCACCTGCACAGGTAAAGGGGCGGGGCCTGTAAGGGGCGGGGGCTCTAAAGGGGCGAGGCTTACCTTTTTTTGTGTAGAGCTGAGGCTGGTGGGAGGGGCCAGTCGCTGTGAGGGGACGGTGGAGGTGTTGCACGGAGGAGAGTGGGGACGAGTGGAGCCCTATGATCCCTGGGACCTGGAGGCGGCGGCCGGCGTGTGTCGGGACATGGACTGTGGGTCTGCTGTTTCTACAGAAGAGAGACGAGAGTCTGACCTCAGTACAGGGTGGTTCGTCCGCACTAAGTGTGTGAAGAGCTCTGCTGTGGGAGACTGTGTCGACTATGATCGCTTATCTTTTTCCACCCACCGCCTCCTCGTGGTTTGTTCAGGTTAGTTTAAATCCTGAAGCTCTTCTCCCCCTAGGGGAGGACGCAGAAAATCCTCCCATTGGCCGAGGCGGGGAGTACTCAGTTACTTTTAATGAAGTACTTTTGTTTAACTTTTTACACTAACTGCATGTAGAGTATCACACAGTACTTTTACTCCTACAGTAGTTTATTTGGAAGTAACAGTACAAAACGTAATCTTAAATTTACAACATTACTTTCTTCGGTTGTTTCTGGATTATTCTTTGGAAAGAATGTTTTGTTCTATAAACATGAAATGGGCTTTACTAAAATAGTTGCGCAAGTATTTCACAAAGTACTTTTACTGCAGTGACTGTTTGGGTCAGTACTTTTAAATGTACTTTGAATGAAGTCATTTTAAAGCAGCCTGACTGTTATTTCAGTGAATACTGTGGCCCCGGCACAGCAGTCGTTTCACTCGGATCATTTCTCTCATTTTGACGGACATTCATTAATCTCTCATTTTACAAATCTACTTTTAAATGAGATTTAAACTTATTATTAATAAATAATGTGAAATAGTAAGATAAATTAAGCTATGAGATCATCAATCAGAATCATGAACAGAAAAGTGTTCCAAGTCGTTTGTAAAAGTCTCAGAGGGCGACTTATTCAGAGCATCATCTTCTCATTAGAAAAGCAAATTAGAGCTTATTATTTACGTTTCTTCAATATCAACCGCGTGATTAAGAAACACAGATTGTGTGTTTCTAAATAATAATAATAATAATAAATATATTCAGCCGTTCACATGTGCGTCTTTGAAGCACACGCTCAGTCTGTGCCCTTCCTTCACCACACCTCGTTCTCTCCTCTCTGTCCTTCACTGATTGATCCAAGTCCATTGACTGTCAGCTCTGATGTGAGCGTGATCATGTTGGCTACAGCTGTTTAGTCGCTCAGAGGCCACGCTAAAGACAGAGCTGTGTCAAAGCTTAAAATATTCCTTTAATGACGGAGAATGTTTGGTCAATGTAACCTCTGTTCCTCAGATCTGCTGAAGGTCCCGGAGGTGTCTGTGTCTGAGGGGGTGTGGGCTCCGCGGGCAGAGGGCGAGCTCTGGGGGCCGCGGGCACAGGAGGGTGAGTGGGCGTCGCCGGGAGAGGGCGGGGCCTGGGTGCAGATGGGGGCACATTTCCGGGTAAAATGCTCCGTGGAGCCGCAGTACCCGGGAGGCTCCTTCCAGCTGCTCTCTCCCACTCTCAACCTCACCCTGCCGGCCGTCAATCACTCCGCCCACTTCCTGTTTACTGACGTGGGCCCCGCCCACAAAGGGAGCTACACCTGTGTTTACCTCCTGCAGGTGTTCAACCACAGCTTCACCTCCAGCAGCTCCCTCTACATCCATCCAGGAGGTAAGGCTATGGGTATGGGCGCCGTACGGGACACATAATGAATCATACTGGAGATCTGGGATTATTTCTCGTTCTGTGGATCACATATTTCACGGACTGATCAGTTCACTGCCAGCAGTCGTCCATCCATCCATTTTCTTCCGCTTTATCCGGGGCCGGGTCGCGGGGGCAGCAGTCTCAGCAGAGATGCCCAGACTTCCCAATCCACACACACCTCCTCCAGCTGTTCTGACCCCGAGGCGACACCAGGCCAGCTCGGAGACATAGTCCCACCACCGTGTCCTGGGTCCACGAGGCCTTGTCCCACTAGGACATGCCTGGAACACCTCCCACGGGAGGCGACCAGGAGGTATCCGGAACAGATGCCCTAGCCACCTCAGCTGCTCCTTTCGACGTGAAGGAGCAGCGACTCTACTCCGAGCTCCTCCCGGGTAACTGAGCTCCTCACCCGATCTCGGAGGGTGCGCCCAGCCACCCTGCGAAGGAAACTCATTTCGGCCGCTTGTATTCGCGATCTTGTCCTTTCGGTCATGACCCAAATCTCATGACCATAGGTGAGGGCGGGAACGTAGATCGATCGGTAAATCGAGAGCTTTGCCCCGACTCAGCTCCCTCTTCACCACGACAGACCGATACAGCGACCGCATCACTGCTGACGCCGCACCGATCCGTCTGTCCATCTCACGCTCCATCCGTCCCTCACTCGTGAACAAGACCCCGAGATATTTGAACTCCTCCACTTGAGGCAAGGACTCCCCACCGACCTGAAGAGGGGAAAGAGAACCATGGCCTCAGATTTGGAGGTGCTGATCCTCCTCCCGGCCGCTCCACACTCGGCTACAAACCGCCCCAGAGCAGCTGAAGGTCCTGGTTTGTTGAAGCCAACAGAACAACATCATCTGCAAACAGCAGAGATGAGATCCTGAGGCTCCCAAAGCGGACACCTTCCGGCCCCTGGCTGCGTCTAGAAATTCTGTCCATAAAAGTAATGAACAGAACCGGTGACAAAGGGCAGCCCTGGCGGAGACCAACACGCACCGGGACCAGGTCTGACTTACTGCCGGCAATGCGAACCAAGCTACTGCTGCTCATACAGGGAACGGACAGCCCTTAACAGAGGGCCCCGGACCCCATCCTCCCCTGCCAGCGGATCCAGCTCACCACCAGGTGGTGATCGGTTGACAGCTCAGCCCCTCTCTTTACCCGAGTGTCCGAGACACGCGGCCGGAGGTCAGATGACACAACTACAAAGTCGATCATCGACCTCCTGCCTAGGGTGTCCTGGTGCCACGTGCACTTATGGACACCCTTGTGCTCGAACATGGTGTTCGTTATGGACAAACCGTGACTAGCACAGAAGTCCAATAACAGAACACCACTCGGGTTCAGATCAGGGAGGCCGTTCCTCCCAATCACCCCCTCCCAGGTCTCACTGTCGTTACCCACGTGGGCGTTGAAGTCCCCCAGCAGAACAATGGAGTCCCCAGTCGGAGCACTATCTAGTACCCCTCCCAGAGACTCCAAGAAGGCCGGGTACTCTGCACCGATGTTGGGCCCGTAGGCTAAGACAACGGTGAGAGACCTGTCCCCGACCCGAAGGCGTAGGGACGCGACCCTCTCGTCCACCGGGGTGAACTCCAACACGTGACAGCTGAGCTGGGGGGATATGAGCAAACCCACCCCAGCCCGCCGCCTCTCCCCGCGGGCAACTCCAGAAAAATGGAGAGTCTAGCCTCTCTCCAGGAGTTGGGATCCGGAACCCAAGCTGTGCGTGGAGGTGAGCCCGACTATATCTAGCCCGTATCTCTCAACCTCCCGCACAAGCTCAGGCTCCTCCCCCCAGCACAACCTCCCGCACAAGCTCAGGCTCCTCCCCCCCAGCGAAGTGACGTTCCATGTCCCAAACGCCAGAAGCTGTGCATGCGGACCAGGTCGTCGAGGCACCTGCCTCTGACTGCCACCCAGTCCTCTCCGCACCCGACCCCTACGGATCCCTCTGCGGGTGGTGAGTCCGCAGGAGGGCGAGCCCACGTCGTCCCTTCGGGCTGGGCCCGGCCGGGCCCCGTGGGCAAAGACCCGGCCACCAGACGCTCGCGTTCGGGCCCCAACCCCAGATCTGGCTCCAGGGTGGGGCCCCGGCTGCGCCATGCCGGGCGACGCCACGGTCCTTGTTCTAGTGCCAGCAGTCGATCAAGAGCTATTTTATTTTTTATGGGGAAAGTTAAAATTGTGTTTTATTGATTGCTACCATCTGTGAGGAATCATTATTGGGGAAAAAGCTCCCACTGGGAAAATCATTATTGACTTCATAAATATATTTCAAATATAAAGAGAAGTGTGTGCCTGGACAGTCAAGTGTATCAATACATGTATGTAGCACCGCTAGATATTCTGGGCCATATGGCATAAAAAAAATTCTGGGCCCCCCACTTTAAAAAAAAAAAAAACATTAAAGCCACACCGCGTATAATTTTACCCAATAAATAAAATTGAAATACAAGCATTTATTTAATGACGGATATTTTCATCGGTGAAAAATACGTCAAAAATGTACAAACAAACATTTATGAGGCTCAGCCCTCTTAAGATATGACTGTAAACTTTACCGGGAATGGGTACGTCTCCAGCTCGTTTCCCTGGAGGCTGACGCCGCCGCAGCCTGTGAGCGCATCCACAGTACCGTGACCCAGACCCAGATGCGTCATCCCCGTGCCCTGCTGCTCATCACTGGTGACTTTAATCACGCCTCTCTTTCCGCCACTATCCCCACACTCACGCAGTATGTTAAGTGCCACACAAGGAACCATAAGACCCTGGACCTTCTGTATGCTAACGTGAAGGGCGCTTACACCTCTGCCCCCCTCCCCCCGCTCGGACGCTCAGACCACAATCTCGTCCTACTGCGGCCGGATTACACCCCCAGGGTGCGAAGGGAGCCAGCACAGAAGAGGTCTGTGAAAGTGTGGAGTGAAGAGGCTGAAGAGAGACTTAGGGACTGTTTCCAGACCACAGACTGGAAAATGATCTGCAGCTTTCATGGAGATGACATCGACGGCCTGACCCACTGCATCACAGACTACATCAACTTCTGTGTGGAAAACACTGTACCAACCTGGAAGGTACGGTGTTTCTCCAACAACCACCCCTGGGTGACCCCTGAACTTAAAGCCCTCCTGAACCCAAAGAAAAGGGCTTTCAACTCAGGGGACAGAGAGGAGCAGAGGAGAGTCCAGCATGAACTCCAGTGGAGGATCAGGAAGGCCAAGAAGGACTATGGCGAGAAGCTGGAGCAGAAGCTGGAGCAGAAGCTGGAGCAGAAGCTGGAGCAGAAGCTGGCGCAGAAGCTGGCGCAGAAGCTGGCGCAGGGCAACGCACGGGACGTGTGGAGGCGACTGAAGAACATCTCCGGTTTTGGACATAGTGCCAGAGGGACAGCTGATGGAGATCAGCGCGGGGCGGATGAATTCAACCAACATTTCAACCGGTTTGATTCTCCCCCCACTCCCTCCTCTTCACACGTCTTCAGCCCAGTGGACACTGCCCCCCTCCCCCGACCACCTTCACCTGCCTCCAGCCCCCCTGTACCCACGTCTCCAGCCCCCACCATACGGACTTCCTCTAGCACCTGCCCCACACCCGGCAGTCCAAGACTGTGAAGTAACATGTGCAATAACCTCTTTGCAAACCACGTGCAATAATCTATGTATAAGCTGCACTTTATTCCCTGTACCAGCTTCACTTATTGACATCCTGCACCTATTTTTATTTATTATTATTCCCCTATTGTTATATTTCTGCCCCCTAAGATTTTTGCTTTACTTATTGTACATAAGATACCTCGTTTTTATACTATTTAACTGGATGCACTTTTCCTGTCTGTTTTTGCACACTCTGAGTGATCTTTAATGCCGATTGTAACAAGTGAATTTCTCCATTGTGAGATCAATAAAGGATTATCTTATCTTATCTCATCCTAAAGACAGTAGAATTTGAGATTTAAACAGGTTAGTTTATCATCCAAATACATCATTTTATTACCCACTGCAGTAATAGCATTTTCTGTGTTGAGCTGGTCATTAGGAGCATGTTTTGTTTGGCCGGCAACAGTATAATTCAAAATGTTACGCAGTGTACCTTTAAAAATCACCTAATACTTTAAACAGCTAATTTAAATGTACATTTACTTACAATAACTTACAGTAAGAGGGGGGCTCCACCAGAATTTCTTTAACTGAACAGACTTCATATCCTGCAACTTGGTGCCTTTTGGAGGTGCCCCAGCTGGTTAGTATGGTTCAAGTTGTGTATTTAAAATTTCAGAAAATGCTGTTGTATGGCTACATTTTATTAATGCAATAAAGGCCTATTGAATAGAACAAGTCAAATAGTTCAGCACACAATGAAAAAATAATGGCGCACATAAAGATTACAATCAACTTATCTTCTAAATTCAAAATAAACATTTTTATTTTAACAAATCTCTGCTGCTTATCAATCGGAGAGAGTGGGGGCCCAGACCCCCCAGGCCTCTGCTGCCTGTGTGCCGCCCCAGCTCTTAACTTCATTTCTGACTGTGAGGTGCAGCCTCACACTGGACTCTGGCTTCAAACAACACAACAGCTGTCAAAGCTTTAGTCCTGACACTTGGTCTGTTTCTGTAACGTTTGTAACAGTGTGAAGTGAACAGTGCGTCGTGATGCGAGTCGCCGTAGTCATTTGCACTATTGAATGACACTTATTATGGACTTCTCCGCTGTTGGCATTCGGGGATATATTGGCCCATAATGAACACGGCCGCTCAGCGAGCTCTGAGTTCTAAACCCAGAGTTTCACCTGTTATAAGTTTTACAGGTTGAGCCCCAAATATCCACCCAGTAAGTTCTATCACTTAATAGACCTACACTGCACATCTGTGAATACAATCTGGCTGTTGTTCTCTCATAGTTTATCATATTTCTTTACTATTTATTTGAATATAATTTATGAACACACTTCTGTCAGTCTTCCCCAGGGGAAACTGTGGCCACAAATATGTTTTATCAGCATGGACTGCATGAATGAACTCCCCTCCCTTTCATGTGTGAAACGCTTTGTGTGTGACTTGTGTCATATGAAAAGTGCTATACAGATAAGATTCCCTTCCCTTATAGCCTTATAGTTTTTTATTATTATTATTATTGACCTTTATTTAACCATGATAGTCCCTCTGAGATTAAGAATAAGACTTTTTCAGGGGAGTCCTGGCCCCAGAGGGGAATCTATTGTACATGTTTTTAGTTAAAGTTCTCACAGCTTATTTTTATCTAAATTCTATGTTATATGTTTTATGTTGCACGATTGTACGGAGAAAAAATCCTAATTCGGGAACCTGTTCCAAAAAATGGCAATAAAAAGTGTTCTCCTCCTGAAAGATGGCATTATCACGGTGTTTAAAGTGAGTGTCCGATGTGTTCCAGTGTCTGACTTCCAGACCTTGGTCCGAGTTCTGGTCCTCCTGCTGCTGATGCCGCTGAACTTCATCCCGTACTTCTTCTACCGCCAGGTACGAGCTCACGTCCTCACTCCTGACCCTGCGTCCTTGTTTCCTCGTTACTGTGGTTACATACTGGGCCGTGCACCGCAAGTTGTGAAACTGTGAGCGTGATTAAAACTGAACCCTAATTCTTCTGTGCGGTGTGGTTTCAGGCCACCAGGGGGCGCGTGAGGGCCCAGAGAGCCAGGAGACGCAGAGCCCGCCCTGAAGAAGGAGAAGAAGAAGAACGCACCGACGTCGTCTTCGACCAGATGTGATGGACAAAGTCCTCCTGCTCACATTAGATCTGTATAGGTTCTGGAGTTGTCGTCTGTACTCTGCAGTGGAAGTGTTGGACGTCCTCTTTATTCTAAAGGCACCTAAAGGAAACAAACTGCAGAGTACAGATGAAGACTCAACATCCCTCGTCTAGAGGAAACTCCTGTACAACTGAAAGCTCACACAGACTTGGTAATGATGTGAATATTTTTGTGTCCGAGTGTTGTATTTCTTTGAAAAATAACATGATCTTATTATTACATGTATCACTTTATTCTGTAACACCTACTTAGTTTAAACACATTTTCATGACAATTTCAATAATAAATATTTTTTAATGTTTTTACACCTCAAACCCCTAAAATGGCACAACCGTCCGAGCAAATAATGACTAATAAAGCTTCTGAAAATTGTATTTTAGGAGTAACAAATTAAATATAAAACATCATGGCATAATTGTGTGTTAAATATCTTTCAAATAAGCCTCATTTGTGAATATTAATAGTTTTAAAGTTTTTGAGAAAATTGAAAGTTGTGTCCAACAATTTGTAATCTTAAAATATAAGGGCCGCAAGAACAGGACTTTTATTTTGAAATAAAGAAACAGCAAACAGGAAATGACATCAGCCAGAACAACAAGTCTTTATGTCTGAGTGAAAAGGTTTGAAAATGTTTTTCAAGAATTGAGAAAAAATTGCTTTTTTCCGACTCAAAGGCAAACTGTCACACTTTTGGTGTCGTGTGGTACAACCAATGTAAATATATTATAATGTAAGAGTCCACATGAAAGCCAATTAAATTTGAAATTAGTTGCTAATGTCAAGTGGTGCAACTGCAAAAAAATAAAAAATTACCATCTAAAAATTATAGGGATGCACTGATCCAATACTGGTATCAGTCAATGCTAGAAAAAAAAAATCAGATATCGGTTTAAAATATCCGATACTGAAGCGATACCTGTTTTGGGCTGACACTGAACACTCCGTCCTCTGGTTTTATTGCTGATTCAGCATCAGTTACAAAATACAGATGAAATGTTCAGAGGAGAAAGGCTCTAAGATACACTGGAAACTTTTTAAATTTTAGAAAAATCTCAGTTGCGTCACCTGACACTTTTCATACAGACAAACTACAAATACATCCCAAAAAATACATTTAAATACTTCTAAATGTTATTTAACAAACATAACTTGTTTAAATACATAATTATCGACTCAAACATATGCAGGACATCAGTTTTGAAAAACCTTTGACAATATGTTTTTAGACCCTTATGCGTCATTGACCCTAAGATAGTTGTATTATTGTGTTTTACTGGTGTTGTTCTGAGACGATTAAAGGCTGATTATAGAAACAAATAAAGTGTAACTGAAGATGAGACGATGGAGAGACAGATGGATAAATATTGTAAATAACTTTACATGTTTTATTGAGTTGATGATGTCTTTTGTTTTCAGCGATTGTTGCTTTAGTTCATAGACAGATCCCAGTCGTCTCTATGTTAAAGGAATAGGCCACCATTTTTCCATACTGAGATATGTTCTTGCCTTAGCTTTGACGAGTTCTTTAGGACCTGTCTGATCTTCAGTCACGTAAACACAGCGCAGACGGCGTTAGCATTTAGCCTCTCCCTCTCTCCTCTATAGCTCCAAAACAGGTCAAGATAGAAGCTACCAAGCTCTTCCACGTTTTCCCTATTTAAATATGGTTACGTGAAGTGTTCCACTACAAAGTATAATTACACACAATTAAACAACGTGGATTTTCTAAGCGGATAAAAGGGGGAACTATATTATAAGGCGTAATAATACCAGGAGTAGTTCGAAATCCGCGCAGTAATCTTCACTTTACTGCGCGGATGCCAAACTACTCCTGGTATTTTTGGAGCTATAGAGGAGAGAGGGAGAGGCTAAATGCTAACACCGTCTGCGCTGTGTTTACGTAACTAAAGGCACGGGGGAAGATCAGACAGGTCCTAAAGAACTCGTCACAGCTCAGGTAAGAACATATCTCAGTATGGAAAAACGGTGGCCTATTCCTTTATCCTGATTCAGTTTTATCTTTTTCTGAGTTTGACTTTTGTGTGTTACTGATGACGATGCTGATGGTGAAGATGGTGAGGTGTTTCTGCTGTAAAAACACTTTGGTGAATCTTTAGTGGCAGACTGAAACGTGCTTCAGGGGAAACTGGGGCTGGGGGTCGCACAGACATAACAAACAGAAACACTTTGCTCAAAGTCTCTTCCTCTCAGGAAACAGGAAACGAAGCCAAATCTCTTCCTACAACAGAGATGCCCCTCCCCCCTTTATCATATTGACACGCCTCTAAACATCCATATATGGGCATGACAAGAGTCTGCAGAATTTATAAAGTACAAGTTCAAAGGTCATTTTGATTTGTAATTGAGTTTTAAATTTTAATTTTAAAATAGAAATACTGTGAATAACTTTCATTTAACATGAAAATTAATCAAAGTTCTAAAATGATCATGTATTGAAATTATATTTTATGTTTCATTGGCATTGTCTTATTACGTTAATCATATACATGAACTTGTTTCAAATAATTGAATTTGTGCATAAATCTTTGTTCTTCCAGAAAACTTTGACCTAAGATCAAACGTGAGATCTACGTAAAGCCTCAATAAAACCCGAGTGCGTTTGATGAATGAGGCCGATGTGTTCAAAGCCTGATGCTCCTCAACCTGATCTGATCTAAAATGGAAAAAAAAACAATGAATCTTCCCAAAGTATGTTAATAATATAATATCAAGTCACAGCGCCCCCTAGTGTGAAAAAAACAACCCCGTCTTAAATCCAACACAGCAGAAGTGAAAGCACAGACTTTGTAAATAATGTTTGTTTTTTTATTTTGACTTCCATCTGTTCAAAGACTGTCCTGATGTTCATCCTCACTGTTACACGTGAGTTTTATTTTGTATCTTTGATGTTTTTCCTGTAAACACTCTGACAGATGAAGAAAGATCGATTGATGGTTTTGCTGATTCTGCTCCTTTTATGATATTACTTTAATGTGTTGATTCATGTATTAGACAAAAAAAAACAATAAAACTGAACAAAACCTCTTCATTCCAGAGTGACGTGTCATCTCTGTTCCTCTTTCACATTTCTCAGATCAGGACTGATGTTTTCAAAACCTTTTATTCTTCATTTGTACAATATCAAAACATTGTTCAAACACACAGATGCATGGGTTCAAATGTTTTTTCACAAACATATATTTATTTGATATGAACTAAACTCTGTTTATTAACCTCTTAACCCCCATCTGAACCAGGCAGATTTTCTCCAGTTTGGCTTTACACAAATCTAAAACCTTCTTGAACAAAAAAAAGAGTCAAAACAGCAGCGAAATGTGACCAAAACATGATGAAAACGTGGAAAAAAGCATCAAAAAGCAAGGAAAAATGCGATGAGGAAGAGACGAAAACACGTCAAAAACGTCACGAACGTTTTGTAGGTCTTAGCTTTCAAATGAGGTGAGACACTGGCCCATAGGCTGCAAGCAAGTCGAGAAGCCTCACCCATTCATACGTCTTGCCCAAGGACACAACGACAGTATGCGCTTTCAGGAGGTGGGATTGTAGTTGTTGAAACTGCGACTTTAATTCTGTTGAGATATTTGTTTCAACTGTTTGTTGAATTGAGGATTTTTGGTTCTCTTCGCAGAAGCTTCTTAGCTCTTGTGGTCAGAAAATGTAACAAGTAAAGCCAAACTGGACATGGCTCCAATAAAACTCAGGCCCTAAAACAGAAGCAAAACATCCTCAAACCAACTCATTTAGAGCTTCACTAAATGAATACTTCCTGGGCGACTGAGAGCCCCTGCAAACATAATGCTATAACACTTGCTAAAGCATTGTTACAGTTTTGTATTGTGTAATCATAAATAAATTTTAAAAAGTTGATTTAAGCTCTTCTGTGTGTTCTTGCTCTCCTAAAACAGGTTCTGGATCTTTTAAGTTATTAAAGCTTCATTTTAAGCGGCACATTCAGAATGAACTCATGATGAACTCATGATGAACTCACCATGACCTCACCATGACCTCACCATGACCTCACCATGACCTCACCATGACCTCACCATGAGATCATTTAAGTTGTACGTTTATACAAAGTTTGGTCCTAGGTGTGGTTGGTTTCCTCACAAACAAAAAATCATCATGATCATGATGAATTAATCATTATCATTAATGAGTTCATTGCCTGAATTAATGGTGTAAAATTCATGAGTCATGAATCATCATGACCTCTAATAAATTCATAATGAACAAAGTCATGAATTATGATGAATTCACGCATGAATTCATGTACCCTTATTATAAAGCGTTACCAATCAATTTAAAATTGACCTAACCAAAGCAGGAATTGTGTGTATGAAGAGGGAAATGTGGATAAAGCCTATGGTGTTTTTTTTTCACTGTATAATATGCATTGTCCCATGCAACAATTCTATAAACAGAAGAAATTCACGAAATGTCCCTGGTTAACGAAAGGTTCACTAAATGCATGCATATAGCAAATAAATTCAATGTATTTTTTGTGAACATTGGACCAAAATTGGCAGAGAAAATTCCAAAGCATAATAATGATGAAGTGGATGAATCACTTATAGAAAGGAATCCAAAGACCATTTTCCTCTCGGGTGTAAGTGAGGTTGAGATCCTTCACATTGTTAATAAATGTAAAAACAAATCCTCGATTGATTGTCATGGATTAGATATGATAATAGTGAAAGAAGTAATCAACACTATTCTAAAACCCTTAACCTATATATGTAACTTGTCTCTTCAAACTGGACAGTTCCCAAAAAAAATGAAAATCGCCAAAGTAATTCCCTTATACAAAGATGGATCCAAAAACATCTTCACAAACTATCGACCAGTCTCTGCTCCCCCACTTTTCAAAAATATTAGAAAAAGTTTTCAGCAAAAGGTTGGAAAAATGTATTGATACGTGTGGGATATTGAATGAGTCAATATGGCTTTAGAGAAAAGAGATCTACGACAATGGCAATTCTGGAAGCTGTGGAAGGAATAATTACAAATCTTGATCAGAAGAAATTTACAATTGGAATATTTATTGATTTAAAGAAGGCCTTTAACACAATAAATCATTCCATTTTACTTAATAAATTAGAAAAATATGGTATACGAGGAGTGGCTTGGAACTGGATGCAGAGCTATTTGACAGAGAGACAGCAGTTTGTTAAGATGGGGGAGTGGGAGTCAGAATGTCAAAACATAGTTTGTGGTGTTCCTCAAGGATCTATATTGGGTCCTAAATTTCTCTCTCTCTCTATATATATATATATATATTTTTTTTTTTTTCCTCCAAGCTCGGGTCCTCTACCGTCGGCCTGGGAGCTTGAGGGTTCAGTATCTTTGCTGATGTATTTCCTGGGATCTGCTGGAGCCACTCCTCCAGTTTGGGGGTCACTGCCCCGAGTGCCCCAACGACCACGGGCACCACTGATGCTTCACCCTCCAGGTTTTCTCCAGCTCTTCTCTGAGCCCCTGGTATTTCTCTAGTTTCTCATGTTCCTTTGTCCTGATGTTGAAGTCACTTGGTATTGCTACGTCGACCACAACGGCTTTCCTCTGCTCTTTCTCCGAGGTACTTGTAACTGTCCTCAATGTCTGCTATTGTTCTTTCTGGGAGTGAGACCCCTTCTGTGTGGACTACCTTCCCTCCTGAGTCGGTATCCATAGCCAGTCTTGATGATTTGGCTGAGGGGGTTCAGGCCTATGCAGAACAGCAGTGGGGACAGGGCGTCTCCTTGTGGCTTGCCATTGGCTTCAAGGGTGGTTTTCCACAACCTCATCGAGTTTGCAATGAAGGCTCTTAGAGTCCTGTTGATGTTGTAGAGCTCCAGGCATTCAATGATCCAAGTATGTGGCATTGAGTCGTAGGCTTTCTTGTAATCAATCCAGGCAGTGCTCAGGTTAGTGTGTCGGGTTCTGCAGTCTCGAGCGACTGTTCTGTCGACCAGGAGCTGGTGTTTGGCACCTCTGGTATCTTTACCGATTCCCTTCTGAGCTGTGCTCATGTAATGATCCATGTGCCTGCTTATCTGAGCCGCTATGGTGCCGGACATGAGCTTCCACGTTGTGGAGAGGCAGGTTATTGGCCGATAGTTGGATGGGACTGTACCCTTTGAGGGATCCTTCAGGATCAGGATTGTGCGCCCTTCGGTTAACCATTCAGGGTGATTCCCATCCCTCAGCAGCTGGTTCATTTGTGCTGCCAAGCGCTCATGGAAAGCCGTGAGCTTCTTAAGCCAGTAGGCGTGTATCATGTCAGGGCCTGGTGCTGTCCAGTTTTTCATACCTGAAGCTCTTTCTTGGATGTCTGCCACTGTCATGGTAACTGGATTCTGTTCAGGGAGGTTGCTGTGGTCCTCTCTGTGGTCCTCTCTGTGGTCCTCTCTCAGAGCCACCAGCCACTGTGCATCACTGTTGTGTGCTGCCTCCTTCTCTTTCCAGTACTGTTCAGTTTCCAGCCTTGGTGGGTCTGCTCTGTTATTGTTTCCCTGCCACTGAGCGGACACTTTCGCTGGTTGAGTTGCGAACAGACGATTTACTCGTCTGGCTTCGTTGTCTCTCGTGTATCTCTTTAGGCGGCTGGCCAAGGCTTGGAGCCTTTGTTTGGCAGTAGCCCATTTTACATCGAGGTGCTCTGAGCACCTGACGCAGACCTTGTTAGCCGGACGACGTCTGAGCATGTCTTTCATTTCATTGTCTCTCATCATTGTATGAGGTCGGCAGTAGCGTGAAGGGTCTTGCCTTGATTGATTGATTGGACTGACTGAGCTGTTTTTAAGCTGTTTTTTTTAGCTGTTCTTAATTCTTATTCTTACTGTAGTATAACATTTCATCAAAATAAGGGTCAAAGGGAGTACCTGCAGCAGAGCATTTTATGTGCGCCTACCCCTCATTCATCATCACTAATCACCCTCGCGCTGTACATATTCAGTAGTAACTTTGAGTTTTGTTTTTTCAACAGCAAAACAATTCAGAAATATTTTTGTTTCTATACTCAAGTATACACACAGTAACATGCATGCAGTATACACACAGTGGCCCTCATTTATCAAACTTGCGTACGGTGAAATCAGAGTGTATGTGGTGTGTACAAAAAATTACCGCCTGTTTTGGCATTTATCAATCTCAGCGCACCATACACCTGGCGCACGGTGCGCTCAAATCCTACACCAAGTCAGGAGGTGGTGTACATGATACACCAATTTTAACTAAACACTAAACAGCGCTGGGAAACAGTTTTTAGCAGCATGAATTGCATTGCCACACCGCATATAATCCACATTGATGATTTAAACATGAAACAAGGCTACAGCGTTAGTGTTTATGGGCAGACTTGATTCAGTGTTGCGCTTCATCGACCTGCTCCTGCACACCACGGGACGAGCTCAAAGGCTCAGAACGGACCAGAGACACTAGAAACTGGACTGCGGGGATATTTTCTTTTTTAACAAAAAAGACCGCTGCTCCGTTGTGTGGATGGCTGCCCCGCCTCACGTGCTGCTGCTGTCGGGACACCGGGACTCACCTGGGTCTTCGCGAGGCCCTGCTCCGTGTTCTGGCTGGTTTGAGCGTCTAGTCTGTGGACCGTATTCCGTGGCGCGAGCAACCCGGGTGTCAAATAAATCCTTCGACAGCTCCACAGCTTTCTTCGGTCCGGACGGGTTCATAAGGTCCGGGAGTGACGCGCTTAGGGTCTGCTGACCGCCCGCTCTCCTCTCCTCAGGGGGATGATCGAAGCTCGTACTGTCGTCGGGCTGTCTTCGGTCCGGACGGGTTCGTTAGATTCCGGTTGGCTGTGAGCTCCGCGCACCTGTTCCCTCCCGGAGGAAGACTCTTATCAGTTATAGTATATAGTTCTGCCCCCGGCTCCAGCGCTGAGTCCGCGGAGCTGACCGCTGCTTTTTGCTGATTCAGTTCATGGTCCAGAGTCTGCTCGGACTGCAGCGTTACATCCACGCTTTCTTCTTTTTACTACACTTTTTTTTTTATATATGCTATTTAGGCCTACAGCGTATTTAATAAACTGTTTTTTTATTATTAACCTATTTCTTTTCAGTAAATGTGATCTTGGATTGGCTATAAGGTTATTGTGGGTTTCTAACAGATTCTTTATTTTTTCTCATGCGCAAAAATATCATATTTGTTGTGTTAAAAACAATTCTTTATCATTTCCTGGTTGGAGAAATGTTCCTTCTTTGCCGTGTTTCGTGCGTGTGTGCCGTAAAACCTGTGGGTGAGGCCTCTTGATTATGAATATTTTTGGGCGTTTCATTCAAGTGACGCTGGGATTTCTCCATGGCATTTACCATCAGATCCTTCTGCGTACGGAGAGATCTGAGCGTAAAGCACGGGTTCATAAATGCCACGCGCACTCTGGCGTATATCGCAAATACACCTACACGTACACTGTTTTTGTACGCAATGTTGATAAATGAGGGCCAGTAAGTGTATACTGCATGCAGTATACACACAGTAACATGCATGCAGTATACACACAGTAACATGCATGGAGTATACACACAGTAACATGCATGGAGTATACACACAGTAACATGCATGGAGTATACACACAGTAACATGCATGCAGTATACACACAGTAACATGCATGGAGTATACACACAGTAACATGCATGGAGTATACACACAGTAACATGCATGCAGTATACACACAGTAACATGCATGGAGTATACACACAGTAACATGCATGGAGTATACACACAGTAACATGCATGCACTTGCCTATGAATTACATCCAATCCTTCTTCCAACCATACAAGGCAAGTTTAGCATTCATACACAAGGCAGTTCAAAGTTCTTCACAGCTGCATCAAATTACAAGAAAACAGATTAAATTAATAAAAACATCAACATAAAAATGCATCAATTACAATAAAAGGCGAGAGTGCAGATAAAATACTTTCAGTGTCATATTCACGGGTAAAAGTGTTTTTAGCCTGGATTTGAACATTGTCAGAGTTGAGGCCTGTCTCACATCAGGTTTCAGCTTTAGCCTCAGTGTGTTTATCCCTTGTGTTCAGTTAAGAAACACTGTCCTCTTCTCATGTCAGTGCTTTTTTTGACGGCTGTAAAAATATTGTTGATGAACATTTTTTCTAACTTTTTTCACATTAATTTTATGTAAAGTTGAGTTTTCGCATTTTCTGCCCCATTGACTCTATTACACTGCGTTCCAAATTATTATGCAAATTGGATTTTTATGTCAAAAAGGTAAAAAAAATAATAATAATAATGAAACTCATGGATGGTATCGTGTCTTGGGGCTCTATGAATCACTGACATTAATCTCAGAGACCTGGGATGATCAGTTTTCAGGTTAAGCCCAGTTAAGGTAAAAACTACTGAAAAAGGGTGTTCCACTTTATTATGCAGATCATCATTTTCAAGCAATATGGGAAAGAAAAAGGATCTCTCTGCTGATGAAAAGCGTGAAATAGTTGAATGCCTTGGTCTAGGTATGAAAACCTTCGATATTTCATGAAAGATTAAGTGTAATCATCGTACTGATAAGAGATTTGTGGATGATTCAGACACACTCGGGTTTGTGCAGATAAAGGCACAATAAGGACGGTTTCTGCCAGACAAACACATCAGATTAAGAGAACAGCAGCTACAAAGCAGCATACAGGTATTTGAAGCTGCTGGTGCCTCTGGAGTCTCCCGAACATCAAGGTGTAGGACCCTCCAGAGGCTGCAGTTGTGCATAAACCTTCTATCCGGCCTCCCCTAAACTGTTCATTGAAGCTCATGAACAGAAACGGCTGCAGTGGCTCAGAAATACATGAGGACTCATTTTCAAACAGTCTTGTTCACTGATGAGGCCGTGTAACCCTGGATGGTCAAATCAATGGAGTAATAATAAATTAATAATAATAAATTGTATTTTTATTGCACTTTACATTTCAACGAAACCTCAAAGTGCTACAACAGAAGAATAAAATCAGATAAAAATAAAAAGAACATTCACAGAGTAAAACAAAGCAGCAAACAAACACATAAGTCCGAATAGGCCTTTTTAGATAAATGTGTTTTCAGGCCTTTTTTAAAGGCCTCGACACTCTGGGGAACCCTCAGGGACTCTGGCAGGGCATTCCAGAGTCTCGGGGCAACTGCCTTAAAGGCCCTGTCTCCCATTGTGGAGAGCTTGGTCACGGGCTGGTGAAGGGTGTGGGTGAAAGTGGACCGTAGGCGCCTGGTGGTGGTGTGTGGGGTAAGGAGCTCAGTGAGGTCTGAGGGCTGTTCCATGGACACACTGGTATGTGAGGAGGCAGATTTTGTAGTGGATTCTGTGATGGATGGGCAGCCAATGAAGGGCCCGGTGGACAGGGGTGATGTGGTGGCTTCGTACTGGTTACGGACCCTTTTGCCCTTTTGTCCGTCACATCCGGTGAGTGTATTCTGTTTTGACGCTCGTTGTGAGCAAGTTGAACATTAGCTCTCTCTGTTTCTATTGTTAATCCACGTATTAAACGTAGCTTTAGAGTCCACTCTAGCTTGTTATAGATCTAATTTGACCCATTATCTCCGCGGACCCAATTCACCGCTTGAACCAACACTTCTGCGTGGATTAAATCCCTTCTCTCTCTTCTCCGTAACGTGGTAGCTCGCTGGCTAGCTTAGCCCGCTAGCCTAGCCATGGCTGCCCCGTCCACTTCTGCCTCTTTAGTGCTGTTCTGCTCAGTTTGCCGTATGTCGAGTCAGAACCCTGCCTCTTTCAAAGACGATAGGAGTAGTTGCGTTAGGTGTAGTGTAGTGGCAGCTTTGGAGGCCAGGGTGTCCGAGTTAGAGGAGCGGCTGGCCGGAGTTTTGGTGAAGGCTAGCGTTAGCTACAGTCAGATAGCGACAGGGACCGTAGCCGCAGTCCGCTCCGACAGTGTCAGAGAGGTTAGCCAGGCTGAGGCTAGCCCCGCAGCGGGTCCCGTGCAGCTGGGACAAGACCAGGACGGATTTGTGACTGTTCGGGGTGGGGGAAGTACTAAGCGCACACCCGTAGCGCACCAAACTCTTCACGTCCAGAACAGGTTTTCTCCCCTCAGCGCCACACCGGCTGAACCTGATACTCTGGTGATTGGAAGCTCCATAGTTAGGGACGTGAAGATCCCAGCAGCTTTGGTTAGGTGTTATCCGGGGGCCAGAGTTGGTGACATCGAAGGTAACCTTAGGCGCTTAAAGCAGGGAGGGAGGCGGTTCCGTCAGATCGTGATCCACGCGGGTGGTAACGATATTTGGCGGAGACAGTCAGAGATTCTCAAATTGCAAGTAGGCGCGGTGTGTGAATTGGCTAAGTCGATGTCCGATACCGTAATATACTCTGGTACCCTGCCCAATTTGGTCAATGATGAAATGTATAGCAGACATTTATCATTCAACTGCTGGTTGTCTAGATGGTGCGAGCAAAACGATGTTGGATATGTCAACAATTGGAGTGCCTTTTGGGGAAAGCCCAAGCTCATGCGCAGGGATGGCATACATCCAAATTTGGATGGTGCATCCCTTTTATCTAAGAATGTGGCCGATAGCCTCAGTCGCGGCCTAATTGACGGTCCAGATATGAGCTCCGGGCGCAGAGCAGTAGTGTAGAACGCTCCTCTGTAACCACCAACCCTGCTCCCGGATTGTCACAAATCAAGTGTGTAGATTCTTCAGAACAAATAAAGACTGTGTCTGTCCTCCGTAAACCAAAGACTAAAATATCAAAAGCTAACAAAACAAGCACTGGTGTGGGTCCAAATAACTTAATACAAATACCAGAGCAAATAAAGACTGTGTCTGTCCCCCGTACACCAAGCACTAAAACATTAAAAGCTAACATAACAAATGCTGGTGTACGACCAAATAACCTAATACAAATACCCAAAAGTAAACTAAGCATTAAACAAAACGATAAACAAAGTGCTAAGCACATAACGTTTGGGTTGTTGAATATTAGATCAATCTCTTCAAATTCCCTTTTAGTTAATGACTTAATTTGCGATAACAACATTAACCTTCTCGCCCTGACTGAAACATGGCTTCAGCAGGACGACTATGTTAGGCTTAATGAATCTACTCCTCCTAGTTATGTCCATTTTCAAGCAGCTAGAACCACTGGCCGAGGTGGTGGGGTCGCAGCGATATCACACTCTAATCTTGTTCTAAATCCCAAAAACGACCTAAAGTTTAATTCATTTGAAAGTCTAACGCTGTCTCTCACCTGTCCCAAATTTAAAAATCAAAAAGCTTTACTACTAGCAATTATTTATCGGTCTCTGGGCCCCTACTCAGACTTCTTAGCAGAATTTTCTGAGTTTTTAGCCAGCATAGTGCTGGACTGGAATAAAATTATAATAGTGGGTGATTTTAACATCCACGTCGATAATAAGAGTGACAGTCTGAGCAGGGCATTTAGTGCCCTGCTGGATGGGGTTGGCTTCACACAAAATGTGAATAAACCTACCCACTGTAATAAACACACCCTTGATTTGGTTTTAACATATGGGATTGAAATTAGCAACCTAAACATTCTCCTGCAAAACCCCGCGCTTTCTGACCATTTCCTAATTACATTCAATTTCTTAATTGAAGATTACACTAATCCACAGGATAAAATTAAATTAAAACGGACACTATCTGAAAAATCTGTTTTAAAATTTAAAGAAATTATCCAACCAGTCTTTAACATTACAGAGAATAGCTCGCTTACTGATTTAAATGATAGTGATGAGTTTGTGGACAGCGTTATGCTCTCGTTAAAAACAGCCCTTAATGTTGCGGCTCCACTGAAACAGAAAGTAATTCGGCCAAGGTGTGTCGCCCCCTGGTACAACCCGGAAACACGAGCGCTTAAGCGGAAGACTCGCAAATTAGAGCGGTTATGGCGCAATTCGCGCACTGAACAATCTCTTAGATATTGGAACAAATGCCTACTTGCATATAAGCAAGCCATGAGGAAAGCAAAAACAAACTACTACTCTTCATTAATTGAAGCAAATAAAAACAACCCTAGGTTTCTCTTCAGTACTGTGGCCCGGCTAACAAACAGTCACAGCGCAGTAGAACCTTCAATCCCTGATACCCTTAGCTGCGATGACTTCCTTGAATTCTTTAATGATAAAATCAAAACCATTAGAGATCAAATAAATTATAAGCTTCCCTCATCTTATCCTGATCTAAACCCAGTTGAATCATTGACTCCATCTGAAGTCTTAGACAGGTTTATAACTGTAGATGAGGCTGAGGTATCATCAATCATTATGTCCTCAAAACCTTCAACTTGTCTTCTAGATCCAATTCCAATTAAACTCCTTAAAGAAATTACTCCTGAAATCTCAGATACCATATTGAAAATAATTAACTCGTCTTTAGAAAACGGTTATGTGCCAAAGTCCTTTAAATACGCTGTTATCAAACCACTTTTGAAAAAACCTAGTCTTGATCCTGACATTTTAGCCAACTATAGGCCCATATCTAATCTCCCTTTCATTTCAAAAGTCCTTGAAAAAGTAGTGGCTAAGCAGCTTTGCAGTCACCTACAGAACAATAACTTATTTGAAAAATTTCAGTCAGGGTACAGAAGTTATCATAGCACAGAGACCGCCTCAGTCAAAGTTACCAACGACCTGTTATTAGCAGCTGATGCTGGACTAGCTTCAATCCTAGTTTTGTTAGACCTCAGCGCAGCCTTTGACACAATCTACCACAATATCCTCCTGCAGAGGTTAGAATGTGACGTAGGCATCAGGGGAACAGCCCTCTCCTGGTTTAAATCTTACTTATCTGACAGGCAACAATTCGTTAATGTAAACCAAAAGTCTTCACCGTGTTCCAAAGTGTGCTATGGGGTGCCACAAGGTTCAGTGCTCGGGCCAATTTTATTTATACTATACATTCTTCCATTAGGGAACATAATCCAAAATCACAATATAAATTTTCACTGTTATGCGGACGACACACAGCTGTATTTATCAATAAAACCAGGTCAGACAGATAAATTAGAAACACTTAGCTCCTGCGTAAAAGCCATAAAGACATGGATGATGCAAATTACCTCCTTCTTAACCCGGACAAAACCGAGGTTATTATATTAGGCCCTCAAAAACTGAGAGAGTCCTTATCTCAACAGATCATCTCCCTGGATAATATTAGCATATCAACGAGCACAACAGTAAAAAAACTCAGAGTTCTGTTTGACCAAGACCTCTCTTTTAAAACACATATAAACCAGGCTTGTAAAATAGCGTTCTTTCACCTGCGCAACATTACTAAAATACGAAATATCCTAACTAAGAGCGATGCAGAAAAACGTATTCACGCATTTGTCTCTTCAAGGCTGGATTACTGCAACAGCCTGCTGGCAGCGGGCCCTAAAAGCTCCCTGAAAAGTCTTCAATTAGTTCAAAACGCAGCTGCTAGATTGTTAAACCGGACAAAGAGAAGAGAACACATTACACCTGTGCTAAAGTCTCTCCATTGGCTTCCTGTTGAGTTTAGAATCAAATTTAAAATCCTGCTCCTCACATTTAAATCCATAAGGGGTTTAGCTCCGCTTTATCTCCAAGACGCTGTCATTCCATATCAGCCAACCAGAGCTCTCCGCTCTCAAAACTCAGGGCAAAAAGTAATTCGTCGAGTCTCCAAAATTACTGTAGGAGGCAGAGCCTTTAGCTACCAAGCTCCGGTTTTGTGGAATAAACTCACAGCCCACGTTAAAGAAGCATACACAGTCCCCATATTTAAGACTAGGCTCAAAACGTACCTCTGAGAATGAGTTTATAATCAGGTCAGTTAGGTAAAGCTCTGACCCACAGCCTGAAGTAAAGCTCTGACCCACAGCCTGAAGTAAAGCTGCTCAGGAGAAACACTGCTGTGGGAAGTACGGTCCACTGAGCGCTATCCTCTTCTTCTTACTGCAGACTTTGTCTTATCATGATACAATACTTAATTTATCTGTAGTCTGTTCATCACTATTCACATGGTGTCTCCTGTGTCTCCTCTCTTCCTTCGAGGTATGAGCGGAACCAGTCAAGGGTAGTATCAGTGAGGCCAACAACCGACTGGAGCCGATGGAGCAGGATGTGATGGTCCACGGTGTCAAAAGCGGCCGACAGATCCAGGAGGACCAGGAGGGATGGTGAACCCTGATCTGCAGCCATCAGCAAATCATTTGTTACTCTCACCAAGGCAGTCTCTGTGCTGTGTGCTGACCGGAAACCGGATTGGAATTTTTCGTACAGATTATGTGTTTGAAGATGATGATGAAGCTGAGCTGCAACAGCCTTCTTCAGGACCTTGGATAAAAACGGTAGGTTGGATATTGGTCGGTAGTTTGCCAGATTTTCAGGATCTAATGAGGGTTTTTTCAGTTGGGGATGAATGACAGCAGTTTTAAGAGCAGGCGGGACTTCACCAGATTTTAATGAATGATTTATTACAGCAGTAATTAATGGACTGATGGCGGGGATATTGGCTTTTATTAGTGGAGTTGGCAGTGGATCCAGGGAGCATGTAGAGGCCCCCATGTTCATCATGATGCCCTCTACCTCTGTCTGTGTAATACTGTGAAAACTAGAGAATGTGGACAGTGGCTCGAAAAGCATATTTCCTGGATGAAGGGGGGTTAGAGCAGGAAAGGTTGAACGTATAGTGTCAATCTTGTAGGTAAAAGAGTCCATGAACCTATTACACTGATCCTCAGTGGTATCACTGATTGCATGTGTGTGGGGTTTGATGAGCGAGCTAACTGTGGAAAATAGTTTTTTGGAATTTCCTGAACTACTGGCGATTTTGTGTGAATAGAATTTAGATTGGGCTGTTGCTAGAGCTTTGGAATAGGCTTTTTGATGGTTTTGGTAGGCTTCTTTATGTACTACCAGCCTGCTAGCCAGGTACTGCCTCTCCAGGGCTCGACCAGTCATTTTCATTTTCCTCAGCTCATCTGTGAACCATGGGGATGATCTGGGAAGAGAAACTGTTCTTGTTTTTAATGGTGCATGGATGTCGAGAATGTTATGAAGGCCTGAGTTGTAATGTTGAACAGATGCACTAACTGATGGAAAACTAGAGAGTGAGGAGAGTTTTTGAATGTCCCAGTTCATGGAGGCAGAATCTATCTTTTTCAGATTTCTAAACTGCATTTGACGCTTTGGTCTGGAGCATGGGCATCCTAGGGACAGCTCCATTGAAATGGCCTTATGGTCAGACACGCCTAAGTCGTGGACTTGAAGGTTGTATATAGGGGCAGTGTCGGTTATGACCAGATCGAGGGTATGCCCCTTGGTGTGTGTGGGCCCTTCTACATGCTGTTTAAGATGGAGACAGTCCAGGAGTTCGAGGAAACTCAAAAGCAAATGGGTTTGTGGGGGAGTCAACATGCAAGTTAAAATCCCCAAGTATGACTGTATTGGAGGATGTTGCACAGAGTGATATTAGCAGGTCCTGTAGTTCAGTGATGAAACCTGAATGCATTTTAGGTGGACGGTAGATAAGGACTATTGTTGTTGTTATTTTTGATATACATTTGAATAGAAGGCATTCAAATGTGGACAAGGCAGGCACAGGGAGGGAGAGTAGATGGAGGTCTTTTTGGTGTATCACTGCTAAGCCTCCTCCGCGTCCAGTGGTCCTAGCCTTTTCCATGTAAGTGTATCCAGGGGGACAGGCCTCATTCAGGGAAAGATATGACTCTGGCTTATGCCACGTTTCAGTCAGACACATAAGGTCAATATTTTTATCAAGAATGTGTTCGTGTATAAGACTGGCTTTATTTGTCAGAGATTGGGCATTAAAAAGTTCGATTTTAATGCTGGGGATGGTCTTTAGCCTTGGAAGAGAGCGGAGTAGGCGCTCCACGTCTTCCATGTCTCCCCTTCTGACGTAGTCTATTTTTGGACATTGTGGGGCGCGCACTCTGATGACGTGTAGGAGGTGCGCCACTGTGAGACTGCAACCTGGAAGACGCATGGGAAGATGTCACGGATTTGCTCCTATCTTTATGTGGATTATTTGATGAGCGCGATGATTCTTGAGCAGCCACTGATCCACGGGTACAGTCGAAGCCGAAGGGGAACCCATCCGATGGCATCGCCGATGCGGGAGGCTTCTCTGGCAGTGAGGGCGCACACCGTGCGCCGCAGGTAGACACGCCGCTCTCGGTCCCAGATGGATCCATCCAGCCGACCGCCAAACCCGCGGCAGTCTCCGGTAGGCCCACGGCGGGGGTAGAAAGAGCATTCAGGTGAGATATATGCTCCAACGTGTAGTTTGCTGTAATAGATGAGCATACCTGAGAGTTTTCAGAGGTGCTCCCACTGGGCGTTGATGTGATGATGCGGGGTCCATCTTGAGTTGGATTGTTGATAGGACCTGGACATTGGTGGATATCTCCCGACAGTAGTAGGCAGATAGTGATTATAAGCGCGATGCTTTGTTGTGGCTTTAGTATAGATTTTACATGCTTTGTTGTTCCGCTGCGCAGATGAATGAAAGTGGTGGCCAGAGCATTTCTTCCGAGACCAAAGTGTTTGGTAACTTTGATCGGCGCTAAATTTACTGATGGAGATTTAATGTTACCATTTGAGCCGTACAAGTAGCTTAAGATTCGATCAGTGTTGGAGTAGTAACAATTATTTGCGAGCAGCACACAGGTAAAGAGAGCTGCGACTACAACCAACACACCCGGCGCCGCCATCCACACCTGAGAGCGTTGTTAGTGAATGGTTGGTGAATGGCCACAATGTCCCAACAAGGCTGTGACGTCAGTAAGGAGGAGGCGGAGTCATGTTTTGGGCCAGAATCATGGGGAGAGAGCTGGTTGGCCCCATTAGGCCCTTTTAGGCTCCCTGAAGGTGTGAAAATGACCTTTGAAAAAAATGTGGAGTTTCTGACTGACCACTGTCTTCTATGATACAAAATGAAGAGCCGTGCTTTCTCTAACAAAATCCTCTTCTTCATGACAACGTACCATGTCATACTGTAAAGAATACCTCTGCATCACTGGCTGCTATGGGCATAAAAGGAGAGAAACTCATGATGTGGACCCCCTCCTCCCCTGACCTCAACACTATTGAGAACCTTTGGAGCCTCAACAAAAAACACTTCTATGAGGGTGGGAGGCAGTTTTCATCCAAACAGCAGCTCTGGGAGGCTATTCTAACATCCTGCAAACAAATCCAAGCAGAAACTCTCCAAGAACTCACAAGTTTAATGGCTTTAAGAATTTTGAAGCTGCATCACACAAGGGCTCCTATGGTAAAATATAACTTGACCTGTTAATATGTTTTTGATTGAAATAGCTTTTGATTTTAGTAAATATGACCTCCTAATACTACAAATACAACAAATGACCATTTTCAGTTAATTACAAGCTTTAAAATGTATTGAAACGATGAGTTGCATAATAATTTGGAACAGCGGATTTTGAGGTTTTTTATTTTTGAAAAAAATACTGTTATCACTAGGAAATTTTTTCCACCACATTTAAATGATCCTCTACCAGGTAAAGACTTGAAAATTATGCTGACTCTCATTTGAGTTGACAATTTAGAAAATCTTAGAAAAATGTCATATGCATAATAATTTGGAACGCAGTGTATAAACTCTCTGCCGTCACACTTTAAAATCCGATTTTTTAAATTATTTGTGGTTTCTTCTGACATTTGGGACATTTGGGATTTTTACAGCTCAAGCAGAATTTGGAGTATTTGGGAAAATATGGATATATGGGAAAAACCTAATATCACAGTGAGGCTGTTTCTGTGGAGTTATGAGGCTCATGGGGGAGGAGCTTATACGGGACGTTGGGGGAGGTCTGTGCGAGGTGCTGGGGTGTTGGAGGGTCTGTGAGTTGGGGGTGGTTGTCCATGGTGGGGTAGTTGTCAGGTGTTTTTGTTACAAACATGTTTACAAATATGGCTGTAGTCAAATTCAATCTTTATAAAACACATATATATATATATATATATATATATATATATATACTTACCACTTGAGCGGCTGGCTAGCTCAAGTGGTAAGTCACCCGACTTGCACACAGTAGACCCCGGTTCGAATCCCCGTTGGGGAAATGGGCTGCCAGTGTGGGTCCTTAGGCAAGACCCTTCACGCTACTGCCTACCTCATACAATGATGAAAGACAATGAAATGAATGACATGCCGGCTCAGACGTCGCCCGGCCAAACAAGGTCTGCGTCAGGTGCTGGGGAACCAGAGCACCTCGATGTAAAATGGGCTACTGGAACAAGGCGGAAATGGGAGAGATGCGAGAACAGGGCTCTGATGGAGCTACTACTCCAGTAACCCTAGTCAGAGGGGCTACATGCAGAGGATGTGGGAGAAATGGTTACTTCGAAACCCACAGTCCAAACTCACGGCGAAACAACTAGTAGCTCAGTGTTCCAACATCCACAAACGGCAACTGCTATCACAACTTGAGATTGACGAGGTACAACACCAATGCTCCGGCAACGGGGAGCCAGGACACCAGGTCAGAGGGGAGTTAACACCAGCCCTCCCAATGGAGATTGGGTACGAAGCCCCGATAAGCGCAATCACGCTGAACGAGGCAGCGACTGACCTGAAAAATAAGATCATGGCAAAAATGTCCAGCAGGCAACCCCGAAGCCAATTACAGAGGCTGAGAGAAGTACTGTCAGAAAGTCTCCTAGAAGATGTGAATGCAGCTCTGAGAGCAATTCCTTCATCAACCATCACTGAAACCAATTTTATCCTACCAATGGCTAGACAGAGCCGGACTAAAGGACAGCACAGAGGCACTCATCATGGCTGCACAGGAGCAGGCCTTGAGCACCAGAGCAATAGAGGCCCAGATCTATCACACCAGACAAGACCCCAGGTGTAGACTGTGCAAAGAGGCCAATGAGACAATCCAGCACATAACTGCAGGGTGTAAGATGCTGCAGGTGTAAGAACATAACTGCAGGGTGTAAGATGCCACAGGGAAAGCTTCCATGGAGCGCCATAACCAAGTAGCTGGTATAGTGTACAGGAACATCTGTGCAGAGTATGGGCTGGAAACCCCAAGGTCAAAGTGGGAAACACCTCCAAAGGTGGTCGAGAATGACCGAGCCAAGATCCTGTGGGACTTCCAGATACAGACGGACAGAATGGTAATGAACCAACCGGACATTGTGGTGGTGGACAAAGAGCAGAGGAAAGCCGTTGTGGTCGACATAGCAATACCAAGCGACTTCAACATCAGGAAAAAGGAACATGAGAAACTAGAGAAATACCAGGGGCTCAGAGAAGAGCTGGAGAAAACCTGGAGGGTGAAGGCATCAGTGGTGCCCGTGGTCGTTGGGGCACTCGGGGCAGTGACCCCCAAACTGGAGGAGTGGCTCCAGCAGATCCCAGGAAATACATCAGACATCTCGGTCCAGAAAAGTGCAGTCCTAGGAACTGCAAAGATACTGCGCAGAACCCTCAAGCTCCCAGGCCTCTGGTAGAGGACCCGAGCAGGAGGAAAAAAGAGAGACCGCCCGCGGAGGG
Organism: Gobius niger; assembly: GCF_951799975.1. Lineage (NCBI taxonomy): Eukaryota > Metazoa > Chordata > Actinopteri > Gobiiformes > Gobiidae > Gobius > Gobius niger. The sequence goes on from NC_136867.1 coordinate 125,476, forward strand.
TGAGGAAGAGTTAGTTTATATATATATATATATATACACTGCTCACAAAAACTTAGGGCACACTCAAAAGACACATCCTAGATGTCAATCAATTAGATTTTTCGGATGACAATCTTTATTCATAGTGTAGGGCAATGTGTTGAGAACAAAATAACATAAGAGTGATAAATGGAAATCAAATTCTCAGCCCCTGGAGGTCTGGATCCAAAATTATAGTCAAAATCAAAGTGACAAAGCAGGTCACTGGTTGATCCAAATTCTGTAGAAATTCCTCCAAACGAGTCTGTATCATCCTCAGTCGTGTGTGTGGCCTCCACGTGCCTGAATGCACTCCCTACAACGCCTGGGCATGCTCCTGATGAGACCACGGATGTCCTCCAGAGGGATCTCCTCCCAGACCTGGATTAGAGCATCAGTCAGCTCCTGGACAGTCTGTGGTGCGACGTGGCGTTGATGGATGGACCGAGACATGATGTCCCAGATGTGCTCTATTGGATTTAAGTCTGGGGAACGGGCAGGCCAGTCCAGAACATCAATACCTTCATCATGCAGGACCTGCTGACACACTCTTGCCACATGTGGCCTGGCATTATCAGGCATCAGAAGGAACCCAGGGCCCACAGCACCAGCATTTGGTCTTACAATAGGTCTGAGGATCTCATCCCGGTCCCCAATGCCAGTCAGGGAACCTCTGGCTTGCACATGGAGGGCTGTGCGGCCCTCCAATGAAATGCCTCCCCAGACCATCACTGACCCACCACCAAACCGGCCATGCTGGATGATGTTGCAGCAGCAGAACGTTCTCCAGGGCGTCTCCAGACTGTCACGTCTTTCACATGTGCTCAGGGTGAACCTGCTCTCATCCGTGAAGAGCACAGGGCACCATTGGCCAATCTGCCAATCGCTGTGTTCTCGGGCCAATGCCAATCGGGCTGCACGGTGTTGGGCAGTAAGCACCGGCCCAACTTGTGGACGTCGGGCCCTCATACCCCCCTCATACCACCCTCATACCACCCTCATACCCCCCTCATGCCCCCCTCATACCGCCCTCATACCACCCTCATACCCCCCTCATACCGCCCTCATACCCCCCTCATACCGCCCTCATACCACCCTCATACCCCCCTCATACCACCCTCATACCCCCCTCATGGAGTCGCTTTCTGACCGTTTGAGGACCAACATGCACATTTGTGGCCCTCTGGAGGTCATGTTGTAGGGCTCGGGCAGTGCTTCTCCTGTTTCTCCGTGCACAAATGAGCAGATAGCGGTCCTGCTACTGGGTTGTTGACCTCGGTCCCCCCCCCAGGTCTCCTGGTGTACTGGCCTGTCTCCTGGTATCTCCTCCATGCTCTGGACACTGCGCTGGGAGACACAGCAAACCTTCTTGCCACAGCATGAATGGACGTGCCATTTTGGATGAGCATCACTCCCTGAGCAGCTTCTGTGGGTTGTAGATGCTCCTCATGATGCCTTTAGTGGTGAGAACACTGGACAAATGCAAAAGTGTTCCAAAAATATGGTCCAAAGGATGAAGACAGGGAAATGGTCTGTGGTCACCACCTGCAAAACCATTCCTCTTTTGGAGTGATCTTGCTAATTGCCTCTCATTTCCACCTGTGTCTGTTTAATTTCCACAACACCAAGTGAAACTGATTCACAATAAGCGTGGCTTCCTAACTGGACAGTCTGATATCCCAGAAATTTGACTGACTTGGAGTTACATTGGGTTTTTTGAGTGTGCCCTAAGTTTTGTGAGCAGTGTATATAAATTATGATGCATATTTGGTATGGCTAACCCTAACCCTAACTCAGAAAATGCTGTATGAATACTTATGCACGCCCCACTTTTCACTTTTCTATTTTTTGAAAAATAACAGAATCATGTATCATTTTGCTTTCACTTCACAGTTGTCTGTTACTTGTGTGGGAACGTTCAGTAAAAAAATCAAAATAAAATCTTTATGTTTAGGGTTGTAAACATGACAAAATGTGCAAAAGTTCAAGGTGTATGAATACTTTCGAGAGGCACTGTATACATCAAGTATTGTTTGGACATTCTCGTCAGGGCATGGTGCGTCACTGGCTGCTAATCACCAGTCAGCCCCGTGGGCGAGTTTTCCGACGGGGACGTGCCATTATCACATCCGCCCATAATCTAAACTTTCCCTCCTCCATTGCAGCATTTCTCCCTCCCATCTCTGACTCCTTGTCCCCCCATTCTGTCCCCCCCTTGCCATACTCTAACCCCTCCCTTGTCTTTCTGTTGTCCTATCAGAGTGTCATTGTCATCATCTAGGCGTGGGCCTGGTCCTTCCCTTCACTAGATTAGTGCACCTGGTCTGAACTTTTGTAATGCATATTGAATGTAGTTACCAGTCGCTTGTAACGCTATAGGGCTAGGCGCTGACTGCAGCCAAAGGTGCTGATGGGCAACAGAGGTTGGTCCGGCCACGGAGCCAAACGTGCGAATAAAAAGTCAGAAAAACAAAATTATGTTTCAAGTAATTGTATTATAGATAATAGGTATTGATAATAGTTATTAGATATTATAATGAATAGGTAGATATAAATAACACAACATAGAACAAAACGAAAAACCATAGCAAAATGCCAAGTCCATTGGTTTGTAAAGGTTTTTCAAAGTTTGTGGGCACAACAAAAAACAGGTTATAGTCCAACTGAAAAAGTGTGTGACTGTCCTACCACACCACGTAGCAGGGGCAGTGGGGGTTATAGCTCGCCATCCATAAATCCATAAAAGGGTCCAAACGAAAACGCGGTTCCAGCGTAGGAGGTGGACACAGATGGGGGAAAAAAAACCTGACCGATGAGTAGCTATAGCAATTCAGGCACCGGTAGGTCCTGATATGGTGCGTCGAGAAATCGAGTGAGGCACGGAAAGGGCGCAATCCGCCGCAGTAAGGGATCTGCTGATGTGAGAGAGGCTCAGTAGGTTTCGGCTTTTGGGAGCAAAACGCTGTTCCTGGCCACGCCACAGCAGTAGCAGCTATTTGGGGAATAGCGGGAGTGTTGTAAACGGAAGTGACAACGGGGAGAGAGGTCTTCCGGGAAACCGGCCTTTCACAACAAAGGCACAGGATGTTGGGCCGCTACATCACGTGGGTTACAGGCTACAAGCTCCTTCGCCCTCTGAGGAAGCATTAACTAAATGCGAAACGTTAGGGTTCTCTCTCTTCTCCTCGGGCCTGACTGGAATGTCCGGTAAACTTTTAACCTTTTACATTTGACTTATTTTTCACCTCTGGAGGCTTTTTTTTGCCTTTCTTTACCTTTGGATCTGTTTTTCAGCCATTTTAAAGCACTCTTCTAATAAAAATTGGCCGTTTTTTAACCAAACACAAAATCGGGTTAGCGAGGAACAGGAACATTTTCAACCTCTAGATGACCCCACTCGGCTTTTGGCTAAAAGCACATTTAAGCTGTTTCAAGCTGTCTATCAAAAAGCCATCATGGACAGGGCCATTCAAACGCAACACAGTGAAGAAATTAACCACATTAATCCGCCCCTCTTCCCCTTCTGAAGAAGTCACACATGCGGTTGAACAGAACACCAAAGACTGGTTAAATCGTAATCTCACCATCCTGCAAATCACTATGCAGAAGTTATTCTGGGTTACAAATCTCAGCCATTTCATGCTACTGCCTTCACTGCTGCTTTGGGATGGGTTAGGAAGCGTTACAAGGCCCGTCTAGACCCCAATACCCCCGCTCTAGTATGAGCTTTGTTGGAGCGGGACGACGCATTGTCCCACGCGTCCAATACTACACCTTCTCCCGCAGCTACCCCCTCTCTGGATGATTTGACAGAATTCCCCTCCTTGGCGGATAGCATTCCCCCTTCCGGGAGGCCAGTTTCGACCCGTAAATCTCCAACTTACATACGGTCTTTGAGCCTCGGGAGTAGAAGCCCGCTCGTAAACACTGTAAACAGACACAAGAGGCACAATGCGGGACCGGTCAGCGTTAGTCAGCTTAGGGAAAACTCTGCAGGGTCAGTTAGCGCCCCACACCTTCCTAACCAGCCCCTCTCACCTTCACTTCTGCCGGCAGCGCTTTACCCCGCCGTGCAGGTTGTGGACTCTCGCAGTTTCAATCCTGCCCCTGTCGTCCAAGATATAGCCCTTTCTCATCCTGTCCAGAACGTCCTCCCTGCTCGCTCTCCCGTGGGGGGAGACACAACTTCCAGAATGGTGAGTCGGTCCGGGCTAGTCGCATTAACCCTCGTGTCGCCTCGCGGGTCTTTTTGACCCGCTGTCATGTTCCGGGCATGTGGATGCAAGGTGACACAAGGGGGCGCCCTTCCAACCTTCTCAGTGTAAATGTGAGTTGACTTTCTTCAGAGTTAGACTTTAGGTCAGACACCATGAGTGACAGTAACATGACGCTAAATACAGTGAGCTCTTTGTTTGCAGTAAAAAGGCTGAGGCCTCATTGCTCTTCAGTCACAGACTGAGAAGTGAAGAAGGAAGTCATGGAGCTTCTGCTTTAGACAGAACTTCAGACTTCAGCTGCATGTAGGGGTCATATTATATCATATCAAATGTTGTAATCTGTAAAGCACTTTGTGATACCTTTTGGTATGAAAAGCGCTTTATAAATAAAGTTTGATTGATTCATATTCTGAAACACAATAATGCTCTTGTCTTGTCAGTATGGCACATGTGATATATAATTGATCACACAGTTCTCATGGAACAGTTGTCTGTAGTGAAGGTGTTTTAGCAAATCGTAAAGTGTGTATTGTGTGCTATAATCAATACTAGGGACAGGGAAGATGTCTTCATCCGGGTCTTCACCCCACAAAGGGGTCATTTTGGTACCAGGGAACGCTCAGGGTCCGTCATGTCAAAGTCAGGGTCAGTCAGGGTAACTGTCAATGGCACCGTCACTATTACCTGGCAGTGCCAGGGCTCTGAAGCCCTTAATATACAATTTTTGGTTCAAATTAGCATTAATTTTTGCCCATGTTTTTTATTTTTTCCTATAGAACCCTTATCAAAATAGGTCAGACAATAAGAATGGTGACTGCGGCCAGGTTGATCAGGTCTGTCCACGTTCCACATTCCAGTCTCTAGAACGGCTTTTCCCCCATTCATTGTTCAGGGGTCCGTTTCAAGTGTCCCCCTCATTATTGTTATATATCTGGAAAGGTCCTTGCCATCAGGGTGTTCAAGTCAATCTCCACAATGTGCCAGGTACCTGAGAAGATAAACACTGCACCGTATTGTTTAGTGTTCAAGTCCATTATATTTATTTATTTCATTTAGAGGTGCCATTAAAATGATTATACTAAAACTGCTAAGCCAATACAGTTTGAATGTAAGGGATCAGGAGATCAATCTAATGATCTGCCCCTCAGTTCCTTCTATTAATTCACATCAGGCTGTGTTCAATAATATTTTCAATTATCAGTCAGTTCTTGGCAATATTTCAACGTTCATGTTCGATGTTCTAAATATTTACAGTTGTTTTTTGTATCTTCTGCACAGTATTTACAAATCTTCACAATACAAAACCATCATATTCATCTTTGTATATATAAAAACTAGATTTTTCATATTTCTTCAGAATTTTAGCTCAAACACGATGTTTGGCCCATTGCTTTGGTCCTTATATGGTCAGTTATTTCAGATTAAAGTGAAGTAAAGTTTGTTTGTTTTTTTATTATAATTTTTTTTAGTCAGTCTTGGGTGTTCATTTGCAATTTATTTATTTATTTATATTTCTTTTTTTTTTAAATGTATTTATTGGCTTATTTGGTAGGGACAGTGCATGTTAATGAACATACATGGGTCTCATGCATGTAAACAAGCCACACCTTGGGGTAATTTCCATCCGTCGTCCCCCATGCGCACTCTCAAACACACTCTCTTTCATCCAGGCCTATTGTACATGTTTTTATCCCAAACTTTATAAAAACTCTATAACTCTATACAGTTCTCAACCCATGTCAGTGTTTCCCTTATATGTTTACCGGTTTGACTAAGAAGTTAAGACCAAAATGTGCACCCTGCCGGGGAAAATATCTAGCCTGTAGATAATATTGTAACCATTTTGTTTGAATTCCTTTATGATAAATATCCAGTTCAATTTAGACAACTCTCTCCAGAAAATGCAGCTCTTTCAAAACCGTACAGCACACGCCATCACACGGACCTTCACCTCTCACAAGCAACTTCACTGGCTTCCCATAAAACAAAGAATCTAATTCAAAATACAAAAATCCTTACACTCAAAGCACTTCCTAACCTGGCTCCTCCGTGCATATCTGACCTCCTGCCCACACACTCTGCTCCTCCTTCTCTCCAGCTCCGTCACCAGGGGGTGAGCCTTCAGCCGCTCTGCCCCCAGCTCTGGAACTCACTCCCTCCTGACCTACGTACCATAGACTCTGCCACTTTTCAAATCCAGACTGTCCCACACTCACCATCTCTCACCAATGCTTTGCTCTATTTGATTCTGTTCTGCTTGTAAATAATGGCAGGGGAAACGCTGCATGTTGCTACAATGTGATTTAGGTTTGTGTTATCTTTCGTCGACTGCTCACAAGAATATTTGTTTCAGTAACTTGTCGCAATTAATACATTTTTGTGTTTTTCTTTCACACGGTATTTAGTTTCGAGGCCAGATATCAGCAAAGGTTTTTCCTTAGGTCTATTAAAACTGACATTTGTCATGGGCATGATTAAAGTGCACACGACACATTAGACAAACATTGTGCTAAAACATTTAAAATTAAGATTCTGCTAAAACATCTAATCTAATATTCATTAAATTCTACCTACAACACAAATACTATTGTCTCACTTCCTCATTGGACAGTAACAAGAAGTGACATAAATAGAAGTAAAATTTAAACTCGCTGTGCCAACCATGTTTTATCAATGAGAATTCAGTCACTTGTAATTCTTTTCTATGGATTTCCCTACAGGGATTAAAGTTTAACTTAACTTCTATGGGACTATCCTCATGTTATCAAATATATATATATTGATAGAAATAACTTTTCTTGCCATTTGTCCTTAAATTGCTGTTTCACTGAACAAATATTATCTCTGTAAATATAAAAGAAATTAAAACCTCTCATATGCACTTAAAGTATGGACGTTTGAGTCCATAACCTAGAGCAGTGTCCTTTTATTTATTTAACCTGTTGCATTTTATCTATTTCTGTTAGTATGTATGTTATAGTTTATTATATCCATTATATTTTTGCTTCCTTTTATATATATTATTATTATTATTATTATCATTATTATTATTTTCACTTCCTCCTCAACTTTAGTTATGTGAACTCCTTTCAATGCCAGACGCTAGTTTTAAGGAGCTCTTTGTACAACTTTTATTTATACACATACTCACACATATCCATCCATCACATCCATATTCACTCAACGTTTTCACACAATACTTAATATCATAGTTTACACAATTTAAAAGTTTTTTACACAATACTTAATATCCCGGGCTACACAATTTAATACCATGCACATTTTTCTATACAAAACGGCACGCCGACCGTACAACGAGTGACTCTTATATTTACAACGGTTTTTGAGGACCACAAACCTCCCCAACGTATACCGTAACGTTGCAACAAAGAACCTACGTCTAGGTCTTTCCCAGTCTACGGGGTGGCAGGCTACAATATCGTTAATGAGCAAGGCACGCTGACCTCCTCCGATAATTGTACCTATAGGCGAGCTGGCCCGCGGTGCCACTCCCTTTCAGTCACTTAAACTTTATATACATTTTATATACATTTCATTTCACACTTCCAGCACATTTCACAACATAAAATCCTGTCCCTACTTCTCCGCTCGAGCCACCACATTCAGACAATCTGTGTTTTTCAAAAAAAACTTTAACTTTAAGTTTTCTTAAGTTTTGTTTTAAATTTTTTGTATTTTATTTCAAATTGAAACGGCAGACACTCAGTGATATGCTTACTTGTGTACACACAATTTTCTGTTTCCAATGTGGACAATTTTGGTTATTTAAAAACAACAGGCTTGTCCTTACCTTTTAGAAGTGCCGCGGCGGTGTACACAAGTGAGCAGAGGTCATGGAGGTCTGTTGCCCGTCTCAAGTCCTTGCGGACGAGACTGGGGTTCCCATTGGTCTCTTGGAATCACGTCGGGCAGGTCACCAAAACTGTAGGCGATTTTACAGGAAATATTAGCACTCTAATATACACAAGATCTGACTCCATAAGATCAATTTAAACACAGTTAAACAGTTAAGTTTAAAGTATTAAAGTATCAAAAAGGTCTCGCCAAGCGTGTTCGTTGATCCCAAGGTCCAAGAAGAAACAAATTCAGTAGCTTTAGACAAAGAAGATTTATTCCCTATAACAATTACAATTCTAAACACAGATTCTCCGAGCGCTAAAGTCCCTACACTAACACACACACGGTGCTCGAGCGGGGCAGTCCCGGGAAAAGCATCGTCTAACTGCGCTCTTACAATATATATTATCAAAAATGTGACGTTCACGAAGAGATAGGAGATGAGTTGAGCTTAGGCCAAGGTCACCAAGCTTTTCTCTCAGTAGTTTTCCACTAGAAGTGTCTTCCTGATGCCTTATTTGGAGTTATTTTTGCCCACACTGGTGTGGGCACCTGGATGTCTCCATAGATATGAGCAAAAGAGTGCAAGAGCGAGAAATGGGGTATTGTTACAGCGATGTGCGTGTGAAATGATTGGTTTTCCACTGAAACTTAAAGCACATAGATTAAACTCATAAAAAACATTCAATAGCATTATAAAATATAACATTAGCTAAAAATCATCAATTTCCCACATTCCCTCTTTTGATCTCTAACCAGAGATCACATGAATGGCAAAAGCAAACAATTAAATGGCTGTGTATAAAAAATATTTTTATTTTTTAAATGTCAATTATAAATTCAAGAAACTTACAATACAAATGTATATATTGGCGTGTGTGTGTGTGTGTGTGTGTGTGTGTGTGTGTGTGTGTGTGTGTGTGTGTGTGTGTGTGTGTGTGTGTGTGTGTGTGTGTGTGTGTGTTCATTGCATACTGTTATGGCAGGAGTTCATCAGTCTCTGTGGTGTCCGCTGTCTCCGCAGCATCTGTTGATACCGGCACCAGCACATACTGTCCTCCTGGTCCCATCATCGAGGTTATCATGTTAGACAGCATGCTGCGAAGACAGGGCACATGGCATGACACAGACAACCCAAAAAATATGCATTAAGTCAATATATGGTACAAATATGCCAAATGGACTGCTAATCACAGGAATCTGATCAATTGCTTTGTGTGTACCCAAATGCCCAAAGCTTCAGGAACCCCATCTTTATTTGTCAGACCATACCAATCCAAACCAGCTCTGACATGCTACCCTCTGTCCTGTCTAAAGGACTGTTAAAAATATATCACTTACATTGAACAGAACCCCCACTTTTGAATTAGAAACTACTATAGAATTTTGCAATAAATGCCATCTCTGACCTGCAGAAACAGGCAGAGACCAGAAATTTCTGTTGCTTGTACTAATCATACTGATTTGGTTCTGTGTCATGCCATGTGCCCTGTCTTCGCAGCATGCTGTCTAACATGATAACCTCGATGATGGGACCAGGAGGACAGTATGTGCTGGTGCCAGTATCAACAGATGCTGCGGAGACAGCGGACACCACAGAGACTGATGAACTCCTGCCATAACAGTATGCAATGAACACACACACACACACACACACACACACACACACACACACACACACACACACACACACACACACACACACACACACACACACGCCAATATATACATTTGTATTGTAAGTTTCTTGAATTTATAATTGACATTTAAAAAATAAAAATATTTTTTATACACAGCCATTTAATTGTTTGCTTTTGCCATTCATGTGATCTCTGGTTAGAGATCAAAAGAGGGAATGTGGGAAATTGATGATTTTTAGCTAATGTTATATTTTATAATGCTATTGAATGTTTTTTATGAGTTTAATCTATGTGCTTTAAGTTTCAGTGGAAAACCAATCATTTCACACGCACATCGCTGTAACAATACCCCATTTCTCACATTTTTGATAATATATATTGTAAGAGCGCAGTTAGACGATGCTTTTCCCGGGACTGCCCCGCTCGAGCACTGTGTGTGTGTTAGTGTCGGGACTTTAGCGCTCGGAGAATCTGTGTTTAGAATTGTAATTGTTATAGGGAATAAATCTTCTTTGACTAAAGCTACTGAATTCTGGTTGTTTCTCCTTGGACCTTGGGATCAACGAACACGCTTGGCGAGACCTTTTTGATACTTTAATACTTTAAACTTAACTGTTTAACTGTGTTTAAATTGATTTTATGGAGTCAGATCTTGTGTATATTAGAGTGCTAATATTTCCTGTAAAATCGCCTACAATACATCATATAGGGAAAATAATTACAATTACAAAAATGCTGTATCTAATCAAAAAAAAAAAGGGTTTTTTAAAAATGTACTCTCATTCTAAAAAAGAAAACCCAAACAAACCCTAACCATTTGTATCTGCTGTAAAGTCATGTTTGTCCCAGTTCCTCTGAGTCGTGGTGCAGCAGGACTGACTCATGAGGTTTATTTCTTCAACAGTTACTATAGTAACTATTTTCTCCAAAGTAAAAGTAGATCTACCACAGTCCTGTCCACATCTGTCATGGTCCACCATGACTCACCACGACTCAGTGTGTGACTGAAGAGCAATGAGGCCTCAGCCTTTTTACTGCAAACAAAGAGCTCACTGTATTTAGCGTCATGTTACTGTCACTCATGGTGTCTGACCTAAAGTCTAACTCTGAAGAAAGTCAACTCACATTTACACAGAGAAGGTTGGAAGGGCGCCCCCTTGTGTCACCTTGCATCCAAATGCCCGGAACATGACAGCGGGTCAAAAAGACCCGCGAAGGCCACACGAGGGTTAAAGCAGTACCCGTTCCAACTCAATACCCCCCCAAAATTCACTCTAAAAATACGCAAAAAAACGTGTGTATCGTCGCTTTAAACCTCCTTACAATTACAGTTATGTGACTTTCTTTTAACTCCAGTTTATTCACTAACTACAACCTTATGTCGCACCTAAAGTTGAAACTTCGCTCCAATATCTATTATATCATCGTTTTAATCCTTGCCTTATAACTCCAGTTACGTAAATGATCTATCATCGCTTTAACATTAATTAACAACAGTTAGGGTCCTTTGCCTAAAACAATATTTTTAGTATAACACCTCTCAGTGCCGTTGGAATAAGGAAACTGCAAACGCCGTACGTTGGCCAGTGCAAACCTTTGACTCTCCTTAACTGTTCAATTCACTAAGGACTGAACAGGGAGGTCATCGGGATATTTTTCTAACCTAACCCCTAACCCTATTAAACCAAGTTGAGTTGGGGGTTGGATAGCCAAGTCCAATCATTGGCCCTAACCTTAAGGTCAGTGGACCCATGCCTAAACCTAAGTTATAGGAAGGACAATTTAAGTTCTACAGAAAAATATCTTTTTTGCTTTTTGGATTATTTTAGTTTGTTATTTTGGTGTGTAGAACACCAGTGGGAAACCCTCAGGGTACAACTTTCAGCAGATATGGCCCGTGCATTACCGAGCTCCACTAGGAAGTTGGGTTTAACTCAAAAACCTAACCCCTTCTTGCTGACATCACAGCCTTGTTGGGACATGGTGGACATTCACCAACCATCCACTACTCCACCCATCTGACCATCAAGGGTTACACGGCACTCACCAGTGAACAAGAGCTAACCCTAATGGCTCATTCATACTTCACAAGACGCAACAACTTTGTTCTTGCACCCTGAGCTGCAAGAACAAAATGAAGTCACTTTTGCCTTGTTGCCATGGAAAAGTTTAATACAGTGGGTTGCATAAGTAAGCCCCCCTTTAAAAGAACAGGCCACCGTTTTTCCACACTGAGATGTGTTCTCACCTGAGCTTAGACAAGTTGATACGTACTTGTCTGGTCTTTGTATATTCTAACCCTATCCTAATTATTCATTTATTCTGCACAAATACATCATGCAAACAGTCTTATGTGGAAGGGTGTGTGTGGGTGGATGGGTATGGTGGTTCATGCCTGATAGAATCAGAGATGTAGAAATTTAAATTAATCTATTATTCATTTAAAGGGGGGGTATTATGCAAAATCGACTTTTTCAAGCTTTACATCATGTTATTATGTCATTCCCTCATTAAAAACATGCCTGAAGTGTTGCCTGGGCACATTCACGTATTTCTGAGTAATCTGTAGAAACTCTGATGGCGGCCATTTTAGATAAAACGCCTGATTCCTCCTCGGAACGCCTCCATCTCCTCGCAGACGCCTCCGACCTTTCGTCACCAGCCGAGTAACCAACCACTGCTCCTCAGCAGAACCCCCTCCCCACAGTGTCTAGCCCTAAGATGTAAACAGAGTCATCATGGAGGATTAGCTTCATGTGTTGTGAAACGGAGCCACAGCAGACTTTTACAAAGACACATCAGTGTTTCTGTTACCGAAACACCCAGGATTAAAACCGGTGACAAGAACGCTTATTTCAGTGTCTGGTTCTGCGCTGGGAATGTCTTAGGGCCTTGATGATGCACAGAGCCTCCGGAGAAAGCTAATGCTAAGCTAAACCTCGAGTCATCACGTGAAAACAAAATATGCACAAATAAAGTCAATAAAACCACCACACACATAAAGAACCGTTTAACAATGATCACACACGGAGCCTGGCTTGTTGATTTGGAAGTTTATTGCTCACATTTCATCTACAATGGGTCATAGCCGAGTGGCTTTCTCCCGGAGCTAACAAGCTAGCTGCAACAAGCTAACGGGAAAATTCACTGAATACAAGCAGCATGTTATGCATTGAAAACGTCACTAAAACAGGCAACTGCTTGAAGCAGCCTTTATGATGATCACACACGGAGCCTGGCTTGTTGATTTCGTAGTTTATTGCTCACATTTCATCTACAGTGAGTCGTAGCCGAGTGGTTTTCTCCCGGAGCTAAGGCACTATTAGCCGCGACAAGCTAACAACCTTCACCTTCACATTCATTGAAAACAGGCAGCATATTATGCACAAATAATGTCAATAAAGCAGGCAACTACTCGAAGCAGCCTTTACGATGATCACACAATGAGCCTGGCTTTACACATGTGTGGTTTATTACAGACTTTTCATCAACAATGAGCTGTAGTCGATTATAACAAGCTAACGGGTAACCTCGAAAAACCATTGTCCACCTGCACAGATAATGTCCGTCTTTGAATCGTATGGGCTCCTGCAGATCCTGGTGTCGTCCATGGGGGTATAGTTAGAGATCCATAGGGCATGGCAGATGCAAAGAGAAGCCTCCAAACAGCAGTTATTTTTCAGGCAAGAGCCCCTTCCAAGCGTCCGGTGTGGAAGGTTCGTCTCCAAATCATATCCTGTGTGGCCATTGTTCACAAAGTGATAAACAGTAGCTCCTTTCCAACAATAAAAATTAAAATGCACCGATCGTAGTTTCAATACTGTGGAGACAACGAGCGGAGTGTTGTGATGCCACAGACAGCGTGTGGAGGGGGTGTGTCGGAAAGGGTCAGAGATTCTCAAAGAGACAGAGGCCTATTTCAAGCCATTTGCTACGGCCATTTTGAAAGAGCAATTTTATACAAGGCAGTTATTTTAATTTACTGCATTTACAGACCAACAGAAGGTTTGTCATCATTGTAGTGTGATATAGACTGGTGCTATGTGGCTGAAAAAAGCATAATACCCCCTCTTTAATTATTATTTATTCCTTTTTTTAACGGCTTTAGTGAAGGACTCTTCTCTCGGCAGACTCAACGTTTGCATAATTAGCTGGGGGTAATGAAGGGAGAGAGGGGAGACAGGGGGGAGGACAGAGGTGTAATAGAGGGGGATGAATGTGCAATGGCTGACTTTCTTTGCCTGGGTGAGAGATTTAGTGAGCCCGGTACAACAATAACACAACAAGGTCCGAAATTGTAAATCAGCATAATAGAAAATCATCATTTCAATCTTAAAGGAATGTCTACTGCTTTGTTCAATTAAAAAAAAAAAAAAATACTGTACAAAACCTTTACAAAAAATGACGCCTCACAATATAGTCCCCCTTTTTATCTGCTTATAAAATCGACATGCTACATTTCTGGGTAAATATACTTCGCATGAAAACACTTCACGTAACTTTATTTAAATAGGGAACACGTGGAAGAGCTTGGTAGCTTCTATCGTGAGCTTTTTCGGAGCTATGTGACATGTGGGAGAGGCTGTGTATGTGCTCCGTTTGCGTGACAGAGCGCACGGACAAAGACCAGACGGGGATATATTAACACGTCTAAAGTGAGGTAAGAACATATCTTAGTATGTAAAAACGGTGGCCTATTCCTTTAAGGACTAAGGCGTTTTGGGGCAGTGATGCTGTCCAGAGGGAGACCTTCCTTTCGTCTCTAACCAGTCTGTGTGTGTTTTTGTAACATTTTTCTCAAGTACTAGTCAATTCTGAGATGTGAGGGGAAGGACTTAATAAAATGTCCATTGGGGGTGTTTTTTCTAGCAGGAGAATTTGGAGACAACAGCATACTTTTCAACATTGGGTTGTGAAAAACATGGAGATTTTTTTTTTCATCGGTTTATTGGCCCAAGGAACATTATTCCCTTGCCAGATGTGCCTGTAATTGTCGATGTAATTTCTTGCCTTGTATTTACCTGATTAAGGTAAATCAGGTAATGGTTTATTCGTGATTAATCAAAATGAATAAATTACCTGAATTACTTTTTAATACTTAAAAAAATCAGAATCTTGAAAAGGCCTACTTGATTCCATAAAAATCACAATACATTTAAAAGTTAGCATAGATTTATAAAGCACAAATCCATATGTTTATTTTTCTTTTCTCGTCAAGCCTCTTCAAAGTGTTGCATTTGTCCAGTATTGTCCATCAACTCACACTTCTATCTTCTCTCAACTATTTAGCTATCGGAGGTGGTTTAAATCAACATCATGAACTGAATCTTGATATGTCACAACAAAATGCAAATCTAATCGACAATAACACAAGACATCGTCATGTCCCGGGGTCTATCATAAGACGCCCTTGGCTTTGACCTGAGTTTTAGGCGAAGACAAAAGACTCGAGCTTGTAGTGACGACCTGCGGGCTGGACTTCCCCCCCAAGCCGCTCAGGACCTCCCACATCTTGATGCGAAAGAGTTCCCCCACGATCACGTACAGAACGGGGTTGAGATCGCTGTTGAAGAACCCAAGGTAGAGAAAAAAGTGCCCACAGACTGTGATAAATCTGGCCAATTTGCAAGTGTTTCCAATGAGTTTGAATCTGATCGCGAGTTCCATCACTTTCAGCACTCGAAACGGCAGCCAGCAGATCAGGA
This sequence comes from Gobius niger, assembly GCF_951799975.1. NCBI lineage: Eukaryota > Metazoa > Chordata > Actinopteri > Gobiiformes > Gobiidae > Gobius > Gobius niger. The sequence goes on from NC_136867.1 coordinate 140,914, forward strand.
ACGCCAGCAGCACTGCCAAAACTAGGACGGTCACTTTACGCTCGGTTTTCTGATCGCTCATGCCATTCATAAGCCTGTTCCTCAGCACGTGGAGGATTCTGGCGGTGCAAAAGGAAATAATCAGAAGTGGGATGACGAACACAAGTACGGTTTGGACGATGTCGTTGACCTGGTACACTTCTGGCGAACAGGTTGATTGACACGTGTACGTGGTTCCGTTGTCTGGTTCATACTCTTCAACATTTCTGCACAGGAGAGTCGGGATGTTGATCAGCAAACCAAAGCACCACACGACCACGCAGCACATCTTGGCGTATTTGCGTCTGCGCAGTTTGTATTGTGACAGTGGGTGTGCCAGCGCCAAAAAACGATCCACGCAGACCAGAATGAGGAAATATATACTGCAGTTGTAGTTGAGTACAATCAGAAGACCCACGATCTTACACATAGGTCCGCCAAAAGTCCAGCTGTATTCATTGGATACGTATTTGCCCCAAAAAGGCAAAAACAGGACGAGGAAGAGGTCGGCGGCGGCCATGTTGCTCAGGTAGATCTCGGTGGAGGTGCAGGCTTTCTTGTGGAGGAGGAAGACCAGCAGCACCAGTAGGTTGAGGGGGATGCCCAGTGCGGAGATGGTGTATATGTAGACTGGAACTACTTTGTGGATCCAGTATGGGTTTAAGTAATCCTCCTCGCAGTCCAGAGGAGGCGTCAGGGTGGAGTTCACTAGCGAGCTGGAAGTACAAAGCAAAAGAACAAGTCAGGATCTAGTAGTGTACAGCTGTACACTGTTCAGTTGTTCAATTCATCATGAATTCAACGAGCTTCTATACATGATGAATTGCTCTCTTCAGACGGTCTTCCCTGCTGCGTTTAAAGGGGCGGTGGTGAGGCCCCTGGTGAAGAAGAGCAATTTGGGCTGTAATGATTTTGACAATTTCAGACCAGTATCCAACTTACCGATTTTAAGCAAAATCTTTGAAAAACATGTCTTTGACTATGATTTTATTACTGCACATAATGTCCTTGAGAAATTCCAGTCTGGCTATAGGGTACCGAGACCGCCCTCTTAAAGATTTATGCCTCACAGAAGGTCACAGTGTTGGTTCTCCTGGATCTGAGCGCTGCCTTTGATACAGTCAACCACACTATTCTTTTAACTCGTTTAAAACACATCGGCCTCTCCGGTGCTGAACACAAATGGTTTACTTCCTACCTCACAGACAGGACGTTCATTTTAGGCCCAGTGCTTTATAACCTGTATATGCTCCCTCTTGGTGATGTCATCAGGGTTAGGGTTATCAGGAATCAGTGGTCTCTGATTCCGGAGACCACTTTTAGAAGTGATTCCGGAGACCGGAGACCACTCTGATTCCGGAGACCACTCTGATTCCGGAGACCACTCTGATTCCGGAGACCACTCTGATTCCGGAGACCACTCTGATTCCGGAGACCACTTCAGCCATGGGGTCTGGAGCAGTTTGCAAACTAGGCCAGTTTGGGGGAGGGGGACATGTCACCGCTCTGATTGGTCAGGCCTGTGAGAGTCAATAGTCGACTTGCACTTGCATATTCAAAGTTACCTTTCTCTTCACAAATTTAAACCAGGCTCTATGACTTGTTCACACAAAATAAAGGCACTTAACCGGGGCTGGTTTAAGAGTCCAAATAAGGTCCAAATAAAATCCACATGCGTTAATTGTCTATAGTTTAAAGCCCAAAATTGATCTGGACGCACATCTTAAAGGTGCAGCCAAGTAATATGAAAATACATTTTAGATCCAATTCTCGCTGTAAGTGTTTCCATGTCCAGGTAAAACCATTCCCGCAGTTAAAACATACTTAATGATCCAGTCGCAAATGCAAAATTCCAACATCTTGCCGCTGCTGCTTCTTTGGCCTGACCGTCTAAAAGTGAAAGTGCACATACTTTCACTTCTGTATGGATTGAGCCTAGAGGCCGATCAGAGCTAGGTAGGCTCTATTAAAGTCTGTTATAAATTAGTTTTGGAAAACATTTGCATATGATTGTTCCTATTGCTAATCAGTGTAAAAGGCATATAGAGTAATTGTATATGTATTTTTTGTGGATGAGCGCTCTGCCCCACCTAATGGTGAAAGTTTGCATATACAAAGGTGTTTTGATGCAGGACTAAAGCTCAGTTATATCAGACTGTGGTTATTGCCACATGAATATTAATGTCCTTGGCCACTCCCATAACAACCCAGACCACTTTACCCTAAAGTCACTTCAAACATAAACTTTTGGGGGCTGCCCCTCCGTAAATGAACCGGCCTCAAATGAACTGAACTGGTCTGGTCCTGTGAAAATCCCTCTATATTGTTGACAGAAAAACTGTCTCACTCAGTAGATTGCAGCTTTCCTAAGTATAAGCTGACCTGTTAGGTTGGTCAGTAGTGTCTTTTCTGTTCACATTTTTCACTTTGCATGAATTGCATCTATACGGATGCACAGTAAAGGAAAATGTATTGATTTATAATGTATTTTGTTTTAATGTTGTTTAATGAAAGCACTGAATTTATGCACATGTTCTTCTGCTGCTGAACGTTAATAAAAGTACCTCTATGACATTTGTCACCTTTGGTTTAGACCAAGAACATATGACTTATTGGTATTAATTCACTGGAACAAATATCGAGGTATATTGTATATCGCTATTCAGCCCAAAAATATTGAGATATTACTTCACTACACTTCACCATCGCAGCCCTGATATACCAAATATACACATGTGTACAAGCTCTGTATAATCATATAGAAACACAAACTATAGTCATGTACTTAAGTTTGACGGGACATGGCCTAACCCTTTTTTTTTTTTTTTAAATGTATGTTTATTTTGCAGACATGACAGAGACAAATAAAATACATGACACACACAAAAATCACAATACAAAAATACAAAACAAGACAAAACAAAAGAACCAAAAAAAAAAAAAAAAAAAGGAATTGGGGGGGAGAGGGGGGCTGGTTGTGGTACAGTTCATAAAAATAATTTTAAAAGAAAAAAGAAAAACATGCTCAAGACACGGCAAATGGTCTAAACTTACAGAGCTTTTTTTTTTTCCAAGGCACTCATAACGCTTTACAGCAGGTGACCATCCATTCACATTGTCATTCACACCCCAACACATGCGGACACTGCTTCTCACACAATCACCCAATACTGCATTTATCTTTGTAATACATCTACGTGTTAGTTTGCTTTTTAAGGGGATTTCTAAGTGACACATTTTTATTCTTGGGTGATAGTAGTCATATTAAGTAGAACAGTTTAAGAAGCATTGTCTTAATAATAATAATTAAGAGCAGTCTATTTCCTTTAGTTAATCAGTTTCTTCCGTAGTTCATTCTTTACTTCTTGTGTCATTTCATTTGTTTGGCTTTTGCCGGGATCGCAAAGGAGCGCTGTTACATTCTCCATCGATAACAAGTTCATAAAGTCTTTCACCCAGTTATGTAGGTCAAAACAGTCTTCATTACGTACTTTACAGTTTTTAAGTATGATTCTTTTTACTGACATAAACCCTAAAGCTGCAATCCTCTGTGTAGTTTTAGACAGGGTGCCAATCGTATTTCCAAGGACGAGAACATCAAATTGATCAGGTATTTCTACAGTCAAAAGGTCTTGCATAAAACCAGTTACGGCCGCCCAGAATTTTCTTCCATTAGGGCAAGCCCACAGCAGGTGATTAAGTGTGCCAATCCGGCCACATCCATGCCAGCACAAATCCGAGATAATTGAATTCATTTTTTTCAAAGTTACGGGGGTAACATACGCTCTATGAATAATTTTCATTTGGATAATTTTATAATGTACACATTTTGAAACAGCAGGATTTTTTTTTAATTGTGTCCCCTTGTTCAACAGTTAATGGAGAGCCAATGTCTTTCTCCCATTGCAATTTTGTGGATGTGGTGCTGTCAGGAAGTGAAGAAATACAAATTATTAACGTTTGAAAATTTCATTTTGTTTTCGAATGTCAGTTTAGTGTTTATAATTCTTCCTGATTTGGCCCCACAGCCCCTGAGAATGTTTGTGAAATCTTGTGACGAGGCAGGACGTAGAACAACGCGAGCCTCGGCCAGAGGAGGCTGTTCTGTGAACTTTAGATCCTCCACGTTTGGACAGAATTGTTTCTCTGTAAAAGCTGCAGGATGTGGGACTCGCTGCCATTGACTGTTGGAGAGAGCAGCACTTCACAACAGTTCAAACTTAATCTGAAGAAGTGGCTGAAAGACGGTCAGATTTGTGAGCATTAAGTAGTAGTAAATATGAGATGGTACAAGTTTAAAAAAAAAATGGTATATAATTAGGCCCGAGCAACGGACACGCAGTGTCCCGCGAGGGACTAATTAAAATCGATAACGGGGGACGAAAACGCAAGAATTCACGTAGCAAACGTGAACCGATTCGCAAGTAACAGGGGTCAAAACGTAGTGCTCCGCAAGCTCTAATTTTGGGTGGGGTTCGCGAGAGAAAATAATAAAAGTTGACTCTGTGGCGCCCCCTCAAACAGGCGGTTTACATTGACCCAATGGAGGAGCGGTCGCAAAAAAAATCATCGTACAAAAGTGACATTGGCCAGGGACATAGACCACGTCAGGACATGTCAAAAATGATATTATGACCCCGCCCTAAATGCTACAGGAAGTCGGCCATCTTGGCCCGAACCTCAAACCTTCAAAATCGTACCTCTTGAACTTCTGGCCCCTGATCCCCGAGTTTTCAATGCAAAGCCTCCAATTTTGGCCAACATGTCCCAAACCCATGTTGCTTTCTAAATCATCATTTCAATTTTTTTTTAATTATTGGGCGTGGTCATGACGAGGCCGCAACTGAGAGGCCATTTTTAGCAAATTTCAAAGCCTCATATCTTTCACAGACTTGGCCGGATTGGAACGGACCCAATCCGGCGCACGTGCACATTCCACACCTGGACCTAATGCTGTGCACACGCAGCCGCTATCGCCAAAAATGACTCACTGGCGCCCCCTCAAAGGTTTTGTCTTTAAAAATTTGTATAAAAAAAAACGGATGGTATGGAGGTGTGGAAAAAATCATACAGACCTTGTCTGTGATGGGGAACAACATATCAAAGCCACGTCACTCTGAGTAATGTCTTTGTGGGAGAAAAATAATGGCCGAAAAATCGTTTCCATTATTATTATTATTATTATTAGGCCCGAGCAACGGACACGCAGTGTCCCGCGAGGGACTAATTAAAATCGATAACGGGGGACGAAAACGCAAGAATTCACGTAGCAAACGTGAACCGATTCGCAAGTAACAGGGGTCAAAACGTAGTGCTCCGCAAGCTCTAATTTTGGGCGGGGTTCGCGAGAGAAAATAATAAAAGTTGACTCTGTGGCGCCCCCTCAAACAGGCGGTTTACATTGACCCAATGGAGGAGCGGTCGCAAAAAAAATCATCGTACAAACGTGACATTGGCCAGGGACATAGACCACGTCAGGACATGTCAAAAATGATATTATGACCCCGCCCTAAATGCTACAGGAAGTCGGCCATCTTGGCCCGAACCTCAAACCTTCAAAATCGTACCTCTTGAACTTCTGGCCCCTAATCCCCGAGTTTTCAATGCAAAGCCTCCAATTTTGGCCAACATGTCCCAAACCCATGTGGCTTTCTAAATCATCATTTCAATTTTTTTTAAATTATTGGGCGTGGTCATGACAAGGCCGCAACTGAGAGGCCATTTTTAGCAAATTTCAAAGCCTCATATCTTTCACAGACTTGGCCGGATTGGAACGGACCCAATCCGGCACGCGTGCACATTCCACACCTGGACCTAATGCTGTGCACACGCAGCCGCTATCGCCAAAAAGTCCTTTAAATGTCTTTTAAGTGGCTTGTAAGTGGCCCGCCCATCCTCCGTGAAAATCGCCAGAGGTCTTAACCTAGCAGCGTGCTGGCCTCTGTCAGAGTTTCTCCTGAAATTCGCCAGTATTCCACATTTCCCCCTTTCTTCACAAAAGCTACACTTTTGGACTCGTATATACTTATACTACCCCTCTGTAACAGACATCAGCTTTAATTTGGACGTTTTTGCCTCCAAAGTCACGTTTTTCTAAACTGTACAATCACAGGAAGTTCAATTCGACTGTTTCCTGTCCGTCTCTCTGTGTGTTCCTCATACTATATGGGTCTTACCAAATAATAGCTTCAATATCGAGGGTGCTGCAGGGCTGAAACCCCCTCTCAACGATTCTTTGGGCAGCCAGGAATTTACCCCAATTACAAAATGATACAATATATTATTTTCTAAGCTGTTAATCCGTTTCCTGCAAACACACAAGTGCGGAGTCTCTCATGACATTTATTTCACATCCGCTATATTTTTCTCAGCCTAAGTAGCTCCGTTGGTAGAGAGCTGGGTTAGTGTACAAGAGGTTGTTGGATCAAATTCTGACCTTGACTCTTTTTCATTTTTTTTTTCTTTGGACTCAGCACTTTCTGGTTAGAACATGCATCGTCGCCGATGGTTCCACACTCATTAAAAACAGGGAAATTATCCCTCCAGTGTGTTGCTGGGATCAAATTTCAGCCTGTGAATTTAGAAAACCCAAGCAGTCATCAGGCCCATGTTTGCTTGGAATTACAGCTCAGTGATAGCATGTTCGTCTCAAGTGAAGGAGGTAACTAGTCCAAACACAACCTTGACACTTTCATATTGCCTTCACCTTTTCCATTGCCCGCTACTCACATTGTCACAGCCTAAAACACATGATTGCGGGACGTTTCGTAGCAGTTCACTCAACCTGAGTAGCTTCATTGGTAGAGTGCTGAGCTAGTGTGCAGGAGGTTGCTGGATCAAATCCCAACCTAAACTTTTTTTTATTTCCTTTTTCTTTTGGACTCAACACCTTCCGGTAAGAACATGCATCATTGCCTATGGTCCCACACTCATTAAAAACGGGGAAAAAACCTCTCCTCCAGTGTGTTGCTGGTACAAAATTGCAGCCTGGGAATTTAAATAAGCCAAGCTGTCATCAGGCCCATGTTTCAAGTGAAGGAGGTTGCTAGTCCAAACACAGCCTTGACACTTTTCTATTGCTTTCACCTTTTACATGGGCCACTGCACACATTGTCACATGAGTACAGCACGTTTTATAAGATTTGCTGTGCCCGTGTAGCGTTATTGCTTGTGCATTGGGTTTCCAACCATGAGATTGCTGGGTCAATTTTGACCTTTGCTCTTTTTTTTTTTTTTTTAACCGCACCTACGGTCCCACTCTCATGAAAAACGCTTTCATATGCGTCACTAAAGAGCTAGAAATGGGGGGATCGTAGGAAAACAATTGAGGCAACACAAGGGAAAATGCTCCAGTGGGATGCTGGGAACTAACTTCTGCTCGATAACTTAGACAAAACTAGCGCACATCACAGTCCAAGTACCATGGAGCTACAGCTCAGTGATAGTGTGCTTGTCTTTAGTGTAGGAGGTTGCTAGTTCAAATATGGCTGTGACACTTTTCTAATGCTTTCTCTTTTCTTGCCGGCATTTTAATAGGATTATGATACATTGAAGTCTGGCAGTGATTTTAACAGTTTATACAGTGTTAAGAGTTTCTGCAATTTCAACAGTTCTTACAGTTTCTGCAACAAAATAGGGATTTTTGCAATTACAACACAATTATGCCACTACATAGGGATTTTCACAATAGCACTATAATGCTACTTAAAGGGACTTTCGCATATAATAAACTGTAATGCAAGTTAAAGGGACTTTCGCATAAAATGCACTGTAATGCAACTTAAAGGGACTTTCGCATATAATAAACTGTAATGCAACTTAAAGGGACTTTCGCATATAATAAACTGTAATGCAACTTAAAGGGACTTTCGCATATAATAAACTGTAATGCAACTTAAAGGGACTTTCGCATATAATGTTCTGTAATGCAACTTCAAGGCACTTTCGCATATAATGTACTGTAATGCAACTTAAAGGGATTTTCGCATAAAATGCACTTTAATGCAACTTAATAGGGATTTTCGCATATAAAGCAGAATAATGCAACTTAAAGGGACTTTCGCATATAAAGCAGAATAATGCAACTTAATAGGGATTTTCACGTCAAAATGAGCAAGTTCAATCATGGGGCTCGCAAGGACCTAGTGTGATGAAGAGTGGTCGCAAGGGACGAGAGCGAGCGGGGTGGTCGCAAGAGACGAGAGCGAGCGGGGAGTGCGCCGGGGCGAGGGCCTTTATCGCCGCGCGCGGCTTTAATTATTATTATTATTATTATTATTACGTCTTTGATCTCAATTTTGACCCCCTGAACATTAACGAAAAGTCAATTTTATTTGACCAACAGTTCAAGGTTGGTGTAAAATTAACTATTTTGATATTCGCAAGACAACACTTTGAGAAAATGCCTCAGTGGCGCCCCCACATGCATGCCCCCAATTCATTTGGAAGCATGCATTTTTTGGCCTAAACATTTGTCTTTGAGTACAGTGATAGAGCACATCAAGACAAACTTAAAACATCATCATAACTCCGCCCTCTGACAAACAGGAAGTCGGCCATATTGGATTGAAAATTGTAACCTGAATTTCTTCACCTGATATTTTGTCAAGTCACTCGAAGGGTTTTGGACCAAATGACATCCAACTTGGTGAGTGTAATCTAGAGGCGTAGAGCTACAATAATCGAGCTCTTTTGTTCGGATATCTGTTACGGTTTGTCTCTACCGCTCTGCTAAAAAACATGCTTTTTCCCCGCCTCTTTGGTGACAACTCACAGGGGCACGCAAATTCAGATCACACTCATATTTGGATCACATAAGCCCCTCTATGGATCGTACTGATTACCCTTGATAATTGTACAATTTTCCCAAAAATAGCGCCCCCTACCTATACCTTCAAAATTACACTTGCACGAAAGTGAAAACAAAGGTGATATCCTGATTCGGCACGTCGCACTGATCAAAAAAGTCTATTACAACATGCCTCTATCTCGCTTAATTTTCTGTATAATTAGGCCCGAGCAACGGACACGCAGTGTCCCGCGAGGGACTAATTAAAATCGATAACGGGGGACGAAAACGCAAGAATTCACGTAGCAAACGTGAACCGATTCGCAAGTAACAGGGGTCAAAACGTAGTGCTCCGCAAGCTCTAATTTTGGGTGGGGTTCGCGAGAGAAAATAATAAAAGTTGACTCTGTGGCGCCCCCTCAAACAGGCGGTTTACATTGACCCAATGGAGGAGCGGTCGCAAAAAAAATCATCGTACAAAAGTGACATTGGCCAGGGACATAGACCACGTCAGGACATGTCAAAAATGATATTATGACCCCGCCCTAAATGCTACAGGAAGTCGGCCATCTTGGCCCGAACCTCAAACCTTCAAAATCGTACCTCTTGAACTTCTGGCCCCTGATCCCCGAGTTTTCAATGCAAAGCCTCCAATTTTGGCCAACATGTCCCAAACCCATGTGGCTTTCTAAATCATCATTTCAATTTTTTTTAAATTATTGGGCGTGGTCATGACGAGGCCGCAACTGAGAGGCCATTTTTAGCAAATTTCAAAGCCTCATATCTTTCACAGACTTGGCCGGATTGGAACGGACCCAATCCGGCGCACGTGCACATTCCACACCTGGACCTAATGCTGTGCACACGCAGCCGCTATCGCCAAAAAGTCCTTTAATTGGCTTTTAAGTGGCTTGTAAGTGGCCCGCCCATCCTCCGTGAAAATCTCCAGAGGTCTTAGCCTGGCAGTATGCTGGCTTCTGTCAGAGTTTCTCCTGAAATTCGCCAGTATTCCACATTTCCCCCTTTCTTCACAAAAGCTACACTTTTGGACTCGTATATACTTATACTACCCCTCTCTAACAGACATCAGCTTTAATTTGGACGTTTTTGCCTCCAAAGTCACGTTTTTCTCAACTGTACTATCACAGGAAGTTCAATTCGACTGTTTCCTGTCTGTCTCTCTGTGTGTTCCTCATACTATATGGGTCTTACCAAATAATAGCTTCAATATCGAGGGTGCTGCAGGGCTGAAACCCCCTCTCAACGATTCTTTGGGCAGCCAGGAATTTACCCCAATTACAAAATGATACAATATATTATTTTCTAAGCTGTTAATCCGTTTCCTGCAAACACACAAGTGCGGAGTCTCTCATGACATTTATTTCACCTCCGCTATATTTTTCGCAGCCTAAGTAGCTCCATTGGTAGAGAGCTGGGTTAGTGTACAGGAGGTTGCTGGATCAAATTCTGACCTTGACTCTTTTTCATTTTTTTTTTCTTTGGACTCAGCACTTTCTGGTTAGAACATGCATCGTCGCCGATGGTTCCACACTCATTAAAAACAGGGAAATTACCCCTCCAGTGTGTTGCTGGGATCAAATTTCAGCCTGTGAATTTAGAAAACCCAAGCAATCATCAGGCCCATGTTTGCTTGGAATTACAGCTCAGTGATAGCATGTTCGTCTCAAGTGAAGGAGGTAACTAGTCCAAACACAACCTTGACACTTTCATATTGCCTTCACCTTTTCCATGGGCCGCTGCACACATTGTCACAGCCTAAAACACATGATTGCGGGACGTTTCGTAGCAGTTCACTCAACCTGAGTAGCTCCATTGGTAGAGTGCTGAGCTAGTGTACAGGAGGTTGCTGGATCAAATCCCAACCTAAACTTTTTTTTATTTCCTTTTTTTTTTTGGACTCAACACCTTCCGGTAAGAACATGCATCATTGCCTATGGTCCCACACTCATTAAAAACGGGGAAAAAACCTCTCCTCCAGTGTGTTGCTGGTACAAAATTGCAGCCTGGGAATTTAAATAAGCCAAGCTGTCATCAGGCCCATGTTTCAAGTGAAGGAGGTTGCTAGTCCAAACACAGCCTTGACACTTTTCTATTGCTTTCACCTTTTACATGGGCCACTGCACACATTGTCACATGAGTACAGCACGTTTCATAAGATTTGCTGTGCCCGTGTAGCGTTATTGCTTGTGCATTGGGTTTCCAACCATGAGATTGCTGGGTCAATTTTGACCTTTGCTCTTTTTTTTTTTTTTTTAACCGCACCTACGGTCCCATTCTCATGAAAAACGCTTTCATATGCGTCACTAAAGAGCTAGAAATGGGGGGATCGTAGGAAAACAATTGAGGCAACACAAGGGAAAATGTCGAAAACAATCGAGAAAATGTATGGGGGGGGGCATGACTTGAAGCTACCTCTCTCCTCCAGTGGGATGCTGGGAACTAACTTCTGCTCGATAACTTAGACAAAACTAGCGCACATCACAGTCCAAGTACCATGGAGCTACAGCTCAGTGATAGTGAGCTTGTCTTTGGTGTAGGAGGTTGCTGGTTCAAATATGGCTGTGACACTTTTCTAATGCTTTCTCTTTTCTTGCCGGCATTTTAATAGGATTATGATACAGTGAAGTCTGGCAGTGATTTTAACAGTTTATACAGTGTTAAGAGTTTCTGCAATTTCAACAGTTCTTACAGTTTCTGCAACAAAATAGGGATTTTTGCAATTACAACACAATTATGCCACTACATAGGGATTTTCACAATAGCACTATAATGCAATTAAAGGGACTTTCGCATATAATAAACTGTATTGCAACTTAAAGGGACTTTCGCATATAATGCACTGTAATGCAACTTAAAGGGACTTTCGCATATAATGCACTGTAATGCAACTTAAAGGGACTTTCGCATATAATAAACTGTGATGCAACTTAAAGGGACTTTCGCATATAATAAACTGTAATGCAACTTAAAGGGACTTTCGCATATAATGTTCTGTAATGCAACTTCAAGGCACTTTCGCATATAATGTACTGTAATGCAACTTAAAGGGACTTTCGCATAAAATGCACTTTAATGCAACTTAATAGGGATTTTCGCATATAAAGCAGAATAATGCAACTTAAAGGGACTTTCGCATATAAAGCAGAATAATGCAACTTAATAGGGATTTTCACGTCAAAATGAGCAAGTTCAATCATGGGGCTCGCAAGGACCTAGTGTGATGAAGAGTGGTCGCAAGGGACGAGAGCGAGCGGGGTGGTCGCAAGAGACGAGAGCGAGCGGGGAGTGCGCCAGGGGCGAGGGCCTTTATCGCCGCGCGCGGCTTTAATTGTAATTGCTATTGTAAATACTGTAAATATTGTATCTGAATGTTTGAGGTGATCCTTTTGCCGGTGCCTTATATGTATTTTATATTGTGAACGAACTCTAAAGTCAGATGCTCATTGGTCACTGTTTAAACCTGCGGTCACTCTGCCTCTGCCCAGGGACCACAGATGAAAATGAGCTTGTAGCATCTCTGGTCTGTGCAACACATTTGTTGTGCAATGCCCCTGTCAAATAAATAAATAAATAAATAAAATAGACTGGATCAGCAACTTGTATATAACAGAAACTGTTCCTCGTTTATTGACAGCGGTTTTTAATTTTTCTTCTAGAATATTTTTTGAAGCAGGTATGATTCCTTTTGCCAGATAACTTTTCATGATTGATTTTAACTGAAGTTATTGGAACAGTTTAGACTCTTTAAAGAACAACTAACCCCAAAATCAACTTTTTTTTCTAGCTAAGTTGTATAAATGGGTATCTTATAGTGTTGTCTACGTGTATCTGTCATTATTTTAACAATTTAGTGCAAATTTGTTGAAATCCTGTCTTTGTGTCCCAAACCGTCTGTGTGGCGCCATCTGCAGCGAACTGTCGGTACTGCATTTGATTTTTTGAATTCGGCACCCAATTAGCGGAGGGGAGAGAGATGATGTCAGGAGGCGAGAGATGATGTCACTGGCCCTGCCGCTCTGGGGTATAAAAGGGCTCAGTCTCGCTCACGCCCCTACAGCGAGTTGGAGTTGGAATAGCGAGAGAATATTTTCATCGATTGTCAGGTTTGCGATTAGTTATCATAGCATTTAGGTAGATTTTATTAGGATAGCTTGTTTATTATAGATAATTGTATAGTTTTAGTAGTGTTAGTTGAATAGTATTGTAGTTGTAATCACTAGTTGCTTTTATTGTTAGATTAGTTAGCTCAATTTAGCTTAGGGCGTTTGTTAGTATTGTTTTTAGTGGTCTATCGTGTATAATTTAATTGTTAGTTGTTAATTGTACTGTGTTAGGATGGGGAGGAAGTGTAGCGTAGTGGGGTGCCACAGTTCTGTAGGTTTGCACAGGTTTCCGCAGAACTTAGAAATGAGGCGCCAGTGGACGCCCGCCATTGGCTTGGGGGAAAACTGCGAACTCCCTGCTCAGGCTGGAGTTTGCAAAGACCATTTTACGCGCGATTCCTTCGCCAACTTCATGGAGGTTGAACTGGGCTATGCTAGTCTTCTCCGTTTGAAGAGCGAGGCCGTCCCCACCCTTGCTCTTCCACGACTGAGCCTTAGCCCACCGACACTGCTGCCCCGCCAACAGGACGATTTCGGGCGCCAATGTGAGGTGAGTGAGAAAAATAATGCTGATTTACCCATTTTGGTAATAATTGCATTGATTGTAGCTGCTGTAAAAAGAGGCACTTGGTTCACTCTGTCTCGGTCATTTCTGTCAGTAGAAGCTACTTTGCTCACAGATTGAGTCATGTACAGTATATAGAGTTTTGATGTGCACGTCAGAATAGATCGTTATTGTAGTGTCTCAAACAAATTCTCCGTTTTGGCCTCTGATAATACCAATCACATGAGTCGTGTAGATATGTTGAAAAAATATGGCGTGTAAATAGACTATGCAGCCTCAGCTCCAGGCGACGTGTCCCGCACTCGCTCACTGTGGCTGAGGAACAGTAGCCACCGGTTATAAGCGCGTCTACTCGCTGCCCGGGGCAGCCTGCTAATGCATCAGTCTGCAAAGTTACGCCAACACTGTGCGCAAATGTGCACGAGTCTGAGCACCAAACTAATCTAAGTTTTACATGACTGTAGCTTTTGACAGTAGAGCATCTACAAGCTAGCCTGTAAAGCTAACGTATAGCTAGCCTGTATAGCTAACGTATAGCTAGCATGTAAAGCTAACGTATAGCTAGAATGTGCTGTGTGTCGGAGGCTAAACTGACCGGCTCCGTGCGCGCTCTGCTCCCGTTTGATGCTCGAATGCGGTCAGTGAGGAGAGGGCTGACCACTCCAGGTGGACCGTGCGGTCAGTGAGGAGAGGGCTGACCACTCCAGGTGGACCGTGCGGTCAGTGAGGAGAGGGCTGACCACTCCAGGTGGACCGTGCGGTCATTGTGATCACAGATATGAGCTGTTCTTACGTGGTTTCAGAATCAGTATAGTTGTTATTGCCATTGTTGTTGAACAGGTTCACAAAGTAGGATAAATTCTGCTAATTATGTTCATGTTGACAAGTTTTCTGAACTGAACCAAAGTTTACACCTATTTGGACGCAGCTATTCAAAATGCCAAACCATTTGGCAGTTTTTAGTAGCTACTGTAGCTATCATGAACCTGATACAAATATTTGGTTTATCTGCTATAGGGGGGCATATTCTAAAGTATATCCTAGGTTGTTTTCCTATAAATCATCAATACAAGTTTACAATCTATGTGCATGTCACGTGTGTGTACACTTTATGAATATTATTTATTTTTGTGTTTTCAGCCAAAAGTGAGCAGAGAAATTGGTTGCCAGACTGATCCAGTCATTACAAGGCATGCAAGTGTCCAGGCCAATGTGAAGCCGAGCAGGCGAAGCAAAGGTGAGCTCTATTTATCGTTTATACAGTACTGTCATTTTATGTATAAAACAGTCACCACTTTTGTTTTTTTATATAGTTAGACACAAGTTGTGTAATTACTGCCATTTTAAACGTGTTTATTTTGTTTGTGTTTTGTACAGCTACTCAAGCCCGGACCGCTTACACAAGCGTCGGTTGTGGGCCTGAGGACCTGATGGAAATCCCTCTTCCTGACAGTCCCAGAGCAGCCTCTACACCTTTAAAAAGGAGAAGGTGTGAGGTGTCAGCGTCTGACCCCAGCTTCCACATTGATGACAGCGCCAGCACTGTGAACTGTTCAAGGTAAAAAGAAAAGAAGTTTTAATTGAAAAAATATATACTGCGTCCTGGTTTTTTGAGGGATGAAATATCCTTTCTTTTATATAGCATTCCTGCTAAAGTCCCTCCACACAAGGACAAAAAATATATTGTTCATGAGGACCAACTGCTGGAGCTGTTCAGGCCATGTCCTGTCTGCACTGGTCGCTGTGCTGTGGACACCATCACAGTCACCACACTGCTGCGGGTCACTCAACAGTGTCCTCGCTGTGAGTTCTCCAGTCAGTGGTCCAGTCAGCCCATGGTGAACAACATCCCAGCTGGAAACCTACAGCTCTGTGCTGCTGTGCTGTTCACCGGCTCATCCTTTAGCCAGATTTCAAAGGTACTACAAAAACATTTTATTTTTCCATATATTATCTGATTATAACAGATGTTTTAATTTTATAGTTCTTGGGGGCCTTCAATATTCAGGGACTGTCAGAGCAGTGCTTCTATAGGCACCAGGCAAAGCTCCTCATCCCTACGGTCAACTGGCAGTGGAAGCTGGAGCAGGATGACCTCATCAGGGAGGCTCTTGAAAGCAGCTCTGTTACACTGGGCGGGGACATGCGGGCAGATTCACCTGGTAAATACATTTCATAAACATTTATCTGAAGTATTAAAAGTCAGCTAATGTATAACTTGCATTCATGTAGGACATTCAGCCAAGTATGGCAGTTACACGATGATGAATCTAACGTGTAACAAAGTCATTGACATCCAGCTAATCCAGGTAAAACATTACAATAAAAATGTAACTATGTAATTTGGGATAACTGTGCATTATGATAGAATTCTTTATTCTTATTTTTTTGTCTTATTAGAGCAATGAGGTTGGAAACAGCGTGCGCATGGAGAAGGAGGGCTTTGTGCGGAGTCTGACCATGCTGGAAGAGAGGGGTGTCAATGTGGAGGCCATTGTGACGGACCGACACACCGGCGTGCAAAAGTTTTTACGGGAGGAAAGAAAGGAAATCAGTCACTACTTTGACCCATGGCACATGGGAAAGGGTATGCATTTTGGTTATGTTGTGTAATATTATGGTTATTGTGCATTTAGTAAATATATATTTTAATACCTAGGAATTGGGAAGAAAGTGGATGAGCTGGGAAAGAGAAAGAGCACCCAGGACGCTGGCCAGTGGAGGAAAAGCCTTGTAAACCACTCTATTGGTCAGCTTCTACGTCCTCCTCGGGACAAGAGGCTGTCGCCAAGTGGACTTCTGTGGCGAACCACATGCAGAATGTCCACACGCATGACAACGTCCTGTTCCCTCAGTGCCTCCATGGGCCTCTGGTTGGGGAAGGGTCAAGAGTGTGGCTCAAACCAAGTAAGTATAGTAAGCAATACTGGCCCTTTGGCCATTGTATTTTATGGATTTAATAGATTTCAGGCTAGCATTGCCATTGTAAATGTCATTCTTTAAAATGCTTTACTCTGTAGGTACAGCAGCGTGTGAGAGACTCACAGACATTCTTTTGGCCCCACGCTTTGTCAAGGATGTAGAAAAAATTAGTCCGGTGTACCACACATCAACCCTTGAGGCTTTCCACAGTCTGATTATCAGATTCTCCCCTAAAAGTGTGGGCTTCTCCTTCAAAGGAATGTTCGCTCGGTAATACCTACAGAAAGTATTTCAAATGTTTATGTTCTGTGTATATATATATGTAAACATACTTTTTTCCCCAGGTTGCAAGTTGCTGCATTGCATTACAATGAGAATGCAAATAGGTCTCACGCAACGACGGTAGAGGGTGTGCTTAGGTATGCAATTGTGTACCCAAAGTACAAACACGGAGACTACACTGTGAGAGCCCTGAAGACAAAACCTACCTCATGTATGTCACATTTATAAAATGAGTTCAACGCTTTTAAGTCAGCGAGAACACACTTTTTTTTCCTTGTTTACAGTCTATATGGACAAGCTGCTCTTTGACAGTGTGGTGGAGGATCCTCTCCTGTATCAGGAGCATTCAGAAAAAGTCCCTGTGCCTGAACCACTCTGTGCACAATATGAGAGGCCAGACAAACAGGGCACAGGTCCAGATTCTTCAAGAAGACATAAGGTGACCAACGCACCTGTACTGCATACAGATTTGAAGAAAGTTTGGACTTGGTCATTTTGTATGGCAAATAAATGACGTAGATTATAGAGCTAGCTTATAGAGCTAAACTATAGTGCTAACCATTAACCAAAGTCCAATGTGTATTTTTGTCATGTAATTGTGTAATTTTGCCTGTGATTTAATTTTATATATCATGTAACAATATATATATATATTTTTTTGTCTTTGTTGGGTGTCCCAGGATCGGAAAAAAATGATGCGCTGGGCAAGAAAAGGTGAACGGAGGAAATGACGAGGTGAAAGAAAAGCATTGTGAACCATCTATATGAACCATCTCTACTGGTCACCATCAAAGTCCTTCTCAGGTGATGAAGCTGTGGCCGAGTGGACATCTGGGCATCACTACATTCAGAATGTCCACGGTAAACCCCCTGTCCCCTCGCTGTCTTCACAGGCCTTTGGTTGGGGATGATGCAAGAGTGTGGCCAAAATCAAGTATGTGTAATTACAATTACTCCTCCCAATATCTAATTTATATTGATGCATTTACACTTCACATATCAATTTATTATTCTATGTAATTCTTCATAATTCTATATAGGCACAGCAGCATGCGAGAGACTCTTACTCTTTTGTTAACACCACGTTTTTTGAAAGATTAAGCTAAAATAAGCCCACAATACCACACTTCGCATATTGAGGCATCCATAGTCTGATTCTCTCACAATAGTCTGGGCTTCTTATTCAAAGGAATGCTGGCCAGGAAATGAATCCTAAAGGTTCAACAAATATACACTAGAGTTATTTTAGCACTTTGAAATGTTTAGAAAATAATACATAGATACTGCATATTAATGTTTATTTGTGAAATTTTAGGGTGCAGGTTGGTGCCTTGAATTATGATTAAAAAAGGCAAATCGTCATATGCTGCTGTATGTCATAGTGTATCCAAAATTCAAGCGTGGAGACTACACAGTGAGAGCATGAAGACCAGAGCTACCTCAGGTATGTCACATTAAAAACAACACAACCAATGCTTTTACAAGGACAGATGTTTTGTGCTTTGTTTACAGTCTACTTTGACCAACTAATGGCCCTGCTGTTTGAAAGTGTGGTCGAGGATCCTCTCCCATATCAGGAGCACACAAAGGACCTGTGCCTGAACCACTCTGTGCCCATTGGACAACGTAATAGATTAAAATCAATGTTTCATGCAAGATTTAATTGTGGGCAGTGAAAAAAAAATGAAGCCTGTATATGTTGTGTCAGATATGTCACAGGAAGGTGTATGCAGCACCACTTTCTGTTTCTAGAAGCTGAAAACTTACTGCATGTATATTTATTAGTTGGTATTGTATAACATAACCAGTCAACTTTGTCTGTTCAATTTGTTTATTGCACATCTATGTCGACCAAGTGAGTGCCACATGCAGCTCAACCTCAAGTGAAATATGAGCTGTCTGATGTAGTAAGTTTGTAGTAAGTTTTACCAAAGAAATTGTGCTACAATAGGGAAATTGCACTGTTGTAAGAGCCAGAAGTGCAGAATCAAGTAAGAAAACTGGTACAAAACAAGATCTATAATATTTCAATATTCAACTAAAACAGCATACATCTAAATACTTCATTATAGTCTTTACTCTACAGTGTCATCATTCAGTGGTAGTTTAGTGTATGTGTTAACGTTGGTTAAACCTTTAATTCACTAAATTTAGTTATAGAAATTACTTCAGGCTATTTACTTAGGGCTAACTGGCTCTTTGGGTTCACAATGTTAGAGTCAAGCCTTTAGAGAAACATAACCTGAAAGATTATTTCACATCTTCAATGGCAAACCAAAAACAATTTCAAAAAGACAGTGTTCTTGCTCAATAATACAGGCCTACATTTATTTATTTATGTGATATGTTTTGTGCACTTTGCTATAATAAAAATCTTTGTAACACAAATAGCCACGTCTCTCTATCACACACTCTGCTGAGGACACTGAGATACATCTCCCATGTTCACGTAGACCACAGCAAAAGTCTTCATCTAAAATAGATCGGTAAATTCTGAAGCAGCCAGGACAGTTACGTCCCTTAGCTGCGATGCTAACGTCGATCGAGCTCAATGCTAAGCTGCTAGCTTTGTAAATGACAGAGGAATAAATGACCCAGCGCCTCAGGTACAAGGTGGTACAAGGCCGCTGTCTGCCACGATGCCCCCCCTGTGTAGAGAGAGCTGTACAGCTGTCCCAGTGGAACATGTTGCTAAATAAGTTAGCTCGCTGGAACTCCATGCTCCCATGCTCGGACTTTGTTTACGAGGAGCGGTGCAGCGTCGAAGTCAGAAGCCTCAAGCCTGTCAATCACAGACCCAGGCCCCTCCCACCCCTCACCCCTCCCGTGTGCCCCTTAGTCCTCCAGGCAACGCCCCCTTTCTGTTGAGATTTTCAAATCTGAGGCTCTGAGCCTGAGGCTCTGGAAGGAGGGGTTAGTAGTTCTTTAAGGTTATATTGAGATTGTAAGACTGAAAATGGTATAATTTGTCCATCCTTTACCAGTTGATCCATCCGGTTGATATCCTCTGAGAAAAAAGCGCTATGGAGTGTGTTACCACCAACAGTTATTAAAGAATGATTTGATATTGGACATGATGGTAATGATATACCAGTTGTTTTGAATTGCTTTTGTATAGCTTTTGTAATTTCACAAGAAAATTGAAATGAATTGATTTTTTTTCTTAGCTTGGTATTTGGGGTTGTACCATAGAGATTTAAGAGAAGTTGTTGCATTGTGTTCGTATAAAACACTTTTCTCTAACCACTCCCAGCTCCCGGGTGTAAAATGATTTTTCTCATTGCAACCCCATGTCAGAGGATATCTTGCGTTGAATGCTAAATAATACATGTATATGCTAGGTATTCCCATCCCCCATTTTCCCTTGGGCATAGTAAGTTTTTTACAATTGATTCTGGGGTTTTTTCTGTTCCAAAGGAACTGTGTAAAAAGTGTATCTATTTCCTTAAACCATTTTTGAGGGACTTTGAGTGGGATGGCAGATATTGGAAAAGTAAGCCGGGGCAATAAGTTCATTTTTATTACCTCGGCCCTTCCCCACAAAGACAAAGGCAGGGCAGTCCATCTCCTAATATCTTCTTTCATAGTCTTGAGTGTATTAGGGCCATTCAGTTCAAATATCTTGCAGATTGGTGATTTAATTGTTATACCAATATACCTCATTCCTTCTGACCTCCAAACAAAAGGTGCAGCTCCTAGATGGGATGGGAATGTATACTGATTTAGTGGGATTGCTTCGCTCTTATTGCAGTTAATTTTATATCCTGAATTTTTGCCAAATAGTTCTAATAAAGTCAATAATTGTGGGAAGGATTGATTGGGATTAGTTAATGTTAACAAAATATCATCTGCATAAAGATTAGCTTTGAAATTATATCCTCCAATGTTAATACCTTGTATGTTTTCATTCGCCCGTATAGCACATGCTAACGGTTCCAACGCTAAAATAAATAGGGCTGGAGAGGCTGGGCAGCCCTGCCTTGTCAATCTGAAAAGCTGAAAAGGGTGAGATATTATACCATTGGTCTTAATATGTGCCATAGGTTCATTATTAAGGGCCTTAATCCACTTCATACAACTTTCTCCAAATCCAAATTTAGAGAGGACCTCAAATAAAAAGGGCCTCTCCATTCGATCAAAGGCTTTTTCTGCATCCAGCGATAATGCTACCGCTGGATGCTGAAGTGATGAGGCCCTCGACATGACATGAAACAACCTTCTCATGTTGTTAGCTGCTAATCTACCTTTGATAAAGCCTACCTGGTCAACAGGGATTAAGGAAGGGATAACTTTTTCGAGCCTTTTAGCCAGGATCTTGGCAAATATTTTGTAATCATTATTTAAAAGACTTAATGGTCGATAACTGCAACTGGGTGTGATTTTTGACAGCTCCTTCAAGTTGGATCAGCAGATCAGTTCGGTCGTTAAAGTTGTTTTTTACCAGTTGCGCCTTCTGAGCAAAGTAAAACCCTACCTACCACATGCGGACCTAGAGCGTGTAGTCCATGCCCTGATCTCGTGCCGGCTGGACGACTGTAATTCTTTGTACTATGGATTGTCCCAGGCCTCCATCCATCGCCTGCAGCTGGTCCAAAATGCCGCTGCACAATTACTCACTGGCTCAAGGAAATATGAGCATATTACTCCTGTTCTGGTGTCTTTGCACTGGCTCCCAGTGAGCTACAGGATCCAGTTTAAGATCCTACTGATGGTTTTTAAGTGTTTAAATGGAATGCCTCCGTCTTACCTTTCTGTCTGTTTATGTCCCAAAGAGGACAACGAGGTCAGCAGATCAAGTGCTGCTAGTTGTTCCGCGATCTCGGATGAAAACTAGGGGTGACCGAGCTTTTGCTGTTGCAGCGCCCACACTGTGGAACAGTCTTCCCTTGAGAGTTAAAACAGCTCAGTCTTTGAAGACCCATCTGTTTGCACTGGCCTTCAGCACAAGCTGAGCTGATTTTCTTTGGTGGATATTATTATTGCTATTGTTTGTTACGTAATGTATTTTAACTTTGTTGAAACTTTGTATTGCCTGTGTACAGCACTTTGGGCAGCGATAGTTGTTGTAAATGTGCTTTATAAATAAATTTGACCTTGACCTTGAGTGAGTTATTTTTATTATTATTTATGTTTATAATTATCTCATTATACTAGTTTTTAGTTAGTTTTATATATATGTTTTTATTATTCTAATGTTGTTATTTGCATATTGCATTTTTGCATTTTTAGAATTCCCAGTGTTTCCTCTGAGGGAGCCCTCTGCCCCGGGAGCGGTGGTCGGCTGTGGCTGTGCGGGCACTGTCCTCTGGGTGCCTCTGGGAGCAGTGTTGTCTGTTTGGAAGAGTGGGTGGTTGGGTGGGCGGGAACTGCTTTTAATCTGTAAAGCACTTTGTGTTACAACCTTGTATGAAAAGTGCTTTATAAATAAAGTTTTGATTTGATTGATTGATATATGTACATTAGAAATATGTGTTTTTGTTTATCGTGATGAAAAATGAGAATATATAAACTGACATGGTCATACAAACAGATTTCAAAACGCACTCCTTTTTCTCTATGACACATGGGTCAGAGTTGGCACAGAGGTGTGCAGTCGTGCTTCTGTCAGTCTGTCCAGGGTGAACTGTGGCTTCACACCACCATGTGAGGAGTGAATCAAGTACAAATCATCTAAAACTGTGTGAAGCGCTTGAGGAGACCCTGAGGTGAGTCACAAACCGGTCGCTGAAACTAATTTGGAAACAACAACTCATTCATGGAAACAACAACATATTTCTGGAGTTGCTGGAGGACACAGCTGGCAGATATTGGCCACAACAGTGAGGGAGTCATAACTATAGCAACTATGGCATGTCGTAATGTTGAAATGAAATAAAACACGGAAATGTCCCATGTAACTCTATAAGGCAAAGTCTGTAAAGAAACTCTGAAGGGATGAACGAGGCATTCAGCAGGTCAGCAGCGAAGTGAAGCCCTAAAATCCACATGTTTACAGCAGTTTACTATTTTAACCTGTTACCTGCCACCTTAGGGTTAGGGTTAGCAGTCATTTATCTGAAAAATCAGTGTCCGGCTCGAGTCAGGCATTACGGTGCATCTGCTGTGGTGAGAAACAGCGTTAACATCTGTATCTGTGGGGAGGGGTTCTCCCCTCCCCTCAGTTCTCCCCTTGTACGGGCTAAGGGGAGAACTGAGAGTGGAACATCATTCCACCATGGGCATAGGAAGAAAACCTTGTTTCATACATTATGAATACTACATCATTACTACAAGCACACTACATAACAATATAACCACACACTTTATACTTTTCACTTTCTAGCCTTTATAGAAGCATAGTGGAGCGGACAGTATTATATTGATCTTTCAAATGTAGTGGAGTGAAAATAAGTTCACAAACAAATACACTTAATTACAGTACAGTAAATGCACTTCATTACAGACCACTTCAGTGTGAGACTGTGACATTACTGAAAACAGATTTCAGTAATGTCATTTTCTCTCTGAGCAGAAGAGTTGATGCCTCTCAGTCTTTGGAGTGCGCTCATTAAGCTATAAAAACCTTAATGCCGGAATTATAATTCTTTTCAGATGCACACATCACAATGCCAAATGCGTATTATTTCTAAACTGTAGCTAAAGAACTAAACCAGGTCAGAACCAGCTCTAAATCAGGACTTAACATTCAAATTGGTTGCATCTCTAAGGAAGAAGCCAAAAGGTTGCAGACCCCAGCTCTAAAACCAATCATACATCAGCCTGTAGCGTCTTCCTTCCTTCTCCTAATCATCAAAAGCTACTCTCAGACGTGAACATACCTCACGTTCGCTTCCATGTTGTTCTGCTGAAGCTCGTGCGTCCCTGCCTTCCTGTCCGCCTGTTCTCCTCCTTTTATGCTCTGATCCAGTTGGAATCGTCAGAGAGTTCCCTGCAACTCCACACCCCGTCATACCTCTGGGCTCTGCTCCGACTCGCTCACTCGCTCTTTGTGTTCCTACGGGGATGGAAAAACTCTTGTTGCCAGTTCACGATGAGCATCTTCCTGTTTAACCTGCCTAACAAGGCTGTCATCAGGCAGGCTACTCCCTACATTTGCCACCCTTGAAAACTCTAATATTTGTGAAATACTTATTACATGAATCATTTCAGATCATATCTTTGCGGCTTTTCACTTTTCATGCAACTTTGAATTTCTGGTGTAAGTTGGCAGTGACGTACACAGACATTTTGAGGGGCAGATGCTCAAGCACGAACAAAGGACACGCCCAGCCTCCTCCTGTTGGAAAAAAATGTGATTTTTTTTTTCTGTAACTATATCACTGCCGCTGACTTCGAAATGTCATATAACATCCACAATGTGATGTTCCATGATGTGGACCTAATAATATACTAGATTTTCCATCCTCGTCCTAGAAAGTCAATCACAAATAAATCTCGAAGCGATGATCAGAGGACGAGGAGAGCGGGCGCTATTGGGAAAAGTCTGCCAGTGCCTATCGTTGTGTAATCTGTCAAAAGCTATAGAAAGCCAATAGAAGCTATTATTTATCCCAATTTCCAAGACTTATCGAAATTAATTATAACTTCTTATAGTGAAACAGACGAGAACGTGACAAAAAACGTTTTAATTTTCATCCGACTAAAACGTGACTAAAACAATCACATTTTGAAATGACTAAAATGTGACTAAACCTAAAAGCATTTTCGTCCAAAAGACTAAGACTAAGACTAAAAGGGCTGCCAAAAACAACACTGCTTGTAATTAACTTTGTTTGAGGTCATTCACAAGAAAAGGCTGCATCGTGGGAGTCTGATGAAGGACATGTCGTGTTTGCATGAACATGAAGGGAACGCCTCTAAAATGGCATCATCGTTGCAACTTGCTCCGTTTCTTCCCCCTGTTCAGACTTGATCATGAGGCAGGAAGTGTCTTTTGATTCTTTTGTGTGTGTGTGTGTGTGTGTGTGTGTGTGTGTGTGTGTGTGTGTGTGTGTGTGTGTGTGTGTGTGTGTGTGTGTGTGTGTGTGTGTGTGTGTGTGTGTGTGTGTGTGTGTGTGTGTAGCATAAACAAGACGCTGATTTACTTGATCTGTAAAAGCAAAGCACAGTTATTCAAAAACAACTTTACATTAAAAACCTCCTCATTTTCTCCACTTCAGCTTTCCCCAAATCCATCAGGTCACAGCCAATAGGCCAGTTTCACGCCTCATTTGAAAGCTAAGACCTACTAAATGAATCTAAATGCACTCTTTCGTCACATTGATGCTGTGTTGTTGTCACTTGTTTTCCATCTCTTTTTTGTTGGGTTTTCCGCTACATTTTAGTCACAAAAGCAATGAAAGCATGACTAAAACATGACCAGAAAAAGGGTCAAAAATTGGACAAAAACAAAATGAACTAGAAATGCAATGGCTGTGCCATTGCGATTGACTGCGGAATTGCGGGAAGCGAATGCAGAAATTGCATAAACTGTTCAAATTGCATGAATTGCTTATATGCAAAAATCCCTATTAAATTGCATTATAGTGCTTTAAAATGCATAAACTGTTTAAATTCCATAAAGTGGTTAATTTGCATAATCTATTTTGCATAAACTGGTAAAATGCATAAAATGTCATGTTGCATAAACTGTATAAACTGCATAAAGTGGTAAAATGCATGAATGGGTTAATTTGCATAAATTATGTAAATTGCATAAACGCTTTAAAATTCATAAATCCTAAATGGCATAAACTCTTAAGTTGCATAAAAGGTTTAAAATGCATAAAGTGGTTAATTTGCATAAATTGTTAATATTGCATAAACTTTTTATATTCCATAAACTGGTGAAACTGTTGAAATGGCCTCAGTGCTTGATTGGCAGAAGCTGCACAAATGGCTGAAAGTCCTGGAGTTTCCCCATTGGCTGGATTCTCCCATACACACTAATGCAAAAATTTCAAACTCCCGTATAAAAAAACTGGAAAACTGCAGAAGGACAATTTTTTCTCAAAACCCACAAGTTGCAGAAGCTGAACCTGCACAAAGTGCAGAAATTGCAGAAAATGCAGAAAAAAGTGCAGAAAAGCATGGATTTGCGGCAGCCCCATTATAAGTCAATGGGAAAAATCTCCGACATTTTGGCCGATTGCGGAAAAAACGTAAATTGCAGAAGTCCCAAAAGTAATAGCACCCTTCTCCTCAACATGCGGAACGTTTTGATGCATAACTTGCATAAATTGCACAAAGCATGAAGGTGCTGAAAGCTCTAGAAAATCGGGAAAAAGATGGAAGAGGAATAATAATAAAGAACATGAAAACCAATAATTGACTGCGGAAGAATTCCGCAGTCAATCAACTAGAAATGCAATGGCTGCGCCATTGCGATTGACTGCGGAATTGCGGAAAGCGAATGCAGAAATTGCATAAACCGTCCAAATTGCATAAAGTGGTTAATTTGCATAATCTAATTTGCATAAACTGGTAAAATGCATAAAATGTCTGTTGCATAAACTGCATAAAACTGCATAAAGCATAAAATAAATTATGTAAATTGCATAAACTCTTTAAAATTCATAAATCCTAAATGGCATAAACTCTTAAGTTGCAGAAACGCTTTAAAATGCATTAACTGGTTAAATCCCATAAAGTGGTTACTTTGCATAAATGATTAATTTTGCATAAACTTTTATATTCCATAAACTGGTCAAACTGTTGAAATGGCCTCAGTGCTTGATTGGCAGAAGCACAAACGGCTGAAAGGCGGAGTCTCCCCATTGGCTGGATTCCCCCATACACACCAATGCACAAATTTCAAACTGCTGTATAAAAAAACTGGAAATCTGCAGAAGGCCAATTTTTTCTCAAAACCCACAAGTTGTAGATGCTGAACATGCACAAAGTGCAGAAATTGCATAAAATGCAGAAAAAAGTGCAGAAAAGCATGGATTTGCGGCAGCCCCATTATAAGTCAATGGGAAAAATCTCCGACATTTTGGCCGATTGCGGAAAAACCGTAAGTTGCAGAAGTCCCAAAAGTAACAGCACCTTCTCCTCAACATGCGGAACGTTTTGATGCATAACTTGCATAAATTGCACAAAGCATGAAGGTGCTGAAAGCTGGAGAAAATCGGGAAAAAGATGGAAGAGGAATAATAATAAAGAACATGAAAACCAATAATTGACTGCGGAAGAATTCCACAGTCAATCAACTAGAAATGCAATGGCTGCGCCATTGCGATTGACTGCGGAAATGCGGGAAGCGAATGCAGAAATTGCATAAACTCTTCAAATTGCATAATCAAATTTGCATAAACTGGTAAAATGCATAAAATGTCATGTTGCATAAACTGTATAAACTGCATAAAGTGGTAAGATGCATGAATGGGTTAATTTGCATAAATTATGTAAATTGCATAAACGCTTTAAATTCCATAAACTGGTCAAACTGTTGAAATGGCCTCAGTGCTTGATTGGCAGAAGCTGCACAAATGGCTGAAAGGCGGAGTCTCCCCATTGGCTGGATTACCCCATACACACCAATGCAAAAATTTCAAACTCCCGTATAAAAAAACTGGAAAACTTCAGAAGGCCAATTTTTTCTCAAAACCCACAAGTTGCAGAAGCTGAACATGCACAAAGTTCAGAAATTGCATAAAATGCAGAAAAAAGTGCAGAAAAGCATGGATTTGCGGCAGCCCCATTATAAGTCAATGGGAAAAATCTCCGACATTTTGTCCGATTGCGGAAAAAACGTAAGTTGCAGAAGTCCCAAAAGTAATAGCACCCTTCTCCTTAACATGCGGAACGTTTTGATGCATAACTTGCATAAATTGCACAAAGCATGAAGGTGCTGAAAGCTCTAGAAAATCGGGAAAAAGATGGAAGAGGAATAATAATAAAGAACATGAAAACCAATAATTGACTGCGGAAGAATTCCGCAGTCAATTAATGAATGAATTTGTATTTCAAACAATTGATGCTTTTTGCATTTGCCAAACAAAGTGAAAACTGAAATTATTTCTGTTAAAATTCAGTCAATCCGCAAATTCAACTTTGAGTTTTTAACGACACATCCGGGTCTCTGTGATGCTGTTAGTCCGACTGGGAGGTTCTTTGTTGAAATATCACTAATGTTTCAGTGTGACAGTAGCAGTAGAAGTTACCTGGCGTTACCTTTTTAGGTTCGTTTTTGTTTTTAGCGCTCGTGGCTAGTGCTAACTAGTGTGGCACAAAAGTCAGCCAGAGATATTTGAGATTAGTGGTTTCTGTATTATTCTGTATACACCAAGTCATTTCAGTGTAGAGATGACAAGGCTGGGCTCTACGCTGCTGCCTGGAGGATTCGCCATCAGGACAGTGCATCTCGCTGCAAAAAATGGGCCTAAGCAGCGACTTCAACACAGGGGTCGTGAATGTGTTTGCAAAGTGGATAAAATAGTGCATCACTTCCTCTCCCACAGACTCAGTTTGAAGGAGAGTGCAGAGGTGTTTTCTGTGCGATATGAGAAGTTTATGAGGAGAAGAAGTTTAATGGCCTAAATAATGATGCACACATGTGCACACTTCCCAGCGGAGTGTCACTGTCATTTACCGCTCAGTTTTATTTTTTTATTTTTATTTTCATAAAGTCTGTAGTTCACCTGTGTGAAGTTAGCTCCCCATAGTGTCTGATTAACTCCAGAGTGGTGGTAACTTCATCAGACCTCTGAGCCCTGATCTTGAGGGTGAAGGCAAACGTGGTAGACTAGAGTAAAGGTGCAGACACAAGCGCTCTCTGCACTCTTGCCGGCGGTGTATGAGCTGGGCCAGCGGCACTTGAAGGGCCCATCGTGGGCAGGGATTGGGCACATTGTGCAGACTCAGTATGAAAATACTGTCAACATAGATGGCACATAGGCCTACAATCCATCCATGCAGCAGAAGTATGAAGTTCTGTCTAAAGCAGAAGCTCCATGACTTCCTTCTTCACTTCTCAGTCTGTGAAGAGCTGAAGAGCAATGAGGCCTCAGCCTTTTTACTGCAAACAAAGAGCTCACTGTATTTAGCGTCATGTTACTGTCACTCATGGTGTCTGACCGAAAGTCTCACTCTGAAGAAAGTCAACTCACATTTCCACTGAGAAGGTTGGAAGGGCGCCCCCTTGTGTCACCTTGCATCCAAATGCCCGGAACATGATAGCGGGTCAAAAAGACCCGCGAAGGCGACACGAGGATTAAATATGTGGCATAATGGTTTAGATACATGTTTGACAGCAAGTTTCAAGAATCCGCTGTCAACATTGTCCAAGCCAGTGCTCCCGTTGTCAGGCAGAGCGTTGAGAAGATCTTCAACTCTAGTCACAGTTACAGTTGATAAGTCAAACGAACATGATTTATCTCCCACAATAACATCTTTAATGAGAGTAGATGATGAGGATGTGTCTCCGGGACTCATTTTCGATTTTAATAGTCTTATTTTTTCATCGTAATATGAGCTAAAGTGATTAGCTATGTCCACTGGTTTTGCAGTAAATCCTTGGTCAGTTTCGATCTGTATTGGCCTGGAGTTTGTGTCTCGTTTAGCCAGACTATTAAATGTCATCCAGATCATTTTGCTGTCATTACAGGCACCCTTGAATTTATTCTGATAATATTGCTTCCTCTTGAGATTGTTTTGCTTAACTATGCAGTTTCTCAACTTGCGGTACCTGGCCCAGTCCAATTGGCTGTGGGAAGTTGTGGCGAGATCTTTAGCAGCGTCTCTCTCTGACATTAAGGCTCTCAGCTCAGAGTCCAACAATGGAGCTTTGTGTGTCTTGACGGTTCTTCTCCTCATCGGAGCATACTTATCTATAAGTTGACAAAACCTTTTACTAAATATTGACACAGCAACCTCTGGGTTAGGTTCAGAGCAAATATCATCCCAATTTGTCTTATGTAGGTCAAGTAAAAGAGAGTCAACGTTGAGCTTGTTAAAGAATCTTCTGTATAATATCCTCTGAGCTACTTTAGGTGGTTTAGTTTTAATGCATACTGCCACAACATGGTGGTCACTGAAGCCAACAGGGATGGAAACAATATTACTACACGAGTCAGATATATTGGTGTAAATATGATCTATGCAGGTGCTAGTTTTGAGACCAGCAGCATTTAAATTGACTCTAGTTGGAACTGTAATTAATTGGGTAATATTACAAGTTGAGCACAGAGCAACAACTCTTTTTCTGAGTGGACATGACATTTCCAGCCAATTAATATTCATATCTCCTAGTAAAAGCATATCTTTGTTTTCTTCAGATGCTTTACATAGCATACTGCAGATTTCATCTGAATATAAAGCATTGGAATTAGGAGGGGGAGGCTGCAGCTGAACCCATACATTTTCAATGTTTTGAGGCATTAAGTCAGATCGTAGTTTAGTGCCAATATTGTCCTTGATTTCAAGAGCCACACCGCCTCCAAATGTGTTCCTATCTTTCCTGTGTAACGTGTAACCATCGATGTTTAGCTCGTCATTGTCAAAGGTGTTGTCTATGTGTGTCTCGGAGAGAGCGAGTGCGCACAGACTGTTTGTCCTTAACAACAATTCAATTTCCTGTCATTTATTTCGGAGACTACAGACATTGACATGGGCAATAGAAAACACCTTACTGTTGAATCCTGGTAGAGTCATGTTCATGGGCAAGAGATTGAGGGTACAGGGTAACAGTGAGAAATTACGTTTGTGTGCACTACGCGGGTTGTTGTCTCGGTTTCACTATTAATTTGTCATATTTTAGGACAGCTATGTCTCCTCTCTCTCTCACTGCCTTCAGCTGGGGTAGAAGTTCTCTCCTCTTTTTCCTCACTTTATCCGAAAAGTCTTCATTAATATAGATGTTGGTACCTTTTAGCTTCCTGGCAGCAGAGATGATATTCTGTCTGTCTTTAAACTGCTGCAGTTTCACGATTATTTGTCTGGGTCTCCCCTGGTCCCGGTACTGGCCCAGGCGAAACGCGCTTTCTATGGCCATTCCATCGCCGTCCAGTGTCAACTTTGTTGTGAATAGTTGGCGAACCTTGTTCTCAGTTGCTGCGGAGTTTTCTTCCCGATCATCAGCAATCCCGTCCACCACCAGGTTATTTCGCCTAGCATGGTTGTCAATGTAATCCAGGTTATCCGTCAATGCCCTCAGCTCGCTCCGTGCTTTGTCAATATCAGAGCCAAATTTCTCCAATTTGGATAAAGTGCGCTTTTCCTCGGCTTTAAGTTCGTTCACAAAACTGTCAGTGAACTGTAGGCTGGATTTGACATCCTGTAAATATATCACAATGCCATCCAGACGCTTATTCGTGCTGTCCACAATGATCTGCACAAAAAAGAAAAGAATTAAGGAATAAATAAGGATAATAATGGTGATAATGGTAATGATAATAATAATAATAATGAAAAATGTCTTATTGTTTATATTTGTTTTACTACTACAGTTTATTGTTGTTGTTATTATTAGGCCCGAGCAACGGACACGAAGTGTCCCGCGAGGGACTAATTAACATCGATTACCGGGGCGAAAACGCAAGAATTCACGGAGCAAACGTCAACCGATATGCAAGTAACAGGGATCAAAACGTAGTGATCCGCAAGCTCTAATTTTGGGTGGGGTTCGCGAGAGAGAATAATAAAAGTTGGCTCTGTGGCGCCCCCTCAAGCAGGCAGTTTACATTGACCCAATGGAGGAGCGGTCGCAAAAAAAATCATGGTACAAAAGTGACATTGGCCAAGGACATAGACCACGTCAGGACATGTCAAAAATGATATTATGACCCCGCCCTAAATTCTACAAGAAGTCGGCCATCTTGGCCCGAACCTCAAACCTTCAAAATCTTGAACTTCTGGCCCCTGATCCCCGAGTTTTCAATGGAAAGCCTCCAATTTTGGCCAAAATGTCCCAAACCCATGTGGCTTTCAAAATCATCATTTCATTTTTTTGTTCATTATTGGGCGTGGTCATGACAAGGCCGCAACTGGGAGGCCATTTTCAGCAAATTTCAAAGCCTCATATTTTTCACAGACTTTGTCTTTCTCGGCAAACTATGGTCCCACCCTCATGAAAAACAGGGAAAGAACGCTTTCACAATATGCAGAACTAAAGACAAAGAAAAGGGGAAATAGTAGCGAAACAATTGAGGCAACCACTGGGGACAATGTCGAAAACAATCGAAAAAATGTATGAGGGCAACATGACCTGAAATGACCTCTCTCCTCCTGTAGCGTGCTGAGAAAGACATTTCCCCCCCTGATAATTTAGTGAAGAGTAGCCCAGATCAGGCACACATAAGTATGGAGTTACAGCTCAGTGATAGTGTGCTGGTCTTTGGTGTAGGAGGTGCCAGTTCAAATATGGCTTTGACACTTTTCAAGCGCTTTCTCTTCTCTTGCCGGCGCAAGAGTGAGGCCAGGGTGGGTGTGAGGCGGAGGCGAGGGCAGGTTTGGGCGAGAGAGAGTGGGGGCGGTCGCAAGGGAGGGAGTGCACCAGGGGCGAGGGCCTTTATCGCCACATGCGGTTTTAATTAATATTAATTTGATTAAAAACTCACACATCATATTCCGACATATTAAAAAGTCCGGCTGTGTCTTTATCTTTATGACACTGCTGCCTGTCTTTACCTTTGACAGAGGCTTTGTAATATCCTGTGTCAACAACACAACACTTTAAAAGGTACATATTGTACAGTATACTCATTCACTCCATAAAAGTCCCATACCTGATCTACAGGGTGTGGCATTATGAGCAGTCGCAAGGGGCCTCTTACTTAACGTGTTAAAACAAGTTATGTTGTTTTTAGTAGACCTTAATGGGGTTTTGTGATAGATTTGGATGAAAGCAGACGATGTTGTAGATGATGCCGCTGCTCAATATGTCCATAAGACTGACACAGTTTATCTCTGAGGTTCATCACTAACTGTAGGGCCTTGACCCATCATTGTGACCTGTATTTTCCAGAGGGACAGTCGTCTTTGTCCTCCAGGAGGATCATTGGTGAACTTTTATTTATTAAGCCATGCTTGGTCTACTGCCCTCCTACATCTGCATCTTCATCTCACAGTGGAGTATTAACTCTTACTGTTTGCGTTTGTTACGACCCAGCTCAGCTAGGGTGAGGGAAGTTACAAAAACAAAGAAGTAAAATGGGTAATAAAGTTGTATTTTAACAAAAGGAGTGTAAAAGGTAATTTAACAACTTACAACAATAACTTAATGCAAGTGTCCGTGGACGCACAATAGGGAAAACCAAAACAACAAAGGGACACAAAGACCAGCAGCCCCGAATATTACAAATTGCGTTTCCTCCTTTCTACATCAGAGGTCACTAAATGGCAGATCTCAGTCAAGATCCGGACACACGCGCCAACCCGTCCGGACCCGAACCTTGGATTCGAACTTTGAACCGACCATGAATCCCCTCAGATGAGTGAATGCCTGTGCTCTCACGGCCCCTCCCTCTGACTCCAGCAGAGCCCAGATGAACAGGAAGAGAAAGTCCTAAACCAGGTCTGAACCTGGACTAAACCAGGTCTGAACCTGGACTAAACCAGGTCTGAACCTGGACTAAACCAGGTCTGAACCTGGACTAAACCAGGACTAAACCTGGACTAAACCAGGTCTGAACCTGGACTAATCCTGGACTAAACCTGGACTAAACCAGGTCTGAACCTAGACTAAACCAGGTCTGAACCTGGACTAAACCAGGACTAAACCTGGACTAAACCAGGTCTGAACCTGGACTAAACCAGGTCTGAACCTGGACTAATCCTGGACTAAACCTGGACTAAACCAGGACTAAACCTGGACTAAACCAGGTCTGAACCTGGACTAATCCTGGACTAAACCTGGACTAAACCAGGTCTGAACCTAGACTAAACCAGGTCTGAACCTGGACTAAACCAGGACTAAACCTGGACTAAACCAGGTCTGAACCTGGACTAATCCTGGACTAAACCTGGACTAAACCAGGTCTGAACCTGGACTAAACCAGGACTAAACCTGGACTAAACCAGGTCTGAACCTGGACTAAACCAGGTCTGAACCTGGACTAATCCTGGACTAAACCAGGACTAAACCTGGACTAAACCAGGTCTGAACCTGGACTAAACCTGGACTAAACCAGGACTAAACCTGGACTAAACCAGGTCTGAACCTGGACTAAACCTGGACTAAACCAGGACTAAACCTGGACTAAACCAGGTCTGAACCTGGACTAAACCAGGACTAAACCTGGACTAAACCAGGTCTGAACCTGGACTAAACCTGGACTAAACCAGGACTAAACCTGGACTAAACCAGGTCTGAACCTGGACTAAACCTGGACTAAACCAGGACTAAACCTGGACTAAACCAGGTCTGAACCTGGACTAAACCAGGTCTGAACCTGGACTAATCCTGGACTAAACCAGGACTAAACCTGGACTAAACCAGGTCTGAACCTGGACTAATCCTGGACTAAACCAGGACTAAACCTGGACTAAACCAGGTCTGAACCTGGACTAATCCTGGACTAAACCTGGACTAAACCAGGTCTGAACCTAGACTAAACCAGGTCTGAACCTGGACTAAACCAGGACTAAACCTGGACTAAACCAGGTCTGAACCTGGACTAAACCAGGACTAAACCTGGACTAAACCAGGTCTGAACCTGGACTAAACCAGGTCTGAACCTGGACTAAACCAGGACTAAACCTGGACTAAACCAGGTCTGAACCTGGACTAAACCAGGACTAAACCTGGACTAAACCAGGACTAAACCTGGACTAAACCAGGTCTGAACTTGGACTAAACCTGGACTAAACCTAAACTAAGACAGGACTAAAACAGGACTAAACCTTGACTAAACCAGGACTAAACCTGAACTAAGACAGGACTAAAACAGGGCTAAACCAGGACTAAGCAGGGCTCAGTGTGTTGAACTGAGGAGAAACACATCAGAGTCATAACATTATGTGCGCTTTGCTTCCACTGTTTAGGAGCAAAAGCAAAATAACAGGATTCAATTAACTGCATTATTTTCAAATCACAGTAATATATTAAAAAGCTTTAAAATCACCATAATTACCCCCGTATGTTCCAGACCTTTGCTTGACACATTTTTTTCAATTCGGACCTTGGTGAAATTTAATTTGTGACCCCTGGTATACTACACTGCGTTCCAAATTATTATGCAGATGACATTTTTCTAAGATTTTCTAAATTGTCAACTCAAATGAGAGTCAGCATAATTTTCATGTCTCTAGCTGGTCGAGGATCATTTAAATGTGGTGGAAAAACTTTCCTGGTGATAACAGTATTTTTTTCAAAAATAAATATAGTAAAAACCTCAAAATCCACTGTTCCAAATTATTATGCAACTCATTGTTTCAATACATTTTAAAGCTTGTAATTAACTGAAAATGGTCATTTGTTGTATTTGTAGCATCAGGAGGTCATACTTACTGAAATCAAAAGCTATTTCAATCAAAAAAATATTAGCAGGTCAAGTTATATTTTACCATAGGAGCCCTTGTGTGAAGCAGCTTCAACATTCTTAAATCCATTAAACTTTGGTTTTTGCACAGTTTCTGTTTTTGCAGGATGTCAGAATAGCCTCCCAGAGCTGCTGTTTGGATGAAAACTGCTTCCCACCCTCATGGAAGTTTTTTTTTTGAGGCTCCAAAGGTTCTCAATAGGGTTGAGGTCAGGGGAGGAGGGGGTCCACATCATGAGTTTCTCTCCTTTTATGCCCATAGCAGCCAGTGATGCAGAGGTTTTCTTTACAGCAGGACATGGTGCGTTGTCATGATGAAGAGGATCTTGTTCAGGAAAACACGGCTCTTCTTTTTGTAGCATAGAAGACAGTGGTCAGTCAGAAACTCCACATATTTTTCAAAGGTCATTTTCACACCTTCAGGGAGCCTAAAAGGGCCTAATGGGGCCGACCAGCTCTCTCCCCATGATTCTGGCCCAAAACATGACTCCGCCCCCTCCTTACTGACGTCACAGCCTTGTTGGGACATTGTGGCCGTTCACCAACCATCCACTACTCCATTGATCTGACCATCCAGGGTTACACGACCTCATCAGTGAACAAGACTGTTTGAAAATGAGTCTCATGTATTTCTGAGCCACTGCAGCCGTTTCTGTTCATCAGCTTCAATGAACTGTTTAGGGGAGGCCCGGATAGAAGGTTTATGCACAACTGCAGCCTCTGGAGGGTCCTACACCTTGATGTTCGGGAGACTCCAGAGGCACCAGCAGCTTTATTTTATATATATATTTTATACAAGTAGTAAACAAACCACAAATTTACCAGGTAAGACAATTGGAAAATAACAAAGTTAGACATGGGGGTGAGGGAGAGTAGGGTAACGTCCCCCCTTTCCCCCCCTAATTCTGTTACAGATATTGGTGAGATGGAGATCATGAGGCTGGAAACCTTGGACGTGAAAGTCTAGGGTCGACATTACTGATACAAAATGTTGCTAAAGTTAATCACACGTGATAACGCTGTGCTTTGCTAGAAATACTTGTAGGTTTGCTTAATTAGATTATTGGGAGGTACACGATGTTTAGTAATAAAAATAATACACTATGTGCTTTGCAAAAAAAACACACAAAAAACACGCTACATGCTGGCATTGACTGGAGCTGAAAGGGTGGCAGAGCTGATTTGGGGGTGGTCAGCATCACGTTTGCTCACAAGAACCACAACCTCAGGTATGATGTGATGAAAAATATGTTTATTTTAGAACGTAGCGTAGTCGTTTTGGGGCTTCAGATGGGGAAGCTCACGGGCTCTCGTCCCCTACCTGTAGAAATAGCAGAAAAATATTAGAAGGGAGGGAGGGTGGGGCCGGAAACTCCGAACGAGAGGACGAGGTTAGTAGTCGGGGGGCTTAAATAGGCCGGCGGGCGGAAGAGGCGTATAGGAGGTGTGGTCCGGCTCTCGAACCTCGATAAATATAAATACTTATCTCCATTTCGCTCACAAGAACCCCAACCTCAGGTATGATGTGATGAAAAATATGTTTATTTTAGAACGTAGCGTCGTCGTTTTGGGGCTTCAGATGGGGAAGCTCACGGGCTCTCGTCCCCAAAGAAGTCTAGGAGAGAAGCATGGAATGAGCTTCCTGTAAATCGCGAAGGTTGTGGCGTGTGTAGACCTCGTATGCTGTGGATGACCAACGGACTAAGATCTTGATTAGGCGGTCGGGCACGCCTCGGCTGGCAGCGGACGTTGCAGCTCCGACTCGAAATGAGTGCCCCGAGAAAAATTCAGGACATATGTTCGATTTTTGCAGTATGAACCTAAATAAGGGGATGAACCACGATCTAGTCGCAGGAAGGCCTAATTCGGTTATGAAAAGTGGATCCTGTGGAGAAGCGCCGCTCAGCACCCGATATTGGACGTAGTTCACGAGGGGCTCGAACGGGCTTAGGTAAGAATTAAGCTTGAAAAGGAAAATAGGGACGGAAATGCCGCTCCTGTTGGCTTTGTTTGAGGTGGAAAACCAAGCAATTGTCGGAAACAACCTGGAGATCACCCACGTGAGGAAGCCTAGCCGAGCTGTGCACGAGGGAAGGCGGGGCAAACTCGGAGCAACGAAGAAAGCCGAAGAAAGCCAGCAAGAACATGGACTCGAGCGTGCGTGATATGTGCGGGGGCAGCACGTTAGAGCGTCCGATGTGAGAGGGAGTTGGCGGCGGGTAGCTTGTGGAGCTTGCCGCTGTAAGCCTTTAAGGACCTGACTCACCTGGTAGAGGATAGGTGCAGAAAGAGGCATGCTGGTTAGTGCTTTAGCGAAGAAGCCGATTCCACTAAGGTATGCCTTAATCGTGCCAATGGAGAGTGATTGATATGAAAAAGCATGGGAGACGAAACTTGTTAGAGTGAGGACGTCTAAGGAGGGGAACGGCAACCCATAGTGCTCGTGGAAGGAGCGAAATTTACCCCAGGCGGTTCGATAAGCTGCCTGAGTCCGGGGTGCCAGACTATCGAGGATGGCGGACTGGGAAATCCTCAGAAGGTCGGCTAGGGCTGGTCTCACAAGACGAGGATTGTAGCCGAGAATGGTGGCACTGGAGTCGGAAGAGGCTCTGCATAGGGGGCCAGCATCCTGAAGGTCTGAAATGTAAAACGAGAGAGGGAGTCGGCTATGCTGTTGTGGTGACCCGGAACGTGCTTGGCTCTAAGGATAAACTGATTAGATATGGAGTGCCAAACTAAGCGACGCAAGAACGGCATGATAGACAGGGCGTTGCTCCTGCCCTTGTTGATGATGTCCACTGCCGCGATATTGTCCGAATGAACGAAGATGCATCTGGAAGTCCACTCTTGACCCCATAGCAATGCCGCGACTACGATTGGATAAATCTCGAACAGAGCGGAAGAAGACTGCCCGGACTGCCGGATGAATTGGAGGAACTCGCTAGGCCATGGAGCTGCGAACCATCTGCCCCGGTAGAAACCCCCAAAACCGGCTGAAGGGGCAGCGTCGGTAAACAACCGAATGTTGGCGGGGTCGGATACCATGTCCCTGTAAAAGAGGGAAATGCCGTTCCAGCGGCTGAGAAGGAACTGCCAAAAACGCAATTCAGCCCTGACAGACTGCGAGAGAAAAACCTTACTGTGAAGCGAGGGAGACGGCGCGGCAAGGACCAGACTATTCTTTCGTCATTCTTAAATATTGGGTTACCGCTAATGCAAGTTGTATTTTGGTGTCGCGGGTGGCTGTTGACTTAAGACACACCACTCCATGGCGTCCGCGTCTCTCTCGGTGTGTTTGGTCCGGGGTCTGCTGGGGCCCTTGCGTAACCGGGGGCTATCGAAGCACCGCACCGGCCGGGTAGAGTTCGATGTGCGACGGTAAGCTTGCCTTGCCTCGTGGTTAGCCTTTTGTAGAAGAACTGCTCCGTAGCTAACCTTTTTTGTATTTACGTTTAAGTGGACCCAACTGCTGCTGTCTTGCTTCTCTTGCTTCTCTTGCTTCCCGTTTCCTTTTGTTTTGTACGAACTCAAAAGCTATTGGGACCTAATGAAAATACAGTGAACCAACTGAGTCCAAAAGTGTACAAATTGTTCAACTGAATGTAACGAAAACTGTGAAATGTCTAATGTGAACAAAAAACATGAAACAAGAGACGGAAAGATAAAAGTACAACATAGAAATAAACTAAACTGTGTGAAAAAGGAACATGCTGCCTCTGTCCTTATGGGTCGAACCTGTGTGCCTTAAAGCACAGAATTGTTCCAATTTTACTGGATGGGGTTGTCTGGCATTTTAATTTAATATACCACTGCCACTCGTCATGTCACATATAGCTTATTTGCTCTGTAGGTTCTCCTTCCTTTACAACCAGTGCTTTTACCTATCGTTATCAGCAGACAGTGTTGACTAATTAAAGCGTGAAATGACCCATCGTTGTTAGGGGCGACCGTGAGGCGGGCCCTGGTTCCTCTTTCACAGTGCTGGATCAGCCACACAACGGGTTTGCATGCAATGGACTGTCCAGAGAGCCCAGGGAATATCTGACTCACGGTGAGTATCCCTCTGTTCATGTTTGATCAAATATGCAAAAAAAAGCCAGTTATAATATATAAAGATAAAAGTAGGGTTCATAGAATGTGCTTTTACGGTTTTAGAAAGCAAATAATATATACGTATAAAAAATGTGTAGTATGTGCATATCTGCAGTTAAAGTAAAAACAAGGTCAGAACCATTCAAATTAAAACTCAGAATGTCAGAATTACAATCATTAAGAAAATTAAGGCTGTACAAGCATTCATTAGATATTTTCTTTTAATTGCATTGGCCTGATGACCGGGCTCATTCTGCTTTCAGATTGGATAGTTGTCCCAGGAATAGTGCACATAAAAAGTAATTGTTTTACATTATATTTGAAATATGTTTACTTGGTACTGAGGGACATACACTGCCCGACCAAAGCAAAGAGTCCCTTACCTGGGTGTGCTGGAGAAGACGTTGTGCAGTGGTCACACTCTCCCATCATCAACACTAGAAAGTGACGTAACAGCAGATCTCCTGACATTGCAGAGGCTTATTTAAACAATGCCACAGTAAATGTTGTAATCAAAGCTAAAGGCGCTGCAATCAAATATTAGAGCGTGTGACCTTTTTTATGGTCAAAGTAAATAGAAACTGCTTCCAAAACAAACCTAGCACAAACTACCCTGTATTTAATAAGTCAATGTCACATAAGTTTTAGGTGCTTTATTTATCATTATACAACAACTGTCCAACATCTGTCCACTGCATTTGACCCATCCTTCGACGCCTCTGGGATGACCCGTAAGGAGCAGCGCCTGGGGACGCATCTCCATGATGACGATGTCGAGACCTTTGAAGCTCAAGTCCGGTTCATCCTTGTGTGAAATTTCAAGACACTTGAAGGTCCAGGTTCATTGGTTAAAACAATGATGGAAATGTCCAGTCATCACACAGATCAGAAAGAAGGCGGGTTCTGTGTCCCAGAGATGAACGTGCTGTGTCTGAAATGTGAAAATCAACCCAAGAACCAATGCAAAAGACCTGGTGAAGATGCTGAACCTGGTTGTCATTATCCAGAGTGAAACCAGTCCTGCACCGACATGGGCTGAGAGGAAACTGTCGGGAAGGACCTCTGACTCCAAAAGAAACACCAAAAAGACAGTCTGACAGGGACAAAATACATTTTGGGCTATAATGATCATCATCACGTCTGGAGGAAAAAGGGGGAATCTTGCAAGCCCGTCCCAACTTTAAAATACAGGGGTGGCAGCATCATGCTGTGGGGTTGTTTTGCTGTGGGAGGGACCGGTGCGCAGATGGGTCTTCCAAATGGACAATTCCAAAAGCAAACTGCCAAACTGGTTGCAAAATGGCTTAACAAAGTCAATGTTTTGAAGTGACCATCACTAAGTCCTGATCTCAGTCCAGTTGAAATGTATGGGCAGAGCTGAAAAGGCATAGGCAAGGTGGCTACAAATGTGTCTCAGTTCTGTTTGGACAAATGGACCAAAATTCATCCCAACTACTGTGAGAAGCTTGTGGAAGGAAATCCAAAACGTTTCACCCAAGTTATACAGTTTAAAGGCAATGCCACCAAATATTAATGGAATGTATGTAAACATTTGGCTTTGTATAAAGTAATATAAAAGCATTTAGAAAATTCTATCTCTCATTATTCTTAGAAAATTGTAATTGACCTAAAAAAAACAGTTCATTCTGGTTTCATGTCAGACAGTGAGAAATGTAAATGTGTCTTTTATAAACATCTGGTTCTAACCATTTATTCCATAGAATGACTCGATGACAGGTTTTTGTGTCTGATTTTAAGGTTCTTCCACCATGGAGAACTTGATCCTTTCCCTCAACGTCTCTGAATGCAGCCCAGTGGACAGCGACACCAGGCGGAGATCTTTCGTCTTCTTTTACCTGTTCATCATCCTGGCCTCCATCCCTCTGAACACCTTCTTCCTGTATGTCTCCTGGCAGCACATCCGCCAGAAGAACGAGATTGGCGTTTACCTTTTCAACCTGGCCCTGAGCGACTTCGCGTTCACCGTCGGCCTGTCCCAGTGGCTGGACTACCTCTGGCGCGGGGTGTGGGCGCGCGGGGGTTCGGCGTGCGTAGTTTCCATCTACTGCCTCTACACCAACTTCTACACCAGCGAAGCTTTCCTCTGCTGCATCGCGCTCAACCGCTACCTCGCCGCCGCGCATCCGCTCAAATGCGCGTTCGTCCGCAGGGTCGGCACGGCGACGGCGGTCAGCTTGGCCATTTGGGGTTTGGTTCTGATCTTCAACGCCGGAACCATCAGCACAGAGGACAGTGACCAAGGCGAGTTGTCCTTGTGTCTCGATATCCTCCGGACTCCGACGGAGAGCATGGTCAGGGCTAGCGTCCTGCGGTTCGTGTTCGGCTTTGTGGTTCCGCTGCTGGTGCTCCTCTTCTCCACCTGGGGCATCTTCAAGGCGGTCCGGTCCAACCAAGCCACGGAGGAGAAGGAGGCCAAGAGGGTTGCCAAGTTGCTCCTCATGGTTTTGCTGTGCCTGCTGCTCTGCTTTGGGCCGGTGCACATTGTAGCGCTCGTTCGGATAATGGTGACCGACTGCGAGTCGGTGCAGCTGTTGCTCTATCCGAACAAAGCAGCCGTGGCCATCTCCTGCCTGAACTGCCTGGCCGATCCGCTGCTCTACTGCTTCAGCACGAGGACGGGCAAGGCCAGGCTCCGCCAGGTGGCGCTGTACTTCCGGGGGACGACGGTCTACACAGAGAGAGACTGTGAGTCCGTGAACGGGCCACAGCCGAACTGACATAGCAGACGTCACTTACATCACGCCCTCACAAGTAGGGCTGCACTATAGATCGTGAAAATTAGCGTATCACGGTGAGGGAATATCCGTATTGCGAGAAGCCACACTAGTATATCGCAACATCACGAAAGTCTTCATCTGACTGAGATCGACACTTTTTTTTTTGCAAACTCAGCCACCAAAAGCCAACACTGCATAGAACTGATAAATGCATGGAAGTTCAGTTTTAGTGAAACATTCATTAAAGGAGCAGGCCACCGTTTTTCCATTCTGAGATATTGTTCTTACCTGAGCTTAGACAAGTTGATGCGTCGCTGTCTGGTCTTTTTGTGTGCGCTCAGTCACATAAACAGAGCACAGACGGTATTATAGTGCATATAGCAATTAGCCTCTCCCCTTCTCATGTATGGAACCAAATGAAGGTGAAGCTAGAAGCGACCAAGAGCAACCAAGAGCTTGGTTATGTAATCATATTATGGTTCCATGAGCATTTACCCGATGCAAGTATAGTCACACAAAATATC
The DNA here is from genome assembly GCF_951799975.1 of Gobius niger. NCBI lineage: Eukaryota > Metazoa > Chordata > Actinopteri > Gobiiformes > Gobiidae > Gobius > Gobius niger. Next base: position 183,425 of record NC_136867.1, read on the forward strand.
TACTATGTTGCAAGGCGTAGTAATATCATGACGCCTTTTTATCTGCTTACAAAATCGTCATGTTAAGTTTTGTGTAGCTATACTTGGATTGTGTACAGGCTCATGTAACCGTATTTAAATAGGGGAAACGTGGAAGACCTCCATTTGGATCCATAGATGAGAGGAGGAGAGGCTAAATGCTATATGCTAACGCCGTCAGTGCTCTGGTTACGTGACTGAGAGGACACACAAAGATCAGCTACGCATCAACTCATCTAAGCTCAGGTAAGAACAAATCCCAGTATGGAAAAACGGTGGCCTATTAGCCTCTTAACTAGGGCTGGGTACCAACAGGGCGGTATCGAAAAAAACGTGTTTTTTCTGTGCTAATTTTCAGTGCTTTTTCTCTCCAAACGTCAATAAATGATCCACAGTGAGTCTAAAAAAGCCTGAACTCACGAACAGCTTCAGCACAAATACAGATGTTTTCTTGAAGCGAAGCAAAGCTATAACTTACTAACACTAGTCGTTATCAGAGATGGCAGAGCCGCGGTCTGAGCCAGGACTTAGTAAAGGACTTAGGACTTACTAAACTGGTTAAAAACAGGACTGAATAAGAACCTAGAGCTCTTAGACAAAAAGAAAAGCAGTGATAACAAGAAACACATGGGCTTTACCTTTAGCGACAGCCCCACAGAGCCTGAAGTTACTGTTGTTGTTGTTACTAAACTCCAGCTGCACTGGAGCATTTGGGATCAAAGATTGTTTGTGGATAAAGTGAGCGCTCACTCTGCATTAGCCATTTTTGGAAGAGTTATGGTAAGTTATTAGTGACAGAGTGAGCGCTCTCACTATGTAACAGATCTTTGACGTGAGGAGCTTTCACTTTGTCGAACAGCGCAGTGTGTTTAGAAAAGTTTATCTGAAGTAAAACTCCTGCAGCTCAGGAGGTAATAATGTCTCGTTTTATGTTAAACAGGGGGTATTATGCTTTTGTCAGTCCCATAGCACCAGTCTATATCTCACTACAATGATGACAAACCTTCTGTTGGTCTGTAAATGCAGTAAATTAGAATAACTGCCTTGTATAAAATGTCTCTCTCAAAATGGCTGTAGTGAATGTCTTGAAATAGGCCTCTGTCTCTTTAAGAACCTCTGAGCCTTTAGACACGCCCCCTCCACACGCTGTCTGTGGCATCAGTGGGGAGGGGGTTCTGCTGAGGAGCAGTGGTTGGTTACTCGGCTGGTGACCAAAGCTCGGAGGCGTCTCCAGGAGGTGGGGGCGTTCCTAGGAGGACTCAGGCAAACCTATCCCTAAAATGGCCGCCATCAGAGTTTTTACAGATTACTCAAAAATACGTGAATGTGCCAAGGCAACACTTCAGCCATGTTTTTAATGAGGGAGGGACAGAATAACATGATTTAAAACTTGAAAAAGTCAATTTTGCATAATACCCCCCCTTTAAGTGTGAATTCTGCTCAAAACATGAAGTTTCAGGTGGTGCTGCAGCGGACTGTGTTCTTTCTGAAATTTGTTCCGGGCCCCCCACACTAAAGGCGTGGGGGGGGGGGGGGGGGTTAGGGGAAGTTTATGGTGTATAAACTTCAAAATGCATCAATGAAATAAGTTAGGACGGACATGTTTGATTTAAAGTTCGTTTGACTCCAGTGGCGGCTGGTGAAGTGAAAACCGGGGGGGCTGTTGCCTCGACCTACCTTCAATTATATTTTAGAAGATACTTATAAACATTGTTTTTAACTTAAAAAAGTTATCTTTGGGGCATTTAATATTATTATTTTATGTTGAATATATTCAAAACTTATTGTTTAGTTTTATTCAACTAAAACATAAATAAAGTGTAGTGATAGTCACTATACATGTTTGTTTTGTGCACCACTGATTTGTGTTTTGTACCAACAGAACCAGAACAAAGGCAGGAGGTGTTTTCTCTTTGATTTCATGCACAGTATTAGATCCAGACCTGCTGTGGTTTCATTATGAGCCTCAGAGCCACAGGTTTAAACCCGTATAAACCGTCAGACAAATGATCCGCTCAGAAATAAAGTGCAGCTCACGTATAGACGAGAGTCCTCCTCCTCTGTAGCACCTGGAGCTCCTCCTCCTGTAGCACCTGGAGCTCCTCCTCCTGTAGTACATGGAGCTCCTCCTGTAGCACCTGGAGCTCCTCCTGTAGCACCTGGAGCTCCTCCTCCTGTAGCACCTGGAGCTCCTCCTGCAGCACCTGGAGCTCCTCCTCCTGTAGCACCTGGAGCTCCTCCTCCTGTAGCACCTGGAGCTCCTCCTCCTGTAGCACCTGGAGCTCCTCCTGTAGCACCTGGAGCTCCTCCTCCTGTAGCACCTGGAGCTCCTCCTGTAGCACCTGGAGCTCCTCCTGTAGCACCTGGAGCTCCTCCTCCTGTAGCACCTGGAGCTCCTCCTGTAGCACCTGGAGCTCCTCCTCCTGTAGCACCTGGAGCTCCTCCTGTAGCACCTGGAGCTCCTCCTGTAGCACCTGGAGCTCCACCTCTGTTTCCCTCAGTGAATGAATGACGTTCCCCTCTCCTGTCGTAGCTCCTCCTCATGGTCCTGAATCTTCTCTCCATCAAACGTCCACGTCCTGGGACAGAACTGTCCAAGTCAGCGAGGGTTTGTCCCAAAGTGTGAGATAAACAAGCAGTAGCTAAAGCAGACGAGCTCGTTAGCATCATCATGCTACCTCCAGGAAAGTCAGTGTAGACGTGACTTCTGAGTGAAGAAAGTTGTCCCAAGTCCATTAGTTTCACCTCCTCTCAGGAAACAACATGAAGCTTCTCCGGTCTCTAAAATGAGAAGTTTTTCCTCTGATCGTCCGTTAGCTCAGAGCTGCTCCTCGTGTTTGTTTAGACGGCATCTCGTCATAGAAGGGGGCGTGGCCTCGCCAAGGGGGAAAATATAGGCGATATATGGTATACATATATACGGCGAAATATAAACTTATTTATCACATACAAATAGAGTCAAGTGTAAATCGGGCCCATATGGATATTTTCTCACAGCAGATTGTTCAGTAGAAGTGAAAAAACGGCAGTTGTAGCTAGCACTAGCTAACCGTTAGCATTAGCCCGATGCTAACATTCCCCGTTTTTTTTATGTATTTATGGGCCCATCGGAGATTTATTATTGCGCGTCTCTGATTGGTTGAATTAATGATATACAGTAATGTTTTTATACCATATCAGAGCGCCATTGGTTAGATCGCGTGGGGGCTGTTCCTGCCGCCCCGAGCACAAAACTACACATTTATGAGGCTGTTACAGTGGTTACAGCACACGATGAACCAGGCAGACAAAATGACACCTCCTTCCCCTCCGCTCCCCCTCCCTCAGTGTAAAAACACCTGTACATAAGAAAGTTGTGATTTTTTTTTTTTCTTACAACTTTTTATTTTATTTGCAAAATTGATAGAAGGGGCGGCGCCCACCGCCCATAATGGACCAGCCGCCACTGTTTGACTCTTGTGGTGATGAGTTGATCATGCTGTGGGAAATCCAAAGTGGTTGTTGTGGTTTTATTTTAAATTTTGTATATCGTTCTTCTCACACACACATACAAAATACAATCCCATATATTACACAAAGCCAACTGTTAGTTTTGTCAAATATTATCTGACCCTGTTTATGGTTTTATGATGTCAGCGCTTAATAATCCCTGGTATTAATTTTCAAGTGTCCATTATTACCGCACGGAGATTGGTACCTTTTATTGTGTGAGCTTTGTCAACATCAAGTGCAGATTTTATGAACTTATACTAACATTTCTAATGATGATCCTCCATATGTGTCCTTGGTTATCCATCTGTTGTCAGGAATCACAAGGATACGCACCAACAAAAGGTCCATCATAATAATCATGAAAATAGTTTTGCCCATCTTTTTTTGTTGTTTCTTTACATCAGGTTGAACATACTGTAAAGTTAGAGGTAATTGTTGACTGACTTGGACAATTTGATGGTTTTACAGCGCCAAGGACCTGGGAATGATAAGCCAATGCTGCCATCTTGTGGTGAAGGGAGGAAGTGTATAAAAAAAAATAAAAAAAAACCTTCCTCACCAAGGCCTGGGAGCTTAAGGGTTCTGTGCAGTATCTTTTCCTAGTTTCCTAGTTCCTAGAACTGCAGTTTCTGGACCGAGATGTCTGATGTATTTCCTGGGATCTATATACAGTATATACATCAATGTTATATCAGTAAAACTGTACTCACGTTAAATGAATGGATAATAATAATGATAATATGAATAAAATATGGGCAGCCCTTTCCATATCCAGAGTGTCCCGTGTGTTTGGTGCTGTACAACTTTCAAAACTAAAGGAATGGTTCTTTTCTTAGCTGAAAACGTTCCTCTGGAAGAACAAATCCTCAGAACAGTCAGGAGGACTGAAGAAACATAACAAGTCTCTGGTAAAAGTACCCAAGCCTCCTCTGACCACCATCACACATACAGCGGTTAGTGCTCGTGCTTCACAGCTAGAAGGCCCTGGGTTCGATTCCCACAAGGGATGCGGCCTTTCTGGGTGGAGTTTGCATGTTCGCCTCATAGGTTTCCTCTGGGTACTCCGGTTTCCCCTTCCACTAAAAACATGTACAATAGGTTCCCCTCTGGGGCCAGGACCCCCCTGAAAAAGAGATTGTTAATCTCAGTAACTATTAACGTTATTTGATAAAAGTGAGTGTCTGCCTCGATCTTGAAACCTTTTGTTTACAAAGTGTGTGTTCTCCTTTAGCAGCGCAGGTGGAACGTCATGCTGCTGCCGCCACATCTGTTTAAGGGCGGGGCCTGTGAGAAGAGAAGGAAAAGTAAGTTATAAGGGCTTTATTTCTCATTGAAAATTGTGTTCAGGTGTGAGTCGTGAGCCGCTGCGACTCAAACGTCTCCAATGTCTTTAGCTCATAAGCTGTTTGTTTACTTCTAACATGACCAACATATCTCCGTATGTATAAACAGTGGCCTATTCCTTTAACACACATTTCCTGTTGCTCATGGATACGGATCATGTGCTGCTCCATATGCACTGACCACATCAGCCACACATCCAGACTGTCCTTGATTCTCTCTATGAATGCACGTTTACAGCAAATGCTTCAATGCACCACGTTCTTCACTAAAGCTGAGCACATAGTACATGAATGTTTTGCCCGATGTTATTTTCAGTCGCAGTGAGTCTTTGTCGAGCGGTGACGAGTCGAAGGCCATAACGGAGAATCGTGTCTCGTAGGGTGGACTCGCATTCCAATCGGTGACTAGACCTCAATCACAGGAAGTCAAACATGTCTGAATTTTAAAGGTGATTTTGGACGCGCAGGAGAAGCGTGCGTGAATTTACCATCAAATAAAAAACAGAATATAGATCAGTACAAAGAAAATCAATAAACCTTATACTAAGCACACATGAACTCATGAGTTTTACAGAGCAAATGACATCAAACATATGAAATATTGAAACACTGGTTCATTTTATTCATGTTTGGTAGCATTGCCTTTAAATTGTATATTTTGGGTCAAACATCTTGGATTTCCTTCCATGAGCTTCTCACAATAGTTTGATGAGTTTTGTCCGTTTGTCCAAACAGAGCTGGTGTAACTGAGACACATTTGTAGAACACCTTGGTGCACGTGCCTTTTCAGCTTTGCACATCAAATACAGGAGTGTAAGGGCGAGGGAGTAACCCAATGTTCATCTAGGGAAATTCACATACATTCTCAAACTAGTTAAAGGGACTGTACAGAGTTTACAAATGTTAAAGGGATATTTCAGGATTTTTGACATAGGGCCTCATTTCCTAGTTATCCAGAGTGTTGCTGATTCATGGAGATATTTTTTTTTTGTAATTCATGCAGTTCTTATATTTGAAGAGTTACGTGGCGCTAGGCTAGTGCATGTCTATGGTATCAGCTAGCCTGCATTAAAGACAGTGTGACCCGCTCCACAGAGCACCTGAGGCAAATCACTTATAACACCAGACTAACCATATACATGTCTGTCGATTTTTTGGAATATAACTGACCTGCATCACATGAATGATCACATTTTGAGGGACTATTTTCTAGCAGATCACTCCGCCGCTGCGTAGCTTAAACAACCACGAAGCTGATGCTGCTCAAATATAAGGTATTTTAAATGAAAAATGGTCAAAATATCCCTTTAAGCTTATGTATTTTCCTCCCTCTACATGTTCCTCCATGTCCTAATGTGTAGAATGAGCTCAGATCTGTTCACCACAACTGCCTCTAAAATCCTGCACTGTCGCTCAGAAAGATGTTAATTCGGGTCTGAAGTGCCGTCATGCACAATCTTAATATAGAAGGTGCAGTTACACGTATGGCCTGAGGTGGCAGTAGTGAGTATAAAATGGCCAACTTGCATCCAGCCCCTTTAATGTAGCTTTATTGGACTATCACAGTCTTTTCAGATGACACACTCTTCAGCCGTTCCCGTAACAAAGGCTGATCATTGGATGAGGGGCGACTGAAACGTGAGGAAAGTGCATGAGAGAACCGAGCCGCCCTGCGCTGCGTTGATGAACTGATGCGTCTCGTGCTGGTCCTCGTGCACACACTCTAAGAAATGAAACATAGGGGGTTTAAAATGTAAATAATACTTTTCATTTCCATGTACTTACAATTGTTAATTTTAGGGGTTTAATTAATAATGTTTGACTTGATTTACTTAAATTCAAACAGTTTTAATGCTAAATGATAGAATTATGTAGAATGTATAGAACATTTTTAATTAAATCCAAAGCGCCCTTTCCACACCATGTGTGAGCATGCGCAGAAAGTGACGCAAATCTTTGAGCATGCGCATTTGCATATCTTCGTCTACCACGCCGCTGTGAGGTCTGGCCATGCTGTCTGAAAAGATCGACTAATCGTCAATTATCCGTCAAGGTTAAGGTAATATCTTGTTATTATTAATGGAATATTATTTAACTAGTACTTTATGATGTTATATGGAGTATATTTTTTCGATAAAAAAGCCGTACATGTAGCCTCTGTAGGTAAACGCATTTTGCTAGCATCGAAAACATTTGCATATTTGACGTTACTGTACATCTGAATATTGCCTCGACTGCGTTTAAAATCACCTTCGAACTACGACAAGCCCGCTTATTTTATTTGTTTTATTGCAGCATCAAGCTAGGTGAAAGTTAGCTCTCCACTGCTTGCTTCGCGTTACCTGTGAAGTTTTCACGAGTTTTAGAGCGAGCAAGAAATGGGCTCAAACTCGTACACAGTGAAGATAACGAGTCCATTGAAAAGAGAATGATATAAACCGCATTCGTTTAGATTTTACATATTTCTTAAACGCTCCGGTAGGTGACGGTAAACGCGCGCACAGGCTGGGCTGCTCGTGCTCCGGTAGGTGACGGTAAACGCGCGCACAGGATGAAGGGAACAACAAGTGAAAGGAGAGAGAGAAGGCACGGTTTGTAAAATGAGTAACAGACAGTATGTATATTATGTGTGTATTATTGTTAATTTAGACCATCTTTCTGCTGCTCCTTTGCCCATGTATCCACAAGTTAATTGTTTTTTTCCCCCTCCTCCTTTTCTCTCTCAGGTTGTAACTGTGGAGTTTTGAGCTGTGCTCTGAAAGTGTTAAAGGTACCAAATGCTTTTACATGATTTGCTTATTGTTGTTTACACAATTTTACTGGTTAAGCCTCTTCTTATTTGGTCTCTCAGGTTATGAATGTGGAGTTGTAAGCTGTCATGGGGGAGCTCCAGAGCCAATGGCCCGCCCTCTTTTCAAAGTACCTGAGGTAAGAGTTTGAGTCTTGGTTTGAAACTATGGCCATGAACAGAAAAGTTCTGTGTCCAGATTTTATCTTTGTGCTGACTTGATTTAGACCTGGTTTAGTCCTGATTCTGACTTTGATTTAGACCTGGTTTTGTCCTGAATCTGACTTTGATTTAGACCTGGTTTTGTCCTGAATCTGACTTTGATTTAGACCTGGTTCTATCTTGATTTTGTTCAGGTTTAGATTAGGGTTAGTCTTGATTTGATCCTGTTTTGAATATTCAGAAGTATCTAATTTTTTGAACTTTGTAGATCAATACAGAGTTCACCCGAATCACCACCGTTCCTCTGCAGTCCACATTCATGTGCCGTCTCGACCACTACTCTGACCAGCTGATGCTGTGGAAAAAGGAGGGGAAACAGTGCAGCGGATCACTGCAGTTGGACAGGTATTCTTAGTTGCAGATTGACCTCAGTCCTGGCCATGAACCAGTCTGTGTAACTGCCTTGGGTTATTTTGTGCTTGTCCTGGGCTCTACTTCTGGTGTCTGTTTTGGCCCCATACTTGACGTTAAGTAGTGGAATAAAATTGGTTTTGCTCTCTAGTACATTGCCGAAGCAGGCATTTGTGATAATAGATCTGTGTCTGCTGTGCATCAAATTAATGATCATCTTTGATGATGTTTTGAGAATCCTCTAAACATCATCAGAGTATCTGGTCAGTTTTGTTTTAAGCCGCAGTGTGCAACATTGCCGTTAGCAAATGGAATAAAATGGATGCATTAATTTTATTCAGTGCCTCAGTCCCCTTATCAGGGTTGCGTAGACTCAGAGTCTGTACTCACAGAAACTGACAGGTGATGGGACTAAAGGTAGACAAACATACATTTAAAGTGTGCTTAGATCTCTTCTAAATGCTTAACTTTATAACACACTCTTGAAATAATTGTATTATAGGTGTTGTAGAGCTGTGTGTAACACTGTTTGGGTTCATGAACAAAACAATGCGGTGCAAATTGAGAAAAAAAAGTAATGCAAACCAAAATGGAGATGTTTTTTGTTAATTCTTGTCATTATTGGACCAAATCACATGAAACAAAAATTGTCCAAGCGCCAACATCAGCACATTAAGGAAAAAAAGACTTTTGAAAGTGTCATAAAAGTGGCTTGATATTGGTAAGATGAACAGATTTAAAGCAAAAAAAAAGCCACGTTGTGTCTGTCTCTTTAATAATTGGTAGCTATAGTATAGATTATTTGTTTTATCTCAACTATTTGACTAAAATGGAGTGAATTTTGTGCTAGAAAGATAATAGAAAAAAGTCAATGTGCAATGAATTCTAAACATATTTCTATGTCCCTTTTCAGGATGTCAACTCGATGGAAGCTGAAGAACTCTAGGGGATTGATATGGCCGTTTCTAAAATAATCTACAAAGGAGAACAGCCTGATGACTCCCGTGAAGATGTTGGCGTCATCATCGAAAGATGTGCTGTCCTGCAGGATCTTCGAGATGTGGCGACTGGGTCTGCACTTTTGTTTGGACTAGTGCTTATGGGACTGGAAGATAAAAAACTGTACTGAAGAACAAACTCTACCAAAAGGAGGCGCAATGACTGTTAAAGAGGGGAATGGGAAAAAATCATCTGCATTTTCTTGCTGAGCAAAATTTCATTGTTAAAAAATTGTTTATGAAAAGTGAGCTCAAATAATTTGCTTTGCTGGTGAAAGGCTTTTGTAAATAAAGTGAATGCAAGACAATTTGTATTTACACTTTTTGTGTAAGCTCTTTATCGTACAAGATGTTTCCATTGTAGATCAAGTGCTACAGAATAGTTATGTGTACTGTGTTTTGTAAACTAGTGTAAAAAGGTTCTTGAGCTGTCATCTGTACTCTGTAGTTAAGTGTTGGACCTTTCCTGGGGATCTCTAAAAGGTCTAACGCCTAACTACAGAGTACAGATGACAGCTCAAGAACCTTTTTACACTAGTTTTAATAGCACATAAATATTAACATTTAACATATAAACAAAACTATTAATTAAATCATAATTAACAGAATTAATTGGGTCCAAATAGCAATATAAATGGTACACTTAAATCCCAATTAATTTTGTTGATTAAATCCAAGGTAATACTGTCAATAAAATGAACAAAGCTTGAATAGGTTCAAATTGATGCTGTTAAATTGTGACAATTGCACAAAGTTGTAGCCTTTAATTAACAATTTCACTTCTGATATACGCAAACATTGATATTGTAGATAACAACCATATTGCTTTACAATTAATTGACAGAGTTTTGTGGAAAAGGTTGCCTTAACTTTATTAATTAAATTCAACGTTTTATTTCTTAGAGTGCAGGTTGAGCATCGGCAGAAGCAGCAGAAGCTCATTCAGACTCTGTCCTTGTCCCGTTGTAGTAAAATGCTCCAAAGTGAATGCAGCGGTGACTCACCAGCATCCGCCCGAGCGCACGTGTCTGAACCTGCCGCCGACATGGAGGCGGAGCCACCACGGTGATGGATGAAGACTCAACATGTCTGTGTTTGTAGAAAGTTATACCACATAAATATAATAATAGGAATGACACCTGGTCCCATGGTGAGTGAGGAATACTGATGAAGAAGCTGATTTATAACATGAGACAACCTCCACCTGAACCGAGCACACTTTCTCCAGTTTGGCTGTACCCAAATCTAACAGCTTCTTGAGAAAAGGATCAAAATAGTGACCAAAATGAGAAGAAAGCAAGGACAAAAGCGCAACAAAAAGTGTCAAAATAGTAGAAATGAAAGTGATTAAGTGGAACAAAAAAGTGTGAGAAATGAGATGAAAAAGATGTGTTTCGATCAGCTTTGCAGGTCTTGTAGGTCACACTGGCCTATGGTCTGTACACTCCAGTCGAGAAGCTTTTAGATTTGGATAAAGCTGGAGTAAATGCACTCGGTTAAAGAGGTTAAATATACTTCTATTTTATAAAAAACTACTGTTACACGAACTCCAGTTAGCCTCTTCTCCATAGCTTCTCTGTAGAGCTGGTCCAGCTGGTACAGTTTTTCACCACAACATTATCTCACCTTTCCACAATGTTTATTATTTATTATTTATTTGTTTATTTGAACGAAAACACATATACCAAGAAGGTTCAGGTACATGGACATGAATGACATAACACCGAGGCAAGGCTTATACATCTAAAATAGCAAAGACTTTCAAACACCGTGATAAATGAATGAGACTTTCTTATTCAAGTTTGAGGCACATCTTAAGGACATGAAGTAAATTGTAAAATAATTCATAATAACAGAAAAAAGAATTGGCATTTTTCCACTTACATGTGAGAATTAAGTATTTACTCATTACAATTACAAAGTTCACAATATAAGAGGTTTTTGAGTCCAAATTGTCCATAAAATAGATGATATCAATAAGTTCAAAAGAAGGTATGTTTTGAATATTCAGAGATTTGCAACTGTGTATGGCAGTCCAGAAGACAATTGAAGAATAAATGTTTGGTTGTTTCTTTTTCTGTTGAGCAAAAAGTACAGAGTTCATCAAGTTCAAAATGAAACCATTAATGTAAAAAGACGGTAAATACCAGAAATGATCTTGAAATTTCATTGTAGGCAAAAGAGGGCATGACAGATACAAAATAAAAGGTTTCTTTTTTAAAAGAGCTTCCCAAATTAACATTGAAGTTACCTTTCCACAATGTTGTAGACTAAAAAATATCTTTTAAAAATGTTTTATGTGTAAATGATGTCTCTGCTGGACTGTCCAGTGTCATACATGTCCTTCGGTCAGTCTTTGTATTGGCAGTGAGTATATTGGTTTCCCTCGCTGTCGTTATCCATGAGTGTTTTCTCCTGTTTGTTTCCTCCCTCTGTCAATAATGTCATGTACTGTTGTTTTGTTTATATGTTGTGGGCGGTCACGTATGTCCATGTGACCATACACACGTGACATGGGTCTGTGTTGGACTTTTGAATTTGATTCTGTGCCGTGACAAAGACCATGCTTGTGGTCGAAACATGTCCCTCCACAATTCACCTTCTTCTTCTTAATGCTATCACCTCGTCTTCATCAGCTTGTTCTCTGATAAAAACAGTGGTCGACTTGTATCTTTTGTAATCCTGTTCACACTGGTCATTCCTTCAACTGCTGCTTTTAGTTTATGGCACTAACAAAAGAAAACTTTCACTACAAAACGAACCCAGACATTAAAGTTTGGGAAAAGGCAAGAGATGGATTCATGTATTATTCTGTGACAGTTCAACACTCCCACTCAGACTTGGACTGTGTAACAGTGATGTGCAATGTGCTCATCAGATATGGACTTGTGGTGGAACGAACCCAAAGTTCACAACAAATGAAATGTGTTATTTTACCAAACAAGGATTTAGCATAATGGAAGAGTATGGTCCAACATTTCACCAGAGAGAGTGTCTTTGTTCATTAAAGTATTTGATCACTTCTTCCTCTTCAATAAGAGAGGTGGATCACCTGTGCTTTTATATCCCCCTCACAGCAGGACAGAACAGCAGTGAGTGTGTTTACATACACGCGAGTCTACGGTTAAACTCAGGAGATTTTAATATTTAGAATATACACACTAATATTCATACTTTGATCATATACACGCAGTTTCCCGTAATGAGAAACCTGTTTTTTCCGTGTGTAATTCTCCAGCAGTAACCGGGAATAACAGCATGATCCGCTGCACCGATACCACTTTCCCTAACACCGATATGAGTACGAGCACTTTGATGTGAGTACTTACTGATACTGAATACTGATACAAGTACAAGGCATTTTCTTCAACATACTTCTATATATAGAAGTATATGTAGACTGACTTTTTCACAGCAGATTGATTATTGGTTAATTAGTTACTTTACTCATTTTACTCATTACTTTACTCAGCACATTTCCTTGAGTAAAGTTACACTTTTAAGAGAAGTTATATTAGAAGTTTGCTGCTCTTTTATTATTAATAGTTTTGTCATTGTTTCCGAGGCTTGTGATTTGATTCTTGGGTCTCACTTTGTTGATTTATAAAGATGTTAACTGGAGAGGGCTCACAGTTACATCAGAGACAGAACAGCCCGTGTCCAACAGTGACTCACTGTGCTGTATTCATTTATTTACTAATACTAACTGGCCTCTTTTAGCCTTTGTGTGGATTTTCTCATGTGTTTGTGTTTAGCACTTTGCAGCCACATTTTGATTATTTTTGCTTCAGCTAAATTTCACTCAATATGGACATGTGGCATCTCTCTATTTAGTATTTTCTACGTATGTTTTACTGTCTGGATTTGTTTAACAGATGCATTAAGCCCCATAAAAGCTGCTTAGCAACATTAGTCTGTCGTTTTGTAAATGAACAATGAAGACAACATTAAGCTCTGGCTAAATCCAGCACAGACTCGGATTTAGGAAGTGCAGTCTGTAATAAAGTCAGCTCTAAGTGGCTGAGAGGAGCGCTGAGTATGAGAACAAGCATGTGGTATATCTCAGTGCATCCATACTGTATGCACCATTCATGTCTTTCAATAACACAACCATTTAAAAGATAGAATTATTCATTGCAGCGATCCTAATGATATACTGTCACACGTGTGAAATCCTACATACAGCACATGGCGGCTTAAAGCCTACGGCCTTCTGTGACCACACACCAGGCACAGGCTGGCATTTTCAACCGACAGGGCCAAATGTGTTCCCAAACCAGAGTAGCACTATAATGCTGGGTTTACACACAGGCACGATGCTTTACGAACGGCATCGTCGTTCGTGACGTTCCTAACATGACTTAACACGTCTTAATGGGATTCTTAACAGAGCGCATCAGTTCGTCACATTCGTGATGTTCGTGGAGAAAGTCTTTATTTGTCAAAAAATCGTTTGCATCGGAGCATGTCCTTTCGTGATGGGTAGTGGCGCTTCGTAATTCAGCGTTCGTACGGCATTCGTACAACATTCGTACAACATTCGTACTGCATTCGTACAACATTCGTACAGCATTCGTACAACATTCGTACAGCATTCGTACAGCATTCGTACAGCATTCGTACAGCGTTCGTACAGCATTCGTACAGCATTCGTACAGCGTTCGTACAGCATTCGTACAGCATAATCACTGTTTCACGCACAAAATTGATGGAAACACAAGCTTCGCCGAAAAGTACATTTTCGTACCTGCAGTAGCAAAAGAAGTCAGACAAACCGGCCCGTTTGGGAACCCACTGGGAAAAAACATTAAAGCAAAGGCCTTCATGTAGATATGCCAGTTTTATAAAGAGCAGAGTTTCATAATTGGGGAAAATGACTGTATAATGTGCAAATACACCGTAGATAATGTGTCCATGATCTCAGGTCCTTTTCAAAAGCGTCCACTGGAGCAGCGGCTTCAAAAGTCCTGTCGCCCATTGTTCTGAGCCGTGTCCTGGGCATGACCAGACGGTGCTGTTGGCCTGACCGGGTCCTGGATGAGGGGTGTGGTGTGAGTAGGTCGGTGAGGTCAGTGACCGGGTCCTGGATGAGGGGTGTGGTGTGAGCAGGTCGGTGAGGTCAGTGACCGGGTCCTGGATGAGGGGTGTGGTGTGAGCAGGTCGGTGAGGTCAGTGACCGGGTCCTGGATGAGGGGTGTGGTGTGAGCAGGTCGGTGAGGTCAGTGGGGGCCCTAACCCTGCACACTGTACGGAGGATGGGGGTGATGTGCTCCTGTTTTCACACCCTCATCTGGACCTGGGCAGCGCTGTTCTGAACATACTGGAGCTTTTGGAGATCCCGATGAGGAGTGCGTTACAGTAGTCCAGCCTGGAGGAGACAAAAGCGTGGACAAGCTTCTCAGCAGCAGGAAGGGAGAGGGAGGGGCGCAGTTTGGAAATACTACAGAGGTGAAAGGATGCAGTTTTGCAGATGGAGGTGACATGATTGTTGAAGGAAAGGTGGGGGTCAAATTTAGCCCCTATAGGTTAGTGACAGAGGGAGAGAGGGTGTGTCCAAAGAATGAAACAGAGGTGATTGGGGAGGAGCAGAGGTGATGAGAGGTTCCAGTTTGAATGGCTTTTGTTTTAGAGCCATTTAACTGCAGGAATCCACGCCTTTATCTCCTCCAGGCAGGAGCTGAGGCGGGCAGCCGCGGCAGGGGGGGAGAGCTGGAGGGAGGGACTCGGAGGTAGAGTTGTGGGTCGTCAGCATAGCAGTGGAAATTAATTCCACACTTGACCCAGGGGAAGCACGTAAATGGTGAAGAGGGTTGGACTGAGTACGGAGCCCTGGGGGACTCTTACACATTCTTAAACCTTGCACATTAATGTGTAAATGACCTGTTCTTACATGTGTAATCAATTTCTTGTTACCTGTACCTTCACGTTGAACTTGCTGCTGTAATCTGAGTGATAGCCTTTTCTTTTTTGCTAGAAAGCTGTCCGTTGTTTGTATCATCTGAAAATCTGCCTAAATTGCGCACAACTCACATTCTCAGAGGGAATATGAGTTGAGGTTTAGCCGTCACCTTGTATGTATTATCGACAACAAAGCTGACCTCGCACCTTTGCTTGTGTGTTTTTTTCTAAATCACGAGCAGACACCAACAGTTCTTCGATGATTTTTATTAAGTGAAAAAAGGCACTCACTACATTAAGGTGATTGCTTTGACATGATGAACACATGAGCAGAGTGTGTTAGTCTGTGTTCCTGCCATTGACCGAGGTCCCAGGAGAGGAAGTTTGTTAGTGTCACACACAGAGACATGAGTCCAGAAAGGCTGTGCAGGAGAACAAGTGCTTCAATGTGCGGATGAACTGGAAATCTACAACAATACAAATGATATGGAGGATTAAGGACACAATATGTCAGATTTTATGGAAGGATTTGGTTATATTAAAAAAAAGTGTCCTACTTAGTTTGTAGCTAGTTAGTTTTCCGAGCATAGTAAAACTGAAAAATTCCGATTCAATATCAAATACTTCTCGGTTTATAAAGATTTAAGGGCAATCATTCTCATTTACCTCTTAAGCCCCGCCCTAACCGAGCATATTTTCCCCACTTCGGCTTTACCCAATCTTGACTGGATTTACAGTTTATAGGCCAGAGTAACACCTCATTTGAAAGCTAAGACCTACAAAACTCATCTAAGATTTTTCCTTGCATCGTCAGAGCATTGTCATCACTTTTTCGTCATATTTTGTAAAATTTTTATGTGTTTTTATTGCTTTTTCCATCCCTTTTTGTTGCCTGTTTTGCTGTGTTTTTGTTTTGTTTTGTTTTTGAAAATGGCCTTAAATTTATATGTTAAGAGAACAAATTGGCCCAAAATAAAAAATAAAAAATGTTTTTCTTGGAGCCTCCCCTTAAAGGAGGTTAACCTGATTTTGTGTCTGGTTATGGAATGAAATTTGCGTTGTCCTCCTTTGGTATATTGTAAAGTCAGACATTTGTGAGGAAAACACTGTAGATCTTATTATAAAGCGTCAATTTGATGAACTTGCAGACTAGTTTTCTAGCATTTTTTTGAAAGCGACCCTGAAAAGTCACCCTGCAAGTTGTAAAACGTGCCTTTAAACACGTCCCTGTGAAGAACTGGGAGGCCTTTAAAGGAACAGGCCACAGTTTTTACACACTGAGATATGTTCTTACCTGAGCTTAGACAAGTTGATGCGTACCTGTCTGATCTGTACGCGTGCGCTCAGTCACGCAAAAAGACCAAAGATGTTGTTAGCATTTTGCTCTAACGCTTCATAAAAGCACTTCCGACGTCCGCGCAGTAATATCTTCAGAATTCTTTTGGAGTGAAGTTATTACTGAGCGGACGTCGAAGTGCTCCTAAGGTGTTACTACGCCTGACAATATAGTACCCCTTTTCATCCACTTAGAAAATCCACATGTTTAATTTTGGGTAACTACACTTGGGTCATATAACTACTCAGGGAACTGTATTAAAATAGTAGTAAACATGGAAGAGCTTGGTCGCTTCTAACTTCACCTCCGTTTGGGTCCATAGGAATATGCTGGGAGAGGCTAAATGCTAACAACATCTTTGGTCGTTTTGTGTGACTGAGGGCACACACAAAGACCAGACAGGTACACATCAACTCGTCTAAGCTCAGGTAAGAACATCTCAGTCTGGAGAAACGGTGGCCTGTTCCTATAAGTCAAATCTCCAAAGGTCTGCACACTCATGGATGACTTATGATAAGGCTTTGACTTCACCTACACTGTAGGCTATATGGTCGATGGGTTGACAACAGCTGGAAGCATCTGGATCGTTCATAATTTTCCTTGGAAAATAAAATACATTGAGCAGTGTTAACGGACTCTGAAAAGTCTCCAGGACTATTAGCCGACTTGCTAACTGTCCGCATACATTAAGATCCGCTTCTTTTCATTTGTATGATTTCTATAACGTACTGCCTTCCCCTCATTAGGACACGCCCCCCTGACTAGGACACGCCCCCCTGACTACTCCACTGCACAGTTGGAGACCTTTGTGCGTGTCCTCTGATTAATTTTATCAGCGCAGCCACAGCTTGGAGGCATCTGTCAGGACGGATTACTTAGCACATTGGCCTCCCGTGCTACAGTTTTGTTCTTCTAAGTTTCAAGACCAGCTCATGAAGTTCCTTGACATTACAGTCGCATGAGACTAGAGATCATAGGTTCACACATGCATATTGAAGATCCGTCACAGCAAACATCAAACTTTAGGTGAGTGGAAATGCACCAACTGAGGCCTAAAAACGTTCTTTAGGGCACTTTAATACTGAGATTTTCTCCAAAATTACCCAAATTCAAATGCTTCTTGATTGGGGATCTTACAGCCTGTAAACCAGTGTAACGCCTCATTTGAAAGCTAAGATCTACAAACCTGACCTAAATTGATTGGGGTAAAGCCAGACTGGAGATAATGTGCTCGGTTCAGGTGGTGGTTAAGAGGTTAAACATCTGTAGTACAGTAGTTTATCCCATACCTAGATGGTATAGGCTCCACCAACAGTCATGTGATCTTTTTACTCAAAAATTTTGTGATAAATTTGTTTCCTTCTTCTTTTTTAACTGAATGAAGACATTTGGGGCCAGATACCTGCTGGTGTTATACCTGCTGCAAAACGTGGGCAGGACAGGGGGTGGGCAGACTCGCATTGCGTTGGTTTGATGCCGCCCCTTCCCCATACTTTCCCTAGACCGCTACTGTGGAAGAAGGTGGATTGTCCTGTAATTACTTAATAACAAAGTTTAATAAAGATGAAAGAAATAAAACTTTCCCGCCGCTGGGTGCAAACACTCGCAGATCCAAGATGAGTTCAAGTTAAAGGAATAGTTCACCGTTTTTCCATACTGAGATATGTTCTTACCTGAGCTTAGACAAGTTGATACGTACCTGTCTGGTCATTGTGCGTGTGCTCAGTCACGAAAAAAGGCCAAAGATGTTGTTAGCATTTGGCCTCTCCCAGCATATTCCAATGGCTCCAAACGGAGTGAGGTTAGAAGCGACCAAGCTCTTCCACGGGCGCAAAGACCAGTATCGACTCGTCTAAGCTCAGGTAAAAACATATCACAGTCTGGAAAAACGTGGCCTGTTCCTTTACGGCAGCAGCCTCGGCGCTGGACACCGTTCGAGTGCGCAAAGTTACCAATAATGTAAACGATTTAATTGATCAGAAACTGTCATATCGGCTGCGGAGGAGTTGCAGAGTAATGCAGTAGTTGCAAGAAAACTGTAGCGTATTGGAACATTTGAGCTACAGTTACAGGATTCTTGGAGCGGCTGAATTGAAAAAAAAAAAAAAAAAAGGTTTGCTATGTGCCCTGTTTGTAAAGTGCGCTTCTTTCTTTTGGAGGAGCAACAATGTACAAAGGAAACATGAGGCTTATGATGCTCTTCATTCATCAGGAGGTAAACGCTGACCCACGATGTGCCCGTCTGTGGCGTTGTGGCCCTTGAAGGCATGTGTGGTTTATTTATGGAAAACTGTTGTTGTTTTGGTGTTGACCGACGCTCAAACAGACTTTTCAAGGCAATTTTGCTTTTGTTTTCAATTTGACATTGATTCTAAGGAAGAAGACAAGGCAGCACGATGTCAAGAGGAACATAATGTGATAGAGTCGCCCTCTCCCTAGTGGCGCAGCCTTTAAAAACATTTTTTTTCAGCTAGCAAATCAACGCCGCCATGATGAACCCACTTTGGGCGAGGAACTGATGAATTATGGGCTCGAAGAACGCGGAAGAAGCAACAAAATCCAGGAGATTAAACATCGACAACATCCTACACATTGTGTCCTTAAACCTTTGCGTACACAGAAGTTCAGAAGTGCTATCAAATAAAAAGCAAAACATGCTTAACAGTTACACAGACGCGTGACATTCATCGACAGACGTTTTGAAAATGCTCAACATTATCGTCACAATCTTATGGCCTAGATACAATATTTGGAAGATCCTTTTGTTGTCCTTCACGATTCTTTCCCCTTGGACTGGAGTTTTCACAGCCCTGCAACAGGTCCACAGTGCCAACTCGTTTGTATCCAATCCTTCCTCAGGCTCTGTTTACAGGCATGTAGGAGTCTTCTGGGTAAGCGCTCATATTTAAATATCGATCGGACAGAAACAAAACCTCCACTCCCTCCGTCCATTAAGAGTCCTCCGCCAGGGGTTCAGAATAGCCAGGGTCAGATGGCAGAGGAGATCGATAACGTCTCTCTCTGGATGGAGCCCTCCTGATAACCTACGCTAATGGGAAAAATAGGATTCAACAGTCTGAGTAACGAGACGTGCCGCCGTGTGAGACTGCAGGGACGGGAGGGGACGGGAGAGGGCGGGAGGGGACAGGGGAGGGACAGGAGAGGATGGGAGAGGGACAGGAGAGGATGGGAGAGGACAAGAGAGGACGGGAGGGGACGGCAGGGGACGGGAGAGGGACGGGAGAAGACAGGGGAGGACAAGAGAGGACGGGAGAGGACAGGAGAGGATGGGAGGGGATGGGAGAGGACGGGAGAGGACGGGAGAGGACGGGAGGGGATGGGAGAGGGACAGGAGAGGGACAGGAGAGGACGGGAGGGGACGGGAGAGGGACAGGAGAGGGACAGGAGAGGGACAGGAGAGGACGGGAGAGGACGGGAGGGGACGGGAGAGGGACAGGAGAGGGACAGGAGAGGACGGGAGAGGACGGGAGGGGACGGGAGAGGGACAGGAGAGGGACAGGAGAGGGACGGGAGAAGACAGGGGAGGGACAGGAGAGGGACAGGAGAGGGACAGGAGAGGGACAGGAGAGGACACCGGTGGCACCATCGGAAGCAGCCTGCCCTGGACCAGCAATGAGGTATTCCAGCTTTGGGCCTTCGGTCACTCGTCCTGGCTACATGTTCACAGTTCTTCAGATTTCTTTCTTTTGATGGTTTAAAGAGGCTGCACCGCGACTAGTTTCTTCCTCTTTGCAGTTTATTCTCTTAAAAACAAAAAGCCGACAGAAACTCACAGTCATGAGTTTTTAAGTCATAATTTTAAGTTGTAAGGCGAGACGCTGCAGGTGAATAGGGAGAAAATACTAATAGTTTCCAAAGATAACATAGCAGATAATAGTAGAGAATAGTAAGAGATAAAATAGATTAAAAAAAATAAGGCATATTATACAAAAAAAAGTGACAAAATCTCAATCATGGATGGTTTAAATGTATGGTTTTCATTTGATAATGGATTAGTTCAAATGATTTATCCAGAGAGTATTTAGGATTTTGTTTAGTTTTCTTTCCGTCATGGTGTTTTTGGGTTCAAAGCCCAATAAATCAAGCTAAGGAATGATATAAAATGATGTAAAAAAAATCCCTCGGAAAAACATTGTTGTAGGGAATCAGTAGGAGCGACTGAAGAAGACATGTTGTTGAGGGTTTTGTTTGGTGAAAACAGGCTTCAGGTTTTGAAACATCTGGACGTGCACGTGTCTATTTCTCCTGTCTTTACCAGCAGCTGTCTCCCAGAAAGGAAATCATAAAATAAGCATCAGACTGCATAAGCCTTTTACACACTGAAACTGAGATGTTAAGGGAGAAAACAAATTCAAAATCTTTGAGCAATTAGTTTGAAACTATAACTATAAACTCAGAATTATGACTTTTCTGTCCAAAACCTTCTGTACAGAGATTGTATTATGAGCTATTATTTACCTCATTTTGTGAAGTTGTTTTTTAGCCAACAAATTCAGTTTTACTTACTTTTATTTTCTTATTTTTGATCGTGTTACTTGACTACTTGACAATATTTCATTCAAAACAGTGCCCATGTCTTGTCCATGGAGCCAGGACTCTTCTCATTATTTGGCAATACCTTTCCTCTCAGCTCTATGGCACAATGTCTGAACTTCCACAAAGCCTTTCCCAAGTCTTTCTGTCTTCAGTCCGCAAAGTTTATCAGCTGTCCACGCGCTAGTCATTGGCGCGATCTTTGGGTAAGAATCCGTTGAGCTTGCTCCGCTCCGCCACGTAAATGTTCGTCAGGCTCGTGTTGCCCTGCTTCTTCTCGCCGTTCTCTTTCAGAGCCTCTTCGTCCTCCTCTCCTCCCCCGGCGGCGCTGGAGTTGTTGATGCACTCGCTCGCCCGCCGCGTGCTGTCGGTTATGTTCTGCCGCAGCTCCCGGGTTTTGCTGCGCCGGCCAAGCTTGCCGAGGGAGCCGAACTTCAGGTTGAACAGGTTCTCCTCGGACGCGGAGGCCTCCTGCTCCGGCTGCCCGTGGCCCCGGTTCTCGTACGCTCCCTTCAGCCGCAGGTTGTTGAGTTTGGTGTCGATGCTCTCCTGGGAGGAGGTCTTGAAGCGCCCGGCGTCCAGGCTGGCGAACATGGCCCTCTTCTCCGGGGAGAGCACGTCCAGGGAGTGCGCCCGCTGCTCCAGGCCCAGCTGCCTCCGCTCCATGCTGCGGATGGTGGCGGCGCGCTGCAGTTTGTCGTGGATCTCCACACTGAGGCGCCGGCGAGTCTCGCGGAACTCGGCGCGCACGTTGGCCTTCCACTCGGCGGCGTGGGCCTTGAACTCGCCCACCTGCAGGAGAGGTACAAGTGATCATTATTCTCAATTTGTCACATATACAGTTATAATGTTTCTTCTGTCCTGAGAGTCCACAAAGTCTCCTCCAGCTACAAGTAAACAACCTACTCTCTCCAACAGTTCCTGGCAGTTTCATGTTTACTGTTTACACTTTACCTTACACTGAAACAAATAATAGAGGTCTTTACTTGAAAAAATCCAGGAAACCGATTGCCTTGAAAAAGTCAAGTTAATGTGGCTAATTATTTTCAAGTGTTGGCAACTCACTAATTTCCAGTAAATTGAACTTCCATACCAGTAGTGTTCAATGAAACATTCGTATTGATGAACATTTGGGTATTTCAGTTTCTCTGTTCAAGTTTTCATTAAAGTCATGGAGATTGTGCATGTAGTGCTGGATGGATGAATTCAATATTACAAAATCAGTAAGTAAGTAAAATCAAAAAAGTAATTGTTTTATTATTTTATTTGTCCTTTATATATCTAGGATAAAACTCATTGACATTGTAAATCTCTTTTTCAAGAGTGTCCTGACCATGATTCAGGGAATAAGCATCAAATTAAAACTTACTTATATAAACACAATTTTGTTCCTCAATGTAGGTTTCATGTTTCTCCCGATTTGACTGATGTGGACAGATGTTACAAAAGAAGCTCATGAGCAGAGCCGTGGGAAGACATTTTAGTTAGGGGGTGCTGAGGGATAAAGTTTACCCCATAACCACTTTTTCTGTGCATATTTCCTATGTAATGATATTGCCTGCAGTTCGCAAACTATCCACGAGGGGGTGCTGCAGCGCCCTCAGCACCCTGGGGGCCTTGCTCATGAGGTTCATTTCTTCAACACGGTTACTTTAGTAACTGTTTTCTCCAAAGCAAAAGTAGATCTATCACAGTCCTGCCCATATCTGTCATGGTCCACCATGACCCACCACGAATCAGAGGCACTGGGACAAACATGACCTACATCAGATAAAAGTTATGCACTTTTTGTCAACTTTGTCTTTATATGCACCAATCATGTTGCTTTCTTTTTGATTTGTAATTTTAATTTCCAATATTTACTGCAGACTTCAGACTTTCAGAATTGTATTCTTCCGTCCAGCAGAAGTCTGAAGTTCTGTCTAAAGCAGAATCTCCATGACTTCCTTCTTCACCTGTCGGTCTGTGACTGAAGTCTCAGTCTCAGTCTTTTTACTGAAAATAAAGAACACAGTGTATTTCGTGTCACTCAGGGTGTCTGACCTAAAGTCAGCTCTGAAGAGGGTTGTGGACTCATTTTAAGTTGTAAACAAAGTAAGAGCAATATAATTGAATTATAAAAGTATTCAGCAATACAAATGTTCAATTGAACACCATTGGAATGGAAGTAAACACTACTGGAAATTTACCAATGATTGAAAATAATTAGCCACATTAACTTCAGTTTTTCAAGGCAATTGTTTTCCTGGATTTTGTCAATTAAAGACCATTTCAATACTAACTTTGCACTAGTGAAGGCAGCTGATTGAAGAGAAACAAATAAACAACACTGACTACATTCAAGGAAGCACAACTAGTACTTTTCTCAGTGGACCCTCAGCCCAGCCCTCGCCTTTTCCCTACCCCTTAAAACAAAGGCCAAGGGCTGAAAAGACCGCCCTCCACTTCACTTACAGCAAGCAAATATATGGAGATTTCATCAGTCTCCTTTTGGCATAATACTGTCTCACTGGAGCCAAACTGAGTAGTTGTTTTACGGAACTGAGAGAATTTGTCCCCTCAACTTATATCCTGATTTCTCATGGCCTAATGCCACAAAACATTGGCTTAGACAGGAGTCTTATGGTCATTCTTGGTGTGCACAGCTCATCATATTTCAATATTTTGTTGTGGAATCAGATTTGGATATGTTGACTGCTCAGTTGTCTCCAGGCCTGTATGGTAATAAACTTAACCCGCATTAGAGCAAAAAGCCATCTTGAAATAAGTAACTTTTTCTTTGTCCTTCATTTCAGAGTCTAATTTGAGAAATCTGTTTTTTGGGGCAAGATATTTACAATAGCAGTAAATTAAAGTAAAAAAAATCACTGCACTCAAAACTAGGTGAAAATCTTAATTTACTTGAAATAAAGTTTTATGGCACAAACGTTCAGAGCCCCTTTTCAATACAAGCGCGTGATAGACGTGTGTGTCTCACTGCCAATGCCGGGCGATTGAGAGCCCTCCATGTTCAAAAAGATAATCATATACAGTATTACTATACTAAATTTGTTCCAAACCTTCCATGTGATCCCGTCCATAGTGGCTAATGTGGAAAGTGACCTTTCCTTTAGTGCCTATCCCGTGTAATAGTGTAATGCTAACTGATGTAATTGAATGACACCCACCTCCTCTTTGGTTTTCTTAGACAGCACCCTGAGCCAGTCTCCGATCATGCTGAGCACGGCCGCGAAGTATGCCAACCCCACCATGATCCAGAACCACACCAGGGGCCGGTACCAGTCCCGGTACTCGATACCCTGGTTACCGCCTGGAGATACAAGGAAAATTCATCATGATCAGCACAAGACCATTATGGCGTACAGTAATGGTGGAATACACCGTCTACAACCGCTGGATGTGCTGTTTATGAAGCCTCTGGAGGTTTCTCTCCTTACAAAGTCATTTCTGTCTTCTCTCTTAACACTAGCTGTCAGCCAAACTAAAATAATGATCCAGTGTGATGTTTGGCCCTCTGGATGGGGCGACAAAGTGATCGATGTGATGAAAGCTGTGAGCTGTCCAAGAGGAAGTAAAGGAATAACGCCAGTGCCGCTCCTGGTCAAGAGCACTGAAGACGATGGACAGAACTGACACTATGGTCACTTTACCGCTACCTTTTACAACCATCTTTCAACAGTCTTCCACACTTTGTTTCTAACAGTGCTTATGTTCGGGATTCGTCATTACTGACATGAGGGATCATAGCTTTGATCTGGATCCGATCAAGATTGCAGTTCTTGGGCTGACATTTTGACTAGGTTGTTGAGAACAAAAGATTTTTTGGCTTCTTCACAATGGTGCAACAATACTAAAATCTTGTAATATCTAATTGATTGAGTTTTGAATTTCACAGATTCCACTAATAAACAGCTCAGATATCTAAAATCCTCTGAATTTCCCCGCTGTGACGTCGCTAAACCTCTATGCAGCCTCACCTGCCACGTAGTCTCCGATGCCCACGGTGGTGAGGGTGATGACCACGAAGTAGATGCTCTCCAGCGCGCTCCAGCCCTCGATGTGCTTGAAGATGACCGCGGGGACGGTCACGAACACCAGGCAGCCCGCCAGGATGAACAGGATGGTGGAGGTGACGCGGATCTTGGTCTGACTGATCTGCCGGTGCTTTTGCTGACCACAGAAATCAGGACAAAGTGATCAGAACCATGACCCAGAACATAAAAAAACAAGTGCATACGGAGCATGTGTCGGGTGAGTCACTGCGCAGACATTGCTCACAGTGGTGGATTTTCAAAGTGGGTCAGTAAGCGGCGGCATTGGTCGGCCCACTTGTAAGACTTCCTTTTCTCTGGTCACCCTTCTCTGGTCATAAACTCAAGTGGCACAGTGTCTTTATGTTGGTGCGCCGGAGGGCAAAAAGACTCGCTTCCACAATCAATATCAGTATCTAACATCATTTTAAGACAGTTCGGTCACTGACAGAACACCTAACATACTTAATCTGAAGCTGACTGATATAGATCACCTTTGTGCCAAGGAGCACATGGTACCGTGCTAAGCTGACAGCTAACAGGCCCTAAATAACATCAAACTAAACTTATTCTCCAAAAGTTTTATATTGATCCAATCACAGAGCACTTCGTTACGACAGGAACCAAATTAACACAAGTAAAACATTTTCTTAAATGTACTTCTCCAACGTCTGCTAAAGACTCCTTGTACCCTTCAGTTTCATTAGTCTCCGCTCTTTTTCTGGAGCCATTCACTTCTTTGTGCACAAAATACTCTACATATCTGGCTTTTCTGATTGGATAATATTCCTGTCAATCACGGCCATCAGGAGTTTGTAGAAATCGCCCCTGATCCTAGACTACATGTCTTTATAAAGAATAGGAAAAGGCTGTATTCTGGCTGGACATGCTACCAAAGAACCTCCTGTTGATAAACCATCCCCATCATTTGGACCAAATGTCCCGATGTTCTTTGAGAAAGAGACTGTTTCAAAAACCTGATACATGTGGCTGTTCTCAGTATGGTCCACTTGTTCTTGTACTGCTACTTGATTCCTAAGGAGGCTTTACACAGCAGACAGACACGATTTATCTGTGCATGTGGAGCAGACATTCATTTTCTTACCTCCAATAATGTGAAGTGAGTAAATTCACTCCTGGGACGGTTTCATCCTGATCACTGTTAGCTATTGCTTTCCTGGTGTTTAATGTGATTGAAATCTATGAAACTTTAAACTACTCTCCTTCCTACAGTTGGCCACAGACCACACTGATTTCAAGTTCACTCTTTTGCTTCTTGAATATACAGTTAGATATTGTTTCTGTTCGCGTGGAAAAACTTTGTCCAAAACTTTAAACTTTAATGAATCTCAATATCATGAGGAAGTAAATGGTCTCAGCTTATACAGCGTTTTTCTACCTTCATCAGGCCCAAAGCGCTTTACAGGAAGGACCCAGTCACCCATTCACTCACATTCATACACCAGTGTACACAGACACTGGAGGCAAGGTGAGTGAAGTGTCTTGCCCAAGGGATTCAAACCCCCGACCTTCAGATCATGAGACGATGATGTTTCTACACTTCTGCTATTGCGTAATTGAGAGTGTCCTAACCAGTTGTACTACTGTATGGTTCTGGTCATCTCACTCTGAAAGAGAGGAAGGTTTTGAACAAAGTGGTCCTCATCAGCAGGACCATTGGTCTCTCTGCTGCTCCTGGAGCCACATAGGAAGCTCCACTCTTAAAGGGGCTAGATGCAAGTTAGCCATTTTATACTCACTACTGCCACCTCAGGTCATACGTGTAACTGCAGATTCTATATTAAGACCCGAAGTAACACCTTTTTTAGTGACAGTGCAGGATTTTAGAGGCAGTTGTGGTGAACAGGTCTGAGCTCATTCTACACATTAGGACATGACTGGAACATGTAGGGGGAGGAAAATACATCATTTTGACATTTTTAAACTCCGTATAGTCCCTTTAAAGTGAGCTTTACAAATGGTTCATGACGCCTCAGGCCAAGTTGCAGGGGCCATTTTTGAAATGCTTCCTACAGGAAAAAGGTATCGCTCTGTCAAATGTTCTACTGATCGTCATTTTAACCGTTTCTTACCACAAGCTGTGATGACTTTAAAGGAACACTGCGTACAATATTACCCAATAAATACAATTGAAATACACGCATTTATTTTATGACAGATACTTTCATCATAACAAACAAACATGAGCCTTTGCTGTGAGCGGCTCACCTCTCCTAATATAAGACATGACTGTAGCTTTACTGGGAGTGAGCATGTCTCCAGCTCGTCTCCATGGAGACGTGACTAAAGTCAGTAGAGTTTTAAACAGGTTAGCTCCTCATCCAAATCCATTCTGTGATTAGTCACAACAGAAATAGCATGCTCTGTGTTGAGCTGGTCATTAGGAGCATGTTTTGTAATGATGTCAACAGTATAGTCCAAAATGTTACGCAGAGTGCCTTTAAAAAATGCACTTTTTATTGTACACTATTTCGTCCTTAAGCTTTTTTTATATGGCATATGTTTGTTTCGATGTCATGTAATGTCGACAGCGCATTCTGAGCTCCTTGCACATTTTGTTCCGATGTGGTTTCGTACTGTCAGTGGCTAATAAAGTGAATGTAAAATGATGGTGCCAGGCCTGTACATTTACCTTGAAAATCTTCTCCACTCTTAGGATACTTTTGACAAAGATGGTGCCCAGCTGGTCTCCTATCCCGGCCAACAGACAGCCGAACAGGGGGATTCCAAATATGGCGTAGAGGATGCAGAAGATCTTCCCCCACTCTGTGCTGGGAGCGATGTTCCCGAAGCCTGTCAACACATCACACACGCACAAATGAAGCCGACAAATGAGCTTGACATTCGCTCGAATCCTCCACAACAGCTTCAAAGCATCACCACTGCTAATTCCCCACACCAAGGCGTAATTATTTTCTTATGCAATGTAATCAATCAAAGGCTTACGTAAAAGCGCTCTGTGTGAGAGAGGCTCCTGGGATGGAATAATTAACGGGCATTTAGAGAAAATAGCCATAATTATAGAGCAGAAGTGACAACCAGGGGCCACAGGGCAGTGGGCGTGTGCGGTGTTGAGTAATACAGTTGTGTAAGCACTTTGGTTACACCACGGCTCTGTGGATGGCCACTGTGCTATTATACTTTGACATTTTCAGTATTAGATTTGGTTTGCTCTTTACATATAACACTTTAACTGCAGATTGACCTCTCGGTTCAGGTGGGGGTTAGGAGGTTAAAATAAAATGCAGCAAAAGGCAACATTTTTACTATAAGCTGTTGGATTTATATGGGAATGTGTAACTTCATGGGCCATTTTCTTAAAGTCAATTTTCATCTGATGTTGCGGCGACATCAGACATCATTTCTTTCTCCCTGATTTTTTTTTTACCCCGTTTCACTTAAACTTTGGGTCACACTTTATTTTCCACTCCCTTGATACATTTTAACTAAATTTAGTACAATATAGTGCTTTGTTACTGTAATAACTTGTACTTATTGTACACAATGGATAATGTGTAATAACAAGGGGTGGAACTCAATTATAACTTTTAATCAAGTTAATTATAGCCTGTAATAAATTAAACTCAATTAATCGGAAGAGGTTCCCAACCCTAAATAAGACATAAGACTCTAACCAGTTGGGGTAACATTACCTTGATACAGTGTACCCAACCACATTTAATACAATATAATGTGCTCCTTAACAGTCTGTGATAACTTGTACCTTTGCAGTACATACACATACATACTTATGTACATACACATGGACTAGGAAGTGAGGCCCTATGTCTAAATCCTGAAATATCCCTTTAAAGTTAGGGTTACAGTTTGGGTCTGATGTCTTATGACATCATGTACCACTAAAATACTAATACACATGATTCCATTGTGTATGTACTGCATAGGTACAAGATACTACACTTTGGTGCAGAGCAAATTACATTGTACTTAATATGGCAGGTGTATCATGGGTAGTGTCAAATAAAGTGTTTCCCACTTGGGGGTCTTTTGTCTTATTACATGATGTACTTTCAAAGTATTTATTTTAGGGCCAACTTTTTTTGATGAATTAATTCCATAAGGTTTAAAAACATGAATGTAAATAAATCCCTCAGACACTTTTTCAGTCTTTCTGTCCTTTTTCCTGCAGATGTTGCTTAGGGACGAACACGGTGTAAAGACAATAACTATGTGACTGTCAAACTCCTTTATTCACACAGTAAAGCGCCGACATAAACTTATTTAAAACAATCATTCTCCAAAATAAATCAAACTGTGTCAGTCTCTGAAGTGTTTGAAATGATCACACAGGCCTCACATCTCCACCAAAATCAAATCAATCTGAGATAAATACAAAGAAATACAAAGGCCATAATTAACTCAATTAAAATGTAGTATTATTACATTAAGTCCCTTTATACTACAAATACTACATGTGTACCTAACCCATAGGTATATGTTATTACACATTCTTACAGAGCAAATTACATTGCACTAATTTTGGCAATTATCAAGGGTAGTGTCAAATAAAGTGTTGCCTTCCTATATATAGTCAAATACACTGGTATCTCTTTATCATTATTTTCCCCATTCCCTGCAGTGTGTTTACAGAGTTACACAGTATATAGGCCGCTGTGAGTGGGCGGGAAAGTGCTTTATATACTGAGACCATTAACATCATAATGTGCGTCACCTGTGGGTCCACTCCTCAGAATAATGGCCAGTATTTCCAGGAGCTCCAGGACCATTGTGTGCTCTGTCAGTCCAGACGGTTAAATAAGTGACTCGCAGACCTCCGTGGGAGTGCGACAGAATAAGAAACACTCACATGTGTCAGACACTGTTATGTATATACGTGTATACGTCCAACAGAGCTAAGCCAGGTCCAAACCACGACCAGGACTAAAGTCGCTCTGAACTGGTCACAATATCTATCTATCTCACTGCTTATTACAGCCACACTTTGACTTGATACAATTTTGTACACTCTAAGAAATATATATGCGAAAAAACAGTCGCATGGATAACTGTCTAAAGCAATGGATCTTTGTGGCCAAATGAGTTTGAGAACAAAAGCCATGTTCTTCTCAAAAACCAATGTCGAAACTCCAACTTCAGACATTTTCAATTATGTGATAATCTGTAACTTTGCAAAGTGAGGAGAGAGTGAGAACGAAATTTGATAGTAAACAATCCAACTCCTCTCTTTAGCCAGAAAGTCCTTCTTTAGCCCTATTCGCCCCAGAACGACCTCGGAACCTCAGGTAAAGAGTAAACATTAGACAGACCAACATGGCTGTTTCAGAGCAAACGGATTAAAGGCGAATGGAAACGGCTGTTTTATGTCAAAATCCCACAGATTTGGCTGATTGGGCTGAGCTCGGTCCTAGACCTGTGCCTGGTCAGTCTGGATTGGCTCTGGGCAGTAGAGACGCTCGTCTACCAGGGCAGACCAGGCACTGGGCTGGGCCTGCCAGTGGAAACACCAGCGCTCTGTGAGCTCTATTCACCATGTGGGCCCGGACCTTCACCCGTATCAGTATTACATAGCACAGCATTACTTTGGACTGCATTGTCCGGACGACACTGTCAGGAGTGATTTTTTTTTCTAAATGTAATGAATGTTTCTTCGTAACAGCTTCACTCAGTGTCAGCATTTGGTCTTGGATTCTCTCCACACAAACATAGCGACATGTTTTTCCTGACAGTGCAGCCACTTAGCATGACCTCCGCACAGTATTGGGGAAAGTGACTTGTAAGCAGCTCACAATCTAAGATCCAAATCAATCACCCCAGTGCGTAATGAGTCAATCGTAATGGCGTGAGGGTCACCTATGGTCGTGATGATGGTCCCGGCGAAGAAGAAGCCCCCGTCCAGGTCCCAGTAGCTGGAGGAGTGGGAGGCGTTTCCAATGGGGCTGACTCCGGCGTTCATGGCCTCTATGGCGTGCTGTGGGAGGAGAAAGAGAAACGTTGCTATGACTTTCAGACATTAAACATTTGTGGATTTCCCTTTTGTCTTTATTAGAATTGACAAGTAAAGGATGAGTGAAGGTCATGAGAAATGGCAGGTGACAAGTTCCTCGGAAGAAACTTCAAAATCTTGGTAAGTCCAAGACTCGAAGGTTTGGAGTCTACAGGAGCTGTTAAAGTGGAGCCATTCATTTTGGAGAAATGAGTGAAATTACAGCCAGGGGCCATAACAACACGCGACTGAACGGCATGTACAGAATGTCTCAAACCAAACGGTCATTAATATTCGTTACATTTGCTGTATTTTCCATTAATTAAAGAAAGACAGATCCATCCAAACACCTTGGCCTCCTCGCACGTGCTTCTCATAAACCCCCGTCCTTTTCGGTTTACGATTTCGCGGTGGATTACTTGTCTCGTTTCCGTCTCTGCAGGTGCCTGGTCTTATGTAAGCACCGGGACGATGAGGTAAGTGAGGGGGATCGATCGGCCGGCGCCTCCAGGGTCAGGGGTGGAGATGGAGGGGGCACAGGCAGACAGACAGAGGGGAACATGCTTGGGGAGATGTCCTGATAGCACACCCTGACAGACGGGTGCGATTACAGCTGGATCACAGACAGAGAAGAGAGGGCAAAGGAAAGACACTACTCCTCGGGGGTGGGGAGGGGGGGGCTTTTGGATCAGATGATGTAAAGTGTAAGAGTAGGTGCAAATACAACCCCAGAGCAGGAACGTAGCTTCTTTTATTTCGTGTTTTCTAGACTTTAAATGTAGTGTGAAGGCCCTAAGCTTGATTTTTATTGGTTCATTTTGGTTAAAAAAAGGGTTCACTGTAGAACTACTTCCACTGGTAAATGTATGATTCGTTCAGGTTTTGGGTTAGTCCTGTTTCTGGAGGTCAGGGAAACCGGAGTACTGCCCTAAGTCCCCTCTGAAGCGCTGCACCGCCTCCTGGATTTGTCCCTGTTTCAGAGCGTGGTGTCCTGCACTGGTCAGCCTGCCTCCTCCCCCCTCTTCCTCCTCTCCACAACAGTCTTTCACCATCTTTTGAAGAGCATAGCAGACAAATATAATCTGTCTATTCTTCTCTTAGTCTCCAGTGAACGAACATTAGTCAGAACAATCGTAGTGATAGTGTGGCTTAGCTGTGAGTCTTGCCTGGACACCTCCTCGTTTGTCCCTTTTTTTGATACGCCTCTTGTGTCGCCTCCACTGAAGCGAGGCTGCAAATCTGCGCCATCGCCCCCTTCAACCACCGACCATCACTCACACTCTCATTCTGGCCTGTTGTACATGTTTTCAGTGGTTGGGGAAACCGGAGGACCTGTCCAGGGATGGAACCCAGGACCTTCTATAGCAAAAGAGTTCTGGTTCTAACAGTACGCATAAAAGAGCCGATTCGTCATGGACGTCACAGCAGAGACTAGATGCAAGTTGGTCATTTTATACTCACTACTGCCACCTCAGGTCGTATGTGTAACTGCAGCGTCTATGTTAAGCTCGTGCATGACGGCACTTCAGACCTAAAGTAACTCCTTTGTGAGTGACAGCGCAGGATTTTAGAGGCAGTTGTGGTGAACAGGTCTGAGCTCATTCTACACATTAGGACATGGAGGAACATGTGGGAGGAGGAAAATACTTCATTTTAATATTTATAAACTCTGTATAAACTCGTGTCTTCCAAGCGTAGTTACTGCCGCTGCATTTGTGCTTCAACACATTCCTAATGCCCAGCATGTGTTAACAAAAGTTACCAGCAGAGGGCGCTGGGAGTGCGTCAGAAAATACAAAACAGGAGAAGAAAAGGTAAACAGTATGGCAACACCCACGATTGTTTTACACCACATTAACTGAAGAAGAGAAAACGAGGTAAAGCAGTGATGGTTTTGTTTGTAATTGGTTCAAGTGTGCAGTAGCGCCCCCCAGTGGTTAGCTCATGTACTGCTCTGGATAAACAAAGTGCCTGACGGAGCACACGGACAAGGGAAACTGGGCAGGGACCAGTTAGGCCAATCGTGTGGTGCGATTGTTTTGGTCCTCAGGTGATAACAAACACGAACAGAGCGGAAATATGTGAAGATGACTTTCTGTTTGTTTTGTTCTTGTCGCACTATTTGCTTGAAATAAACGAAAATGAAATGACTGAATGAAACATCAAAGTTAGAGTGTGTAAAATAATGCACATTTTGTTAGTGTGGAGGTATTTATTTTGAACATCTGGATGACGTTGGCGTCCTCTTTCCCGTTTGTAGTTAGATTTGATCAGACTCTTTTAAAACCATGTGCCAACCCAGGACAGAAGGATTCAAACCAGTCTGGAACCTTCTGTCAGCCGCCTGTTGGAACTGTGTACATATCCATAATGCATACGGATATTAAAAATGAATACATGACCATACGGGCGTGGTATGAGGAATCATTTATGAGTCATTCTCCTATTTACAGCAGGCTGAATCAAAATGTGAATGGAACATGCAGCATAAATGACTAGTCTTGTGATGAAAACGTATTATAGCTTTAATCAACATTTCGTCCCGTTATTGTTTTTAGATTTAGTCAGCAGAAAGCACAGCCCTCTTTAGAGTCAGAGTTAAGTCTCATCAGCTTTACCCAAAAATGGATTTTGGAGCTTCGTTTGTTGAGGGCGTAGGTGCTGTACCCTGAAATACCACTTGGACTTATCGTTCAATAAAATAAACAAACAAACAGAACATTTTTGGGCTCAATATTTATTGTCAGTGCATTTATCTGCACTATCGTGTAGTTCGCGCAGCGCCAATGCTAACAGTCTTTTCTTACGAAAACCAGCCTGGTTTCTTTAATTGTGACTAACCCAGCGTTATCTCAGGAGGAATATCTAGCCGTAGAAAGTGTTTAAAAATTAGAAACTAATGTGTTTAAACTGTGTTTAAAGTCCAGTGCTTTTCAATGGGAGACTAGCGGTGATATGGAGGTAGTACAGCAATGGTGGAGCAATGGCGGCCTCTAGTGGCATGGCCATAAAGCAGAGCAGCCAGTGAGCATTTATAATACTGTATCGTTTATCATGATAGTTTCCTACCTCAATATATCACACCGAAGATTTTCTTGACAGGCCTAGCTGAACAGAAGTTTTTTCATGTAAATCTATGGTGACTGATCACAAAGATCTGCAACAGGGAGAAAGCATTGGGCTCCAATAGAGCTCTCCACATAAGAACACGTGAGTGAAAAGACCAGGTGGGGAAGAGTTTAGGACAGATTCTGCGGTGTTTGAAAAAGTACGATTCTCACTGTAACATTGAAACTAGTGTTGTTGTTCTCTTGTTTCCGGCAACACAAACCTGCGCTTGTTCAAGTGCAGCTTTGAGCAAGCCAAGTTCAGCTGTAGTGACTGACTGACTGACTGACTGACTGACTGACTGACTGACTGACTGACTGACTGACTGACTGACTGACTGACTGACTGACTGACTGACTGGGTACAGTTAAAAGATGAAAAAAGGACACAACAGACTTACTGAGATGATAAAACATAGTTAACCAACGAATGAGCAAACCAAGTTCGGACGGACGGACGGACGGACACTACCATATGGGTTAAAAGATACCCATATGGTAGCGAAGTCACCATGTCACACCATTTGACAGTCCTTCACAATTGGGCCATGCTGACTGTCATCTGCAGATTAATAGATCACCAAAATAATTGTTAGTTGCAGCCCTAGAAAACACAACAGACTAACTGAGATGGTAAACATAGTTAACCAACGAATGTTATGTGCTTTTTCTTCAAGATCTAGATTGTAAAACATAGTGTCGGCTCCCACACTTTTCTAACCTGGCGGTGGACTCTGACATTCCCCTGCCTCCATCCAAACCTGTCAGGTCGAACCTCAGCCTCCTCAAACCCGCCTCAGCCTCAAAGTGCACCTCCACTGATCAATAATGCATCGCCGACTGTCGTGACACACATCCGAGTGAGACCCGTCTGCATACGCTCACGTGCGCTCCCCCCACACAACCCCCCATTACAGTAATGTTATTTCACAGCTTTCGCCGCAGTTAGCTCTGGGTGTGTGTGTGTGTGTGTGTGTGTGCGT
Source organism: Gobius niger (assembly GCF_951799975.1). Taxonomy (NCBI): domain Eukaryota; kingdom Metazoa; phylum Chordata; class Actinopteri; order Gobiiformes; family Gobiidae; genus Gobius; species Gobius niger. The sequence goes on from NC_136867.1 coordinate 218,532, forward strand.
GTGTGCGTGTGTGTGTGTGTGTGTGTGTGTGTGTGTGTGTGTAAGTGTGTGTGCGTGTGCACGTGTGTGTGTGTGGAGTCCCAACGTAGGAGCGAAGCCGTGATAACCCCGTTCTGGAGTCAAGGGGAGGCTAAAAATAGCAGCACACTATGAATATGTTTAGTATGAGCTTTTCTTTTTATACTGCATGTAAAAATGGTCATGAGATCTGGGTAGGACAAACCGAAAGGACAAGATCGCAGATACAAGCGGCCGGAATGAGTTTCCTTCGCAGGGTGGCTGGGCGCACCCTCCGAGATCGGATGAGGAGCTCAGTTACCCGGGAGGAGCTCGGAGTAGAGTCGCTGCTCCTTCACATCGAAAGGAGCCAGGGAAGGAAGACCCAGGACACGCTGGTGGGACTATGTTTCCGAGCTGGCCTGGTGTCGCCTCGGGGTCAGAACAGCTGGAGGAGGTGCGTGGATTAGGAAGTTTGGGCATCTCTGCTGGGACTGCTGCCCCCCTCAGCCTAGATATAAAGATATTGACAAATCCCTCTGACATGACCTTCAAATGATTGTAAAATACAAGACTGGAATATTTGGACTCTGTTGGACCTATTTTTGTCGCCGACACAATGTGCTCTGGCCTTACAGCGAGAAGGTCCCAGGTTTGATCCTCGGACGGGGCGTCCTGTGTGGAGTTTGCATGTTCTCCTGTGTCTGCGTAGGTTTCCTGTTTCCTCTACCACAAAAACATGCTGACCGTCACAGCGGCTCAGGACTAGCCCAACATCTGATCTGATCTACAGCTGTAAAATGAGAGTAAAAAGTTCTTCTCAAAGCTGTAACCACTAATATAGAACGATCACAATTTTGAAGTAACTTGCCCAACACTGAAGACATTAGAGTGAATTTGAGATCATTTATTAGTTTCCAGGTGACGCTGCAGGTGAAGACGTCACCTGTGGTCACTGTTGAGATTTTTAACTCATTTTCTCCTTTAACAAGTTAGTGTTAATGTTACGAAGAAAGAAGAAAAAGAAAAAGAAAAAGAAGAAGAAGAAGAAGAAGAAGAAGAAGAAGAAGAAGAAGAAGAAGAAGAAGAAGAAGAAGAAGAAGAAGAAGAAGATCTTTATTTATATTGATTATTATATATTTATATGAGACAGTTTTACATTCACTCCACACTCGGTGGTGGAAACTACGTTTGTAGCTTCAGTTTCCCCTGGGGGAGACTGACAGAAGCGCTGTAGCAGCTGCACACGTCAACGGTCCCTCTGACCACTATCCTTCATTCACACACACATCATTCATCCTGGCCTATTGCACATGTTTTTTGTGGTAGGGGAAACCGGAATACCCGGAGGAAACCTACGCAGCGCTTTATACCCCCAAAAAAGTGTGTTCATTTGAGTCAAGTTTTGTGTACAAAGGAGTCTACTGTGCAACTTCCAAAAGCAGGCACCTGTTCTGACACACCCAAAGAATCTCCAATTCCCATCCATCCATCCATCCATCCATCCATCTATCCATCCATCCATTTTCTCCCACTTGTCCGTTGCCGGGTCATGGGGGCAGTTGTTGGAGCTGCTCAAATCACATTGCACTTACGGCTCCTCCTACAGGTGGTGGGCCTACAGAAGGACGGCCTCATGATTAACCGGCCCTGTTGGTCTCTCAGAAGGGGCTTCTGAACCGCTCTTTGTCTGACCCGTCAACTAGGACCTGTTTGCCATGGGAGACCCTACAGGGGCACGAAGCCTCCGACAACAGAGCCCCAGGATCATTCGGGTGCTCAAACCGCTCCACTATGATAAAGTGGTGGTCCAATTCCTGCTTTGAAAACCTGATTTTTTGTGCAACTTCTTGTCATTTCCTTTGGCTTTAATTAGTCCACAAAAACATGTGGAAATGTCTAAGTCCTAGTTCCTGTCCTCTTCCGTTACTTTCATCACTCCAAAATGACTTGACAAACCATAAACAGCGCTCTCCCGTGCCCTCTCTTACAGTAATGCCGTTTCACAGCTTTCGGCGCAGTCAGCGACGCGTGTGCGGAATCCCAATGCAGGAGAGCAGCCCGTAAATAACCTAATTCGGGAGTCAAGGGGATCTAAAAATAGCGCCACGGTCTTTGTGAATATTTGATGCGCCCGAGGAGTTATTTTTGGCAGCACGTTTGGCACGTTGGAGCTGAGAAACGGGGAAGTTTGCTACAGGCGGTTTGGAGCGAAAACGTGATGGAAAATGGAAAAACCTCCCAGGAACTTCCAGAGCGAAATATGCTGCTTTGTCGAAATGTGACTGCTTACCGGTTTGGGCATGGGCAAAAGGAAATGACAGGCATCAGATGTTCAGTATTTGTTTGTATTTAGTGCTAAAGACTTGTGTCATTAGAACACAGTGCTGTAGCTCATTATTGGTGCTAATGTCAGGCCTCTCCTCCTTCTCTGCGTGGCCTTTATAGACCGCGCTAATGTCCTGTTGGCGGATGTTTACCCTCTCTCGCTCTCTGCATGTGTCTTCCTCCCACACCGCAGGATCCACAGCGGGAGCCCGGCCCCTCTCGTTCACCCCCCGCCTGGTCCCCCTCTCCTCCTGGGTGCAGCTGTGCCAAGTGCTCCCACACCATCATTTCGAAAAGAGACAGTGACCTGAACATCGCGAGTGGCCAGAGGACTCCCTAACTCCTGAAAGCACCGTTTCAGCAAAAAGTTTTGTCGGAACTTTTGGAGATGTTAAGTTAAGTTATACTTCATTAATCTCTGTGGAGAAATGTGTTCTCTGCATTTGACCCATCCTCAATGCTGCTTGGGCGACTCGGGGACCCATCTCCAGATGTGGAAGGCAAGGCAAGTTTATTTGTGGAGCACAATTCATACACAAGGCAATTCAAAGTGCTTCACAGTTAAAGCAGCATAAAATACAAGAAAAACAAATACAATCAATAAAAACATCAACATGAAATTAATCAATTACAGTAAGAGGCAAGAGTGTAGATAAAATACTTTGAGTTATTTGCATTTTTAAGCAATTCAGGTGGGAATTGAACCCGGGACCTTAGCTGTGAGGCACGAGCGCTAACTGTTGCGCCACCGTGCTGCCAATGTTTAAAGGAACAGGCTAGATATGTTCTTACCTGAGCTTAGACAAGTTGATACGTACCTGTCTGGTCTTTGTGCGTGCCCTCAAGACCAGACAGGTACGTATCAACTGGTCTAAGCTCAGGTAAGAACATATGGGATATTCCTTTAAAGACAATAATGCACCGAAGTGTGGAGCTGTTAGGGTCACACCATGAATCTCGAATGACAAGCAGCGACCCATAAGGGAATTCCAGTAAATACTGTTTTTACTGTTGAATCTGATGCCGGGCCAGGTGGTGGTTTCCTTTGTGGGGGACAGTGAGGACGGGACAGGAAGTAGCACCATGGTCGTGCCCTTACATTGGTGGAGTAGGCCGACTGGAACACGACGCGGAGCAGTGGTGCATAATTCAAAGTCAGTCACGCGCTGCTGGGTCACTTTCAGACGGCGACTCTTACTGTAGTTTCACGCATGAGCAACACGAGGGTCCGCTTACCCCGCACTGCAACTCACCTGGGACACTTCACCTGGGACACTTCAGTGCACTACTTGATTATATCTCCTTTTCGACACTCAAAAACTCACTTGGAGTGCAGAATTATCAGCCCGTAAGTGAGTTAAAGGGATATTTCAGGATTTTTGAGATAGGGCCTCATTTCCTAGTTATCCAGTGTTGCTCAATCAATCAATCAATCAATCAATCAATCAATCAATCAATCAATCAATCAATCAACCTTTATTTGTATAGCGCTTTACAACAGCACCCGCTGAACCAAAGTGCTTTCCATAAGTGCACTGTAATAAAAAACAATTTTAGTTTTAGTTGCTGATTTCTGGAGATATTTTTTCTGTAATTCATGCAGTTCTTATGTTTGAAGAGTTTCGTGGCGCTAGGCTAGTGCATTTCTATGGTATCAGCTAGCCTGCATTAAAAACAGTGTGACCCGCTCCACAGAGCACCTGAGGCAAATCACTTATAACACCAGACTAACCATATACATGTCTGTGTCCATAGAGTCATTTTAACCATTTTGCATTTAAAATAACTTATATTTGAGCAGCATCAGCTTCATGGTTGTATAAGCTACGCAGCGGCGGAGTGATCTGCTAGAAAATAGTCCCTCAAAATGTGTTATATATATAACACAAACATGACTCTATGGACACAGACATTTATATGGTTAGTCTGGTGTTATCAGTGATTTGCCTCAGGTGCTCTGTGGAGCGGGTCACACTGTTTTTAATGCAGGCTAGCTGATACCATAGAAATGCACAAGCCTTGCATTAGCCTAGCGCCACGAAACTCTTCAAACATAAGAACTGCATGAATTACAAAAAAAATATCTCCAGAAATCAGCAACACTCTGGATAACGAGGAAATGAGGCCCTGTGTCAAAAATCCTGAAATATCCCTTTAAGAGTCAGAAAGTTAGAAATGTTTGTTGTTTATAACTGAGTAGCATAAAACATTTTCACACCATTTAGCCTGGTGAGACCAAAATGATTCCCCTCTGTATTTTTTATACATTGGTATCCGCAAAATCAAACCGATCCCGTGCAATCAGATTAGTTTATTTGTATCACGTGTTCACGAGCAGCGTTACTCACGGGACGCGGAAGTCTCTCAATACCAAACTACAAACGGTGCACGAGAGAGGAAGAGCAAATGAGCAAAAACGCATCGACAGTCGGTGAGTTTCGTGATTCATAATTCTGCACCAATGTTAATGCAAAACCGCTAATACCACCGCATCAACGGCCCATCGTTGATTTGTTGACTCTGCTTCCTGTTTGCTTGCGTATGTACCACTGTGGGAAATGGAACTGAGGCAGCGGTGACCAGACTAACCCGCTGGCGCAGCGGTGAGTCTGGATTTTTCCAGGCTAACCATTTATTGCATAATATTTTCAGATATTTTCCTAAGAAAGCTAAAAACCTGGCCTTCATCTTCATTGTGTAGTGACCAAAACGTGTATTTCCTAATATATAGTATATCCAGTGTACAATCAGCCTGAGAATGAGTGCTGACAAAGACAAGTCCCCATAAGAAGGTGACCGGTTAAACCTCTCTGTTTTTCAGAGCACTGTATGAAGTAAAGTCACTCATCAATAAATGAGCTGAGGGGTGTCGGTGACAGCCCAGTTCCACACACAGTCAGCTGTCAACAACTACAGCCTCAAAGCCAGGCACTGTTTACAGCAGACCAAGTGCCGTCCCCAAAGACACAGCCACTCTGAAGGGAGTTGTCTCTATGGGATCTGTTCAAAGGACTGGCTGGTTTCATTTGACCCCCGACAGAACCACCCCTTTTTCTGGTACATGGGAATCATGAGATGTAATTAAAATGTGTTTATTTGCATAGAGCTCAGGCAAAAATATATACGGAAAAAGTCAAATGTATTTATTCATCAACAATGGGATTGTTAAAGGAATAGGCCACCGTTTTTCCATACTGAGATGTGTTCTTAACTGAGCTTAGACGAGTTGATGCGTACCTGTCTTTGTGCACGCGTTCAATCACGCAAAGATGTTGCTAACATTTAGCCTCTCGCAGCATATTCCTATGGACAAACAGGGGTGAAGTTAGAAGCGACCAAGCTCCTACACGTTTTCCCCATTTAAATACGGTTACGTGACACTTAACAGCTCTATACATTTGTGTATATACAAGTGTGACATCACACACAATAATAAGCTACTTCCGGGTCCACACTGTGGAGAGCTCCATAGACAAGCTCAGCAAAAATGGAAAAAATATATGATAATTAATGTCAGAAAAGCATCACAAAAGAAACACAGAAGAGCCTGTAGTTAGCTCAACAGCAGGTTTAACTCAGCTAAATCCCATTATAGTGAATAGGACACAGAAGTAGAGCGATGACATCATCACTTAACAATCCCATAGAGCAGGGGTAGGCAACGTCAGGCCTGGGGGCTTATGCAAATAAGGGATCAAATACTTGTTAAAGTACTCTAAAAATGCGAGAAATAGTGTATTTTATAGTGTATATTTTTAAATGTCCTTGCAGAACATCTCACTTGGTCATATATAATGTAAAACAGTGATTCTCAACTGGTGAGTCTGGACTCAAAAGTGGGTCGCCAGCCTTTTTTCATATATTTTCCATCGGAAACTACACAGAAACACACTGGAGTCTGTTAAAATTAATATTATTGGGTTGTTTTGATCATAATTTCAGTCTTAAAGGGACTATACGGTGTTTAAAAATGTTAAAACATTTCCTCCCCCCACATGTTCCAGCCATATCCTAATGTGTAGAATGAGCTCAGACCTGTTCACCACAACTGCCTCTAAAATAATAATACTTATACTAATTAATACAGAAGCTGCAGTTACGCTTTAAGACCTGAGGTGGCAGTAGTGAGTCACAAAATGACCAATTTGCATCTAGTCCCTTTAAAAGCAAATCTACGGCTTGTTCAATGAAAACATGTGTGGTAAATACAATATTTTATACAATATATGACAAATGACAGTTTCATTTGGGTCGCAGCTGGTTATTAAGGTAATGGCGGGACTCGGAGACAGACCACTTTAGAACTACTGATGAAAATGGTTCTTAACTGAAGCTACAATGGTGAGGTTCGGCCCTTGGTGTTTTGGCAATGATGAAAATCGGCCCTCCGTGACGCAAATGTACCTGCCTCTGCCATAGAGGATGGAGAGGCAGAAAATTGTCTGCAATTTTATTCCTTGATTTGTCCCTCAATTTGCTGTTCATGTTTCTGCCTCTCGCTGCTCTGTGCGGGAGGCGTGAAGCTAACCACAGACTGGACAGCACTTCCCGATTACGCAGAGTCTCTGGAGGAGCTGGTCACTTTCACTGTTTGTTCGTGAGTTCCGATACAGTCGTGCACGTCACATCACTACAATTAAGGATTTCCCCATTGTGCCAAAGATTGAGTGGAGCCTGAGGACTCAGCACCCGCCCACACACATGTCACATGTCGGCACATTTGGGCAGAGGCTGGGTACAAGCCCCTCTCACCGGATCCACATAAACACTGGCCCACGCACTGTCAGGACGGAGATGGTTACTGGTGCCGCATTATGACAGAGGGGAGAGCTGACTCACACACTATTCTAGTAAAGGGACACCTCTTTAGCCTCATTCTGTCGTACACACGCATACAAAGTTGCCTGATTCCACCGCTGCAAGCCTTTTGTACCAACTAGTCAACCAAAAATCATGTTCCCGTGAGCCTTTCGTAGACCCAATTTCAATAAGACACGATATGTTAAACCCCTTAAACCCTTCAGCAACTTGTTGGAGCTGGATTCGCAAACCTTTCCGACAAGGCAGTGCAATGATGAAAGAAATTCTGCACAAAGACCAAAAAGGAAGAGGAAGGACAGCACCGATCTTATTGTCCAGGCGGAACTCATGTGGGGGCACTGCGCATTAAGCCCATGTTAAAGGTTACTCTAGGTCTACTCTACCCAGTACACGTGAGGGTCCCCACTTAATAATGGACCGCAGTTGTAGTGGACGTGCACGCTGGAATACACATTACTGAAGGAACATTTTATGTGCCGCGATGACAGTAATGTGAAAATAACGCCTTTTGATGGGGTTTATTGAGTTATTTAGCGGTGCTGAGGCAAATACTAGAGGAAAGAAGCAGCTAAAACATGGACTATGAAGCTACATGCAAACGTTTGGTTAAAACCAGGTAAAGTTGTGCTAACAGCAGCAAAATGCTATCACCGGCAAAATGAACTGTTTTAACCGTGGTTTGGGCAGCCACATGTGAGCTTGGAGTCTCTCTACACCGGCTGCAGAGACTCAGCATCATGTAGAACAAAGACAGGGAGTACAGGGACAGTTTTATCCCAGTCCGCAGTTGTTGTCGCGCCATCATTTTTTACATGCATTGTTTACAGTAGTTGTTGAATGTACATGTGGTTGTATGAGTATGGTTGCCTACCTGCCACTGCAATCTAATTTACCTATGGGTACTAATGAAGAAACCTGAACCTGTTTGATGTCGTGAAATATTAAATCTTGTATGATCTGCCCGTGTTAGTGAGGGCTGGCCCAGGGCTGAGGGCAGTCCCAAAATGTGTTCTTGGACAGCCTGGAATGGCTCTGGCCTGGGCAGTGGGGATGCTCACCTAAAGGCGCCCTTGGTTTTGTAAGCCGCGATGAGAACAATGTGGACGAATGTCTTCTAGTTAAAGTTTAGTTAAAGTTGTACTAAGATTGTCAAAATACCCTTATAGAACAGCGGTATGATGTTGTGAAATATGAAATCCTTCTGACATGTTAATAGTGAGGGCTGTCCGATCAGAGGCCAGCGTCTGTTTATGTGACAGTCTAGCATGCTTTGGCCACAGCCAGAGGTCGGTGCCAAAACTTATAACTGGTCAGACTAGTTTGGCCCTGGCCTCGGCAGTTGAAAAGTTCGCCCAACAGGGTTGACCAGGCACTGGGCTGGGTAGGGCCTGCCAGTGGAACCACCTAAAAGGGAACTCTGTCCTCCTCGTCAGCTTCCTGGCCCTCAACATTAGTTTCTGCACTGGTGGATGAGCCGATATCAGGCAACGATCCCATAACGAACAAGACTCGCTAGAATGGCATTGTAGAGATGAGACAACATTTTTGTGCTCACACTAACTAGACACTGTCTTATTAAATTGTGCACACTTTGGGACAGTTTAGAACCGTCTGTTCAATGTGCACGTCCCACTTGAGTAGGTTATCACAGCATGCTGCCACCCACACGTTTATCGGATTGCGATATACTGTCTGACGAAACAGTTAGTCCCACCTCCTCTCCCCACCTACCCAAGCCGATCACCGTTGATCCATTGCTTCCAAAGCATGATCAGAATACAACGCCCTCACCGCTCATCCATTCTTCCCCACTCCCTGTCAGCGCCCCCGTGTCTCGCACTGCTGTGGGTCGTACGGTGTGACTCAGACTGACAGCACTGACGAGCTGACAGTACCCGCCGCGCTTTAGTTTGACTGGAGACATGTTGAGTGTTGACTTTGCACGGAAACCTTTTGGCGAGACGAGTCAAGGCCGACATCAGGGATCAGGACTTGGACAGGAGATGTTCATTAGTCAATTCTAAAGTAGGCAGAGATGGATAGGTTTAGACACTGCAGATGTTCTAATCGATATAAAAGTGAGTCATTTTCTTCTGCCGTTTTTTGGAAGTGATGTCATCTGGAGCTGAGCGTTGAAGTGTGGCCAGATGGCACAGGCACTTTTTTCCCCCTTTTTTTTCTCTTGCATGTAAAGCACTCTCACAAAAAGATAGGTAGTTGACAATATGTACAAAGCGATATCAAATACATATGTGCACAACAGAGGGCAATAGGAGGAGGGAAGGGGAGAATTCCTGCCTGGTGGTTGAATATGTCCTTGTCACTGGAGCGGTCAATCAGTACGTTTACATGTGAAGTCTAAGTCTAGTTTGGATTCCCATCTGTTTTTCCCCAAAATCTGTCAAACCAGTCTTGTCCCAGTCACATGACAGCCACCGAACCGAATGTCCTTCGCAGCAGCTGGAGAGTGGCGCAACTCCCGGCCAGCAGGGGGCTGATGACTATGTGCACTATTTCCGCTTGACCTTAGGCTGCTACTGTATGTTGTTGTTAGCAAGCAGTTAGCCCTGATCAGCCGAACATTTGTGTTGAAGTGTTCTAGGAGGGTTTGAGCTTAAACAGATGCTAGCACCCGTGGTTAGCAGTTAGCTAAAGGCCAACGTAATATCATACTATGCTACGATGTGCTACAGCTCTGTGTTGATGAGAATTGTGTGATAAACTATACATTCAATAAGCGCAGAAACCATCAGCCACACTTAAGCTTAAATGTAGCTGATGGTTTGAGTGACTTTAATAATGGACAAGAGCAGTTGTCCATTAGAAGTGTTCAGAGCCTGACCGACTCTGCAGTTCTATGCTGCTCCAATCCAATGGGTTTGGGCGATCCATTCCGAATAGGCGAGAGATTTGACTTTCCCTTCACCATGTGACCACACTGACTGATGGAGTCTCCTGCTCTGCCGCAGGAACCAGTCAAACGGGCCCTGTCCAGATCATTGTTGAGTCGGGTCAGATGGTTTCTGTAGATGAGCCTGGTCTGGCTTAGATTTCTCCTCAGTTTACTCCCCATCGTCATCTATCACACTTCTCGTATGTGCTAAGAGCAGATCACATGGACCTAACTTTTCAGACACGTGTTCAGTGTTACACCCGCTTTACTTTGGCTACACTGACATTGTGTGGGACTTTGACTGCAGCAGTGGTCCACACACATGGGAATATTCCGGTCATTCTGAGGAGAAACTAAAGTACAGGAGTGACATTAAAATACTGACTGTTATGTGTGACTTTGCGGCGTCTCACTCAGGACAAACGCTCATGCTGCAGTATATCTGTAAATTCTGCTCATGCCAGTCCTGCTGAAGCTCAGGTCCTTCAGTCTTATCTTTAGCTTTAGTAAATCTGCAGGTGGAAAAGATGCAAGTAAAAAAAACTGTTGTGTTTGAAATGTGGTCAAAGAGTGGTATGAAAACCTCTTTTGGAGAAAAAGTCCCTAAAGTTTAGTCATTTTGACTGCACATGCGCCCTGTGTGTACGGTATTCCTCCCATCTTTAGCCGCTGCTGTCTGCCACAAAGGAAATGACCATATTTGGATTACAGCATCATGTCGGTCACAGCCTTTCGCGTCATGACTTCATGTGTCAATATTTGTGATTGAATGAGCGCGGGAAAACTGCTGATGTGTCGCACTGTTGCAGTTACTTCTTGAACAAAACATAAAATAAGCATCACAAAAGGTAAGTTTCATCTTCTTTTTTACATTAAAAAGAAGATGAAAAAGGAACAGGCCACTGTTTTTCCACACTGAGATATGTTCTTACCTGAGTTCAGATGAGTTGATGCGTAGCTGTCTGGTCTTTGTACGCGCGCTAAGTCACGCACAACGGCCAAAGATGTTGTTAGCATTTGGCCTCTCCCAGTGTATTCCTATGGCTCTAAATGGGGTGAAGATAGAAGTGACCAAGCTCTTCCACGGGCACAAAGACCAGACAGGTACACATCAACTCGTCTAAGCTCAGGTAAGAACATATCTCAGTATGGAAGAACTGTGTACTCTCAGTCACGCAAAAAGACCAAAGATGCTGTTTGCATTTGGCTTCTCCCAGTATACTCCTATAGCTCCAAATGGGGGTGAAGTTAGAAACTACCAAGTACGTATCAACATCTAAGCTAAGGTAAGAACATATCAGTGTGGAAAAGCACGTGGCCTGTTCCTTTAAGTGCAGAAATGATCCTCTTGCTCCACACTGGTCACGTGTGTCAATGAAACATCAAATCTGACTTTAGTTGTACATATTTATGTTTCTATAATGCAGCAAATGAAAACCTGGCACACGTCGACGTATTTTGCAGGAGCTGATTCCGTAACACAAGCTTTCCACTTTTTCAGTTGCTATGACCAATGTGACATCACATGCATACCCTCTCCATAAAACGTACAAGGTTCAACGGATGCATCTTGGTTTCAGTGAAGCAGTTTGAGTATCTGCTCCTGCCCTATATTCTTCCTAAAACTGGGAATAGAAGTGAGGAAACTGCCTACCCACGCATGGTTAAAAAAAAAAGGAAACGGCGCCTGGCAGCACTATCTTTCTCAAGTATCTCGAGTGTGAGGGACGTTTTTTAGTGTTCTCTGTACGATCAGTCTCTGCCTCCCAGTTAGCCTTGTGAGACATCAACTGGAAAATGAGCCAAAGAGGTAATAGCGCCATATTCTACACCCAAGCGTTTTACAAGCACGTGGACTATAAAGAAGCCCTCGCAGTTCACCAACGTTAACACGAGAGTTACGATGAAGGGAGAAGGTCAGCAATACGCTATAAAACATGGAAACAAATTGGAAACGTGGCGGTTAACAATGGAGAGAAGTGTGATTCGGAGGACGGGAGGGTGGTCCAACGTGTCCCAGGATCAACACTGCAGGATTGAATTGAAGCTAATTTTGCAAGTCAGAGAGGCACTTCACCTCTAAGGTCAAGTCAAGTCACCTGTCACCAACAAATCGATACATGCTGCCCAAGCGTTTGCACTCTTTTCCTCGAGCATTGCATTTGTATTATATGTTTCTAAAACGGTGCGCCGGAATGAAGGAAGTTACTCTCTAAGTTACTCACTAAAACCGAAAAATCAGCTTAGAAATCTAGGAGTGATCATGGACTCAGACCTGAACTGAACAGCCACATCATTTTATCATCTGAAGAACATGACCAAGATCAGAGTGGTTTATTTGTCATTGTGCGATGTGCGTACAATGAAATTGTGTTGAGGTGTTAGATATCGTATCAAAACCAAGCTTAGAGAGACTAATCCAAGCAGGTTTGACTCCTGTAACAGCTGCTAACTGTTAGACAGCTGCAGAACATCCAGAACTAGGAAATGCCACCATATTCCTTTGGTTATGGCAGACTAGCTGGAAGTCACTGCTGCTTTCACAAATCCGAATGTTATATACTGTACTCTGCTTTCTTTCTCAACGCTTCACACAAGAAGAAACAGAGGGAGTCCCCAAAAGATGAGGACATGTCAAAGTCTGCAGGCATTGATTCACCTCAAGAGAAACTCTGAAAGCTCTTCGCCCCAGAGCAACCAACCCTTCATCGCTGCTTCACTACAGCCTGCACTCAATCACCCCCTGAAACAATGCCAGTCAGACTTTACCAGCACAAAGCTGTGATCAGTGCGGCTCTTTGCAGCGATGGCTTCAATAATCCCTCATTTCAGACCGTCCATTTCTCCTCCTCCTCCTCCTCCTCCTCACAGCTCTATGTCTGATGTTGAAATCCTCCAGTGCATTTGGAGACAGACGGATCAATGCTGCTGTCTCGGTCCCGGAGCCTTTAGTGCCTGCACCAGGGGCCCATATCAGGTGAGGCATACCTCAAGATAACGGTTTTTCTCTCACTACTTCTTCAGCCACTTTGGGCCCCGCTGCTGTAACTGTATTTGTATGAACATGTCAAGCATGGACAAAGCAGAGGCGAAACACATGTATTAGTCCACACCTGTATTTCTACCGTTTGAACAATAGAATGAAGCAGCTCTGAAGCTCCAGATCTTTGAAGTATCACACGGCTTCACTCGCCCATCCGTAGGCCGTTCACTTTTTAATGATGCGACTGAGCCACCTGCCACTGTGGGCCAACATGAGCCGCGTGTTTTTGGAGGTCGGGGAAACCGGAGTACTGCCTTCAGTCTCCTCCTATCCTCTAAAACAGTGCAGCGCCTCCTGGGTTTGTCCCTGTTTCAGAGCGTGGTGTCCTGCACTGGTCAGCTCCTCCTGCGCAGCTCCCTCCACAACAGTCTTTCACCATCTTCTGGGAAGAGCTTAGCAGCTGTTTTCTTCTCCAGTAAACGTCCATTAACCAAAACAATAGAAGGCATGTGTGGCTTAGCTGCGAGTCTTGCCCAGATACCTCCTCCTTTGTCCTTTTTTTGTTTCCTGTAGCACCTCTTGTGACGCCTCAACTGTGCTGCAGGTGTGGGGGGCTCTTGGTGCCTCTTCAGTGTTTCAGAAGAAGAAATGTGTATAGGTCTCAAATGTCTTTAGCTCATAAGCTAGCTGTTTGTTTAATTTTAAAAAGCTTCTTTCTTCAGGACCCTCATGGAACCGCCACCTTAATAATGATAATAATAATACATTTTATTTGTAACGCACTTTTCATTCAGAGAATCTCAGAGTGCAACAAGACAACACACACATTAAAAACATCAACAATTATAAGCTTTCAAGTTTTCAATGTAGCTTTAAAAAAGTCCAGGTTTTTTGTTTCCCTCAACTCCACGGGGAGGCTGTTCCAGAGCCTTGGGGCAGCAGAACAAAAGGCTCTGTCCCCCCATGGTTATATGAATTCTTGCAGGTATTGTGGAGCAATACCTGGAGCAATACCTAACGTGATGGAGGGGTTTGAGCCTGATTGATCCTGGAGCTCTGTTGTCAGACAAAGAGCGGTTCAGAAGCCTCTTATGAGAGACCAATAGGCCTGGTCAATCGTGTGGACCCACCACCTGCAGGAGGAGCCATAAGGGGCTGGTGCAATGTGATTTGGGCAGCTCCACCAGCTGCCCCCACGACCCAGCAACGGACAAGTGGAAGAAATTGGATGGATGGATGGATGGATGGATGCTTTGTTCAGGGTCGGCCCATTAGTCCCAAAATGTCCCATTGAGTAGGGGTTGAAAAATAAAAATAGGTTCAGGCAACAGTCCACTGACCTTAAGGTTAGGGCCAGTGGTTGTATATGGCTCTCTAATCCATAACACAACTGAGTTAGAGATGTCGGACTAATGGAACCTCTGCTCAAAGGGACATTTTCGGAATAATGAAGTGTCGGACTAATGGGTTGTCGGACCAATGGTATAGCACTGCTTTCTTCAGGACTTCATGGGCTCTTTGCAGTAAAAAAAAAAAATTCTAGCAAACCTCACAAAAACACGATAAAGACGTACAAAGGTATCCAGTACAACAGTTTGGAGCACAGAAACCACAAACGCAGCTCACAGAAAAAGGCAAAAAACGCTGCGGTACCAAGAGAGAGGTACTGCTTGCTACAATATACAAAATCGGGTCCAATGTCAAGAAATGTGTGAAAAATGGGGAATAATTTTGAGGAAAATGGGGAAAATTTGGGAGAAAATGTGGCAAAAATGCAGTGGAGAAAATAGTGAAAATATGTAAAAATAAGGGAAAAATGTGTTAAAAAAAAAAAAATGGTGCCTGCTTTCTATACTTTCATTTTGTCCATACCAGTAGTGCTAGTGCCTAAACTTTATTTATTTTTTATCGTGTACCCAGCCTTACCCATCCCTAAATGTTGGCCATTTCCATGTATACAGTGCCTTATCTTTATATGAAAAGACAGAATATGTTTTTCTCCTGTTTATGTCAGTAACCTACCTACCAGTAACCTACGGCAGATGCTCTAACTGACCCCCCCCCCTAGTGTAAATGCCAGTCCAGGGCCCGATCTGCAAACCCTCCGGGTAACCACCCAGGAAAGGACACGCACGCTTTCCTTATCCATATATCACTTGCTACGCATCACGCGAGCTGTTGTGGCTCATGTTTTACGATGGCCATACCGTCCCTGAAGGCATCGCTGTGCTTTTCTCTGACATTTACTGATAAACTGTCCAGCTACACGCGCCCAACCGTTAGGATTACACGAGCATCGAGAAGACCACAGTGATCTCCAACACAGAAATCCCCGGGTCGTATTGACGTGAAGAAAACCAATCTCTCCGCATATGAAATATTAGCAGATTTCTAATTTTGGGGATGCAAGTGTAGCAGCCGAAGTAAGGCGTGTAATGGGAATCTGAAATGTGGCACGTGGTCCAAAAACAGACACAGAGGGAATCGATTCTGCAAAGTCACTTTCTAAAAGCTGTGTTGGCCCAAACTGAGAGGTTTGAAACATTTTGAAACATTTCCTGTAGATCACAGACGCAAATGTGAAGGAAAAATGTGCAGTGCGTTTCTTTTCATTTGAGGTTTTCATATGGAAACAAGGCGTTAAATGCATGGAAATGGTTAAAACTGATGAAATGGAAAACGTGGATTTATTTTTGTTGATTTATAAGGCACACAGTTTTTCTGAGGGGATTATGATTTAAATTAGGTTTCAAAGAGAAAAAAAACTTAAATCAGGCAAAGAATAAGATCAGGGTCCCCAACCTTCTTTGACCCAACATCGACTTTTCAAGTGGCTAACCTCCTGAGATCTCCCAGTTCAGTGTCAACATCACAAAAGCCTGCAGTAACAAGTCCTATTAACATTCCACTTTTACAGCAAGAGGATTTGGGGAATATGAAAAGAACTCAGGAGTTGTTTTGAAGAAACTGTATCATCAGTAAAACAGATCTGTGCGTATCTTCTGTGAAAAGTGGGCGGGGCACCTGTCGCTGTAGCGTCTCTGAGTCCACACGAGTCTGATAAAACACTGCCCAGAACCAATGGCCGCAGTTCGCAGAGTTCCGTGACTATGATGCAGGGGGCCACCATTGCATTAGCTTTCCATTAGAAAGCATTGCTCTTTAGACAGGTTTTAAACAACTGTAAAGCCTGGTTTTAATGTTCTTAAACTGTCTATAGCTAGACATTCCTCCTGTGATAACGCTGGGTGAGGTGCCATTAAAGGGACCAGTCTGGTTTTCGTAAGTTACATTTTAGAAATCGTATATATTAATGAGGGCCTGACTTTGATTGACAGGCCGTTAGCATCAGAGCTATTGGTGCGGGCGCGGTTATGCCCTTTGCTTTTGCCCTTTTTAGGAACATGCTCCGTCATAGCTGGGTAGGACGAGCCTGTAAATCCACCATAGATTCCCTTTAGAACGTGTTCATTAACGCAAATGAGTGAGCAGACAATGTTTATTATTTTTTACAGTCTATGCCCCAAACAAGCTGCTCTGTGGATGAGATGATTATTTGGATTATTTGGATTAATTCACGCCATGAAATGAGCTTTGGCTTCAGTAACATGTGGAAAAGTAGTTGCAATTGTAACATCGCAAAATCCTGTCTTTTCTCTCTGGAGATTATAAAGAGTCTGAGGGCCACCAAAGAATTGGTCTCAGGGCTGCCTTTGGCCCCCGGGCCGCACTTTGGCAAAGCGGGAAAATATGTTGTCTGTAGGTGCAACTAAAGTGGAGAGAAGTGTGCACATACATCGAATCAGTGCAATCAATAAGTGAAGATTGAGCCATTGATTTGTTGCCATGGTTCCAAAAAAGCAAACAAGCGAAAACTGAAACTTGAAGAAAAAAAAAAAGTTTTTGCCTGCAGTGTCTCCTTACTTGCTTATTGATTGGAGTGCCTGGATTTGTGGTTCTTTACTCAACCACAATGATAACAATGCACATATTGTGCTTTTACACATTTGATGCATTATTCATTCACTCCATTCACCAGAGGTTCCCAACTTTTCTGTCTCGCGGACCATTTGAGTTGTTGAGTCATTTATACTCTGAGCACCTCCAGGATCTGAAGCAACCAACAAAGATTATTTAGTAAAACAAATGTGGGAATGTTTTTGAAAAAGTGGGGGGTTCCTGCTCTTGATACTTTAATTTTGTCGATACCAGTTTTACCTAAAAAAAAAAAAAAAGATTCCAGACCGGTATGGTTTAACAGTCCCCAGCCCTAGTTAACAGTGTTGTGTTCAACATGAAGCTAAATGTTCTCAAAATCAAAACTTTTACTGAAAAAACGTCATTTGAACTAACTTTGAAAAGAATTTTAAATTCAATCAGTTTAATTTGAAATAATTCCAAGCCCATACCCTGGTTGGTGAAGAGCTTCTACTGTTTCCAAAAGTCTATGTTTTAACCCGCCGTGTCTCGTCTTAAGACCCATCTCCCTGGCCTCATAGCCGGGGCCAGGTGAGTGATTCTCTCTGCATCCTCCTGAAGCACATACCGTGATAAGCGTGTCCAGCTCTTCTCGGCTCACACATGGGTGCTCCTCCAGGAAGTCGCTCTTCCTCTGGGCGATGGCCTTCTTCTGCAGCCTCTCGTGGGGCTCCTCCAGGGCGCTGAAGGCCAGACCCCCACAGACCAGGTACACCAGCACCACCACGAACACGGCCAGCACCGTCTTCCACTTCATGACCGAGTGCAGCACCGACGACGGGTCCTGGGGGTTGTCCAGGCTGGCCACCACGGAGGCCGAGCGGGACGAGATGGACAGCCGGGGTAAGGGGCAGTGGCCGCTGGACTTAGGGTCACAGCCCATGGGGTTTTGCATGGTCTGCACGCTGGCCTGGACCAGGCTGGACTTGACCGCTCCCGCCTGGGCCTTCTTCGGAGGCGCCAGGTTGGTCTGGACCGCCACTGGAAGAAAAGAGAGGGGGGGTTGACTTAGTCTGTGCCTTTGGTACTTCATGTTGTAGGTATTAAAGGAGCATAAACTTTGTAATGTTGATTGTGTTTACTTGTGCTACAGTATAACTGTAGGGTTCATTTGGTCAGACAGTAGGATTAGATTAGAAGTGACACGTCACTGCAGATGACCAAACATGTAGAGGTATCTAGTGGGTCCAGTGATAGTGCTGGGCTGGCACTTTATTAAGATGATACAAGTCCGCTGCCGTGTACAATAATATCAGCCAACCTAAAGGGATTGGAAAAGTGTTTGAACATTAAAAAAGTAATAATAATAATAATGGGACACAAAAGCATTGACTTTAGTCATTATTTATTTTAGAAACTGTTCAGATTATTTATCAATGTTAATGCTCGTTAATCACTCACTACACACTGAACTTGTCACTGTTCTTTAACCTTTTTTCCTTGCATTGTAGCCTTGTAGGGCTATGTATGACAATATTCTGATTCAAATATTATAATAGGCTATTTAGAGCTTATTGTGCTGTGGAATTACTGGGCTTCAAGGAACAGGCCACCGTTTTTCTACACTGAGATATGTTCTTACCTGAGCTTAGACGAGTTGATGAGTACCTGTCTGGTCTTTGTGCGTGCACTCAGTCACGCAAAACGACCAAAGGTGTTGTTAGCATTTGGCCTCTCCCAATGTATTCCTATAGCTTCAAACGGGGCTGAAGTTGCAAGCTACCAAGCTTTTCCACAGGCACAAAGACCAGACAGATACACATCAACTCGTCTAAGCTCAGGTAAGAACATATCTCAGTCTGGAAAAACGGTGGCCTGTTCCTTTAAGTTTGAGGTTAACAAGTTGGCGATAGGTGTGCTCGAGATGAGCCAGACGGACGCAGTTTTACAGCGACTGCAGACTCTCGGTGCCGGTTAGATTTCTGTCCGACTTGCTCCAGAGGCTCTGACGTCACGGGCACGTGGGGCACGGAAAGATGGTGAGACCCCAATGACAAACATTGTCGTTGGGGACAAACAAATACGGTAGAATATAAATGAGACCTGAAAGCTCTGTGTTATTCAGCGTTTCATTCATTCGAGCAGAGTCAGGACACTGGCTCGCGTGGGCCATGCACCGAGCACGGGGTGGCCATGGCCCCCCCTGGCCCCCATGTGCATACATCACTGGTCTCATAAAAGAAAACGATATATCAGGTGCAATAAAGAGTCATGTGCTTGAGACGGATTTGTGATTTCATTGGACTGGACTTGGACTCAAACATTGAGGAACCCGAGGTTGGCTTGACATCTGCACGGGTTGGAAGTCATCCCGTGGTTTTCAGTAAACATTCTTGTGCCTTTGCTGCGTTCTACGTTTGGCCAAAGGAACAGCCGCGTTAGCACCCCGTAAAAACATACCATCTCTGTGATGCATGACGCAGCACTTCCTCTTTAAGCCTCTGATAATGAAGTGTCCACACAGGCCTGGCCCGCTGCTGTTCGGGTTACCCTGTAGCACACTGCTAGCCTATAGCACACCGTTAGCCTATAGCACACTGTTAGCCTATAGCACACCGTTAGCCTATAGCACACTGTTAGCCTTTAGCACACCGCTACCCTATTGCACACCGTTAACCTATAGCACACCGCTAACCTATAGCACACCGATACCCTGTAGCACACCGTTAGCCTATAGCACACTGTTAGCCTATAGCACACTGTTAGCCTTTAGCACACCGCTAACCTATAGCACACTGTTAGCCTTTAGCACACCGCTAACCTATAGCACACCGATACCCTGTAGCACACCGTTAGCCTATAGCACACTGTTAGCCTATAGCACACCGTTAGCCTATAGCACACCGTTAGCCTATAGCACACTGTTAGCCTATAGCACACCGTTAGCCTATAGCACACAGCTAACCTATAGCCCACCGTTAGCCGATAGCACACCGCTACCCTATAGCACACCGCTACCCTATAGCACACCGATACCCTATAGCACACCGCTACCCTATAGCACACCGCTACCCTATAGCACACCGTTAGCCTATAGCACACCGTTAGCCTATAGCACACCGTTAGCCTATAGCACACCGTTAGCCTATAGCACGCCGTTAGCCTATAGCACGCCGTTAGCCTATAGCACACCGTTAGCCTATAGCACGCCGTTAGCCTATAGCACGCCGTTAGCCTATAGCACACCGTTAGCCTATAGCACGCCGTTAGCCTATAGCACACCGTTAGCCTATAGCACACCGTTAGCCTATAGCACACCGTTAGCCTATAGCACGCCGTTAGCCTATAGCACACCGTTAGCCTATAGCACACCGTTAGCCTATAGCACACCGTTAGCCTATAGCACACCGTTAGCCTATAGCACACCGTTAGCCTATAGCACACCGTTAGCCTATAGCACACCGTTAGCCTATAGCACACCGTTAGCCTATAGCACGCCGTTAGCCTATAGCACGCCGTTAGCCTATAGCACACCGTTAGCCTATAGCACGCCGTTAGCCTATAGCACGCCGTTAGCCTATAGCACACCGTTAGCCTATAGCACGCCGTTAGCCTATAGCACACCGTTAGCCTATAGCACACCGTTAGCCTATAGCACACTGTTAACCTATAGCACGCCGTTAGCCTATAGCACACCGTTAGCCTATAGCACATCGTTAGCCTAGCGCAGCGCGGCCCCTGCTCCTGCTGAGTCTGCACGTTCGCTATCTTTGGCACGCTAATGGGTTTTTACATAGAAAGCTGTGAGTCATGGATTAAAGTGCATATTAACATCCACATCCGTCTGTGTATTAATGGGCTGATAAGAAGGAACATTTGCACAATAGGAGAGTGCTTTGACATTTGCTTAAACAGCATCAGAAATAGGAATGACGATAACGGTGCACCAGGCCCACATGGGGACGAGTGGAAGTCAGCCGGGTCATCACTTTCTCGGGAAATGTTATTTTTGCACATTTTGGAAAGGGAGTTATTATTTGCATGTGTCCACTTTACAGCAGCAGAACAAAAAGTTACTCGATTTTTCCTCCATGTTCAGAAAACCCTATCAGCACGTGCCCCACACATTGTAACGGCCAACCCCCAACACTGTGAAGACCAGCCCAACCCATATTGGAGTGGTGCTTATTCATTTAGCTTCGCAGGCGAGAACCAAACCAGATTAATGCCTCTGC
This sequence comes from Gobius niger, assembly GCF_951799975.1. Classification (NCBI taxonomy): domain Eukaryota; kingdom Metazoa; phylum Chordata; class Actinopteri; order Gobiiformes; family Gobiidae; genus Gobius; species Gobius niger. The sequence goes on from NC_136867.1 coordinate 239,707, forward strand.
AGATCTCGGCCTGTGCTATGGCATTATCATTATTACTATATTTGTGAATGTGTACATTTGGCCCATAACACTGCAGTAGAGCTAAATTTAGACCCGCCTGTGCACTCCAGTCCTAAAGAGCTACTGAGAGCAGCACTGACTCCTCCGGTATAGGTAGTTCCATGGTGATAGTATGGTTTAATGCAGCTCTGTGCTCCAACACACACACATGATGTCATCCTCTAGTGCTATTGGTCAGCTCTGCATTGCTTATCGCTGTGAAGAAGAGATAGCCTTGATTATTAATAATGCCTCATTTATAGTGATGGGTAAACACTTGTTTCGCTCTTCCTGACGCAGATTGCTTCGAAGCACTGCGTCGGAGCCTTTTTTGTTTTTTTTTACAGCAGTTGGTCACGTGACTTATGTCTGGAAAAGGGCTTCACTCTGCGAGTCCATGTGACATAGAGGCTCACTGGCTCTGTGGCATTATTACTATAGTAATTACTACTACATAATATGTGTACAAACATATTAAACTACTAATATAGAATATATTAGAATTTTAAAGTTACTTGCCCAACACTGTTAATATAATGCTGGTCCTGTGCCGGAGCAGCAGTGGCTCCAGTGGCCCCGCCCAGTTTACCAGTTCAGCACAGACCCAACATTACAAAAAACAACAACTCTTGTTTATCAGATCATTCAGACATCAACATCAGACTGCAATAATGAAAATGCCACCGCCTGTTTGAAACTTCTATTGCACACATTGATTTTCCACTCTTGTTTATGAGTCACTATAGTAAAGTTTGTCCACAAGAGGTCAGTGTTCAAACAGAATGAAGCAGCTCAGAGGCTCCGAACCTTGCAATAGTTTTGGCCAGGAAAGCCTAGCAAGGTTTCACTTCACTCTTTGTCTGTAATGCACTTTACAAGCTTCTCAAAACACTGTGTAGGCATTAACAATTCACTCTCCACGCCAAGGAACAGCTTCAGCATATTACTGAGGTGTTTTGCTCAAGGGCACGGCGGCCTGCTCTACTTTGTGTCTGTGGATGAAAGCTCTGGTTAATCCTAAAGACTAACTGTGCGACTTCAAGCCAATGTGAATCATGAACAAATCTAAAATGTGACCCAGAAAATTATGCAAACCTTTCTCCATGTCGCCCACCCCATTGCCTTCATTACGAAGCATCCATCTGTTACCGTCAGGCTGCTCAGTTTGTTATTGTTGTGAGTAAAGGACTGACCCGTTCTCTCGGAACAATACTTCAGGACGGGGTAACCCACGTCAGCGTAATGTTCTGAGGAGATTTATCCCATTTATCCAATAACGTCAATGTAGTGCATTTATTATTCAGGTCGGTGGGGAGTCCTTGCCTCAAGTGGAGGAGTTCAAGTATCTCGGGGTCTTGTTCACGAGTGAGGGACGGATGGAGCGTGAGATGGACAGACGGATCGGTGCGGCGTCAGCAGTGATGCGGTCGCTGTATCGGTCTGTCGTGGTGAAGAGGGAGCTGAGTCGGGGCAAAGCTCTCGATTTACCGATCGATCTACGTTCCCGCCCTCACCTATGGTCATGAGATTTGGGTCATGACCGAAAGGACAAGATCGCGAATACAAGCGGCCGAAATGAGTTTCCTTCGCAGGGTGGCTGGGGGTGAGGAGCTCAGTTACCCGAGAGGAGCTCGGAGTAGAGTCGCTGCTCCTTCACGTCGAAAGGAGCAGCTGAGGTGGCTCGGGCATCTGTTCCGGATACCTCCTGGTCGCCTCCCGCGGGAGGTGTTCCAGGCATGTCCTAGTGGGACAAGGCCTCGTGGAAGACCCAGGACACGGTGGTGGGACTATGTCTCCGAGCTGGCCTGGTGTGGCCTCGGGGTCAGAACAGCTGGAGGAGGTGTGTGTGGATCGGGACGTCTGGGCATCTCTGCTGAGGCTGCTGCCCCCGCGACCCGGCCCCGGATAAAGAGGAAGAAAATGGATGGATGGAATATTATAAGTAAGGATTAAACAACGAGGAGCCGCGTTAGACGTTATAATGCACGACGCAGCGGAGTGGTTACTCCGCTGCGTCGTGCATTATAACGTCTAACGCGGCTCCTCGTTGTTTAATCCGCTTATACCAGGGTCCCACAAACATAACATTTATAATAAATGTGTTTTTCATTGACTAAACTCTCTAAATCTGCCAGACTACGGGACTATTTTGTGTGGGTTATTAGCCGGTCACTGAAGGCTGGTCTCAGAGCGAGTCATTCTCCGCAGCTATTACGAGGATCTCAGTCAGGCTCAACGACACAACATCAGCACAGAATCACAACACAACAGGACTAACCCGGAAACACTTTTCCCTGGAAGTAAACACCGATATGCGGCACTCGTGGGCAGGAGTTATTTACCTTTTACGCTGTTTAACCTGAAGCTAAAGCTAGCTAGCTCAACCAGCTCCACTGTTTATGGAAACAGCTGCGGTGGAGTCGCTCACACCTGGGCCCCCCCAACTCAAACTTTTATGTTTGACTTTACTAATCCAGACAAAGATGCTTCAATGCAGGATCATTTTATGTACGTCTGAAAATGATGAATAGCCTTAACCGTTTCCAATAGAAATGTAAAGCTCATATGTTATTAACAGTAGCTAACCTAGCTGCTCACTCTCCTCTACAAACATTTAGCAAACACTAAATCCATCTCATACGTTCCTGTCAGTCACTAATTACGCCTTTATCTGATTCAGCTGTGTCATGCGTTGCTATGGCGACGCCACAGCGGAGTGACATCCCAGTGATTTAACTACCGGACTACGTGTGCGGTTACACCAAAATAATGCACCAGCCAATCAGAGTCCAGTATTCACCCAGACCATGGTATAATAAATATTATATCAACGCTCTTAGCTCTTGTAACTATTAATATACAGTTTTTCCTGGTGTTGAAGACATGAAGCTCCTCTTATTGGAAAATGAAGAGCTCTTTTGAAACATAGTGAAAATATATAAGGCTCAGCAAGAAGTTCAGTTTGGGAAAAATTGGAATTTGAAGTTTGAAATCGGTAAGAAAATATAGCAGCGATCTGGTTAAATCGAAACAGAAATGAATGTTCTTAAGGACTCCAGTCGCAGCGTCGAAGTGATGTACGTCTAAATCACAGACACTTCCATGTTTCGGATTAGACTGAGTGTCCATCATAGGGCTGCTCTGTACGCTTGATATTTTATTTAGAAATAAATCATGTTAATGCACACTCATTGGTTTTGTATACATTATTACATTTTTCAGATCTTTGACTTCTGTGAATTTAATTTTTTGGACCTTTTGATTTGAAAAAAACCCTGCTGTACGGGATGATGGAGTATTTAGAAATGTCCACAGTAAAGCGTCTGGGAACGTTTAGTGCTGTACATCGTGAATACAAAGCCACTGCGGAGATCATACATCATAACCTCGGCCCATTAGTCATAAGTTTCCGTGCACAAATAGAATTACCGCCTCCGCTCCACGCACGCCGATAAACAGTCTGCTTTTAGCTCTGCTGTGGCTCCGTCTCCCCCTGTGAGCCCTGGCACACACATTAGCATCTGCATCACCATCAGATCACCACAGATCACGCTCCTAATGACTTCATACTTAACAGTTCCTCCACCTCTCGGTATCAGCGCTCCCAGACGCACAAGCTTTAACCATCTACATCTATCAATATGTCTTCTGCCATGAACATAAATATATTGAAATGGAATCACTGCAAAGAGACCCTTCCGTCCTCCTAAACTTACTGACCGAACAAGGACAGCACTGACCAGAAGCCTTTGATGACCCGGGATGAAGTGCAGAGAGCTACAGCTCGGGTGGGGGAAACTGTCCACAGAACAACTACTAGTCGTACACTGCACAAAACAGATACTTATGCAACCCACTGCTCAAAGAAAATTTCAGGAAAATGGTAAATGGTCTCAACTTATAAAGCGCTTTTCCACCTACATTAGGCACTCAAAGCACTTTACAGCAAGGATCCACTCACCCATTCATGCTCTCATTCATACACCAATGTACGCAGACACTGGGGGCAATGTGGGTGAAGTGTCTTGCCCAAGGACACAACAACAGTGTGCACTTTCAGGAGGTGGGATTCGAACTCCCGACCTTCCGATCATGAGACGACCCGCTCTACCACCTGCGCCACCGTCGCCAAATGGGAGAAAATTCATTCTAAACAAGGAGCACAAGACGATAGGATTTCTTCCAAAGGTTGTGACTGAGTGCTACCTGCCTCTGATGGCCTGTGCAAAGATACACATATTGTGACTTCAGCAGAAACGTGGCTTTGGCAGCTGAGGCCGTGACATCACTTTGCTGATACTGAGCCGTGCCCCGTGATTTAACTAAAGAGATTCGGAGATTCCTGGATGTCCTTGAGTCAGTCTGAATATGGGGAATGTGTGCACTAATCCTTTTACATCTGATGCAATCTAAGAGCAAAGACGGCAACTGTAAGACTAGCTAGCCTTACATGTTATGCTACACTACGCTAACCAGGAAGCAATGAAGGAGAGCAGCAGCTAGAAACAAAAGGTCAGCCCTGTGTTCCCCGGTACATGTTCCCCATCAATAGAAGTGGGGGAACATCGGTGTATTAAGATAGACACCAGCCTACTATCCTTAAAGGGGCGAGATGCAAGTTGGTCTTTTTATGCTCCCTACTGCCACCTCAGGTCTTTTGCGTAACTGCAGTCTCTATATTGCATGACGGCACTTCGGACCTGAAGTAACAGCTTTAGAGGCAGTTGTGGTGAACAGGTCTGAGCTCATTCTAATATAGGACATGGCTGGAACATGTAGGGGGAGGAAAATACTTGACATTTTTAAACTCTGTATAGTCCCTTTATGGTTACATACATAGGACCTGAGGAACATAGGACCCAGGGAACGGTGCGCACCCAAAACAAATAGCATAGGCCCACTTTAAGGGAAGGGAATCTTATTTGTATAGCGCTTGTCATATGACACAAGTTATACCCAAAGTACACATGTAAGGGAGGGGGGTTCATTCATTTGTAGCCACAGTTTTCCCTGGGGCAGACTGACAGAAGCGAGGCTGCTCACATCTGCACCTACAGTCCCTACGACCACCACCAGCCACTCACACATAGGCATTGTCACGGCAACGGTCACGTGACCTCACCCTTGACTGCATACGCGCCGCAGCAGGTGCAGTCAATGAAAAGACAATCAGCTGTGCGCCCTGAGGAAACACAAAAAAGTATGGTCTCTGGAGTACAGATGGTGCTGAACTGTGTGCGACCACTACGCAGGTGTTGTTACGTGTAAAGTTACCTCCGAAGAAACTGCCGGTAAGAGAAAGCCCTCATTCTCTGAACTGTTAGATGGACAAACTGGAGTTCAGAGGCGATCGCTCACACGTAGCGCATGAGTGTTGTGTTTAGGTTCGTGAGCGCCGTGGTTGCATTACGCGCATTACGCACGATGAACACTGAACTGAAAGAACACCAATCCATGTTATTATGGTTTCGTATGACGTATTCTCCGGTGGAGACGTGTTTTGGTTGTGTTTGGCTAAAATCAAGGAAATAATGAAAGAAAACAGGGATGGATAATCACAACACTAAAAAAGAAGGAACATATTCAATTACTTTAAATGATGTGGTTTGTGACTGTTATACAAAAGAAAAGTAAACGTTAAACAATTTGTCTAAAGAAATGTAAAACAATTCCTTTAGAACAAATCCCAGACAAAATCCTAGATTTATGCTAATGGCTTTGTAAGAGAAAATGCCTGTGATGGATTTAAGTTACCTATAGCCTTTATACAGAAAGGAGAGAGAAAAGAGAGTAAATAGCAGAAGCGAATACTAATGATTTTGTGATTCACACTTTGCTGATCTGAGTTTACAAGTTTGATCTAAGTTGTGCATTTTGTGTGTCCATTTGTTAAGGTTTTTTACCTGCTGGGGACTTCAATAAAAGAAAAGAAACAAAAAGTACGAGTGGTTTCTGTGCTTGAGTAAAGTCCTGCTGGGAGGCCTTTAACATCACCAACCCAAAGAAGTGCGGGGTTCGGCGTAGTGACTAAAAAAGGCACTTAACAGGCATTGGGTGAAGTGTCTTGCCCAAGGACACAAGGACAGTCTGCACCTGCAAGAGCCGGGATTCAAACACAATTATATTTAAGATTTAGCTAAAAGTTTTCCCCAGCTTTCTTTAGTTTGACCATTTTTGTGATGTTTAGTTTCACTTCCTTATTGGACACTGACAGGAAGTGACATAGATAGAGGCAAACCATTTTAAGCGGTTGCCGTGCCGACCATGTTATAGATCACAGACGGCATTGCATCACACAAGAGGGCGTGGCCTTGCAGAGGGTGGAGGAAGTCTATTGTGGGAAACACACATTTTCACTCTTTATAGCCATTTTCTGGCGGAATATACACATTTTTATCTCTCACAAATAAAGTCAGGTTTAAAGCTGGTCCATTTGGATGTTTTTCACAGCAGATTGTGAAAAAAGGGCAGTCGTATGGCGTTAGCATGTAGCATGATGCTAACATTCCTGGTTATTTATGCAATTATGGACTGCTGAACCACTTTGCTCCTCGTCATGTCTTTGTATCGTTATTGAGGAGAAAACTGTATTCATAATTCAGCATTTGTTAAAGTAGTTTTGGAAAGTCTTTGTTTCCCCCCTCGACTGCCTCAAACACGGCCATATATGGGCAATTTCAGAGATGCCGTCTGTATCTATGTCAATGGGAAATGAGTGTGTTGAAGATCTGCACATTTACAATATTGGGTTCGACTCCAATGTCAAGAAATGTGTGAAAAATTTGTGAAGAAATTGAGGAATATGTGGCAAAAATCGAGAAAGAAAAGGCTGTATTTGAGCTGGAACAGCCGAGTCACTTCCTTTAATGCTGTCTCTGTACCAACAAAACTTCCATTTTGTCGACACCAGTTTTACCTACACTTTTTTCCGATGCCGGTATCGTTTAACGGTATCCAGCCCTATCAAAGACTCACCATCTCATTCTCAGACACTGGAGGCAAAGCAGGTTGTGTGTCCTGCTCATCTGCCATAGCCTCTGCATTGAAGATCGTACCGCCAACCTGACCTCAGTGTATACAACTAACAAGCAAGACGGTCTCTATGAATGAAGCGTTTTCTGTCAAAAGCATGAGGAAAAGCGTGGCTGCATTAATAGTGTCATATAGACTGTATATGACACTATATACAGTCTATATGACAAAAAGTCATATACTGCATTACTTTCGTAAGAAATCCATTTCCCTCTTCCTTCTGAAGCCACTCACACTGACGGACTGACTGTAAACAATGAAACATTTGAAACGATCTGTGGTCCAAACTCACTTAAACTTTCACACCACAAATCAAACATCCCACTTCCTCACGTGATGATGTTTCAGCATATCATAGCTTTCAGTGAGCAATGCTGTCATTGTAATGTAAGACTTTAGAATGAGATGCAGTGCAAGAAGGTCTTTTTCACAAATGTCTGCTGATATGACCACTGAAGGGGGACCTTTCTTCATTCCACTAGCCTATACCTAAAAATGCAGACATATATGGTCTTAAATTGTGAAGCAAATGAATAAACAAATGAATAATCATCATATTCCAAAGCGTATGTGACCAACCTTCTTCCGGGTCCCAGTTCACTTGTTTCCTGGGGTTTTCAATTGGGAATTTCATTGTCAATGTTGTTCCTTTTTCAGTCAGTGAAAAAAGAAAACCGAAATAAAAATCAGCAAACTCGAGTTGAATCCTCCTCTTACATCTCCAGGAAAGCCCGTAGTCTATGTTTCTGTTTAGAAACGACCCTGAATCCACATCCCCGGCTATGTCTGCGCCTCCCCGGCCCCGTTACTCCTCCTCCTCCTCTAGACGCGCCGCCGCTGCTGCTACTCAGGGACAAAACCCACTACGAGCCCTCTTTAGAGTCGCCCCCACTCTCCACTCACGCCATCGTTACGCACACGCACGTGGAACAGCGCGGGTTCGGTCCAGAAAAGCCACCCACCCACCCCTCGGAGAGCGCGCAATACCGGCAACTTTACGCGCAGACGAAGCCGCTTTCATAAAGGGAACAACGGGATGGACGCGCGCTCCTCCCAGTCACCCTCCCATCCACAACCAGTGCACCTGCCACGAGCGGGATCAGCTCAAGTTCAACAAAGGAATCGGGTTTTTGGTACTTACTGTCTGAAGGTTTCCGTGCGTAAAAAAAAGAAAAGCGAGGGTTCGGGTTATCTTGGCATTTCTGGGCAGCCGGCGATGGAGCACATGGCGCTGCGATGATGAAGAGGAGGGAGGGAGGGGGGGCAGTCAGGCTTACGGTCGGCCAGTCAGCGGCTGAGGGAGGCAATTACATCATGCTCCCGGTCGTACGGGAAGCGGAGATGCGATGTGTGCGGATTCAGTATCGACTCCGAGCGCAATACGGGACAGGAGACAGTGGGAATACAAGAATACACCAATACACACACCTCAAATAGTAGACAGTGGGACAGGTGTTTCCCAACCAGGGGTGCGGGGACACCAGGAGGTACACAGGACTTAGCTGGGGGTAGCCTACTTGGAAATATGTTGGATCTGAAATGAAGCACAATAATAATGTGCAGAGAAAGGTGTTTTGGTCAATGTCAACTCGTTTTTTTTATATTTATTTCTTTGTTTGTTCGGGACAGTGATAATGAACATACAGGGGGCTAGTGCACAGTGTTGGGTATGACGGACTACATGTGTTTAGAATACGTACGTCTTTGTGAGTAACTATATTCAGGTGCAGTTACTCTTTCATTTGAGAGTATTTAGAATACAGTTACTTTCTTAAAGGAACAGGCCGCCGTTTTTCCAAACTGAGATATGTTCTTACCTGAGCTTAGACGAGTTGATGCGTAACTGTCTGGTCTGTGTGCCCGTGGAAGAGCTTGGTTGATTCTAACTTCACCCCCGTTTGGAGCTATAGGAATACACTGGGAGAGGCTTAATGCTAGCTACATCTTTGGTCGTTGTGCGTTACTGAGGGCACACACAAAGACCAGACAGGTACACATCAACTCGTCTAAGGTCCGGCAAGAACATATCTCAGTATGGAAAAAAGGTGGCCTGTTCCTTTAAAATTAGAGGGATACATTGTGGTGCTCAAACTTCATATTGCGTGATATTGAGAGGGAAAGGTTTAGTGAGCTCTGCTGTGTTTCAGGTGTGCTTTTTTGCCTTCAGTCCGAGGTTGGTTCATCCTAAAGACAGCGCTCCAAAACGCCTCCGCAGTAATGTTGTGTATGCAGTCCAGTGCAGTGAGGAGTGTAGAGACTTGTACATAGGTGAGACCAAGCAGCCTCTACACAAGCGCACGTATCAACATCGACGCCCGAGGACAGGACTCTACAGTGTTTTTACATCAGCAGAAAGACCAGGATGTCCACATACTGGACAGGGAGGTGGTTTGAGAGGGGTGTAAAGGAGGCCACCTATGTTAAAGGAACAGGCCACCGACCGTTCTTCCATACTGAGATATGTTTCTACCTGAGCTTAGATGAGTTGATGCGTACCTGTCTGGTCATTGTGCGTGTGCGCAGTCACGCAAAAAGAGCAAAGATGTTGTTGGCATTTGACCTCTCCCAATGTGTTCCTATAGCTCCAAATGGCGTGAAGTTGAATTCTCCTAAACACTGCTCATGCATGTAAACACACCCGAGTCAGTTGTCCCACACTCGCTCTCTCAATGGTACGAAACCCAAGAGCAGAGCCGAGCCAAAGGTTTAAGATTTATTTTAATTATTAAGATGTTGGAGAACCAGGGGGGAGCAGGTATCCGGTTGGAGGTCTGGGGGGGAGCAGGTAAGTATGGGCTGGGGGCCGGCTAAGCAGAGGTGTCAAGCTGGGCTGGAGGCTTGGCTGAAATCTTCAAAAAACAAAGAAAAATATCAAAAAACAGAACAGGAGCAATAGCAAAAACAGACTGAAACTAGTCTCTGGAGCCATAGTCTAAGTACCACAGTTGTAGTCTGACAAACTGGCGAGGAGTGGAAGTTGAACCGGAGTATATGAAGACTGCGTCTGAAACCATCACATTACAGCCTCTAAGCTCTAACACTAGCAACTGCTTAACCTTTCATGGGTCGACTGTTAGATCTGTGCAGTTAGGGAACTAGAGCTTCAGCTGCATTTGAACAATCCGTCCATCCTTAAACAGGGGAAAGGGAAGTGACATCACCAACAGCTGTTTTTCTTCTTCTTTAAAGTTATTGGTGGAGTGCAGGCCAAACAAAAGTGCATGTCGCCCCCTAGTGTCCAACAGCAACATAGTGTCCAAACAAAGACATTTAAGGAGAAAGTAAAATCCAAATAATCCAAACATTTCCCTTTAGTGTTATTTTATTTCAACAGCTGTTTCTTAAAGCGACAGCAGCAAATGATCCATGTGGCTTAAGTTTCTACTAAATGAAAACAAAAGCATTTAATCCGTTTCCTGAGTTTCCTCTTTAACACTGACATGTGACTGAGCTGTGGAGACGACAACATGGATTTATCACTTTATAAAGTTTATAAGTTTGGCTTGTGCAGAATCTTAATTTTTAATTATTATTATTTTTATTATTAAATGTGCTCCTGTCAATCAACAGTGGTTGCGCATGAATCACTCGAGGGTGGGGGCGAGGGGGGTGGGGGGGATTGGCGCAGTGGTTTATGGGATGGCACATACTGTAGCTCCTAATCACCAGAGGTCAGCACCAGAGTCAGCATTTCGTTGGCCGGTTGTACAAAAACAAATAAAGCACTTAATCACTTACTTACTATAATCGATAAATTGGGCAAATGGTCTCAATGTCTGATGGTGATCGCCCGAATTCAAACACTGGATGTCGAGAAGAGTCTTATTTGGGAAGTTGTGTCCTAAACTAAAAGAAAAACTGCATTTTGAAAAATATGTATGAAACCAAAATGGCCAATTTTAAAGATTGGTTTGTTTTGAAATTGAAATACTGAAGCTTTGCCAGTGTGGAGCATTGACTGTGGAGCATTGACTGTGGAGCATTGACTGTGGAGCATTGACTGTGGAGCAGTGACTGTGGAGCAGTGACTGTGGAGCATTGACTGTGGAGCAGTGACTGTGGAGCAGTGACTGTGGAGCATTGACTGTGGAGCAGTGACTGTGGAGCATTGACTGTGGAGCAGTGACTGTGGAGCAGTGACTGTGGAGCAGTGACTGTGGAGCAGTGACTGTGGAGCATTGACTGTGGAGCATTGACTGTGGTGTGGACTCAGGCACTGCTCAATTATTTACTTTGTTAAAAAACTTCCTATTTACTTTCTTTGAGGGGAGGAAATATATGCCACTAGTCTTCATCTGAGCAGATCTGGTAAGTAAAACTCATCTCCTCCTCCTCCTCCTCCTCGGGGGGCTGCGGGTTCCATTTCCTGGCTGTCCGACAGAAATGGCGAGCATAAGGTATATGCTTGTCCTTATGTTGCCTCTGCTTGCTCTGACCCGTCATTCTGTATCAGTGAAGCAGCCTGTCAGGAACAGTTTTGATTCTGTTGGACATCACAATTTAACATTTAAGAAAAGAAAAATAATAATGATAATAAATTGGAGGACTTGTAAAGTCAATTAAATGGAATAAATTAACATTGTTAATCTTGCTAGTATAGGTTTTATTAGGTAAGATTCACACACACTACTGGCTGAATGTCTAAGCAGACGTGTGTCATGTGAGAGGAAGAGGCAGCTCAGAATGAGGCTACAGCATGTTGGGCTTTCTGTGTTTTCCTCTTTGGACTGAAACAAGAGCCTTTACAGTGACCACAGAGCCGGGGCACATACGACAGGTCAATGTGGAACAGGACGGCTCAACACAGAGGGACGTGCGGCTTCTTTCACTCCACCAACAACATACACTTTATAAGCACATGTCATTATATTGACATTTCAGCTTGATCAAGAAAGATATATTTAATGAGACCATTATTTAGTAGTATTTGCATTATATTTACCATGAATTGCTCTATTTGGTCAACATGGCATGTTTACAACAAACCTCCTTAAAACAAACAAAATGGTCAGCAGGTCAGTCGCCTAATTTCTACAAAGCGTTTATTTAAAATTGGCCTGGGAGCGGTGCGGTTGGACAATGGTTAGCATTTGTGCTTCACTGCAAAAAGGTCCCGGGTTCGATTCCCACATGGACAGGGCCTTCCTGTTCTCCCTGTGTCTGCGTAGGTTTAAGATAAGATAAGATAAGAAAAGATAAGATAATCCTTTATTGATCTCACAAAGGAGAAATTCACTTGTTACAGTCGGCGTTCAAGAAGATCACTCAGAGTGAATAAAGTGCAGCTGATACAGAGATTATTGCACATGTTACTTCACAGTCTTATTGCACAGTCTGACAGCAGTGGGGATGAAGGACCTGCTCCGTCCTGCACTGAGGGTGTCTCAGTCTGCCACTGAGAGAGCTGCTCAGCTCTTCTACAGTCCCGTGCAGTGGGTGGGAGGTGTTGTCCATGATGGAGGTGAGCTTGGCTAACACCCTCCTGTCCCTCACCTCCTCCACAGAGTCCAGGGGGCAGCCCAGGACGGAGCTGGCCCTCCTGACCAGCCTGACCAGGTTTCCTCCGGGTACTCTGGTTTCCCATCCATCCATCCATCCATCCATTTTCTTCCACTTTTCCGTTTCCGGGTCGTGGGGGCATTGCACCTGCCCCTTATGGCTCCTCCTGCAGGTGGTGGGTCCACAGAAGGACGGCCTCACGATTCAAACTGGGCCTGTTGGTCTCTCATAAGGAGCTTCTGAACCGCTCTTTGTCTGACCCGTCACCTCGGGCCTGGTTGCCCTGGGAGACCCTACAGGGGCATGAAGCCCCCGACAACAGAGCTCCAGGATCATTCGGGTGCTCAAACCCCTCCACCACGTTAAGATGGCGGTTCCAGGAGGGGTACCCCGGTTTCCCCTAACACTAAAAACATGTACAATAGGCCGAGATGAACGAGAGTGTTTTTGAGAGTATCCCTACCAAATAAACCAATAAATAAAAATAAAAATGACCAAGTTATGTCAGAGATGTAATAAAGCCAACTGATTCTGTGGCTGTTTGATATTCAAAGCTCAGATGGTTGTGGTTGAGCTAATGCTAATGAGCTAATGCTATTGAGCTAATGCTAATCTAATACTTTATAAATACATTTGCATAGCTCCATTATGCTATTGAAAGCACTTAGTGTTTAAAAATGGTTTGTATTCCCATAAAGTGCAGCTCCTTCTTTACAACTATTACCATTGTACTACTACTATGATCGTTAGTACTACAGTGTTTGGGTAATGCATGGTGTGCACTTTTGGATTGGCTATACAAAAGTAATAATAATAATAATGCATTAGTCTTATTAGTCTATCGTCTTATTTCCAGACGCTCAAAGTCACTTAACAATTTCGTGCATTATTCATTAACTTCTCCTTCTTCTACTTGGAGGAGGTACTACAAGCTATTATTGAAGCCACAGCTGCCCTGGGGTAGACTGACGGAAGCGAGGCTATCAGTCTGCACCATTGGCCCCTCCGACACCACCACTCACTCACACTACAGACACCCAGGCTTTTGATTTCATGGTTTTCTCCCATCCAAGTACTGACCAGCTGAGGGATGGGGCAGAGCAAAGGCGGGAAGGGGGGGATGTTTTTTCCCTCCCCAGCAAAAACAGCAAAAATAATCACACAGATGAGAAGAACAGTAGCAAACGCAGTAAACATGAAGAAGAAATGTACTAATACCAACAACAAAAAAGGAAATACATAACTTTAAATGTGTGTGAATGTGTGAAAGAGAAAGCACTTGGAGGAGGACGGAGATATTAGCCGTTATCTTAGCGCTCTTTTAGCATCCGGGTCATTCCACAGCGTCGCGGATGTGGCGGTGAAAACAACTGCAGTGTGAGACAGCGCTTTGCAGATTCTGTACGATAAATGGACTTTTTCTCAGTAAATTATGCCTAAAAGCTGTTGTGCGGTAGGACGTTCTGTTTCCTCGGAACTACAGCGGTCAATCTTGTAATGTGAGTAAATTAGAGATTAGAATGGACGTCTGCAGATCTAAACAAAGTGTGTGGATTATGTTTTAAAGTTTAACGTAACTGTGCGTGTGGACTTTAAACATGAAATAAATTGTTTATCAAATGTTTAATGTCATGACACGTAAAATCTAAAGCCGAATAAACTAGAAAGAACATCACCGAGGAGCTTCGGAAATATTCTCTAGTCTGCATTACGATTAACTTGGATCATTTCATTCATTTTATTTATTTATTTATTTCAGGCAATGGCACAGAAAGTACAGGAGACCTATACAGTATGTAAACATTCACTGTTACTTTGTTCAAGGATTATTATACAAATGTTATATCATGGTGGCGTTACCACAGGTAACAATAACTATTACATTGTAACAAAATGTTATACTAACAATGTAAGGAGAATGAACAATATCACCGATGGTAATGGACAATATACCAACGATGGTAAGGAAACACTGAGCACTTGTTAACACTAAGAGACAGAGAACAACAGAAGTTTATATCAAGGACTCTTATCTGTATATTTTGACCAGACCTGATGTTTATATAACCGTTTAAATCGATGGACGGTTTTGCTTGTGCTGTAAGTCCAGTTTGTTCCAGAGTTTCACTCCACATACTGACACAGAAAAGTTTTGAGCTCTGGGAAATGTAAAAGATCCAAAACCTCTCAAGTTATGAGCTCGCACTGGAGTTCTGAAAAACCGTTATAGGTCAGGTAACATAAATGCATGAAATGGATTAGTGATGTGTACTCATACTTCTGTTTGTACAAACATTCATCCACACCAATTAAGTCCAATTTCTGTTTATATTGGACTTTTGCCTCAACAGGCATTTTTTATTATTGTTAGCCTGGGAATACCCATGCTGCTTTGCACTTTCCGATCATTTCAAACTGCACAGCAGCCTGGGGACTAAGGCCAAAATCTTGGGGACCAATCACAGAACGAGGAGGGAGACGATGACGCACTGTTCAATAGACGGACACTTGTAGTTTGTTTACGGATCCAAAATGAAGCAGCAGAAGCCATATTTTGATCAAGCTTTTCAAAGAAGAATGGCGTTTGGCTGACTTCATCGTCATACGTCATCGGTACAATTGTAACGACTGGCTGTGGCGACGTGCAGATGCATGATAGACATTCGTAGCACCCAATAAACAGTATGGACGATCGTAAACCACGCCTCTCCTACGAGAACATGAATGAGCCTCAGACTAAACATGACTTGTAATATTTTGGCTGGCGTTAGCCAGGCCAGGTTATTGTGATAATTAAATGACATTTAATCAACAGTTACTCACCTTAATAAATCCTCTCAAATCCAACATCATCGATCTCCCATGAGAGCGTTGTATTCACCTTCACTGGATTTGTGACGTAACGCCGTAAAGTCCTCTAGTCATTTTTAAGAAAAAGTAATAATAAATAAATGAATGAATAAATTAAACATGGGGCGGGGCTTTTTTCATTTTTTTTTAATCTAATGGCTGTACACACAAAAGAGAAATGACATGTCAGCGTAACAGAGAAAGCAGTTTTGATACAAACATAGGGTATAGACATACACATGATTAAGACAAACAGGAATGAAATCAGCGAGGGCTGAAAAAAAAGCAAAAACAGGAAGACAAACAAAACAAAAAATAAAGAAAGCACAAACCGAAGCTAAATAAAGAATATTTGTTTAAAAAAAGGTCAAATTTCAGCTAAGCTACAACTTGATATGTTACAGACCATATCTTTGGTCTTTGCAATGAACTTACACAGTTAGGGACAACCTTTCATTACACATTTCTGGTTCATTACGATTTCATCATTTTGTCACACCGTTGTCACTTTTTATGTTCAGAATTCTTCGCAGTAATAATATATTGTTCCATGTCCTTTTTAAACACAACCATCAGCAGTTTGGAGTTGGAGTATTTAGTATTTGATCTTGATAAATCATAATCTGACAGCGGGGCTGGAGTAGGCACGCATGAACGTATGAACGTAGTGACGTAGGCCCTCCTAGCAACCGGCATGGCGACGCTCAAGCTTCATCTGCTTACACGAGCTAGCTCCATTAGCCGAATGTGTGAGAAACGATAGCTGTCCGAGTGAGTGATGGTGCGGACGTGTTCAGGCTGAAGCGCGGGCCGGGGGCGGATAATCCCTGCATTTGCGCTCGCAGGCGCGGAAGATGTGCGGACAAAATGGGATGTTTTGAAGACAACATGGACTCGAGAGAACCATCTGGTGTGTCCCCACTACACTCATTCAAGTATTACGAGCTTAAGCTAGCTCTGTGGCTAACGTAAATAAGCTGTTTTTGTACGTGTTCATCCCCTCCAAATGATTTGGACAATGTCAATGACGTAAACCAAACAGTTTTACTGTTGTTGTTATTGTTGTTTGTTTATATATATATATATATATATATATATATATATATATATATATATATATATATATATATATATATATATATATATATATATATATAATTTTTGTTAGTTGGTCATCGAGAATCGGGTAAAGCCGAACTGGAGAAAATGCAGTCGGTTAAGGCAGGGGTTAAGGGGTTGATGGTGACTTCAGTTAGAGCTGACCTAAGCCCATGACAAGACTCTCCTGTTCCCTGTTTGGACCCTGGATACAGATTTCTTCCTGTATTTTACACATACTTCATATATTAGACTATGACATAAATGCGTAGGCTCACATTGCAGCAGGATCATGACATTCAGCCCATTTGCTCATTTCAAACTGTGCTTTAGTTTTGATTGTGAAAACATTTACTTTGAATTGAAGTTTGAATTTGTCTGTGTAGGAAGCGCTTCCTCTGCCTCTGGGTACAGCCTGCGTTCAAGGGGATCCGCCACACAGATTAGCCGTAAGTGCACACTTTTGTTACTTAAAGCCACACTGTGTAAGATCTCACCCAATCAGTAAAGTGAAATACAAGCATTCAGTTCATTACGGGTGCTTTTATTGGTGGAAAAATGTCTCCAAAAACATGCCGTCTTTGGTATGAATGGTCGCGCCTCTCCTCAATCATCATATTTACATGTTAGATACTGCTTGTACTACATGGCATAACTATGTGGATTAAGGCCTACCTTGTATTCCTTTGTGCCACTGCCTGAAATAAATGAATAAATGGAAAACACAGGCTTAAATACATCAGGTCCTCCTCCAAATGCTTTGTTTTGAGAACCCACCGCAAAAATGACAATGTCCCAGTCAGGCTGAGCATTATTTTATTATAAAGATTTTGTTTAGTTGATCTTGTGACAAAGCAACACAGAACAAAGGATGTTCCGCAGTGTGAATCTAACTCAAATATTTGCAATTTCTATGTACCCTGTGATGTGCTGCATCTGTTCCAGCTTTCTGTCCGCGCTCCGCCAGCAAACTCACCCAGTCCATCATCAAGGACCACATGCTCTCCCATTACAAGAAGGTTTACTCAGCCAAAGGTGCGCACGCTCTAGGTATTATGCTCTGGTGCAGTGGTTCTCAGCTGGTGTCGATTTCAGTGAATCACTACAAGCTGTGACACAAATACAAATATGAATTTATATTTATGAACAATCAAAAACTATTTACAGTTTGGTCTTGTTGTCGCCCCCATATAAAGGCCACACGCTCTATAATATCTGGTTGTTCCGCCTTTAGCTTCGATTATGGCAACATTCACTGGGGCTTTGTTTCAAGTTGTTACAGGTCGCTGCTGGTCACAGAGAGGTCAGAGAAAACATGAGAAAACAATGGAAAATACAAAGAAGCATCTAAAATATACCTCTAGAAAATAATTACAACCCTTAATAAATGATGCTCAAATGCGATTAATTAATTACAAAGGCCATAATTAACTCGATTAAAATGTTTTAATCGAGTCCCACCACTAACATAAATATAATGACAATCAATGTGAAAGTATTCTAAAAGTATTCTAAGTATTCAGAATACAGTACTCTAATAAGACAAAGTAACGGAACAAAGGCTGACTCTCACAAACTATCAGGACAAAAAATGTATCAACGGTTTTGGCAAAGGCCCGATCCACCAGTTAAGAGCCTCTGCTCCATTTATGTAACAAAAAAATGAAACAAATGTCCTGCTCTCCTGCCACAGCTGCCATTGATACCTCCGTGCCCAAAAGTCTGCTCTACAGCGTCAAGTGTGAGTACAAGTCCGTCAGGAACTCTGTGGAGGGGAGACACTCCAGGCAAAACGGCTCTTTCACCTTTGCATTTGCAGTAATGTGAGGAAGTATTGCACTGGTTCATTGTTTGTCCGTATATGTATATCAATATATCAATACATCAATATATATATATATATATATATATATTATATATATATATACGTATATATATGTGTGACGTTGTAACTTTAAGGGCTATTTTCTTCCATTGTGGCACCTTCAATATTTCCTACGGATATCAAATATCTAAACAAAATATCTAAAAATACCCTCTGAAATCAATTGTCTGTCAGTGTGAGTGATCTACAGGTATAGTTTAAGTTTGGTCGTTCACCTGCAGTGTCTCGCCTCAACACGTACGTCGCCCATTTAATAAGAACTTCTTTGTCACTCTGAATGGAAACCTGCGCTGTGCTTGTTGTTTTGCAGACAATGACCAGCTGAAGCGAGGAGGAGGAGGAGGAGGAGAAGGAAGAGGAGGAAGAGGAGGGTTACAGAACGGAGCACGGCCACAGTCGGCTCACTCGCTCTCTCAGAACAGCAGAACCTCCTGTTCCCCAGCACAGGTAGGACACAAGGACTTTATGTTCTGCATCGACTCATCGTTCCATTAATGACAGATAGACAGCACATTTTTGAGCTCAATATTTTATTAAGTAATACTTGATTTTTTTATCAAGTAGAAAATGTCCTTGAGGGGAATTCACTCACAGTGTGTAAAAACATTGACAAAGACTCTCCACAACAAACCCAAACATTGACAACATGTAGAGAGCCTGAGCTCAAACCTCTCAGTCTCAGTCCTATGTTCACATGATAACCTGTGTTCCTCTGTGATCACAGTCAGAGTGGACAGCAGAGGGCAGCAGAGTACATCATCAGAGCACTACTTTAGTAAAGCAGAAATCAAATAAACTTGATTTTACTTTGAGACCAAATGTCTTTTTTGAAATGAAATGAATGAACAAGGTTCAATTCCAAAGCAAAGGACAGAAATGAGTTTATGGAAGAAATCAAAGAGTACATCAAAATAGTGTTCAGGTGTTAGTCCTGAGCCGCTGCGACTGAACTACAATGTTAAAGAAGAATGAAAAATAGACTTGGACATGATGAATAATACGGGAACGGGAAAATTATGTTTTTTGTATTTTGAATATTTGCACAAAAAAAGTTTGTTAAAACTGCACATATTTCGAGAGTTGGACATAAACCATGAACTCACTTGATTGTAAATAACACAGAGGCAGATATGATGAGATTGATCTTCTCTCCTGCTCCTTTCCATTCAGATTGTGTTGGCTTGGCAGTTTTGTTGTAATCATTTTAAATGAATGAATGAAATAGATGACGTGAAATGGCAAATTCTGCACTCATTCTTTTCCAATTCAACCCAGTCACATCTCGTTCCCAGAGCCGACTGTCCCTGCAGTACGACTGCAGCCCTTACCAGTGCTCCAGTCGCTCCATGACCTCCACCTCTCGGCCCAGCACCTCCTTCCACCCCAAAAGCACCGTGTACCCGCCCTTCAGCGGGGACTTGGGTCAGCGGAGCCTCCAGGCCTCACTCCGACAGCGCTCAGCGTGCTCCATGGGAGATCACCTGCTCAACTACAAAAGCTTCCAGGATCCGGTTCAGAAGACCTACAGCGGTGACCTGCTGCAGAAACACGCCCGCCGCTTCACCGAGGAGAAGCCCTTCACGCCCAAGACACTGAGGACGGACAAGAGCTCCTACCTGTCCAAGTACCGCTACTACAGGGCTCCGCAGAGCACTTCTCAGGACCATAAGACGCTGCTACAAAGGTCATGTCTACAACAGAAAAAAAACTTAACGCTAGCTTCTTTTGAAAGGCTGCTTATATGTCCAGGAGCAGGAACATTTGTGGGAGGATGGAAGAGGATCCTTAGCCAAGGGGTTCACTTACTTATTCCTCCCTGTCCCGTGAATGTTTACATATCATGGCCAATAATTTAGTTTAAGCACACACTGTTTACTCATTCTTATGATTTAATATAGATCAGACCACATTATATGACCAATTTAGGCAGAAATATGAGACATTCCAAAGGGTTCACATACATTTTCCTCCCTCAGTAAAAAAATCTAAAATCTAACATAATAACTTATATAACTTAATGACATTGAAGATTTTGGCACAACTGTAATGACTTTTAATGCACCCTGTAATGTGGAACTACACATGAGCGTGGGCCGTAATCTAAAGTGAGACGCTATGTACACCTGTATTACACCTTTATTACACCTGTATTACACCTTTATTACACCTTTATTACACATATTTTACTCATGCTTTAACACTGTTATTAAACCTTGCACATTAATGTGTAATTACTTTCTTGCTACCTGTATTACATGTGGAACTTGCAGGCTGTAATCTTAGTGTATCTCAGTATGGATGTCGGAAAAGTATCGTTCAGGTTAGCGGTCGACTGATATATCGGCTGGTCAATATATCTGGCCGATATTTGAGGATTTTATAATATAGGCTATTGGCCGATCTACCGCCGATATCTCTGGGACCGTAAGTGCTAGAAACATGGCTTTAAAACGAGTCCTCCCACAACTTCCTAGGCCTCAGGGAAACAGAAACATTGCATTGAAAATAGGTTAGCTACAAGTATGCTAAATGTAAGTTTCACTAAAGCTCGGTCAATTTGAACATGCTGAACCTCATGAACCTCATGCTGGAGATGGCCCAGTAGTTATGTTTTTACAGGATTATAGACCAGATATAAAAATCGGCGGAAAAAATCGGTCAGAAATATCAGCCGAGATTGGCAGCCTTGGAAAAACCCATATTGGTCGACCTACAGTTCAGGTATCAGTATCGTAAACCAAGTATCGTTAAAGTACTGGTATCGCAAACAATCTAACGGTACCCAGAAGTAAAACAATTGTGCGGCAAAACTATTTTCTACAGTTGCTCCAAAAAGAAGTCTTTCTCCGCAGGCGACATTATTCCCCTTAAAATAATTGCTGCCTTTTCCATTTAGTGACCACTCATTTCATTCAATATCACAATTTATTTCTGTTCGATTGATGAAAATGTAATGATTCAATAACTCCATTTTTGTTGCTGAACAGGGCAAGTCGGCGAGAAAGCACACAGGCAGTCGACGAGCCATCTCAGGTGCGCTGGAACTTGCCGACCGTTGCGTGCTTTTGAATTTGGATGACCGTTTGTTGTTGCGCTGCCCCCAGGGCTTCACCAGGGACCAGGACCGGGACCGGGACCTGTCTGAGGGCAGCTTCAGTCACGCTCACCGGAGGGAACACCGTCGGACGCACAGGGTGTTTCCCAGGTAAGCAGGTTAATGGAACATTCGCTACAACCCAGAGATGGAACTGTTTTGTGTTTCTGTGATGCTTTATTGAACAAGATGGCCGCGTTTTTGTCACATTTTTTAAGCATTTTCATAGGTTTTGTATATTATGCTCCCTCATGCTCTCTCCTAGAGTCTCGTATGAAGGCACAAAGTCCCCTCTCTCCAACGACGTGGATGCAGAGTAAGTCCCTTGGGTCGACCTAGTGGTAGAGAGAGTGGATCGTTTTAAAGCTTCTCTCCATTTCCTAAAACAGAGAGGAAGAACTGAAATACTTGGAGTTCATCACGGCTGTGACGGATGACATTTTGTCCCGAGGATTCATCTCAGACGGGTAAGTCACGCAGAAGACACAATATATCGCAAAATCGATCTAACATGGTCGGCATGGCAACAGTTTGAAAGTGTTTTCCTCTAACTATGTCACTTCCTGTCAGTGTCCAAGAAGGAAGTGAAACTATTAACATCACAAAAATGGTAAAACTGAAGAAAACTGGGTCAAATTTTTATCAAAATCTTAAAGCAGAACTAAGTAACTCGTGCCCCTAGAGGCCATAAGCGCCACTGCAGGTGTCGTAGCAAGTTTTTTTCCTCATTAACTGTCTGTGAGAGTAAATACTACACTGACAGAAAAGACAAAGGGACAGAGGGATATTGTTCATCCACTTACACAATGGAGATCATTCATTTCACTCAAACTTGGCTGTAAATACTGTTTAAGTGGTGCTAGCCCGCAGTTAGCTTTGCCCGTTAGCCTGTTAGCTTCTTCTTCGTGATTCTATTAGTGTGTGTTGGTGTCTCCGACTCGGTGGTCAGAGACACCAAGGGGAGATGAAAGACCCCCCAATCATCCCATTAACACTTGTATTACCCCCAGAGGGACTACGGAAAGGATTTAATAAGGTAAATACTTAGCACTGCTTTAAATATAATTGTGTTAACTATGTTTTAGAAAAAATGTGTCACCACACCGTGTGACATTTTACCCAATGAATAGAATCCAACACCTATTTTATTGCTGTAAAAGACCTAATAAAATGACCAAGCGGCTCGTCTCCATGGAGATGAGGACTAAAGTCAGCCATACCTGATAGTTATATTGTTTAGGTCCTCATCCAAATCCATTCTTTGATTACACACCGCTGAAATAACATTTTCTATGCAGAGCTGGACATATGGAGCAGGTTTTATTCGAATCCAAAATGTTGTGCAATGTGCCTTTAAACAAGAAAATAGATCTCATCACACTCAAAATTAGTTAAAAAAAATGTGTTTGCTTGAAATAAGATTGTAGTTTATGTTTTTATTATTGTTATTTAAGTGTCAGGGAAATGATTTTCTCAAATCCCGGACAAATCATGAAAATCTGACTCATTTCTAGCTTACTTTTTGGCCTCGTGCTCATACTCATGTAATTGCAGTATTTGGATGACCGTTTCTTGCTTCCATTGGAGTAACATTATTAGTAGGAGTCTGTCTGTTGGCTGCTGCCCGTAGGATGAAGAAACACCCAGCAGGCAATGTTTTCCAAGACATTTTGATTGAATCAGAGAACAGTTGTTTAATTTCGATGCCAGAGGAGTGCTTCATTCTTGAATATTTCGATTACTCTGCCACCTCTGCAGACGATCGAAAAACACATAAGCTGAGAAGGAAATGGTTTGCTAGAGTTGTTTTTGTTGGTAATTGTATGTTTCTCATCCCTACAGTGTCGTTGACCGAGTCATAAATCGCCACATCGACATGAATCGTTATCTGGATGAGGTGGGTATTATTTAAAGCTACACCGCGTAGAATTTTACCCAAAAAATAACATCGAAATACAAGCATTTATTTTATGACAGATATTTTCATATAAAAGTACAAACAAACATGTGCCTTTGCTGTGAGCGGCTCAGCTCTCCTAAGACCTGACTGTAACTTTACCGGGAGTGGGTACGTCTCCAGCTCGTCTCCATGGAGATGTGACTAAAATCAGCAGGATTTGAGATGTAAATTGGTTAGGTTTTTCTTATCCAAATCCATTCTTTGGATTACCCACTGCAGTAATAGCATCTCTGGTCATTAGGAGCATGTTTTGTACTGATGGCAACAGTATAGTCAAAGATGTTACGCAGTGTGCCTTTAAGGTGACAGGCTGATGCTGCAGGTGGATTGGGAAATGGATTGGAAATTTTTTTCCGTAGATTACTTACTAACCCAAACAAATGTATTTTCATGTTGATAAAAAAATCTCTACATTTGAATATATTTTGTGGGACAAGATTACATTTTTGATAGATTAAACTTTATATATTTATTTTGCTGACATATTGGATACAGATACTTTTTCAGATGTTGGATATCTTATTCATTCTAAGTCCAACCAACTGAACCAACTGGATCCTTAAAGTGAGGATACAGATTTTGGGGCTTAAAGGAATAGGCCACCGTTTTTCCATACTGAGATTTGTTCTTACCGACAAATAAGTTACCATCAGTTTTGTAGTTCTTAGCTTTCAAATGAGGTGTTACACTGGCTTATAGGCTGTAAGCTTTTTGATTTGGGTAAAGCTGAACTGGAGAAAATGTGCTCTGTGAAGGTGGAGGTTAAGAGATTAAAAAGGTTTTAATTCTCGTTTCTATTTACTAACGCTTCATTCATTCTATTCAAGGGTAAAATGCGCCATCTACTGGAGGTCCTTCGCAAGGATCTGAAAGAACCGTGCTATTCCCCCATCAACACTTTGCATTTTGAAAGAGAGGAAAGTCCCCCGCCCAACATCCTGCTGCAAACAGCCCACTCAGAAGAGCCCAAAGAGGAGACGGGACAGTTGCATTCGCTATCAGCGGATTCTTTAGATTACGGCGACCCTGTTTTCACTTCAACTCTCACCCCCGAGTCGGCAAAGACGTTTATGGTAGGCCCGATAGATTTAAACGAGGACAAAGGAACTATATCGCCCCAGATGAGCAGGCGAGGCAGCTTTAGTGAAGCAGATCTCCATGGAAACCGGTCGAACAGCGCAGACCAAGACGACAGCAGCCAGTGGGAGGAGAGCGGCCGACTGGGGGACGACCTGCAGGACGTGGTGACAGCGCTGGAGTCTTTGAATGTTTCTGACCAATCCCACTGTGACAAGGACCAGAGGGGATCTGCAAACGCAGCTGTCAGCGAGGACGAGTTTTGATCTGAGGATTTATTGAGAATTTACGTTGTTTTTTTTGTTGTAGCTTTTGCACCAATATGGAGTTCATAGTGTGGGGTTTTGTTTAACTTTACAAATACAAATTCAATTAAATACTATTTTGGCCTTTTATATTTGGTGTTTTTTTTTCAAGCAGAGTTTTGCACACAGAAAACTAGTGTAAAGTTTGATTAAAGAAACTGTATATTTGGTTATTATAATGGGCTTAGCTGGTGCTTTTCAAAGCTTACTAGCCAGTTCATTTTTTTTACCTGCCAGTTATTTCATTTCAGGTTTTGTATATTTTTTAGTATAATAATAGAGAGAATGCACTTTGTATCATTTTTATTCTAAACAGAACCCTCAAAGTTGCGTCCTGGGTGTCGAAACACAGCGGTGTAGAACTGACACTCATGTGGCTTTTGTTGCCAAGCTGGTGCTGGTGGGGAGATGACTAGGGCTGGGTACGGTTACATTTTTTAGGGGATCTGAGTGTACTTAAACGATACTTGGTTTTCGACAACTGAACAATACTTTTTCCAATACCTATATTAAAATATTTATCGCCTAGAACCAGAAAAAAGAACAATAATGTGTTTAAGATCTGCAAAATATGAGGTTCATCTCCAATGTCAGGAAATTATGTGGGGGGAAATTGGGAAAATTTGTGGCAAAAATAATATTTTATTTGTCAATACCTGCTTTCAATACTTACATTTTTTCTATCCCGGTTGAACCTACATTATTTCCCCTGACACCATACTGTGTGTGCCCAGCTCTAGTGACGACACCTGCATACCCTCTGTGGAGCACAACAGTCTTGACTCACTGGACCACCGCAGAGACTTATTTGGGAGGGGGGAAAACGCTATGGTCCGTAGTTAGCACTGAGCTGCTGAGCCTCGGTTTGGGTCGGTCTCTGTGGTCAGGATGTGCCACAGGCCAAATGCAGCGTAAACATCAAAATAATCATTTTAGGACATTGTGTTTTGCTGTTTTCAACCTAAGCCGTACTTGAGTAAATATTTTGGGACTCCCCACCTCTGCCCATGTCCAGCAGCAGCACAGGCTGTGCAGCTGGAGGGGCTGCAGGGGGTACTGGGACTCCCCACCTCTGCCCATCTCCAGCAGCAGCACAGGCTGTGCAGCTGGAGGGGGTAATGGGACTTCGAGTTCCAGCTGTTATACTGCACAATATAGGTGATGTCATTGTCACCAAATATTGTGGATAGTAGGGTTGGGACAAAATATCGGATCGGACTTGGATCGCAATACTTTGTGCTACAATACTTTTTCAAGTATCGTAATACTTTCAATACTTTTGTTTGGAGGCATTTTTATCCTGCACTCTGTTTTGTAGTAACAGCACTTTGTTACATTATGTGTTAATATCTTTTTGATTTTTATACTGACACAACTGTCAAATGGCATTGGGTTTTAAGGTAAACATATTACAAATCATAATTACTACATAATTATTACAGTTTGAAACTGCGAGGTCCAAACTCATTCCTAGCTTTTGTCACAGCACATTTATTCACAGGGATGAGTAGCTTCTTCCCTTTGTGCACATTCAATAAAAAAAGGCTTTATAATTAGATGTATGTCCCACAAATCTTATGTCCCTTAAATCTCTGCTTCTATAATGCACCGACTCCACAATTCAAATATTATTGCATCACTATAAAGAAAGGTGACAGGCCTGTATGGGCATATTGTTGCAGCTGTTGCCCTGGCCTAGGGAAACGATCCAGCCCTGGCCTAAAGCTGAATAATGGACAGGGCCAGTCAATCACAGGGTAAACATAGTAAACAGTCAGGTCAGCGGCCGCAGCACGCCTTCTCGCATGTTCACCAGCGCACACGGAATTCCTGCTTTGTCCCTCCGCCGCGGACGCACTAGTTTAAATATCTTTGTCCTGTTTAACCCCAAAAAGCCTTTACATGAACAGCACTGACATATTTTAATAAACACCGCAGTTTCATTTAATATTACATACATTTATGTTCAGTAAATAAAGTTGCCATGTTGTAGTTTGAGTGCCGCGGATGTATCCAGCAGCACTTGTTGCGCGCTCCTGTCCCAGGAAGCACGCCTGGAACTCGGCTGAACTATCAGGGCCAGAGGCTAACATGGAGCCGTCTACTTCATGACTTCCTAACCAAAGCACACACTTTCAACACTATTTTCTGCCCCGCACCGCGTCCGAAAGAGCAGTTATGGCACTCTTCTTACACACGGAGAAGCTGGCGGGACGTCGGTAAAGCAGCCTGCAGCTCACGGTAATGTTTGGACTCGTTTTCACCTCAGAATGTAGTCGGTAAGTGATTGTTGTGTTCCCGGGGCGCCGTCTATTTGCTGGTGCTGAGTTATCGTTCATAGGTAAGTTGAGAAAAGTGACATAAGTGCTACGTTTAGCCACTTTTGGTCTGTAATGTCACACTCCTTTACACGGGCTGCTGTGTGGAGGCTATGCTACACTTGGAACACGTTGTAAAGTTCGTCAAATGAATATAAAAGTTGCCAAGAATGGTCAAAAAGAGGCATTAAAGCTTTGCCTGCTGCTCTGTGTGTCTGTATTATGGTCATCTTATGTGTTACTTTCCATGTTTCACACTTGTTTTTTAGGGTTTGACACAGACTTGAGAGGTCACTGGCCTCTGTGGGGAGTCCTCAGAACACACAAGTTAGTCTGTGTTAACTTTATAATGACATGTTACACGTGGACATGGAACAAATCACTTGATCTTGTTTGTGGGACTGGGAGAACAGCAGAATGAAGGGGGGTGTGGAGCCAAATATGTTCTCAAAACAAGTAATCCATGAAAATACTACTTTTGTGCTGATGCCTTAACCTTAATTCGACTGACAAAGCATAAAATAAAGATACAATTTTAATACTTTCCATCAAAACACATCATAGGGCTGGGCGATATATCGGTATTTAACCCCTTAACTCCCACCTGAACCGAGCACATTTTCTCCAGTTTGGCTTTACCCCAATCCAAAAGCTTCTGGGAAAAAGCTGTGAAAATAGCAACAAAACTGAGACAAAAACAATGATGGAAATGTGACAAAACAGTGAGAAAACATTGACAAAAAAGTGATGGAAAATTGGCAAAAATGTCTCAAAAATGTCACAAGAAATTGACAAAAATGTGACAAAATGTGACACAAAATGACAAAAAAGTGACAAAAATGAGTTGAATACCCAACAAAAAAATGATGGAAAAAAATCTGATGACGTGAGGAAAAAGATCCTCTCGGTTCAGGCGGGAGTTAAGAGGTTAAAATATATAGATATATTTTTAAATGAGATATGGAATTAGAACGTATCGCATATGAAGTTAACAAAAAGACACAGGTCATCTCAAGATAATAATAAAAAAAAAGTTCATCTTAAACTGAGCACTTTATTTTGTTGTGTCTTTATATATAAATGCTGCCCTCAGAAAAAGATTGACCTATTTTATTTTATAGGCTTCATTTAAATGTGCATTGTGCACATTACGGGGCTTTGTTATACAGTGTTTATGTTTATGTACATTTTATAGTGAGTTTTCTATAAAACTACTTGTATTTGGCTTTGGCTTTGACTTAACATTTCATTCCACAGCTCTCACTTTGTCTAAGGTTGGCTGTTTGAATCCAGGTGCAACAGGCCAGAGTGTACCCCCGATTCAGACTATACCCGGGGTTAATTTGATGCCCCGGGGTATATTATGGCCTGGTGGGTGGGTGGGGTTTGCAGCAGCCTCACTTCCGCAGCTGTGACCATAGTAGCTAACCACCATCAGTATGGAGTAGATGAATAATGCAATGTAAAGTGTCTTTAACCAGTGCATCGCATTGGTCAATGATTCATTGTTTGATTTAGGTTCACTATCATTGGGTAAAATTTGTGATAAAAATGATTAAATAAAAATGATTTCCTGCATGAAGCAATTCAATGGTTTCAAACAGAAATCAGAGAAAATGATTATAGTATATTATCATTTAGATGAGATTAGACCTAGCTGGGTCTGCTATTGTGTATACTAGCAACAAATAATTCTAACATCAAATATTTAGCACATTCAGAGTTTTGCTTATTATATCTAATTTGGGTTATTCATATTTTTGTTGAGATTGTGAAAAGTTAGACTATATATATATATTCTGGCCCAGAGGGGTATAGTCTAGCGTCTAGGGGTATCGTTTGGCCTAGTCCATGATTGTGGCCATACCGCCTTTGCTCTGCCCAATCCTGTCAGACCTGGGAAGCTCAGCAGGAAGGGCCTGGTCGGTACTTGGATGGGAGACCGTTTAGTAACACCAGGAAGCCTGAGCGAATGTAGTGAGTGTGTGGTTGGTGGTGGTCGGAGGGGCCGATAGCGCAGACTGGTTGCCTCGCTTCTGTCAGTCTACCCCAGGGCAGCTGTGGCTACAATAGTAGCTTACCACCACCGAGTATGGAGTGAACGAATAGTGCAATGAAAGCGTCTTTGAGTGTCCAGAAAAGCGCTATATAAAACCAATGCATTATTATTATTAATACCAGGGGTACATTAACTATACCTGGGTGAGGGTTTATTTGGCCTGTTACACCGGCCCGTGCCAGTGCAATCTGTCGTGTCCCTTGGGCAAGACACTTCACTCACATTAACTTGTGTGAATGTAGTGTATGTGTCAGTGGGAGTGGTCGGTGTTAGTCCGAGGTTCTGGTGATGCGGATTAGGAGTCTCCCTTCATTCAGTTCCCAGATGAATAGCAACAGTTGGGCTGCACTTTCAATAAAAGATAAAAGATAAAAACATAAACAGTAGCATACCACCACCGAGTATGGAGGGAATGAATGAGTCACTGTAAAGCGTCTTTCAGTGTCCAGAAAACATTATTGTTGCTTACTCAAGTGCAGAGCTTTAGGGGTTTTGTGTTCTGAATTATAATATAGTTGAAATGTAACAACTGGCTCTAATTGGGCAAAATCATTGGAATGTAGCTACGTAACATGTCCTCTTTATAATTTATCATGGCAATAATAGGGCAACACTGATGGTTACCAGGTTGGCTTGTGTTAAAGCTCAGGTACCTGATTTTTCCTGCACAAACTGACATTTATTTATTTGGCCCAAACTCTGCAGAGAAGAGTCTGAATGCAGCCGATGATGGGGCACCAGGGGAGTAACATGATGTCACCTCTGCAGGACAGCGCTTAAACTCATTTAGGCTAATCCTAACCTTAAGGACAGTGGAGTTTCCTAAAGGCGGTCTGGAGGTCTGGAGCTCCTCTGATCACGTGACGCTCCATTGGTTGCGTTTAGAATTGGAATTGTTTATGCACGTTTCACGCCCATCTTCAGCTTTGAGCGGTGACAAAGTGAAACATAAATTGCACAGATTTAGATTCTGCTTCTATTTTCCATTGCTCAATTAAAAACTTCACTTCACTTCACTTCACTTTATTTCATGTCCCCGATAGGGCAATTAGTTTTGCAGCTCAAGATACATAAAAATAGATACATAAAAACAGACTGTAGGTGAAGACAATGCAACATGGTCTGCTTTTTTGTGTTTACAACATACTCAGCTTTAATGTCGAGCTCTGGTTATTTCAAAGCCCAAAGCGCTTATTCCTTATTAAAATGTCCTCGGCTTATGAGCTTCCTGTGTGTTTGAGTAGGTCGCTTGTTGAATGGGAGGTGCCTAAGTCTCCCTCTTGTTCTTTCAGGGACCTGAAGATGAGCCTCGGTGATTGTCATGGTTTCATCTTGGACAGAGACGGCTGTAAAATGTCTTAAGCAGACCCCTCCCGAGCGAAGAGTTGAAACATGCCCCTGCCGTTTGGCCTGAAGCTCAAAAGGACTCGAAGGTATACCGTGTCAAGCAAGAGCTGCCTGGTCACCCGCATCCAGCTGCTGAATGGAGACTTTGTGGAGTTCACGCTGTCGGTGGAGAGCACGGGGCAGGAGTGTCTGGAGGCCGTGGCTCAGAGGCTGGAGCTCAGAGAGGTATGCGTGTCCCGCTGTAATGTACCAGCTGTTTTTAAAGGCAATGTAGCACACGACTGCTTCTATGAAATGTTTTTCCTCATTCACTGACTTTGACAAGGGATGGGTGTGTGGGAGTGTGTGGGAGTGTGTGGGAGTGTGTGGGAGTGTGTGGGAGTGTGTGGGAGTGTGTGGGAGTGTGTGGGAGTGTGTGGGAGTGTGTGGGAGTGTGTGGGAGTGTGTCCTCATGTGCAGCTTAAAGATACTCTAAGTGATCCCGGAGCAGAGCAGGTTTCACTACTGACACCTACTGACAAAACAAATTTAAAAAAAGCTTAGTGCAGCTTTAACGCGACCCAAGTTCAGTTGTTTGTGTAGTCTACTAACGTGAACTTGTATAGAGCAGTAAAATGATGTAGGAGTTCTATTCTTATTATTCAGCAGTAGTTTTTTTTTTAATTTCCGTTGAAATTATTTCTGTTGGGTCCAAAATCCGAATAAACTTGGTGTAAATAACCTAATGTCTTTGATCAGAGGTCACAGTTAACCCCAAAACAGCAGTTTGGTCTGAAAGCAAAGCCATCCACCCCCTGCCCCCTGCTGGCTGGGAATTGCGCAGCTCCCTTGCTGATGCATGTTCATTAATATGCATTGTTCCCACTTTATCTCTCAAATAAATTGGCATTTATTTACTTATTAAATTTAAAGGACATTTGGATCGGTGTCTGGTTTGACAGGTTTTGGGGGAAACTAATAGGAGTCGAATCTTTAGCCTAGTCGGGTTAGACTTCACATGTAAACTTAAAGCTATACCGCTTAGAATTTGACCCAGTAAATACAATACAATTGAAATACAAGCTTTCATTTTCTGACAGACATTTTCACAATTGAAAAAAAACATACATGTACGAACAAACATGTGCCTTTGCTGTGAGCGTCTCAGCTCTCTTGAGACCTGACTGTAACTTTAATGGGAGTGGGTACGTCTCCAGCTCGTTTCCATGGAGATATTGACTAAAGCAGGGTCTAGGTCCTCATCCAACACGATTCTTTGATTACCCACTGCAGTAATAGCATTTTTTGTGTTGAGCTGGTCATTAGGAGCATGTTTGTACTGATGGCAACAGTATAGTCAAAAATGTTACGCAGTGTGCCTTTAATGAATGAGGCATGTCTAATCCATGACGACATTAAACCAACCTTTTCTCTCCCTTTGACAGATCACCTTCTTCAGCCTGTGGTTCTACAATAAACAGAACCAGCAGAGATGGATGGACCTGGACAAGCCTCTGAAGAAGCAGCTGGACAAGTACGGCCTGGAGCCCACAGTTTACTTTGGAGTGGTGTTCTATGTGCCAAGTGTCACACAGCTTCAGCAGGAGATCACCAGGTACTCAGTCCCCTTTCAATACGGAACTTTATTTAGTTAGGCTGGACATGCAGAACGGAATGCTCTCTTTACTGACTTCAGTATCATTATTTTGCATAATTGTTCCATTAAAGTACGAGTATGGGTAAATGTAACAGTACCTAGCTCTAGTGACAGGCCTGCTCAGATGCTTTTGTTATGAACATGTTGTAATTATGGTTTGGATTTCCCACAGATATCAGTATTACCTGCAGCTGAAGAAGGATGTCCTGGACGGAAAGATCTCCTGCTCTTTGGACCAGGCCGTTCATTTAGCCAGCTTAGCAGTGCAGGGTGAGGAAAACCAACAACATTTGAAGTTATCTGATGTGGTAACTTTTTGTAACAGATTTACATGCTTAAATGTTTGTAACACAGTTTGTGGTGAGTTAAACAAACTAGACTACAAGTACACAACATACAACAATAAGGGTTTACAGTTGAAAAGCTGAGTGAATCTAACCCAGACTTGCCATATGATGACCATGGATAACTCGTGGTTCGATGGCCCTGTCACATTTGTCCAGTCAGAGGAATCCCAAACGCTGTTGGCAAAGTTAAATTAAGGATCTGCAGCTTAGTGACGGGGGCGTTAGCGTAGCAGAGCTGCTGAGATCACTTACTGCAAAGTCCAAGTCATTTGCTGTCATGCAGCAGGCTCCATAGGGAAGTGTCAGCCCCACAGTCTTGGCTTCTGGCTCAAAATAAAGGTGTAACTTGGTCTGGGAGAGTGCGTAGTGAAGGACAGTAGTAGCTTTAAGCACTGCCAGTGCCTGGAATACTGGGCATATCTGGAAGCACTGGCCTCCTCTAAACATATGTCTGCCATTCTGCCATTCTTCACTCCACTTCCAAGTCATTCATGATGTTTTATGTCTGTGCACAGCTGCTCTGGGAGACTTCAACAGATACGACTCCCAGGAGTTTCTTCAGAAGGTCGACCTGTTCCCAGAGGTAAGCGCCACTGCTGCACATATGGAGCTGCTGATTTATCCCAACTTTTACCTTCCAAGACTGAAGTTGTAACATGGTATTACTGTTGCTTATACTGTACATGACACAATCATTTACTTTCGAGTGCTTTATTTGGTTTCACAATGAGTCACTATTACATGTACAAGTTTCTTTTTTGTTTTCAGGACTGGATTCAGGATGAGCGTGTGCTGGAGGAAGCCACACAGAAAGTGGCTCTGCTATATCAAACATTACGGTAATGCCAACCTCGGCATGTGTGGTTTTGTCTAAGATCATTTTTGAAACGCTTTTGTCTCTGGTTGTGACATTTCAGAGGATTGTCCGCGCCAGAGGCTGAGATGTTGTACATGCAGGAAGTGGAGAAGATGGAAGGCTATGGTCAAGAAAGCTTCCAAGCAAAAGTATGATCACAGTTTAATTTCAGCTGAGAAAATAACAAGGAGAGGGACTAATGCAATCATCTTTTGAATCTCAACCAGGACAGTACCGGCGCAGATGTCTCTCTGGGGTCCTGCCTCGATGGGATCTTTGTCAAGCACAAGAACGGAAGGCCTCTTCTTCTTTTCAGGTTTGTACTTCATGTGACAGCCACATCACGCCGAGAAATGTTCTCATGTCTGTAGATTATTTACATTCATGGGTAAGGGCGATTTTTGAAATAATCATATAACAGTAAATACTAGCAATCACGGCATGCTAGTTAATCGCTGGTGTCATGATATTGAGGTCGGAGCTGCTGGGGTAACCTATCAGCAAGGGGCTGTACTTTCTTTTTTCCTGCCTTCCGCCTCCATCGTTTGATGTTTGATCAGAAAGATCAATCCTCGCTGTTTTTGGCCTGTTGGCCAATCAAAGTGGCTGCAGGAGAATCACGTTTGTCTGCGCTGCTGTGCGTTTGGTTGGATCACGGAATTTTTCATTTAATCACGGGCAGTGGTGGTTAAAAAAAAAAGCCAAAGGCTTCTATTCATTCCCAAATGCACATATATGATCTAGTTGTAACATCTCTACTGCAGGTTTATGACGTAACTATGATGCGGGTTTTCATAAAACAGGCGCTGCAGATAGTGATTCTGTGATACGGAGCTGAACAGGCTCTATGATGCAAGCGACTCATGACTCTGAGACAGAGAGTTCTTCCTCTCTATTTTTTGAGGGGCTGTGCAATATCGCCATAACGATATAATTACGATATGTCTAAACCATTTCAATATGTTCCATTCTAATTGAACACAAATTGTAAGTAACTCACAGTTTTTCAATAGACATATTTTACATCCTCGTGTCCTGAAGGGTCCCCGAGATGACGCTTTAATCCAAAGATGGTATTTTTCCATCTGTGAGACGCCTGGGACTGAAGAGTGGAGAAATGTGTCGCAAACTCGTTACAAAACTTTAGGGCTGGTTTTCTTCCATTCATGCAACGGAATAGCCAATATAGTAGCTCCTACAGACTCCAAACTTTCCGGTCTTTGGCTTACAAGATTTTAATCATTTTTTAATATCTAATTCCCAGCCTGATTTATTCAGCTTTCAACCCAAATAAATCAAGGTACAATTTGAGTTTCACTGATAATTAGCTTATTCAAAAACTAAGCAAGATATTCCAATTTCCCTCTGAAAGCACATTTATTGCTAATATGTCAACCAAATTATTAATCAGGGTCTATCCATTATGTAGATTTTTCCGCTGAAAATATCATCAATTTTGGCCATTTTTATGCACAAAATGTCTTA
Source organism: Gobius niger (assembly GCF_951799975.1). Taxonomy (NCBI): domain Eukaryota; kingdom Metazoa; phylum Chordata; class Actinopteri; order Gobiiformes; family Gobiidae; genus Gobius; species Gobius niger. The sequence goes on from NC_136867.1 coordinate 274,594, forward strand.
TTCTTAGATGAAAACATAAAATTCCAGAAAACTTCCAATACATTTTGTCCCATATTTATATGAGGAATGTTCAGTAAAAGTTTCAAATTGATATCTCTAAATATATGTTTTACCCCCATTCACTTACAGCGTCTCGCCTGTCAAAGAGACGGTGTGAATGAAATAGTTAGTGTAAAATGTTTTTGATGAAGGAATAATGGTGTGTAAGCTGATTTAGCATATGTCCTCTTCAAAATGCTTCAGATAATGAAAGGAATGGACAGACTCTGCTTTATCCTTAACATGATAGTGTGTGGACATTCCTGGCTGAGGTTGAACTGCAGGTTATCTACATACCTTTGCAATTACAAGAAACCCGCTGATGCCTGGGCCCATTGTCTCCGATGCGCATTGTTAGAATAGTTGCCGTGTGTTGACCGCATTGCATCACCTGCTTTCTCTCTCTCTCTCTCTCAGGTGGAGCGACATTAACAACATGACTCACAACAGGTCCTTCTTCGCGCTGGAGCTCTCCAACAGAGAGGAGAGTGTTCAGTTCCAAACGGTAAGTCCCAGAGCGTCTCCGCACTGTCCCCACAATGCACCTGTGTGTCTGCCGTCTGGGAATGTGCTGCTCTCATGTGCTTAGGGACTGGAGGGCACGCACTGGAATCACAAGAACACATGTGGAACAATGTACTGACACAGGACATGTTGTTTTTCATTCTGTGGAGAAAATAAAGCTCAAGATTTTTATTCTTTTTTAAAGACAATGTGTGTTTCTAGTCTATTTAAACCTAGTCCTATTGATTATTTAGACTCATATCAGACATATACATTTTATCCCTTATATTTCTATCTGTAATCCACAGCTAATCTCTAAATACATTTTGACCCTGTTTACATGCAGTGTCTTGCCATAAACTTTGCTCAAACAGCTGAGTGGTTGGTATTTACCTGTCCAACTCTATTACCTTTGTCCTTCCAGCCTGTCAGTAAGTAAGTAAGTGCTTTATTTGCCATTGTACAATTGTACAACGAAATTGCGTTCAGATGTTGGGTTAGTCCTGAGCCACTGTGGGCCAGCCTGAGCAGCATGTTTTTGGAGGTTGGCCTCAGTGCTCCTCTGAAACTGTGCAGTAATGATGTTTTCAGCTGGAGCAGAGCCTCCTCAGTGAGTATATCTATCCGCTGCTGTGGACGTTAGCTGCGTTAGCATTAGTGAGAGCATTGCAATTAGCCCATTTATTCATTATGGATCCAAGGTTATGGCTGTACTACAGAGAGGGTATGTACTTAATGATAGCGGTACTTTCCCCTGCTCTAAGGCCTCATCCACATGTAGTGGGGCATTTATAAATCCACCCTTCGTCTAGAAACAAAACTTGAGTTCACACAGCCTCCATACCTAACACAAACCGTATATGTGCTGTCTAGTACATTCATTGTTTAAATCTCCACTTTCTGCAGCACATTCATTATTTTTTTGGCATTGGTATAAACAGGGGTCCCACGTGCACTGTTAGAACTTTACAGACGTGCCTAACAATTGTGACACGACCTCACTGACCAGTGTTCGCTGACAGTAGGCTGACTGTCCTTGCACGTAATAACTCCGACAACGGCAGCAGCGAGGGCCGTTGCATTCGTCTTGCCTTTTCCTCCAGAGGATGACTTCATCTCAAAGCAAAAGTGTGTCCCGGTCTGACCCAAAACCGCTTTGGCGTCTTCAGCGAACATGTGGGATGTGGGATGGTTACTTGGTGTAAAATAGCCGAGTATAAAGTGCTCCTTTTCCTGCAGGGATCGACGTAAAGCAGGACTTGAACTAAAGCAAAAAGCGCCTGAACAATCGTTAAAACAAACACCGTTTTGAGGCTCCATGCAGTCTATGATGTATACAAGTTTCAAGTTTCAAGTTTAATGGTTTTGTATAGCCCAATATCACAACAGAAGTCGCCTCAAAGGGCTGCAACAAACATCAAGGCAATAAAACACAGCAATAAATATGACAATTAAAAGTTCAGGTGAATCCAGGCAAATATAATGTCCAAAGGTAGCGACGAGCGGCGTGGGCGTCCCCCGTCCTTAGACTCTCCAGTACGGCAAGGAAAAACTCAAAAACCCGGCAGGAGAAAAGAGAAACCTTGGGGAGAACCACAGAAGGAGATATACACAGTCCGCCATGTGACGTCAGAGGATACAGACATCTGCAGTTTTGTGTAGAATGGGTCAAATCGTAGGAAAATATCGTAGTTTTGCTACTACGTGTGGACAAGGCCTTTTCAGTTCGACTTTACAGTGCTTTTAGACTGTGATTCCCGTGTGCCACAAATATTTCTATGTCGGACTGACGTTAATCCCAATTTCTGGAATTTGCCTCAACATTGACCCAGCACGTATTTCAGATGTGAGGAATTCCAAGGTTGGTTTCATTATTGATGTCAAAAGCAGTAAATGACCTGTGTTGTTTTCACGCAGGAGGACATGGAAACCTCCAAGTACGTGTGCCGGATGTGCCTGGCCCGGCTCAAGTTCTACAAGCTGAACAAGAGCACGCTGTAAGTCCTTCCCTCGGGTGTGCCCGTGGCTGTTGTGACGTGTTACAGTGTGTGTGGTGTGTCTCTTCAGAGAGGAGCGCGAGCCACGGCCTTGTGAGGGCCCCCCCAAGTCTCTCCTCACCCTGTCCTTCCCACGCTTCCCCATGCTCTCACGGCCCTTTCTGCCGGCGGATAAAGGGTGAGCAGATGATGGCTACTGCTGTTTGTCTGCTTACGCCACAGTCCGTCCACAGAAAAGCCTCTTTTACTGTTTCAGTGTGGTTCTTCTGTCAAAGCAGCCGAAACAGATTACAGAGCTCCGTCAATGATCAGACAAAATCCTATCAACATCTCAATGGATAGTTGAGTTAATTAGGGATGCAACAATGCCTTATATTACATTGATTTGTTCAACTGAAGTCAGTAGTGGTATCGCTCCAATGCCCCAGAGCTAATGTAGATCTCAGTACACTTTTTTTACTGTTTAATTGACAGAGTTTATTGTGCTTGCCGCCAGTTCAGACTCCTCTGATGAGGCGGGGGCTCATCAATTAGCAACTGAGAACATTTTTCTTCCTATAAACGGCAAACACACAACCTCTTTGTGATGGACTTAGTGTTGGGTACATTACCGCTACAACACCAGTACTTAAACAACGAAACTAGAGCAATGTGTGGAAAATCTGCAAATCTGCAATATTCAGGTCATCTCCACTGTCAAGAAATGGAATGGGGAAAAAATTATCATTAAAAAAGGGAAAAAATTATGAAAACGTGGAAAAAATTGGGGCAAAAATAAGAATTAAATTGTGTAAAATAAATAAATGGAGAAAAATGGGGCAAAAGTGCAAATTTGAAAAAATAGGGGGAAAAATGGCAAAAAATTGGGAAATTAATGGAGAAAAAATCCATAATTTGAGCTGAAACAACCAAGTCACTTCCTTTAATTCTGTCCCTGGACCAACAGCATCAAAACTTGGATCTAAATATATAAGATTTTTATTTGGTACCTACTTTCGATACTTGAATGTTTTCCATCCCGGTCGTACCTAAACGTTTTTCCCAATACTAGACTGGTATCGTTGAACGGTACACTGCCCTAAATGGAATAGAACCCTGTAATCCTAAATGACACTGTACTGCACTTCTTGTCATTGTCATAAGGGGAACATTGTCTAACTCTTGCTCTTGCAGTTGCTGACACTAACATTTGTTTTTTGTTTTTTTAATCCATATAGCGTTAAAGATGTTATTGTATTACTTGATTAATTTTGAAATCTTCTCTCTATCCATTTAAATTGAAAAACCCTTGGCCCTGACCTAGTTTCTGCTGTTGTCTCCAGACAGACACAGCCCACTGTTGTGAACCCCGTGAGGAGGAGGTCTTCCACTCGACTCTCTCTGGTAACACGGACCATCCCTGTACTTTATGTTTTCTCTTTTTGTTTGTGCGAGAGCAGCTGAACGTCACGTGTGTGTTTGCAGCCAAAGCCCCAGGCCTACATGATGCCTCCTCCTCCGATGCACTACAATGGCCACTTCACAGAGCCCTACACCTCCTCACAGGGTAATAAACCTACCACAATGTACAATCGCGCAGCCCTCATGGTAAAGACTGGTAGTTTGATAATACCACACCTTCCACCCAGTCTGTAGAACTGTCCAGTTTAGGATTATGGTCAGGAGCCGCAGCTCAGTTTTTCCAATTTGCTGGAAAAAAATCGTTTCTGCTTGTCCAAATCAAGGTCAAAACATTATCCTCCTAACCCCATCCTGGACCGAGCACATTTTCTTCAGTTTGGCTTTACCCAAATTTAAAAGCTTATTACTTTTCTTGACCAGTGATGTAGTGTTCATGGTCCAGGAGAGCTTCTCTGTGATGTGCACACCCAGGAACCCCCACTGCAGCACCGTTGATTGTTACAGGAGCATGCTAGACCCTCGCTCTGATGGTTTCACTTTCACTGTAGTTGTATTAATACCAGGAACCCACAGTGACCTGTTTTTGTAAGTAATTTCATGTATGTAGGACTATACACTTTTATGTTCAGTTGTCATTAAATGAGATTAAAACAACCTGGTAGAAAAGAACATTTAGCAGGTCATTCTTTCAAAATGGTGTAAAACACAAGTCGTTTGTTCTGCACATTTTAAACCCATGCAAATATTTTTTATGGATTGTTGCACATTGAGATTTGTTTCTGAATTGCAATGTGGCGCTCTGAATCGTAATTGAATCCAATCATGAGATGCCCACAGATTCCCACCCCACGACAGATTTTGTGGTTGTTTTGATTACGATAATTGTCCTGCCCTAATTCCAGTTTTGGTGTTAGTGCAGTGCCCCGGTCGAGCACATCTTATCAACTGTTATTGAGCTAATCTGTCTAAATATTGACCTTTTCTCCTCAGATAACCTGTACATGAACAGTCAGAACGGCTTCTTCTACCACTCTCAGACGAGCCTAGACTGCCCCCCTCTGGAGTACGGCGGAGGAGGGGGGCGTTTGCGCAACGGCAGCGTGTACAGTGCCCACAGCACCAGCTCCTTAACCAACCCCCAGCACTACATCCAGCCTTCGCCCATGTCCTCCAACCCCTCCATCACCGGCAGCGACTACCTGCCCACGCACCGGCACAGCGCGCTCATCCCGCCCTCCTACCGCTCCACGCCCGACTACGAGACCGTCATGCGCCAAAAGAACCAGGCCATGATGCTGTCCCAGGAGCCCCGCCAGAGCCACTCCATGAGGAACCTCAACATCGGCAACTCTTACGCCTACAGCCGCCCCGACCCGCTCGTCTACAGCCAGCCCGAAATCCGAGTGGACAACCACCACCCCTACCCCTTCCACCTGGGCTCCAGCTTCCACGGCCCGTCCTCGCCCTACCCCTACCCGACGGAGAGGCGCCCTGTGGTGGGGGCTGTGAGCGTTCCCGAGCTCACCAACGTCCAGCTGCAGCAGGCCCAGGAGTATCCCGCGGCCAACATCATGAGGACGCAGGTTTACAGACCGCCTCCGCCTTACCCGTACGCTCACCCCCGCCCCGCCAACAGCACGCCAGACCTGTCTCGCCATCTGTATGTCAGCAGTAGCAACCCCGACCTGATCACCAGGAGAGTTCACCACTCTGTGCAGACGTTTCAGGAAGACAGCCTGCCTGTGGCACACTCGCTGCAGGAAGTATCAGAGCCTCTGTACTGCGGCCCCGCACACAGACCGCAGTACCACGTTTATAAGAGGAATTCCATTGAGGTCACCGCGCTGGCTCAAAGTCTGGAGGCCATGAAGGTGAAAGAGCGAGCCATGTCCAGTTCCGCTGTAGAAACCATCGCTGTGGGCATGCACCATGCTCGCTCGCACGGCTCCCAGCTCAACGTGCTCCTGGAACACTCCCAAAACGAAGAGATGAAAGAGGAGGCGCAGTACGGGCATAAGAAGTCTCTGTCCGACGCCACCATGTTGGTCCACAGCAGCGGCGAGGAAGAGGAGGACGACAGCGGGCGCCATACCCTGCACACTCAAGAGGTCCAGCCCCCGCCGGCCTACCCCATGGGCTTAGCGTCAGAGTTGACGGGAGCGCTGGTGTACAAGAGCCACCCGCCCATCCCGGAGAGAGAGGCCTGGAGCATGCCCTCGGAGGGGGAGGCGGGCGTCCCGTCTAAAGCCAAAGTGAAGAAGAGGCCGGTGTCCGAGGGCCCGCCGGGGAAGAAGGCTGCAGACGGGCTGCCTCCTGCGGTGAGTCTCTACACACTCTGCCGCCGGAGATGGAGGAAATGGATACAGAGACGATGTATAGACATCAACATTACGTGGAGGGCAGTAACCATGGCGATTATGTAAACCATAGCCACATAGCCAAACTTTTTCATACCGAAAGGTATCACAAAGTGCTTTACAGATTACAACATTTAAAACAATATGCCTGGCACACCCTCCCATCCCCCCGAATATATACAAACGTTACATACACACACTCTCAAACTTCTACCCCACCGTTTACGCACACACCCCCTCTCTCACACACACGGAATAAAACAAATAGATATACAAGGCTGGGTACAGATGGACACTAGCAGATATGTTTTAGACGCTTGACCACGACACAAAAGATACAATATGGAAAACTACGCCCTGAAAATACAGAACCTCTCTCAAACTACCTGCCATGGCTAACAGGTACTTTTGTCTTAAAAGAGCCTGCAAAGACTTGAACTAAATTCCCCCAACTTAAATTTGAGTCCCAGTGCTATTATTTGAGCTGCTGTGAAAGTGCCAGAGATGGGCTTTTCCCCTTAATGATATATTTTTTTCATTTATTCATATTTCTCTTTGCAAACAAATAATTGTCTTGGACGTAAAAAGGTCAGTGAACCTCCAATAACGCTTAGTGCACCTCACTCTGCATTTAATGGAGTTGGGGTCGGGGTCATTTATCAAGGCATGTGCTAAATAGCAGATGCAAGCTGCAAAATAAAATCTTCAATATTGTGGGGATGTTGCACTCAATTTACCATTTGATGTTGCCTTTATTACAGTATCTAATTTGTAAATAAGATTATGCTGCGCAAGCAAACAAATGCATACTGCATATGCAGTGGCAAGCATAGTTTGATAGATTCTTTCATTGATTTTGATATTGTTGCTCACGATAATAGATTGTAGCTCGGTGTCTTCAGTCCCACCTACTGCAGTCGAACAGATTAGAAACGATAGTTACCTGCGTCTGAGGCGTGGAAAGAATTGTGTAATCTCAGTTAACGTGATTGCAAAGCTGAGACTTTACCTTCAACCCCTTTATGTTTGCTCAGCAAACATCTGGGTGTTTGCTCATGGTTGGAGATGGTGTATTGTTGAAAGTCATATTTGGGAGCGATTTGATTGAACTAACACTCGATGTTACTTGTTGCTATTAACATGAGCCGCAGAAAAGCCTTCCTTTACAGTAGAAATACAGGTACATTTCAGAAAGTACCTTTAAGTGAAACACAGGTATTCGTTCTTTGAATATACACAGCGTAAAACATCCCAAGCAGAGTTTTCTCATCATGAAAATGATAAATGAACTGAAGAAAAGTGTGTCGTATTCACCAAATAGAATAATGAGTGAAGACAGTGAATACGAGCGATGGCGATATCGTCACATCCGGGGGCTGTGGTCGGTATTTTACCTTTCAAACAAATGATAAGAATCCAAAGGTTCATAAACAGGGCATTGCTTCTTTTGCGCTGTAACAGATCGATCATTTTATAAAACCATGTTAGAGGCCTGGATACATCAGCTGTTGCTGACCATTCACCAAGACATCCGGTGAAAGATGCGGAAGTAAACAAGAACAGCGATCGCTCGTATATTGTGCTGTTTGTGTCTCTATTCTAAATGAAGTTTTGAATATCTTTCTTTGGGAGCAGTTCAGTGCCGTAGGGCACAGCACTGTACAGCCTGTACCCTGTTAGTTATTACAGATGGCTGTGCTTAACCATGCCATTGGAAGATGAATATACAGATAGGCTGTGTTTGAGAAATCTGAATAATACAGCATGAAAAGGGATAAGAAGGATTCAAACATGTGTCCCCGGCCGTGTGAGAGCCAGAGTCAGTACCACCTTCTATTATGGACGTTAATGAGCAACTGTGTTTTCTGAAGGATGAAGTGACCAGTCTCTTAATGTGAAGCTTTAGAGACATGAAGCTTTGTGAAGATCCAGCACCACCTAATGTCCCACACACGGGGACACAACAAATTCAGCAGCAGTTCTGACAAACGGCAAAGTCAATTTTGAATTGCACTTAAGTTTCCCGTTTTTTCCAATTTGGTTTTGAATATCAACATTTCCCCTCATTCCAAGGGGAAATCTTACCAAAGTAAATAGGCCAACATTTTTTGCATTTGTGGCATTAAAGATTTAGTATTAAGCATTAAAATGGCATTAAAAATCATGAAATTTCACTGCCACCTGTTGTTTCAGCAAGTAAATGATACATATCTAAAAGAAAGTCTTTTGTGGAATAAGTTTGCATTATTTCACTGTTTTTATGACTAATATTTCAGTATAGGTATCAAAAGGTATTGGTATAAAGAAAACTGTACCTAATCCAGGATTTAAGACTACACGTGATTATCCTGTAGATTATTCTAATTTTGTGAATAATACTGATTTTGGGGGTGTAATGTATATTTTTCATGAAACACTTCTTGGGATGTTTTGCTTTGTGTGTATTTAAAGTACAAACATGCCGTCACAGTGTTGTTACGTCCCTGCCCATGATCAGGAGTTTACAGTGTACACAGCCCTGCAGTCTGACGTTTGCAGCGCTCACGGCCGCCGCATTAGTCACCCAAACGGGTCGGGCCACATTTCTGCGGGCCGTCCTTCCCCCCTGTCAGTGTGCACCGTGTCACTCACTCCCTGCCTTTCTGTGTGACCAGGGTATGAGGAAGGGAGGCAAGTCAGATCCCAGCAGCAAGATGGGCCCCCCACGGCCCCACCAGCACAACGGACTGAGCTTCAAGCTGGCCCACCCCCAGGAGGCCAAAGACGAGCCGGAGAGGGCGTCCAACGACCAGAGGGTAAGGCACGAGCAGGAAGTGCTGCTATGTAAACGCTGGTATTGTGCTCATCTGTTCCTCCATGCAAAAGTGTCAAACCTGCAAGACCGTCGCATGTTTACAGCCGCTGTGGAGCCACTCTTTAGAGACTTTTTTGTTTCATCTCGACACCTCTTGGAGCTTTCATTTGTGCGCAGAGTTCCCCACACCGTGAGCGTGCAATCCATTATTTAGAAAGTGTGCTGAAAGTCTCCCCCCGAGCTCACTTCTGTTGGCTGTTTGGACATACAAAACTAATTTAAGCTCCTTCCTCGTTACAGTTGTCACGGTATCGTCCATTTTAGTTTCATCATGATTTTGGTCACATTTTTGTGGCTCGATCACGGTTCAGCTACATGACCAAAACAACAGTGAAAACATGACAAACACAGCACAGGCCAAAAGTTTGGAAACGCTTTTTTAATGTGTTTTTTTTTTTCTTTCATTTCAAAACTGATTCTGACCGAAGCCGTTCATTTATGAGTGAACACGTACAGAATTCTGTTTTAATTTAAAAAAATGTTGACATAAATTGTTTGGATTCTCAAACATGTTGAAAACTCGCTCAGAAGACGACCTTATGAAGCTCATGAAGGTAAGGCCAAGAATTAAGGGCGGCAATTTTGAAGAATTTAGAACATAAAAGAAGAAGAAGATCTTTATTTATACAGCACCTTTCACAGACATGGTCACAAAGCGCTTTACATGAGACAGTTGTACATTCACTCCATACTCGGTGGTGTAAACTACGTTTGTAGCTTCAGTTTCCCCTGGGGGAGACTGACAGAAGCGCTTTGGCGACTACACACGTCTGCGCCAACCATACACTCACACACATCATTCATTCTGGCCTATTGTGCATGTTTTTATATTCAACTTCTTGACGAAGCTAGCAAGAAGTCAAGGTCAAACATAGTTGTTTGACCTGTTTTTGTTTCCTTCATAATCCCATGTGTTCATTCATAATTGTAGTGTGTTAATAATGTTGAAAATAAGGAAAAGCCAAGATAGAAAAAGTGTGTCCAAACTTTTGGCCATGTACTGTATGTGTCCCGACCAAATAAACAATAAATAAATAAATGAACAAAAACGTGATAAAAATGTGACAAAAAAGCAACTAAAGCAAATAAAGTGGGATAACAAAAAGCTTAATTTTTGAATCAGTTTTTGACACTCCTACAAAATGGCGTGTCCGGTTTGGTGTTAACTTTGACGACATGATTCAATTCAGTTTTAGACGTTTGCTAAAAACATAATTTTGTTAATAATAATAGTTAGTTAAACTATAATAATAGTTTATTTCTAGTCTTAGTAAATTTTATCCACTAAATCTAGAATTTACATTACTATTATTGTATCCAATGATATGAGGCTCTTTCCAACTATTACTACTATTTAGTCCCTTATTTTCTTTTTTAAATTTTAGGTTTATCTATCTCATTTTAGTCTGCAGGCATGTGACGTGACATTACCACTGCGATATAGTGCTTTTTCAGGAACAGTGCGGATCTTTCGGACATCAGAAGCTTACAGTTCTTCTTTGTGTATGCTGAAATGTTTCAGGTACCTCTGGTTCAGACGTCTTCGAACGTGCTCTGGGTTTAGCCGTTCGTATTTCAGTCTGAGCTTACAAATGTAATTAGATATTTGTATATGCACATCCACATACAGTAGCTCCCTTTCATGACGCTCTGGTTTGGCCTTAGGAAAATCGGGCGTGCACATTTCTCCTAATAATTAATGCTGTACAGATAGTTTACTGTAAACCATAAACAGGTGTTTCAAATCCTGAACGTCAGCGCAGCACTGGTTTATTAGAATATTTCATTATAAGGAACTCTGAGCACCTTCTTGCACAATTTATGGCCTAAGTATAAATTTATTTGAAGCAATATTCAGCCACAGTCAAATCACAGAGGTCTTCCACAGTTTAATTCATGATTTCCCTGATTCCCTTAGTTTTTTTTTTTTTTTTTAATTTGTGTTTTGTCACAATTAGATGAAAACAAAACAAAATTGAGCTCTACCGCAGAAGCCCACAACGATCCCCGTTTAGTGTCATGAGTTCAGCCAAATACTGTCTCTTGTTTGTGATCACAGACTGTGTAAATACATGTCTGTGGGCAGTACATGAATTGCAATAAAGTGTGCCGGGTGAGGTGGCTATAGCTAGCTCTGTAGTGAAGGACCCGTTTACAATGTGTAAAACTTGTAATAGTGGTTTTAGCTGCTGGTCATTTCTTGCTCCTATTAATTAACACAGATCGTAAGTTAATTATTCACTGAAATGCGAAAATGGAATGTGAAAGTCGTTTGCGCAAAGCCCCTGTTGACTCTTCACAAAAGTCCCGCCCCTTGGATACTGTTGCTAGCTTCGTCAAGAAGTTGAATTGAATACGTCATAATGAGGGAGTAGGGTTTGCAATGTTGGAAATTATCCAAGGGAATTTATGGGAATTAACACAAATGAAGGTTCTTTACAGACAGATACAAACTGAAGTACAAAAATCTGATTTGATAGTTAAACTCTGAAATATCTATCGCAGACCTCTCACCAGAGATCACAGAGATCTCACCAAAATCATTTCTGCTGTGTCTGACCCAGGGTTTTGAAGAGGACGGTGTTTTAGTTTGGGGCTGATACAAAGGAGAGCTTTTGGAAACGGAACAGACTCATTCCATGTTTGTAATGTCTATACTTTATTCATTAAGTGTGCGCAGTATTACAGCATTATGTCGTTTTAAAAGTCTATATTATTTAAGTCTGTTCTGCTGAATGCAGCTTTGTGTCAGACTCAGGCCCTGCCCAGTCCTTCTGTTGGTCAGCATCTGTCAGGGTCTGACCGGTGAATTTAACCAATCACAGTGTGATGATGAACAAAATCATTATATACAACTTTGAGGATTAAGCAGAATGTAGGTTGAACAAAGTTGTGTTATTTTAAACTTTGATGTTTTGACACGACAACATGGTCTTCACTTGGGTTGTCAATGACCAAAGACTAAAAGGGGCGTGGCACGGCGCTGACCAAACTACAACTTATCCTTATTGTGGCCATGCCGCCTTTGCTCTGCCCAATCCCGTCAGACCTGGGAAGCTCAGCAGGAAGGGCCTGGCAGGACTTGGATGGGAGACCGTTTGGGAACACCAGGAAACCTAGCGAATGTAGTGAGTGAGTGGTTGGTGGTGGTCGGAGGGGCCGATGGCGCAGACTGGTTGCCTCGCTTCCGTCAGTCTACCCCAGGGCAGCTGTGGCTACAATAGTAGCTTACCACCACCGAGTATGGAGTGAACTAATAGTGCAATGTAAAGCGTCTTTGAGTGTCCAGAAAAGCGCTATATAAAACCAATGCTTTATTATTATTATTATTATTATTAATAATAATATTTTTAATCTTATTATTGTTATTATCTGACCCAAACTGCACTCATAAGAAAAAAAACTTTGTGAGCTCTTGCTGTAATTGAAAGGGTGCATTTCTGTGTAAAAAGTCTAATCTCACCTTTAGTGTGGGCCTCCTGCTCCCTCACTCCATCATTGTCCCTGTCGTCCTCCGGGTCAAACATGGCCGTGTGACACATGTCTCTTTTTGCTGTCATGTAAACACGAGACATTTGCTTTATTATGAAATGGTCCTTTCAGGCTGTTCTTCGACTTAAGTGCTGCACGGTGTAGTGATGAATCGGTTCACATTACGTGGAGCTCCTCTTTTTCCGGAATATAAAAAAAAAGAATGAAGCGGAGAGAGACACAGCGGGTCCCGGTTTCGGTCATGTAGGACCATGGTATTAGAGGTTTAATCAACTCGGAGCCTGTAGAAGTCTGACCTATAGAAATAGAAGGTAACATCTCGAAACTGTATGTTTTTTTATAATTAAAAAACAGATATAGTGGTAATAGATGGACCTGCCACAGGCCTCTGGTGTTATGTGCCTACATTGAGAGCATCTTAATTGATGATGTGTGTATTTAGTTGACCAATGAAAACTAATTAGTCGACTTAAAGACCAAAGTCCTCACATTTCTTCTACGGGTCTGGGGTGGGACATCACTTGCTCAGTTCAATGCAAGTATTTCTGTGCATTCAGGTCTGACTTTTTACCCTTACAGTTGAATCATTAATAGCCCCATAAAAGGTCGGCGTCGTCTTAAGTTGTGATAAACTCTTGGCTGTTTGTGTATTGGTGGTTTACTGGCAGGATTGTACTAAAACAACACGGCCACAGTTTCCTGAATGCCTATTGTAAACCTGTATATGCTGCTCTGCCTGATCAAATCACTGCCAAAGATAAATAAACTAACCCTAAATCAAAGTTTTCCTCTAAATGTGCTGAAGCCTGACTGTGTTGTGCTCCTTGTTCTTCCCAGTCCAACGAATATGAGAAGCACATGGAGCAGGGCCAGGTGTTTAAGGAGTACGACGAGATCCCGAAGCGCTGGACCCCCAACGAGTGCTCCATCGCCCGGCAACCCGAGAACGAGGAGAGGAACCGCTTCCAGGACGTCCTGCCCTACGACCACAACCGTGTGGAGCTCATCCCCACCAAGGAGAACAACACGGGCTACATCAACGCCTCGCACATCAAGGTAAGGGCTGCTGAGCAAATCATTGACCCTCCTAGCACACAAGGGATAGAACCATTAAAAAACATCTACCCAATATATGCCATTTTCAAATGTGAACGTTCCCATCGTGTGCATACTGAAATCAAGTCATCAGGTGTCCACATAAATCCATGTGGACACAGGCTTCATGCTGGGGGAATGACCTGTGCACAGACATGTCATGTCAAGACGTGTGTTATTTGTTTATGAGCCCGAGCTACAAGTAAAGCAGCTTTAAACCAAAGAGATTTGTGTGTATGCAAAGAGGAGATCATTGTCAGTGCTAGTGAAGGCACAGTTCACTCACAGCATGGAAGTGCATGCTGTCCAAATCCGGAGGAATACGAACCTCTGTGTTTGCCTCTTTAAACCCTTTAGTGGATGTTTTAAGCCTGTACAGGAGGGTAACGGTGCTGTCTCCTCAGATCACGGTGAGTGGGCAGGACTGGTGCTACATCGCCTCTCAGGGCCCTCTGCAGCACACCTGCATAGACTTCTGGCAGATGGTGTGGGAACAGGAAGTGGCCATCATCGCCATGGTGACCGCAGAGGAGGTATGTGCATATAAATAATATTTCTCTGTCCAGTGTATTGACCAGCCTGTTCTCAGGAGAGCGGCAGAGAGAAGAGTTTCCGCTACTGGCCCAAGCTGGGCACACGGCACACCACCGTGACGTACGGACGCTTTAAGATCACCACGCGCTTCAGGACCCAGTCTGGCTGCTACGCCACCACCGGCCTGAAGATCAAACACCTGATGACGGGTCAGGAGCGCACCGTGTGGCACCTGCAGTACACAGACTGGCCCGACCATGGCTGTCCCGAGGACTTCAAGGGCTTCCTCAGTGAGTACTACACTGCAGTACAGGCCTGAGCAGCACAAACAGAGGTGCACCCACACCAGCCCATAACGTCCCATACCAGCCCACACCAGCCCATAACGTCCCACACCATCCCATACCAGCCCGTACCATCCCACACCATCCCACACCAGCCCATAACGTCCCACACCATCCCATACCAGCCCGTACCATCCCACACCATCCCACACCAGCCCATAACGTCCCATACCAGCCCATAACGTCCCATACCAGCCCATAACGTCCCATAACATCCCATACCAGCCCATACCAACCCATAGCTTTTAACTGACTAATCTATTTATTTAATCCTAATATATAAAATATAGATATGGGAGGTTGTGCAGGCGCATTGTTTTAAATGTTGTAATCTGTACAGCGCTTTGTGATACCTTTCGGTATGAAAAGCGTTTTATAGATAAAGTTTGATTGATTGATTGATTGATACTAACCTATACCAGCCCATACCAACCCATACTAACCCATACCAGCCCGTACTAACCCATGCTGACCCGTACTAACCCATGCTGACCCGTACTAACCCATGCTGACCCGTACCACCTGACCAGGTTTCCATCAGCACTAAATAAAGTTTCCATCAGCCCCAAGAAAAAGGCTACAAACAATATTGAAGCTAAGTCATTGACTGACAGTGTTTTTGAGGCAGGCCTAAATATTTAGTTTTTAAAGTTTAATATTTCTATTATATATTACTAACTACGCTTTATGCCAATTTGACAAAGTACAGTTGAACACTCCATCAGTGCACTGGAAATGTTTTTTTCTCTCCAAGAGAACAGCAGCCTACAGGTCCATTTACTTTAGAGAGTTAAGAACTTGGGATCATTTTTCTTTAAACCCGCATGTGTTCAGTCAGACTGAAGCTCTGCCTTGCAGAGGCTCCTCCACAGAGCAGGAGAAAGGCTGTGTTTAGACTAGGGCTGTCCCGGTATGAACATTTTAACTCACGGTTATTGTGACCAAAATTATCACGGTTTTCGGTTTTATCGCGGTATTTTTTTAAATGTGTGTTGATATGTTCAGAGAGCATTCATAGTCCTGCACAAACTGAAATCGCTTCAAAAAAGTTTAACAGTGCTTGTTACATAAAAAATACAGACAAAGCCTTTTCACATCAAAGTAAAGGAACTATAACGATGTGTTGTTGATGTTTCGAGGGTTTTACATGAACTATTTATAGCATCAGAAACAAAGATAAACCGTCTATATCAGGAAAACTGTTGTTGTCCTTCCAGTGAGCTTTCGCTTTGCAGATTTGGGAAAATGATCCCCACCCCATTATTCATTAATGTTATGTCCGGTTATTCTTGTTAACTTTTGTTAACTTTTGTTTATTAGAGGCACTCGGCCTCAGACTTCTCTACCAGTGACTGTAGATTTTCTGTGCCTGAAAAAATGAGGGGTCTTTTGCAAATGAGATGTTGCATCTTTCTACCGTAACAAACTCAAGTTAGGGTTAGGGTCTAAAGAACCTTGGCTATAGTTACATTCATACATAAACGGGTCTGATCTACAGGTTAAAGGTGTTCTGCAACTGTTTGGGCCCAATCTTGTCTTTAAACGCAGACGATGGCGTGACACTTTGCGCTCAGTAGGAGCACTTTGTGATCCTGCCACTCCAGACTGAGCACATTTAAGTGGATGGACACACATTTTCCTCCAACCAGATGGACTCTGGCCGGGAGAGGGGTTGTGGGGGAGTGGAGGCGCCACAGCGGACGCTGCAGCTCTTTCTCTCTCGACATGAACATTGTTTAGCTCACGTTGGAGTGTTTTTAGTTTATAGTTTGACCTGCGAGAGCCTATGGCTTAAGAAGGAACACAAGGCAGTGCTATGTTAACGAGGAAATGAATGTCAGTTGTGTTCCCATCAGTGCAGTCACCTCCTCTAGTGACGACCCCTCACAAGTGGTGCACGGAGGGGCGCAGAGCCACAAGATCTGGCCCATAATGTGGAATAAAAATGTGTATTTGACCTTGTAACCCAGCGGCTGTATGAGTGGTCAGCATGGAGCCTTTCATTTCCATCACTCGTATGTTGGACGCTCCAGGATCAATTGTTTGGAAGGTTTTCACTGCTGACAGAGCCTCTCACCAGAAAACCTACTGAACAATGTCATCTGGAGCGCAATGAAACATTTGCATAATGCACCTTTAAGAAGTTTTCAAGAGAACTGGCATGTCCATATTCACTGAGATGAAGGTGGGGAAAGTTGGGAAAATGACTGCATCAGGTGTCCTCCAAATATCCAATGATGAACCCATGATCAGCACCAACATCCAATACAGTGTCTGTAATTGAGCAAGTTAGTATTTCCAGTCAGAGGAGGTTCACATGGCTGTTTTTGGACTCGCGGTCAGACAAACCTGTGCTAGATCTGAGCAATGGCTGCTGGGTAATCAGGAGGACGTTCCTGGTGAGTCGCGCCACTTTTAGGCATCAGCAAAAAAACAAATGACTCCCACAGTTGTGCTGTTCCATGCTTTACTTCATTGCTCAGTAGTGACGGAGAGGCCGGTCAGCTGAAGCGAAGTGTCCACCTGAAAGACACAAAGACGGTGCGGCAGAAAATGAAGCATTACATTTTTTCTGCGCCGTCAAGGGTTAAGGGGCGGAAAATTCTTGATACATTTCCAGAAAGTTCCAATGGTAACGTTAGCTCAGAAATTTGTGTAAATGTAAAAACATTTTAAACTGTCAAAATGCTTTTTTGCATTTTGTTGAATAAACAATTGTTTTTATGTTATTGAACCATGAAACATGCATGTGAGTGATGTCACCCTAGACCCAGAAGTTTGAGGACCATATGGTCAGGTCAAAGTTCTGACATGTGAAGTGCACCATGCTTTATCCCCTTTTTAAGTTTAGTAAAAATCCTCTGTCATTTGTCCCAGCGCTCAGTACAAAAAGTTTTGTTTAATGAACTCGGACCCTGACAGACGCTGACCAATAGGAGCAGT
The DNA here is from genome assembly GCF_951799975.1 of Gobius niger. NCBI lineage: Eukaryota > Metazoa > Chordata > Actinopteri > Gobiiformes > Gobiidae > Gobius > Gobius niger. The sequence goes on from NC_136867.1 coordinate 292,154, forward strand.
AAAACAATATAATAATATAATACTGCACATACTTTTCCTCTCTGTGACAGATCAAATTAGAGTCTTGGCTTCAGCGTAAGTGGACACTCTTTGTTTAATGTCTTATAAGCCCATACATAAATAAACTACTATCTGTCTGTAAAGAAGCAACCCTCAGTTGTGTTAATTCCTATGAATTCCCAGATAATCCAGCTAATTCCCGTTCATTCCCTTGGGAAATTCCCTGAATGTTGCTCCCCTAGTGCTGACTGTGGAGATGTATCAGGCCCAGATTATGTCAATCAATCTTTATGTATATAGTGCTTTTCAAATATTTCATGTAACACAAAGTGCTTTACAGGACACATTGTCACACACACACACTCTCCCCACCCACCTCCCCCACACCACACTGGACACACACTGCTCACACACTGCTCACACACTGCTCACACATTGCACACTGGACACACTGAAGGTAAAACAATGGACATAATGTACATCAGGCTGAGATCAGGCTGAGATCAGGCTGAGATCAGGCTGAGATCAGGCTGAGATCAGGCTGAGATCAGGCTGAGATCAGGCTGAGATCAGGCTGAGATCAGGCTGAGATCAGGCTGAGATCAGGCTGAGATCAGGCTGAGATCAGGCTGAGATCAGGCTGAGATCAGGCTGAGATCAGGCTGAGATCAGGCTGAGATCAGGCTGAGATCAGGCTGAGATCAGGCTGAGATCAGGCTGGGTGCAGATAAACCAGGAAAGGAAACACCATCCAAGGAGCGTCTGCATCGGGAGCGGCTCCTCGGCTGCAGCCACAGGGACCAACACGGGGTGTCCGACAAAACCACACCTCCATCCAGACACCCACAGGACAGCCCCCCAGCAGCCACAGCCAATCACCGCTCCCGAGGCAGAGGCTCCTCCAGAGGGAACTGGGAGAGCATAGATTGTTAAAATTCATAAAAAGTAAAATGGAATAATAGGACAGAGAGGTAAAATACATAAATACAAAATAAATATTGTGTGACTGATGGTGTGACTGGTGTGTTGCAGCGTACCTGGAGGAGATCCAGTCTGTCCGGAGGCACACCAACAGCATCAGTGACCCAAAGAGCCTGCCCCCTCCTGTCCTGGTGCACTGCAGCGCAGGGGTGGGCCGCACCGGGGTGGTCATCCTGTCTGAGGTCATGATCGCCTGTCTGGAGCACAACCAGGTACAGCACATCTGTGTGATCACTACACTGGTGTCCATGTGTCGTAATGAGCTGTGTGTGTAACACGTGTGTGTGTGTGCGTGTTGTGCAGAACATGCAGGTGCCCGCGGTGCTGCTGGAGCTCAGGAAGCAGCGGATGCTCATGGTGCAGACCGTGTTACAGTACAACTTTGTGTACAAGGTGCTGGTGCAGTACCTGAGGAACGCCCGGCTCATCTGACCGTCCACCCGACCCATGGACACGCGTGTGGGAGTGACGTCACGTCTGTGTGGACCCTAACAGTGTTACACTATGTTTATATGACGCTCAGCACTTTGGACTCCAGTGAACCAACATGAAGCTGTGGAACCTCAGACTTATAGACTTCTAATTATTGCTCGAAATGAAGATTATTTAAGATAATTTAACAGTGCTCATATGAAGCTAGTGTGGACAGCTCTCTTCAGTGCAGTGTAGTGGCTTTTCCCACAGGACAGAGGGGATTTAAACCACTCTGGAGGAGAGAAATCCAGCGGCCCTGAAGGTGACGGGTCGTGTATGAAGCAGGTGTGGTCAGACGGAAGGTCAGAAATATGAAGAGACCAGCGCTCCTTTACTATCCGCCACTGCAGCGCTGCTGTGCCCAAATGAAGGAGTTCACATGATCTTTTATACTTTTTAAAATACTTTGAAGATGTTTTTGAGCAAACAACCAGTGCCTATTTTTTTCTTTCTATTTAAGCTTTTGTGTGTGTGTGTGTGTGTGTGTGTGTGTTTTGGGGCTTGTGTGGAGTGCCAGGCCTTCTCCCAGATGCCACATTGTTTTCATGTGGCAAAAAGAAGTGGCCATTCTACAGCCAGGGTTTACCAAAGTGCAGTGTTTTTTGCTTTTCCAATTTGAGTTTGGATTGAAAAAAAAAATGTTGAAGAAAACGCTGGATGGGTGACTGAGTTTTGTGACGCTTTAGTGTTTTAACGAGAGTCTCTGAGAGACTGGAGTGGGTTTTAGCCAAGGTTACATCTCATGTACAGGTATACTGTTCAAAATGTCAAAAAATAATAAACATGTTGCTTTAATTATTGGACGTGTAAAAACTACTGAACAGACGATGCTTTTCAAACGGGAGCAGAATCTCCAACGCCAAGAATAAATGTTCAAATAAAAACTCATGGCGCCCTCTTGTGGAAAACTATATTGACGGACTGGATTTGAAAGCAGCTTCAGGAATACATTGGAAGAACATTAAACATTTTATTAAATCAAGGCAAATCATTAAAGAACCACATTAGTGGTTTGACATGCAAACTGATTAGAACGATGCAAACACAGCTCACTTACTCCATTAGGCTCACATTTTACTCAAGACTAAACTCATGTTGACGGTATTTGTGTTTTTCATTCCGAAGCGTCTCTTGACTAGAAAACTGTGATCAAATATCCATGATTTGTTCACACTCGCTCTTCCAAATCCTTGGCTGCGGTGCAAAGTTTACCAACATCATCATCATCATCATCATCATCATCATCATCATCATCAGGGTTCACAAATGACAGAAATAGTTCCACAGCTGTCCAAGTTTTCAAAATAAAGAGTTAGACACAAAGTCCTTTAAATATGACAAAAAACGTACGACTACTACGCAATTGGTGTTTTGACCAATGACCATATATTTGACCCACTCTTGATGAAAACACGTAGGTCATGTATGTGAGCACTGAACACCTTGTGCTTCTGGACACTTCAGGTCGGTTCTAAAAATGACTGCACTGGAAGATTCCGGATCCCTGATGGTTTTATGCTCGATTTTGACTTGATTCAGAGCGTGGCCCTGCTTTACCCACACTCACCTGGGACACTTCGACCCAACCGCCGACACAATGTGGAGTTTGAAAATGTCAAGAAAAATAAACATGGTCAAAAAGTGACTCATTGAAATGAGCAGCGTCTTTACACAAGAGAATCATGGTTTTCAGAGGAACTCCTTCAGATCCACAAGGCCGCAGACTCCTGACGTCCACTGATACATCTAAACTTCAAAGCTCGTGTGTGCTTAGGGTTTTTTCAGAAAATAAAAAAAGATCAGGAATCCAATCCTTCTTGAAAAAGTTGTAAACCAAAAAGTTAATACTGGTAACGCCCTCTCTTTCCCCCGTGTCCTCCGTGTCCTCCGTGTCCCTGGTTCCAGCCCCCTCTGCCCCCTCCTCCCCCTCTCCAGCCGCCCCCTCTGCCGCCCCTGCCCCAGCCCCCTCCGCCCCCGTCCTGCCTCTTCTGCCAGGGGGGCATCTCAGGGGGAGGGGCTTGGATCTCTGCGGGGCGCCCTCCTCGGTCCGGGACTCTGCCCATTAGAACCTGCGGGACAATGGAGAGTGGCTCCTTAAGTACAGGATGGACATTTCACTTTCACATCATTTTGGGGATAATTTCTGATCAGAGGTGTCTAAACTATTTTCATGGGGGGCCACAGACCAATGGCCAATGCAGAGACAGATTTAGCAGAGGTTTGAGCTCTGGAAGTGCATCGTTATTTAGGCTTTAGCTCTTTCTCAAACTAAAATCTAAGGTTTGGAGGTAATAAGCTACAATTATTAATTGCCATAAAATGTACAATCTCTCGAGCTGTGTGCTCTCCTGAGGTCGCCTTTTATTTTAGCTCGGCCTTTCTTCTTGTTGAAATGAACATTGTTTTGGCTTTTGGCCTTTTGTTGTGATAAGTTGAAGGCGGGTCCCAAAGCCACACTGATGTGGAGGACGGGAGCTTACGGGACGTCCTGTGCTGTGGATTTCCTTTCCTATGATGTGCTGGTGTTACTGTACCTTGTTGACCGCACAGCAGGTCTTCTCTCTGCTGGCTCCGCTGCTGGTCTTCACCACGTTACACAGGTCCTCTCGGGCAGCCAGCAGAGCGGACATGTCCACACAGGAGGAGGCGCTCAGGGAGTGACGCCTGGGCTGGTACACCCCCGCCATGATGTCCACCTTCACCTGCGGGGGCACAAACACAAGCCGTTAGTTTGGGAATAAACTAGTTATTAGTAAAAGCGTCTGTAAACATCAACATTCTCCATTTGTGGGTTCAAAGCTCTACAACTCAGGCAGGAATTAGAGAACGACGACACCTTCAAGACATTAGGTCCAAGAACGGAGATGTGTCACTGTGTTGGTAAGCTACGATACACAGGCGACATCTGGTGGTGGAAAAGTGAACAACACTGGCTGAGCTCATTGATTCTTGTTCAGAGATGGTCATGAATGAACAGCGACCATTCAGTAAATAAGAGGATTCTGAGGATAAAAACAAATGAATGAGACGACAATAGGCAGACGTCTCAACATTTAGTCACTCAGCGCATTTATGTTTTTATTTATTTTGCAAAGAGTACAAATTAGCACTAATTATAAAATTACATAAAACAAGCAAAAGTAACAAAGGAGTTAATTAACTAATAAATTACAATAAATGTAAAAATTCAGGTGTGTTTTTAAACCAGACTTAAAAGCATCAACAGAGGGCGCTGTTTAAAGTTTGAAGCCAATAAGTGAAAATGCCGGTGGAGCCTGCTTTAGTTTTGGGACTGCTATGTTCATCACACTTGTGTTTAAAAGGCAGATATATAGTCATAGTTATTGGATCCTTTTGGAAGGCAGATTTGCGTGGGAGCTCAGGATAAGCACAGTGCATGTTATGAGTGGGTGTGGCACTGCTCTTAATCGACTGGCGCCCCCTGCTGCTCGTTGTGTGAGTGGAAAGTCTGGAGTCTGAAGTGGACATGTTGTTGCACATGTGCGTGTGTATCCACAAAGGAAATGACCATATTTGGATTACAGAGCGTTGTCGGGGGATGGAAGAGTGTGGGACACGCGGCGGAGAGGCGGCCATGTTGTTTGGAGCAGTAAAGTGAAGAGTAGTGGTCAGTACCTTGGCTCTGTGTGAGTAGCGGTCAGTACCTTGGCTCTGTCGGACCAGCTGAAGGACTGAATGGTGTGAGTAGTGGTCAGTACCTTGGCTCTGTGTGAGTAGCGGTCAGTACCTTGGCTCTGTCGGACCAGCTGAAGGACTGAATGGTGTGAGTAGTGGTCAGTACCTTGGCTCTGTGTGAGTAGCGGTCAGTACCTTGGCTCTGTCGGACCAGCTGAAGGACTGAATGGTGTGAGTAGTGGTCAGTACCTTGGCTCTGTCGGACCAGCTGAAGGACTGAGTGGTGTGAGTAGTGGTCAGTACCTTGGCTCTGTCGGACCAGCCGAAGGACTGAATGGTGTGTGTAGTGGTCAGTACCTTGGCTCTGTCAGACCAGCTGAAGGACTGAATGGTGTGTGTAGTGGTCAGTACCTTGGCTCTGTCGGACCAGCCGAAGGACTGAATGGTGACGTCCAGGCGCTTGATGAGCATCCTCCTCCTGCTCTCGTACTCTGTGGACAGCACCGCGTTGACCTGCTGCAGTTTGGCCTGGCACACACCACACGGCGTTAGGAGACACGTACACACTTTAGGAAGCACAGTGTCCAGTCACTGACCCACTGCTCGCTGCTCAGAGCGCTCTTCAGCACCGGGCGTCCACAGCAGCCGCCTGGGAGAGCCTTCAGGACAGTCTGCACCTGCACACGCGGGACAGGGAAACTATTTTAAACACCTGTTATCAGCCATCCACCGCTTTAGCCTTAACAAACTACTGTGCTACATGCTGGACATTTATAAAGAAGAAGAAGAATCCATTTCCAGTGCAGGACATCATCGAGCTACACTTTCTGTAAACAAGCCATTTGCTCTGGATTTAACTACGTTTGAAATGAGATTGTTGTTGCTTATTTCCCTCATTCAAGTCATTTTGAGAGCAATTTGAGTATAAAAAACTTGCCTCACAGTAGTAGTCACTCCAATAAAGGACAAGTATACGTGTTTAGATGACAGTGTCAAATCAATGAACCCATGGTGACGTGAAGGAGCTGCCCCTGATGTCTCATGCTCCAGTACCTTGCTGTGTATGAGGGAGAAGAGCTCCTCTGTCTCGGCTGAGGGCAGTGAGAGAGTGTGACAGATGTTCTTCAGCTCCTCGTTCTCTGGACCTCCTCCAGGACGTTTCTCTGTGGCCTTTCTGCTGCTGACCATCTGCGCCGCCTGCAGCTCCGAGCACAAGAACACTGCAGACACACAACGGACCCAAGATCACCACAGATACAGAGTAGAGCTGTTAAACCAGACCTGGAGGCTATCGGGAACAGTCCAGGTACCACCAGGATGGAAGAGTATAAAATATGTTTGTGTCCAGGGAAGATCCATCATAGAAGCTCAATCAATCACATCAGTCCAGTCCATGATTTCACTGATCCATTCATTAATGCTGTCATTTTCATTTCTGTTCCATTTCTGCTCCTTTGTTTTTTGGTGTTGTTTTTTTCATAGAGCTCTGGAAAGTCCACTGTTACTATGGAGATCCGCTATGTTGGTAGAATACATTTGGTCAGTGTTAGTTCACTGACTAACACCAAACCAAAAACCAACCAACCAAAAACCAACCAAAAACCCACCAACCGGATTGTTGTGCACGTGTTTAAGTAAAGTAAGGATAAACGAAACGACTGAATGTTTAAGAATATAAGTTGTACATATGATCTTTTTGATTTAAAAATAAAAAGGCACCATCCAGGGTTACACGGCCTAATCAGTGAACAAGACTGTTTGAAAATGAGTCTTCATGTATTTCTGAGCCACTGCCCGTGTGTGCTCTGAATCAGCTGCAAAGCTCTAACAGTACGATGATTAAGCTTAATCTTTCATGAGATATTGAAGATACAATTTGCATCATCATTTGGAACGCGGTTTATTCCCCATTTCTTAACATTGGAGATGAACCCGATATTGTAAATGTGCAGATCTTCCCCACGTGACTGTTCTGTTCTCTGTTTTCATTGTAGTCTAGATATTGAGAAAGCATGGTTCAGGTGTGGGTGTCTGGTTGAAGCACTGGTTTGGGTCTCCAGCCTGTCCAGGAGCAGCACTCACAGACACACTGCAGGTGGTCCTTGGGTCGGAGCAGGCGGCCGCTGAGGATCCCGGACACCAGGCTGTGGAAGGGACAGTGCAGCTCCTTCAGCAGCCCACTGAGCTCCACACGCAGGCTCTCCAACTCATCTGCAACAAGAGCATCAGGAGGTTCACAATCACACTGTGGAGTGCACATGGCTAATCTATAGATACACTAGTAACCAGCGTTACATCCAAATTCTCCTCTATTTGCACCCCTTTTCTTGGGAGCTCATGTAACAAGTGAATTTCTCCATTGTGAGATCAATAAAGTCCTGCCTTATCTTAAATGTATTAGAAAATATGATTTCCCCTTAAAGGAATAGGCCACCGTTTTTATATACTAAGATATGTTCTTACCTCACTTTAGTCGAGTTAATATATCCCCGTCTGGTCATTGTCCGCGCGCTCTGTCACGCAAACGGAGCACATACGCAGCCTCTCCCATATGTGACATAGCTCCGAAAAAGCTCACGATAGAAGCTACCAAGCTCTTCCACGTGTTCCCTATTTAAATAAAGTTACGTGAAGTGTTTTCATGCGAAGTATATTTACACAGAAATGTGACGTGTCGATTTTATAAGCAAATAAAAAGGGGGACTATATTGTGAGGCGTAATGATACGAGGAGTAAAACGTCCGCGCAGTAACTCCTAAAGGTTATTGACGGAAGTGAGCGGGGAAGTCTTTAGGAGTTACTACGCGGACGTTTTACTCCTCGTATCATTACGCCTCACAATATAGTCCCCCTTTTTATTTGCTTATAAAATCGACACGTTACATTTCTGTGTAAATATACTTCGCATGAAAACACTTCACGTAACTTTATTTAAATAGGGAACACGTGGAAGAGCTTGGTAGCTTCTATCGTGAGCTTTTTTGGAGCTATGTGACATGTGGGAGAGGCTGCGTATGTGCTCCGTTTGCGTGACAGAGCGCGCGGACAATGACCAGACGGGGATATATTAACTCGACTAAAGTGAGGTAAGAACATATCTTAGTATATAAAAACGGTGGCCTATTCCTTTAAGAGACAGAACCCTCTCAATGACACTGCTCAAGTCTTTTTACTGCATACATTTGTCAAAAAATACAAACAAATGAACAAAACAAATTCGGCTGCAGCTCTGTCTGAAATTGTACAGTCTTTCGCTGAAAAGTTGTCAGTTTTGTCCAATTTAGTTCAGAATATCAACATTTCCCTTGTTCTGTTTGACTGAAGGTTTACAAATCTCACAAAGTGAAATATGCCTCGATGTTTGGCATTTGTGGCATTAACCTCTTAACTCCCATCTGAACCAAACGCATTCTCTCCAGTTCAGCTTTACCCAAATCTGAAAGCTTCTTGACTGGCGCTCACAGCCTATAGGCCACAGAAACGGTGCATTTGAAAGCTAAGACCGCGTTGTTGCTGTGTCCACACATTTTTGTCACTTTTGTAACTGTTTTATTGCATATTTGCCATGTTTTGTTGCTTTTTTGTTACTTTTCTGCCACATTTTTGTTGTGTTTACGTCTCGTTTTCACCACTATTTTGGCTCTTATTTTGACTTTTAATAGAAATCACACTTGTGAAAATGCACTCACTTCAGGTGGAGTTAAGAGGTTAAAAAGCATGTAGGAAGCCTGATTGAAAAGCATTTGTTTAGTGGGTCTACACTCGTGCTTCTGCCTAAATAAATAAATAGTTACATTTATAAAGTGTCTTTCACACACCAGTGTGCGAAGACACTGGAGGAAAGGAGGGTGAAGTGTCTTGCCTAAGGACACAACAACAGTGTGGATCCTGTGGCATGTGTGGGTGATTACTGTGTAAGTGAAATAACACAGTAATGGGGGATGACTGCCGCAGGGGTGTCCGGGAGTCCAACAATGGGGGAATAAAACACACCCATGATGTGAGACCAGTTACTTTTCCATTTATTTCAGATGCCAATACTTTAACAATACTTTTTTTGTACAGACACTTCTTAATGTATTATCTAGTCGGGCTGAACGGCATGGACAAAACTTCACATCTCCATATTCATGCCAGATATCTCGACATTGATACGATACGATATAACTATGGGTTAGGTGAAAACTAAGCATTTTTCAGAAAAATTCAGTCATAATACGAAGATTGCAGTTTTATTGATGTAAATCTATATTGTTTATATCTTGCTTTTTAAATGTTAAAGGGGGGTATTCTGCAAAATGGACTTTTTCAAGCTTTCCATCATGTTATTCTGTCACTCCCTCATTAAAAACATGGCTGAAGTGTTGCCTTGGCACATTCACGTATTTCTGAGTAATCTGTAAAAACTCTGACGGCCATTTTAGGGATAGGTTTGCCTGAGTCCTCCTAGGAACGCCCCCACCTCCTGGAGACGCCTCCGAGCTTTGGTCACCAGCCGAGTAACCAACCACTGCTCCTCAGCAGAACCCCCTCCCCACTGATGCCACAGACAGCGTGTGGAGGGGGCGTGTCTAAAGGCTCAGAGGTTCTTAAAGAGACAGAGGCCGATTTCAAGACATTCACTACAGCCATTTTGAGAGAGACATTTTATACAAGGCAGTTATTCTAATTTACTGCATTTACAGACCAACAGAAGGTTTGTCATCATTGTAGTGGGATATAGACTGGTGCTATGGGACTGAAAAAAGCAGAACACCCCCTCTTTAAGATCTTGCTTGCTCATATCTCAATATCAATACGATAACGATGTATCTTTCAGCCCTATTATCTCGTGGTCGCTCACACTGACCTGGTCCGGAGGTGATGCTCTCCTCCAGCTCGCACAGCTCCTTCAGCCGGGAGCCCAGCCACACACACAGCTCCACCAGCTCCGGAGAGGCCAGGCCTGCCTCCGCCGCCTGCAGCAGAGCCTTCTCCTGCAGCAGAGGGCCCGAGTACCTGGACCCACGGATGACCACACAGTCAGGACATTCAATTCGTTCATACGAGTCGTTCATGCATCAATTCTGAAAACAGAGTTGACCAAATCATGTTTTGAGGCTGAATCGAAATAGAAATAAAAAGCGTGCAAAAAGAAAAAACATATAAAACAGCTTAAAATGATGAACATAATGAACCTAAAACAGCAAAAATATTCTGTTACTTTATCTATAAATCAAGTGTTACTTCATTCAACCACTTCCGGTCTAGTTTGGTCACTAAAATCAAAACTTCTCATCATTCTGCTTGGTAAAAAATAAAACTAATAATAACACTGCATAGTGCGTTAATCTGGTTCTGTTGTTGTTGTTGTTGTTGTTGTTGTTGTTGTTGTTGTTGTTGTGGAACATTAACGCACACATCAGGGCAGAACTACAACTTCCGTTCAAAAGCTTTAAATATAATATATATATAAGTGCAAAACCTCTGAAAAACATCATGCAAAGCAAAAGCAGCTCGATACGGCTAGTACGGCTAACTCTTAGAAGCTAGCATTTAGCATTAGCTTACCCGAGCTGCTCCAGCGAGTCCAACACGTCGTTCTCCATCTCAGGCTGGTTCAGAAAACACGTGCACACATGTCCTGAATATCTAACACCGCTGCGGTCTGGGGGGAGCTCTTACAAACAGGAGAACGGAGAGAGTTCATTCATCCTGGAGGGGCCATGCTGGACCAGCGGAGCTACGGCGTTTGCGCATGCGCAGCTTTCACATGGCCGTTTACGACAGTTCTACGACAGTGAAGAAAAGTCATGTGGAAATATATATTTAAATAAAATACAAAGAAAATAACAATAACAATAATAATAATAATAATAATAATAATAATAATAATAACAATAATAATAATAATAACAATAACAATAATAATAATAATAATAATAATAATAATAATGAATAAAGATTCGACATAGCGTCATCAGCATAAAAATGTATTAATTACAGTAAAAAGCGCAAATAAAATACTTTCAGTTCAAGTTGCAACTTGTCAGTGGTAAAAAAAAAACAAGCTGGAAGGTGGGGGGTTCGAATCCCGCCTCCTGAAGGCCTTTCCGAAACCATTCCCTCCTCCCTTCCCTTACACCCTCCGCTCACGCCTCAGTGAGGGGCCTTCTGAGCTGTGACTTTCAGGCGCACTCTCCCTCGCCCCCACCGTCCTCACAGCCCATCATGTGGCAAAAATCACAAGTTCAACTGATCAGACTTTTAAATAAATAAAAGGTTCTTATGAGTTTACAAAGTAATTCAGATTCAAATATGTCGTATTTACATGATATAATTTAGCTTCTTCAAACTCACAAGTGAGAACTTTCCTCTCCCAATAAAATCATATGAAGTCTCACTGTCACTTTCTGTTTCATTAATAAACGTCTATATGACGATAAAGTTGTTCAAATGAACCCTTAGGTCCTAAGTAAACGCGGAACTGAAGTTGTTTGGTGTGTTGCTCGTGGGACTGCTCTCAGTGTAACACACACCTGTTAAGTGTGGGGTTGATGCAGACTCGCTGAGGAGCTTTTCTCCCACTCCCCCCTCTGAGGGGTCCCACTCCCCCCTCTGAGGGGTCCCACACCCCCCCTCTGAGGGGTCCCACTCCCCCCTCTGAGTGGTCCCACTCCCCCCTCTGAGGGGTCCCACTCCCCCTCTGAGGGGTCCCACTCCCCCCTCTGAGGGGTCCCACTCCCCCTCTGAGGGGTCCCACTCCCCCTCTGAGGGGTCCCACTCCCCCTCTGAGGGGTCCCACTCCCCCCTCTGAGGGGTCCCACTCCCCCTCTGAGGGGTCCCACTCCCCCCTCTGAGGGGTCCCACTCCCCCCTCTGAGGGGTCCCACTCCCCCCCTCTGAGGGGTCCCACCCCCCCCCTCTGAGGGGTCCCACTCCCCCTCTGAGGGGTCCCACTCCCCCTCTGAGGGGTCCCACTCCCCCCTCTGAGGGGTCCCACTCCCCCTCTGAGGGGTCCCACTCCCCCCTCTGAGGGGTCCCACTCCCCCCCTCTGAGGGGTCCCACCCCCCCCCCTCTGAGGGGTCCCACTCCCCCCTCTGAGGGGTCCAGACAGAACTCCACTCCGCGGGCACGAGCAGACTGAGTGTTAGGGGGTAGGGGGAGGGAGGAGGGGGCAGTTTCGGAAAGGCCCATAGTCTGTGTACACTGGTGTCTGAATGAGAGAGTGAATAGGGGGGGGGGGGGGGGAGCTTAGACGAGTTGATGTGTACCTGTCTGGTCTTTGTGCTTGCCCTCAGTCACGCAAAACGACCAAAGATGTTGTTCGCATCTGGCCTCTCCCAATGTTTTCCTATAGCTTCAAACAGGGTGAAGTTAGAAGCGACCGCGCTCTTCCACGGGCACAAAGACCAGACGGGTACGGATCAACTCGTCTAAGCTCAGGCAAGAACAGATCTCAGAATGGAAAAACTGTGGCCTGTTCCTTTAATTAGTTTTTTTCAAGACAAGGAAAGTTGTTTTACAGTTACCCGATAAAACACAAGCATTTATTTATTCAACTGCAATAAACAAACATGTGTCTTTGGCTCGCCTCTAATAAGACCTGACTAACTTTACTGGGAACAGGACGTCCCCAGCTCGTCTCCATGGAGATGTTGACTAATATGACTGAATACTAAATAAATACGCAAACACAGACTTTTCAGTGTGGAGCTGCTCGTTCAGAGTGACTGCAGTAACCGTCAGAGTACAGAGGCTGAGACTCTTTTCCCTGTAACACAGACATTTCAAAAACAAGTCATTATGTCATACGAGCAGAAACACATTGTCTTTTCAGGATCTACAGATGCTGCTTGAATACATCCTGTAGTACAAATAAGTTTGAAATGGCCCGTCTCCATCTCTAACACCACCTCCTTCTCTTGCAGATGCAGCAGCTGGTCCCGAGGAATGACAATCATATAAAACCAATGAGACAGGACTGTACTTTTGTGTTTGAATCCTTTTCCCCTCGTAATAACTGTGCCCCACAGTCTGATCCACCAGTGAAACACCTTCCACTTCTGAAATCTGTCCTCAATACTAAACCTCTCTGTGCTCTCTCTCTGGTGTCTTTTGCACAGTGGGCTGCATGCAGGTACACGTTTGTTCATTTTAAATCTTGATGTTTGACTTTGCAGAGACGGGAGAGTTGCTGAGGCTGAGCAGTGACCATCGTGACCAGCAGTGAGGTCTGTGAACAGCTTTCTCATCACTAAGTCTGTTCATCTCAGTTTTGAACAGTCTGCCTCTGTTTCCAAACACCAACATTATCTTCATGATGCATGATGATCATTGTCCAAATAAAATATTATTAATGCAGACAAGAAGGTGAAGATGGAGCAGCAGTGATTCTAAAGGTGCTTTCATTCTTTTATTGTGTTGTGGAAAGGATGGAGGATGAGGACACTGAGACATCATGTAATGCACAGTTTTTGGGTTCAGCAGCATTGCTATTTTTCTAAATAATGACATTTCCAGGGCGGGAAGTGCAGAGACAGGTCATTTGATAATAACAGGTGGTTTGGTGTTTGAAAGATGAGAGCGTTCTGCCTCATATCAAACCTTCTCTATACGTGACGGGAGTGACTGACCACGAGGAAAGGCCCCTCTAGTCCAACTGTTCAGCCGCTCACAGGGTTGCCAGGTCTCGGTAGCCAAATATCTGAAAAAACACCTGTAGTGACTCACTCACTCACTCCATTCGCTAGGCTTCCTGGTGTTACTAAACGGTCTCCCATCCAAGTCCCGACCAGGCCCTTCCTGCTGAGCGTCCCAGGTCTGACGGGATTGGACAGAGCAAAGGCGGGACGACCACATACAAACACAAGAATCAGCCCAAACAAGTGAGAGCTTTCTGCTCTAGAGTCAAAGCTAAAAAAGACAGCTTTTTATTAGATTTGATTCACAAACATGTTTTTCAAAGCATAAATATCAGTCATTTGAGATTATTTAAATAAAAAGTGCCTTTAATCAATAGTGATATTGGGAGTTATTTGACCTCTTATCCCTTAACCGAGTCTATTTTCTCCAGTGTTGCCCCTCATTTGAAAGCTTAGACCTAAAACTGATTGTGACTTTTTATGTTGCGTTGTGGCCACGTTTCTTGTCAAATTTTTGTCTTGTTTTCATAGGGGGTTTTGTTGTTTTTGTTGCTTTCTTCATCACTTTCTTCATCACTTTTTTCCTTGCTTTTTGATGCTTTTCATGTTCATGTTTTCGTCACTTTTTAGTCTTGTTTTGTCCCTTTTTTATTTTGTTGCTGTTCCTTTGCTGGTACATTTTTGATGCTGTTTCGTCGTTATTTTCTGGCTCTTTTTTTGCCTCTTTTTTGCTTTTCCATCACTTTCTAATGTGTTTTTGTCGCTCTTTTGTCACTTTTTCTGTTGTATTTTCATTCTCGTCTTCATCGATATTCTGACACTTCAACACAATCGTGTACAAGAGAAGTTTGGAACAGATGTGTGGCAGTAGCCTGATGTTTTGGAATGACCAGAGTTTCCTCAAAAGCCTGTCAAAGTGAACACTCAGTGGTGCTGCTGTAGCTGCAGTTGTAGCCAGAGACGCCCGGGGTCAGACGTTGTAAAGCCAGGCTGCCAAACGAGTGGCCAAATGGATGGAATAAACCAAAGGCGTGAAAAGATTAAAACTCACCATTTTATTATGATAATGTTATTTGATATGTCAAAATTACAAGTGTATGATGTAGCATAGAAACAGTTACAAACATAATGTATGCATATTTACATGGTATATTTATGAAAAGGAACACGCTACATCTGTCAAAGAAAAGGTTACGGGGACTATACATTTTACATCATATACGCCGTATTCTCAAACCGTAGAAATACCTCTGCGTTGGAAACCAAGGAAACCAGACCAAAGAGAAGATGAGACTAGTGGGTGGACGTGAGGCACTTTTTTGAGGTCATCGGGATGTGAAGCTGATGGCACTAAACAAGGGCCTGGTTATGTGGACATTATCTATTTATACAAAATATATCATCACCATTTTGACCTTTATCATCGATGATGAGCGAGCGGGCTGTCGTACTTTACCGTAACTGTTAGAAATGAGTGGTGCGTTAAGGAAAGGCAGGCGTGAGGAGCGCTCTCACATGGGAGCCACATCACAGAAGGTTAGCGCCCCCTGTGGATGAAACTTTTAAGAAAGAGAGGTTTCATTGTTTTGTTTATTGGTCAAATGTGAAGAGGCAAAAGAAGTTTTCGTCACTTCAGATAATTTGGCTTTTAAACTGAGCTCCGTCATTATTAAATCAAATGTCTGCAGCCTAAGATGTAGTTGTGGCTTGTGAGAGCAAATGGCACATGGTTAATGTGCGTTTTAAAACCCGTAGAATAACTCATTAGGCCCAACGCTGAGCCTTTAATAAGTCTGAATATTGACCGATTAAAGAAGCCACCAGGTGGAGCTGTTTCCACAATAATGGCCAGTGACAGTGAGACAGTGACAGTAGCAGAGATGGCAGTAGAATCGATAAACTAGCTCTTCTACATTTCCAAACAAAAAAAAGCTCCCGATGGTCTCTGACAGTGATCTGTGTCTGTGAGACCGGACATTTCCTGTGGTTCTGACACGGCTGCAGGAGATTTTAAAGATCTGTCATTTCCTATCTCCCGCCATACTGTGTTTTCACCCAAGGGGGGCGGTGACTCAGCAAACGGGATATTGCACCCATCTATACTGCTTTTACCACATGTTGTCAATGTCATATATTTCAATGAGTTCAATCTTTTTCTCTCTCTTTTTGTGAATACGTACATTAAAAAACTGTTGGTATCACTTCTGTGTACACATGACTAGGCATGTTCCACAGTGTGGCTTTAACCTGTTACCTGATGGGTTAGGTTTAGATTTAGGGTAAGGGTTATGGTTATAAACGGCAAATGTGATGCAAGTTGTGTTTCACTCTAACAGATCTCACACCTAGTTTTAGAAACTAGAAGGTCTTGGCTTTCAAATGAGGTGTCACACTGGCATATAGGCTGTAAGCTCTCCAGTCAATACGCTTTGAGATTTAGGTATGCACAATTGCTAACCCTAAACCTAACCGAAACCTTAAGATGGCAGGCAACAGGATAAATAACAGCCCTAACTTTGTCAAGTCAGCATCTTATTATTATTGTTATTATCATTATCATTCTGGGGCCCCTCGATAACACATCAAATATCCACATCCATGTTCATAACCAGGCCCCGGAGATGCACAAGGTGAACAAAAAGCGAAAAAACAGGCAGTGCTTACAGAATAGTTAGGAGTAGTACCATTTATACTGTAAAATTGTCTCAAAAACACAAAAAGATCTTCCACTGTTTCCAACTAATCACAGAAATGTTAACACCGAGCGCAACGGCGAGATGAAAAGAAAGAGCGTACATTTAGTCAGTGCACCAGAAGCATCGGGGGAAAAACACGTGACTGCCGTGTCCAGAAAAACCCATAATACACTCATTTATACTCCGTTCATTTTTTTGTTTTGTTTTTTTCTTTTACTTTTATCTACACAATGTCAAGAATGTACACTTGTATGCATTCGCCGTAGGTATGCACAGATATTTCCAAGAATTAAGAGACTAGCAGCAAAAAGTGGTTAAAGTTGACGTTTTTTTTCCATAATAATAATAATAATAATAATAATAATAATAATAATAATAATAATAATAATAATTAAAAAAAAACTTTGAAATATTAAAGCAGACAGACACGTGTTGCATATATCTTACAGTACGTGAACGGGAAGTAGCACTGTGCTGGTTAATGCTCGATGAGATCAAAAGAGTTATCAGTCATTCTCTACAATTGTTTCTTTTTTTGAAAGAACTAAATTCCGACCGGGAAGTCGAGAGTTGCAAGTGACATTATGGTCATTTTCGGATTGACAAAAAAAACGGTTGGAATTGGATCAAATTGGGCTACTGTGTGTGGCTAATGCTAATGCTAACACTCCCAGCAGCGCAAATACAGCGCTAAAAAAGATGGAATCGCAAAGAGCTATAATAGTCGCATAGAAACTGAAGCAGAATGTAATATTTTTGACAGGAAAAGAGGTCAACATTCGATCATTCGATATGAGCCCCTCCATTAGCCCATAATGTCACTTGCCGTTTTTTAAATTCCCAGCCGTTGAAAAGTGTTACGTCACTCTACGTTTGTTTTTGATACAGTAGATATCCTACATTATGCTTCTCAGCCAGCAAGTTTTTTTATTTATTTGTTTTCCCCCAATCGTGTTGAGTCGACTCCAGGATAATGCAGGAGGTCTGGGCCAATGTGGGAGAATGATGTTTGGTTACACACGACCTCCCCACACACATGTACAAACACGACCTCTCCACACACATGTACAAACACGACCTCTCCACACACATGTACAAACACGACCTCTCCACACACATGTACAAACACGACCTCTCCACACACATGTACAAACACAACCTCTCCACACACATGTACAAACACGACCTCCCCACACACATGTACAAACAGGACCTCTCCACACACATGTACAAACAGGACCTCTCCACACACATGTACAAACAGGACCTCTCCACACACATGTACAAACACGACCTCTCCACACACGTATACAAACACGACCTCTCCACACACATGTACAAACACGACCTCTCCACACACATGTACAAACACGACCTCTCCACACACGTATACAAACAGGACCTCTCCACACACATGTACAAACACGACCTCTCCACACACATGTACAAACACGACCTCTCCACACACATGTACAAACACGACCTCTCCACACACATGTACAAACACAACCTCTCCACACACATGTACAAACACGACCTCCCCACACACATGTACAAACAGGACCTCTCCACACACATGTACAAACAGGACCTCTCCACACACATGTACAAACACGACCTCTCCACACACATGTACAAACACGACCTCTCCACACACGTATACAAACAGGACCTCTCCACACACATGTACAAACACGACCTCTCCACACACATGTACAAACACGACCTCTCCACACACATGTACAAACACGACCTCTCCACACACATGTACAAACACGACCTCTCCACACACATGTACAAACACGACCTCTCCACACACATGTACAAACACGACCTCTCCACACACATGTACAAACACGACCTCTCCACACACATGTACAAACACAGCCTCTCCACACACATGTACAAACACGACCTCTCCACACACATGTACAAACACGACCTCCCCACACACATGTACAAACAGGACCTCTCCACACACATGTACAAACACGACCTCTCCACACACATGTACAAACACAGCCTCTCCACACACATGTACAAACACGACCTCTCCACACACATGTACAAACACGACCTCTCCACACACATGTACAAACACGACCTCTCCACACACATGTACAAACACGACCTCTCCACACACATGTACAAACACGACCTCTCCACACACATGTACAAACACGACCTCTCCACACACATGTACAAACACAGCCTCTCCACACACATGTACAAACAGGACCTCTCCACACACATGTACAAACAGGACCTCTCTACACACATGTACAAACAGGACCTCTCCACACACATGTACAAACACAGCCTCTCCACACACATGTACAAACAGGACCTCTCCACACACATGTACAAACAGGACCTCTCCACACACATGTACAAACACAGCCTCTCCACACACATGTACAAACACGACCTCTCCACACACATGTACAAACAGGACCTCTCCACACACATGTACAAACACAGCCTCTCCACACACATGTACAAACAGGACCTCTCCACACACATGTACAAACAGGACCTCTCCACACACATGTACAAACACGACCTCTCCACACACATGTACAAACACAGCCTCTCCACACACATGTACAAACAGGACCTCTCCACACACATGTACAAACACAGCCTCTCCACACACATGTACAAACAGGACCTCTCCACACACATGTACAAACACAGCCTCTCCACACACATGTACAAACACAGCCTCTCCACACACATGTACAAACAGGACCTCTCCACACACATGTACAAACAGGACCTCTCCACACACATGTACAAACAGGACCTCTCCACACATATGTACAACCACGACCTCTCCACACACATGTACAAACACAACCTCTCCACACACATGTACAACCACGACCTCTCCACACACATGTACAAACACAACCTCTCCACACACATGTACAACCACGACCTCTCCACACACGTATACAAACAGGACCTCTCCACACACATGTACAAACAGGACCTCTCCACACACATGTACAAACAGGACCTCTCCACACACATGTACAAACAGGACCTCTCCACACACATGTACAAACAGGACCTCTCCACACACATGTACAAACAGGACCTCTCCACACACATGTACAAACACAACCTCTCCACACACATGTACAAACAGGACCTCTCCACACACATGTACAAACACAACCTCTCCACACACATGTACAAACAGGACCTCTCCACACACGTATACAAACAGGACCTCTCCACACACATGTACAAACACAGCCTCTCCACACACATGTACAAACACGACCTCTCCACACACATGTACAAACACGACCTCTCCACACACATGTACAAACACAACCTCCCCACACACATGTACAAACACAGCCTCTCCACACACATGTACAACCACGACCTCTCCACACACATGTACAACCACGACCTCTCCACACACATGTACAAACAGGACCTCTCCACACACATGTACAACCACGACCTCTCCACACATATGTACAACCACGACCTCTCCACACACGTATACAAACAGGACCTCTCCACACACATGTACAAACAGGACCTCTCCACACACATGTACAAACAGGACCTCTCCACACACATGTACAAACAGGACCTCTCCACACACATGTACAAACACGACCTCTCCACACACATGTACAAACACGACCTCTCCACACACATGTACAAACACAACCTCTCCACACACATGTACAAACACAGCCTCTCCACACACATGTACAAACACAGCCTCTCCACACACATGTACAAACAGGACCTCTCCACACATATGTACAAACACGACCTCTCCACACACATGTACAAACACGACCTCTCCACACACATGTACAAACACAGCCTCTCCACACACATGTACAAACACAACCTCCCCACACACATGTACAAACACAGCCTCTCCACACACATGTACAAACACGACCTCTCCACACACATGTACAAACACGACCTCTCCACACACATGTACAAACACGACCTCTCCACACACATGTACAAACAGGACCTCTCCACACACATGTACAAACACGACCTCTCCACACACATGTACAAACACGACCTCTCCACACACATGTACAAACACGACCTCTCCACACACATGTACAAACACAACCTCTCTACACACATGTACAAACACAACCTCTCCACACACATGTACAAACACGACCTCTCCACACACATGTACAAACACAACCTCTCCACACACATGTACAAACACAGCCTCTCCACACACATGTACAAACACAGCCTCTCCACACACATGTACAAACACAGCCTCTCCACACACATGTACAAACAGGACCTCTCCACACACATGTACAAACAGGACCTCTCCACACACATGTACAAACACAGCCTCTCCACACACATGTACAAACAGGACCTCTCCACACACATGTACAAACACAACCTCCCCACACACATGTACAAACACAGCCTCTCCACACACATGTACAAACACGACCTCTCCACACACATGTACAAACACGACCTCTCCACACACATGTACAAACACGACCTCTCCACACACATGTACAAACACAGCCTCTCCACACACATGTACAAACAGGACCTCTCCACACACATGTACAAACAGGACCTCTCCACACACATGTACAAACACAACCTCTCCACACACATGTACAAACACAGCCTCTCCACACACATGTACAACCACGACCTCTCCACACACATGTACAAACACAGCCTCTCCACACACATGTACAAACACGACCTCTCCACACACATGTACAAACACAACCTCCCCACACACATGTACAAACACAGCCTCTCCACACACATGTACAAACACAGCCTCTCCACACACATGTACAACCACGACCTCTCCACACACATGTACAAACACGACCTCTCCACACACATGTACAAACACGACCTCTCCACACACATGTACAAACACGACCTCTCCACACACATGTACAAACACGACCTCTCCACACACATGTACAAACACGACCTCTCCACAAAAGCACACACAAAAAGGCTTTGTTTCTGTAAGGCAGCATGCTACAGCTAACGTTAGCATAGCAACTTAGCCACTGTTTTCAATACTTGAGCATATATTTGCGTTGGTTCAGGGAAGTTAGATCTGATGCCCACCGCGACAAACAGCGCGATGTGGCTAAAGTCGGGTGACAATATTGGTCATTTTCAGAACTATTACCTGTGATGGCTCTTATTTCATTATTCTTTACAGTCGCACAGTCGAAACAAAATGTGAATGTAGCTTTCTGAAATTAATTATGCTTTCATATAAAGCCTTTTCTTTTCCTTAATCAAAACATAGCAATTCCCCAACATTTTGCTTTTAAAGTAAATAATCTTCAGCATTACCAATGCTATGGCATAGTACACAATGACAAACATGTCCGAGCAACTTACCACAGGCTCACTCTCCTCTCCTCTCTGATTTGAGCTTAAAAACTTACTGCGTAACATTTAATCTAATTATAGACAGAATCAAATACAAGGCTCTCTTCTGTGATTAGGCTTTTCTCTCCTCAGCCCTTACTTTCATTTAATCTTTGCTGGGAGCTTGTCTCCTTGGTGATGTTTCTCCTTTAGTTTGTCTCTAAAGTTCACCAAACAAAAAGTTAAATACACGATGCCCTCTTCCAAATACTTTATTTGTTAAAAATAGTCTCACGCTTTTAGTTAAGCTTTAGGAGCGTGTTTAGCGTGTTGGTTGGTGTTTTGAGTTGAGCAACAATAACCTGGAGTTTGCCGAGCGTGGCGTTAAGTGAAAAGAGTAATACAGCATTTGATTCACAAAAGCCAAACTGAAACGCACCATGCATTTTCACAGTAACAAGGCCATACAGTGAGTGACTACACAGAGCTCATCCTTCCTCTCTCCTCACACACACACACACACACACACACACACACACGCACACGCACAAACACACACACACACACACATGCGCACAAACACACGCGCACGCGCACGCGCACACGCACTCGCACACACACACACATGCGCACACACACACGCGCACACACGCACACACACACACAGGGTTATATGCTGTAGAGAATTAACAGTCGTTCATAGCTGATTTCTGCCAACACCAGAAACATTAGTGATTGTATCTAGCAGCTTGGATGTACGTATATATATATATATATAATATTTATAAACTCTTCACAACTCTGCCGCTAGTGTACCGTTAGCGCTAAACCATCTACCGTACAAAACTAGATTTAACTATTAGCTTCTCCCTCCGCCCGTCTACTTTTCAATGTGAAATATTACTAAAAAAGTGGTGTATGTACAGAACCGCTGTCGTTAGAAGCTACGGTATATGCCGACAGCGACGATAAATACAGCTCTATCTTTCAAATATCAAAGAACTATTATAATCATTAATAATAATATCTGCACTTAAATATAGTGTTAAATATATACAGGTGTTTTTGGAGTTTGGTACCTACAGCTAAAGTGTCCCATCACTGACTGCATATGGTTGTCCAGGGTGAGATTGCATAGAAAAGATTTCCTTTTTTTTTGTCTAAATTGCGAGAAAATATCTGTTAATTTGTGTGTTTTCATAATCTGAGGAGGATGTTGCTTTTGTTATGGATTAGTGGAATTATGCCACGTTTTCTTGGCCTTTTGTTTAGTTTTTCAAATGTGCAAGAAGGCTATGTCCACATAAATGCATTTGAAAGCAGCATTGTACAAAAAGAAAAGAAAAACCACATTATGAATCAACCCGCATTGATATACTATGATATAGCTTATATTGTACTAACACTAGTGCTAAAACGCTAACTACCCGCTATCGCCAATGCTCCCACTCGCGGACAGCACACAGCAATTTCCCTCTTGCTTATAGTAGCCAATTTGTTCATAGTCTTCGAAAAATAAGTGCCTGCACTGACTTTGGAAGCAAAAATCTTGTTCAAATTCGGCAGCATTGTCAGCTAGCAATCTGCAGTAATCATGCTAATCCGTTAGCCTGACTACATTTGTATTATTTTACCCTGGGTTTAATGTTGAAGCCTTATTTTGTTATGGTTAAAGTGATTGTCTGTAAGTTTAAATGTTTTTAAATGTAGCGTTACTGGCGCAAAAAAGGGACAAGCAAGGAGGTATCCGGGCAAGACTCAGCCACACCACACAAGCCTCTATCCTACTTTTGTTCTGGATAATTGACATTCACTGGACAATAAGAGTTGTACGGCATTTAAACTTGCAGACGATCACTTTAATAGAGTTAGTGAAGCACGTTAGACAAGGCTCATTTTTAGAAAGAAGCATTAAAAAAAGATCTCACTTGCTGTAACCACCAACTGACTAAAATACGGATCTGAATCAACCGTGTTTCCAGAGCTCTGCTTTTTTACTCTTTAAGAAGAACTGGTTTCTTGGGCAGATATTGTTGGATGAAGTTTGTCCCTGATTATGTTGCCGTAGTAAGAGCACGAGGACATCCAAGCATGCGGATCCCGTCGCCGCGCAGATCGGCCTGATGTTACCTGTGTACGCTAACAATGCTAAGCTAACAAACGTCTTTATCCATTTTTGTATCATATTGACATGTCATTCTTATATATTTGTCATCATTTCTTTATTTCTTAGTTACTCGTGGACTCAGTTACTCACTTCTGTTACAATAAACTAAAAAAGGAAACAAAACCTGCTTTTACATGGACATAGCATCCTACTTGAGCATCGGGAGCTTTCTTTCGTGCCTGTTATGTACCAAAAATCAACAACAGGAACATGTATTCTATATTTTCTCTATACATTGGAAATATAAATAAACAGTCTGCCGAGATACTGTTTCCCAGATATTTTTGGACATTTTCATTAAAAACGCCAAAATTGCGGGAAACGGGCGACTGTGCAGCTTGTTTGAAGACTCACTGTACATCACACCTATGTACACCACACATGCGCACGCCATCGGAAAACCATCCCAGAAGTGACGAGGAATTCAACTTTGAGGAGTGACGGGAAAAGGGTTTTAAAAGAAAAACAAGGAAACTGAAGAAAACATTGACAACAGAGAGGTGTTGCAACCAAAGCTGAGAAAGTAGCAGTGCTTTCAAATGAATTCAAAAGGGCTCTGAATAAAGTTAGCAAACAAAATGTAAGTGCTATGTTTTTTGTTAAATAAGCACAGAACCCCATACTCACCCAAATAAAACTTGCTGGTTGAGCAACATTAAAAATGTGTTCAAAAATATAACTAGAATAGCGCCAGAATTGAAGTAAATCTATTAAATTTTAAAAACTGTTCAAAAGTTCCGTTTGAATTGTACATTTGGACTTGGATTTTGGGAAGGCGGCACGGTAAAAGCTAATGCCATTCTCCCTTCGGATTGATCCCTTTGTCATGGAATGCGTGGAAATGGTCTGAGTCGTTTTGTAAGTATAGTTTTTTAAAAAGTACCTTTGAAAACAACAGAACAGGGAAGGAAGGACGTTGGCTTTAAATGCACCACAAAACATCTGTCAAAATGTTCCAAAAATTGACACCAAAATCACGTGGTCCGTACACCGCAAGAGACCAATACTGAAGAGTGTGGGGGGCAAAACACAAATTGGAGTGCGCTTTCCTCCGTCTAGTAATTACACCGTCAGCAAACGCCAAAGCCATGAAGAAGGCCACGGTTACCCAAAATCACGAAAGCCGGAGCGGATCCCTTTTAGCGAACGGCGGAGTAGCTTTGTGTCTGAAGTTGTCGATAGCTTGTCATCTCTGTACAAAGGATTCCTTCATGAACAAGTCCGGATGTGGCGTCTTGAATCGTGTGTGTGTGTGTGTGTGTGTGTGCACAGGTGTCATTAGTAACATCTTCGAGTCTGTTAAATCTCCAACGCACCCTCCACGTCTCACGCCACGGTGGCGCTCCTGAGCCAATATTTGTGCTCGGAGCCAAACCGCAAAAGCAGGTTCTGCCGCCACTTCTGCTCGTCGGCGACAAACGCAAACTCAAATCTCACAACAGATCGCCCCCGTCTGACCGGGAGGGGCCATGGAATAAAAGGATGCCGGCTTTTTCAATATTCCACTTTATAAGCTAGCTTCGGTGGTGTCCCAAAGGTTGGTGTGTATGGTTAAAGGCGGGAGAGTGGCGGGGGTCACCCGGCTGCTTTGTGCTTGCCCCCGCAGCACCGGCACGCCTCGCCGCAGTGGTGGCAGGCGCGCAGGGGCAGGTAGCAGCACATACAGGGCGCGATGAAGGACAGGGCCACCAGAGCCAGCCAGCGCAGGCAGAACTGCTCGTCGGACGTGTCGCAGGAGCACGGGTCGGAGAAGTCCCCCTCCGAGTCGGACATGCAGTGGTACAGCATGCTCTCGGCGCACAGCATGCAGCTCACTTTGTAGATGCACTGCTTGATGGGGTCGGGCGCGTCCTGGCACTGCCCCCGCCGGTTGTCCTCGTGGTTGAACATCTCGCGGCAGTAGATGCACCGGGAGCGCTCGCCGTCCTCCCGCCTCCGCCGGCTCTTTTTGGACTTGAGCAGGGGCGAGGGCTGCGTTTTGATGGCCGAGTCTTTGCCCAGTCCCAGCCCCATGCCGGTGCCCAGGCCCGAGGAGGGGTGAAGGTCCCCGGGGTGGGCGTCCGAGAACAGGTACTTGTTGGTGTCGGATTTGTGGAAGGCGGAGGGGAAGTCCAGGCCGTCGCGCTCGGGCTCCTGCTTCCACATGACCGGGTGGCGGTAGTCCTCGTAGCCTCGGATCAGCACGTCCTTCCTGGGGTTGATGCGCACGATCTCCTCCTCGTCCATATGGAAGCTGACGTGGCGGGTCGGCTTGAAGGACACCTGCAACAGACGAGAGCTTTTTTTAAGCACTGAGGGGTTTATTTGGACATGCAACATCAGGTGAGTTCACCTTAAAGACATTTTTGCTGAAATGAATCAATTTAAATGAATCTGCTAGAAGGACAAGGAGCAATATGCCTCTAAAGATGAGGCCCTGTGGGCACCCTGCTGACCTGTGGGGGCAGAAAGCGTGTGTTGGAGGGGAACTCGTCGAAGGGCTGTGCTTGGACGTAGCATCGTCTGAAGGGATCCGTGGACAAGTCAGTCAGGGGAGAGAAGGGCTCCTTCATGGGGGTGCAAAGGGAGGGAGGCTCGGTACACACCTGCACACAAACACACAGGGTTAACCATATTGTTCCTTTTGACTGAATATTCAATCATTTCAGTTTATAGTATTCAAAAAACAAGAAGTTTTTTATGAATGAAAAGGAGGCGAAAACTAAATCATAAATCCTGTCCCCTCTCCAGACATGACCCTTTCACTTCCAAATGACCTGGAACTTTGCGTCCTGGAGGAGTTCATATTGTGGCAGGAACATACAAACTGAAAACACTGTTTCTATTTGATGCAGCTCATTTGGATGGTGCTGCCTGAGTGTGTGGGCTGTGTTGTGCTGCAGCCACCAGGGGGCATCCTACACCTACACTCTTCTGCGTGCTGATGACTCAAGGCCCTTCTGTTGGAACTCACAGCTCCCATCGGCAGAGTGTGTGTTCACAAACATCATCTCCAAAATGAGACACCACCACTGCACCAGCCAGGCAAACACCAACACCAGCCTGGCCCCGTCCGCCGGGAACACACAGGACACCGAGGACACCGAGAACACCGAGAACACCGAGGACACAGAGGACACAGAGGACACAGAGGCAGCAGATGTGTGAATGAAGTGAGGGCGGGATTATGTCCCTCTGAGGAGGAGCCACCGCGCAGCACATCACTACATCAATGTGACCACTTTGAACAATGTTTTGGAATTCATTCCTATTAATAGACTTTTGGAATAAACAAATATCAAAACTGAATCAGGCTTGTGGTAAGACTAAGACCTAAACCTAAAAAGATCTAAACATATTTCAGCTATACACAGCTACTATAGTCAGTGCTCTACGCTTTAATCACTATGCAAGTATTGTTATTACCTTCAAAAATATGAAAAATACATTCATGAGTCCAAAGCTTTTAATCTAAAGTCCATCACACATGTATCCAAATGTGAAGATTGAAAAGTGCACGAACAAAATGCATCTGCGCCTGGGAGGAGACGAGCTCTGAGCAGCTCCAGAACTGATGCATACATGCAAACTGCCCATATATGGTGATCCACCTCCCCACCCTGTCCCCGCCCTGTCCCCACCCTGTCCCCACCCTGTCCCCCCTGTCCCTCTTCGGGCCGGGACAGTGTGGAGGAGGCCTTCCCCGCCCTGTCCCCACCCTGTCCCCCCTGTCCCTCTTCGGGCCGGGACAGTGTGGAGGAGGCTGTGTGAGAGGAAATGTGCTCTGCTCCAGCTGCTGCTACAGTAATTACTGTCCTGTGGTTGCTAAGAGATGCTTCCTTTGACCCCCCCACACACTCTCTCTCTGTCTCTACCCCCCACTGCCCTTCATGTTTTCTGTATCTGTATCTGTGTCTCCCCTTCTCTTTACCTCCCTGGACTCTCTCCATCTTCCTCTCCACAAACATTCAGACCGGAGCTCGGGTTTCTCTGAAGCCAACGCTGGTTTTGGGTGATTGTGTTTGGTCTATTATCCTGTGCATGAAGCCTCGAGACCAGGGGTGCTCAAACTGTGTCTCTGAGGGCCAAAATTAAAAAGTGCCTGAAATAACAGGCTACATTAAAGTAAATGTTAACAACATGTAAACAACAACACTGTATCTACAGCACCTGCAGTGACTTCACCTCACTCATGTGAAAGTGTTCAGCACATTCTTTCATGAGTCCATTTTCAACATGAACCTTTGTTGATCACCAACCTTTGCAATAGAAGAGACAAAGTGGGAGGCGCTCTGTGATTGGTGAACACCAAGCGACACCACAACAGTGTTTCTTTAACTTTGCAAAAGGAGTGAAACAGCTGTAGTTTCGTACTGGTTTTGTTGCCATCGTGACGCTTTGTTCAAGAAGCTTTTCCATTTCGATCTCCAAACTGGAGAAAACATGCTCGGATCAGCTGGGGGTTAAGAGGTTCTAAGATACACCTCATTCTTACACACTCCGTCTCTCACCCCCTGACTCTCTCCTACCCCTCCTCTCCAGACTGCAAACACATGGCTGCCGACATACCAGGGCCTGAAGTGCACATGGCAGGAGGCAGTGCAGAGAGAGAGGGGAGAGAGAGAGGGGAGAGAGAGAGGAGAGAGAGAGAGGAGAGAGAGAGGAGAGAGAGGGGAGAGAGAGGGGAGAGAGAGGGAGGAGAGAGAGAACAGAGCGAGAGAGAGGAGAGGAGAGAGGAGAGAGAGAGGAGAGAGAGAGGAGAGGAGAGGAGAGAGGAGAGAGAGAGGAGAGGAGAGAGAGAACGCTGTAAACCAATTCCAGCTGAGGGAAATGCTCCGCACATCCCAGAAAAGCCAGATGACAGCTGGATGTGCTCGAGCAAGTCAAGCTACAATAAGACACCATGTCTTTAAAACCTCTTACCTCCAGTTTGGTTTTACCCAAATCTAAAAGCGTCAAAATAGCAATGAAAACAAGACGTGGACAATGCAAAAAAAAGTGTGACAAAAAAAATGACAATGTCCCAATAATGACCATTGTTCATGCCATTTGTTTTACTTTTGGAGCGTCACATGGCGTGGCGGCGTCAGGCACTTCCTCTGGTCCAGTGGCTTTCACAGAGGATTTGAAAACACTACATCGAGACCATGACCATTGTTAGCTAGCTCTGGCGCCGGGTGTGTGTGTTAGTGACTCTTTTGGTGCAAGACCAGAGTGATCTCCTCCAGATCGAGGTCAATGGGCTGCAATGTGCACTGCAACTGTTGAAAGTACCAGAACAATACATTGGAAAATATTCTTAAATGCAACCAGCACTGTCATGTGTCAGTTCTCTTCTAGTTTAGTATTGATAACATTGTTATTGTTCATGTGCGAGCTTGCAGAGTGCACATCTGACTTAGAGACTATCGGAGTTTAAAAGTGTCAAAACTAAAGTACTAAAAAGTATTTTCCTCCCCCCACATGTTCCAGCCATGTCTTAATGTGTAGAATGAGCCCAGACCACAACTGCCTCTAAAATCCTGCATCCTGTCACTCAAAAAGGTGTTAATTGTGGCAGTAGGTGGCAGTAGTGAGCATAAAATGACCAACTTGCATCTAGTCTCTTTAAATCTGAAAGTCACGGCGTCCGCATTGGTACCTGTGAGCAGTCTGTGCCCTGTACGCAGGTGTAACTAAGTCTGGGGTCGGTGTATGTCCCAGACGAGTAGGCGGCCTCTTACTAAATGTGCCAGGTAGAAGCAGCGACCGACATGGCGGCTCTGAGGGGAAGTTTAGATGTGTTTATGCAAAGTTTAGACGGAGGAGGTGGTGACGCTGATGTCGTTGGTCGTAACGTGCGCCCGGCAGTAAGAAACAGCCTCTCGCTAAAGCTAAGCTCATAAACAAACCTGAGCGTTAGTGCTCGCATCACAAATGAATAAAAGGCTTCAGCGTTCATTATCTATCCATCATTTCCAGTGACTTTGCTGATTACAAAATTTCACTTGAATTTCAAAATGCACTCCTGAGTCTTTATCTGATGGGCATGACAGTCACTTCACAGGGTTGAAGATTCAAGACATTATGGAATATCTACGTTTTCCCCATGGTCTGGGATGGGCTCCTAAATCCACTACTACGATTCTCCGGCGTTACCTGCGAACCAAACCACCAGACTGAGCAACTGTGAGAAAACTTAACTTGTCACGTTTACGGAAGGCAGCGCCCACAACCTCTACAAATAAATCTGATCGCTGCACGAAAATGAGTGGATCAAACGCTGTTAACCTGGATCCAACTCTCACCTCCTCCTGTAGTAACTTCAGGCGCAGGCCCAGAGCTGTGTGACTAAAGGCCGCGCCTGTGAGGTGGACTGATGAGACTTTGAACTGGACGTTTGTGCTGTGGTCTTTGTGGTGGTGGCTCGGTTGAAATGTGTTGCCTCTGTGCGGAGTGCGAGTTGGGGAAGGTGGGAGAGCATGTTTGTGAGTGTGTGCCGGGGCCGCGGTGGGCAGGATGTGGGCGGGGAGCGCAAACATCTACACCGCAGCGCTGTGGAATAATGCCAGGCTGACGGAGATTCCAACCAGGACATGAAATGTTGGAATCTGAATGTGGAGAGTAAAGAGTTAAGTATTAGGGGTGCATCGCTTCAGCTCTCTCACGGTTCGGTTCGGTTCACGGTGCAAGTGCCATATAAATAGCTAATAAGTCAGTTTTGAAATAAAATAACCTAAATGTTCATTATTAGGCAGTAATCATAATCTCAGAGAAAAAAATACATTGCTTGGTTTATTTATTTGGTTTATTTGATTTACAATCAAATGTGCCTCTGGGATCACAATACAAAACAGGAAACACAGTGCTCTAAAGAAAAGGTTTCAGAATAATCCCACTGTAGCTCTGGTTTGTGTCGGAGCCACAAGATACTCTAATAAGGATTAATGAAAGGAGTTTCATTTCATCCCATTCGTGAAACCAAAGCAGAGCTTCGTGCTTGTGCTCGGCCCAATGTCTCCCAGTGTTGAGCATCTGGACCCAAATCCACGTTTACCCTTAAAGGGGGGGTATTATGCAAAATCGACTTTTTCAAGCTTTACATCATGTTATTAAGTAATTCCCTCATTAAAAACATGCCTGAAGTGTTGCCTTAGCACATTCACGTATTTTCGAGTAGTCTGTAAAAACTCTGATGGCGGCCATTTTAGGGATAAAACGCCTGATTCCTTCAGGAAACGCCCTCGACCTCCAGGATACGCCTCCGACCTTTCGTCACCAGCCGAGTAACCAACCACTGCCCCTCAGCAGAACCCCCTCCCCGCAGTGTCTAGCCCTAAGATGTAAACAGAGTCATCATGGAGGATTAGCTTCATGTGTTGTGAACCGGAGCCACAGCAGACTTTTACAAAGACACATCAGTGTTTCTGTTACCGAAACACCCAGGATTCAAACCGGTGACAAGAACGCTTATTTCAGTGACTGGTTCTGCGCTGGGCCTTGATGATGCACAGAGCCTCCGGAGAAAGCTAATGCTAAGCTAAACCTCGAGTCATCACGTGGAAACGAGAAATATGCACAAATAAAGTCAATAAAACCACCACACACATAAAGAACCGTTTAACAATGATCACACACGGAGCCGGGCTTGTTGATTTGGAAGTTTTTTGCTCACATTTCATCTACAATGGGTCATAGATGAGTGGCTTTCTCCCGGAGCTAACAAGCTAGCCGCAACAAGCTAACGGGAAAATTCACTGAATACAAGCATATTATGCATTGAAAACGTCACTAAAACAGGCAGCTGCTTGACGCAGCCTTTATGATGATCACACACGGAGCCTGGCTTGTTGATTTCGTAGTTTATTGCTCACATTTCATCTACAGTGAGTCGTAGCCGAGTGGTTTCTCCCGGAGCTAAGGCACTATTAGCCGCGACAAGCTAACAACCTTCACCTTCACAACATTCATTGAAAACAGGCAGCATATTATGCACAAATAACGTCAATAAAGCAGCAACTACTTGAAGCAGCCTTTACGATGATCACACAATGAGCCTGGCTTTACACATGTGTGGTTTATTGTAGACTTTTCATCAACAATGAGCTGTAGTCGATTATAACAAGCTAACGGGTAACCTCGAAAAACCATTGTCCACCTGCACAGATAATGTCCGTCTTTGAATCGTATGGGCTCCTGCAGATCCTGGTGTCGTCCATGGGGGTATAGTTAGAGATCCATAGGGCATGGCAGTTACAAAGAGAAGCCTCCAAACAGCAGTTATTTTTCAGGCAAGAGCCCCTTCCAAGCGTCCGGTGTGGAAGGTTCGTCTTCAAATAATATCCTGTGTGGCCATTGTTCACAAAGTGATAAACAGTAGCTCCTTTCCAACAATAAAAAATAAAATGCACCGATCGTAGTTTCAATACTGTGGAGAAAGTGTTGTGATGCCACAGACAGCGTGTGGAGGGGGCGTGTCGGAAAGGGTCAGAGGTTCTTAAAGAGACAGGGGCCTATTTCAAGTCATTTGCTACCACCATTTTGAAAGAGCAATTTTATACAAGGCAGTTATTCTAATTTACTGCATTGACAGACCAACAGAAGGTTTCGTCAT
This sequence comes from Gobius niger, assembly GCF_951799975.1. Lineage (NCBI taxonomy): Eukaryota > Metazoa > Chordata > Actinopteri > Gobiiformes > Gobiidae > Gobius > Gobius niger. The sequence continues at coordinate 324,692 of NC_136867.1, forward strand.
CATTGTAGTGTGATATAGACTGGTGCTATGTGGCTGAAAAAAGCATAATACCCCCTCTTTAACGATAAAGGCCCGGTCCATACGAAGTCAAGCTGAGGACCAAACGCAAAGACGTCTCCACAACTTTGACTAAAACGGTGACATCACAGCTCCAGAGTGGTGTCTGTGATCCATGATCTACTGACCTTATAATGAGTCTGACTCATGGATCTATGATGGTTTGACTCCGCCCTTCTTTGCTCCACTGCCGTCCACAAGCCACAGGTGACGAGTAGAAAAACACGAGTCAGTCTGTGTTTTTGGACTGACAGGAAAAGTCACTGACAGGTTTTTACGTCTGAAGAATAAACTCTCCTCCTCGTCTCTTCTGTAGATCCTAAATCCTTGAATCAGTTCCATTTTCAGTTTCATGCCTGTGTTAGCGTCACAGCGCCTCACACAGGCCTGGAAGATGAAGTGTTTGGTGTTGGTGTGGATATAGCCTGAGTCATTGTCTGATTTAGCCGATCTTCCATGTTCATACTTTTCACATGTCGATATCCAGCTCCACTGACACCAAACCCGGGACCAAACTATCTGAATCGATTCATGTCTTTGCTAAAGCGGGGAGTGGGTAAATGTGCAGCACATGTTAAGGATTATTCACATGTTGATTCGGCTCCAGTAAAGTTGTCTCTCGCTGTTGTTAAGATTAGCGTAGTTAGAAATGTTGTGTCGATAGTAATTCTACACAAAGCTGTGAACGATGTTTAGGACGATCAATCATATGTGAGAAAAAGCTTTTGAAAGTTCCCCTTGAGAAGAGTTCTGTGGGAATGTAGTGATAGTAATCAGTGGTATACGTGTTTGTACGAAGCATACAGGACTTTTGTGAGGCGTGTCATCAGCGCTGACGTCATTCACTAAACTGCGCCATCAATGGACAAAGTCATCATTTTAGGTCAGCAGTGTCCGGAGCCACAGTATGTCTCCAAATCACTGAGCTCCTCCGTCTGACTGAGATTGAAGAATTCTTTGCAAACTCAGCCTAAACAATACGTTTTATTCATGATTTTTCTCTTGATTTAGTAGATACCATTTGATGATAAAACAGAAATGATTACGACTGAAAAACTTGAAAAGTGTCTCGTACAGACGTAAAACCTCAGTCTGAGTTCCTTAAAGTGCAACACCAGTGTCTGCCAGACCAAAGCTGTGCACTTTAGTGCACTATATAGTGCACTATATATATATATATATATATATATATATATATATATATATATATATATATATATATATATATATATATATATATATATATATATATATATATATATAATATAAAGTATTGCGCAGCAATGGTCAAAATAGAGCACAATGCGAGAGTTGGAGAAGAACAGCCTCAGCGACAGGTCTTTGAGCAGCTGTTTTAATCATATGTGGTGTATTTCTCGTGAATAAACTACTTGAATATAAGTGGCCACGGTGAAAAGTTGATCGCTTTAGATATTGACCCATAAAGTTGTGAAATAAGTTGATAAACTCATTGGGAATGTTAGGAGTTTGGGCACGACTAACATTTTAAACTTTACAATCAATCAAAGTAAACAAAGTGACTGGAATAATCAAGTATAACGAGTCTACCTTATTGCCATGTCAGATCAGAAGCTAACGAAGCTAACGGAGCTAACGGAGCTAACGCAGCCTGACATTGTGCTGTTTCTTAGCTCTCAGGCTCACTTCCCCTTCTGTGTAGCCCAGGTCTCCGACCGCAACATTGGGATGCCAGATCACCATGGTGACACCGTCAGTGGCTCACCACTGAAGCTCGTGAACACCCCCCATCCTTCTGACCCCCCCTCCCTCTCGCTGCCTAGCAACTGCGGTGCCACTGGATTTCCTGTACGTTCACAGCCATTCCTTAAAGAGGAACTTCAGCATCTTTAGGCCTGATCTCAAATAGCTCTTTTATCACCAGTGGTTTTCAAACGTTTCACACCACCTCCAAACTAACTTGGCTTTCAGAGCGCCTACACTCGGTCTAAAGGGTGATTAAACATTGGCTCCAAATAAGAAAGTGTTGAACTGCAGAGTACCACCACCCTTCATTAAAAAGCAGAATGCAAAGAAAAGAATTTTAAAAATGGCCAATAGAAAAATATCTTTGTCATGACAGTATTGTTGGATGTTGATGTTTTCCAATGTAGTATTAAGGCTTCCAGTTGACAGAATTGAGAGTTAGACATTAACCTAAACTGCTTCCATGCACCACAAAAGCACCACCGTTTGAGAACCCCTGCTCTATGACATGCAGCTACAATGTTGTGTTAAGTGAAACAAGCTCCTGTGAGTGCGCTTGCATGTGGACACTGAACAACATAAGCTGCATGGAGATTCCTGAATGAATGTTGCCCCAGGGCCAGATTTCTCACATGGTTGTCATAGTGGAATGCATCACTGCGCCGAGGTCACTCTGAGAACAGCCTTCCTTCAAATCCTCAGGACTCAAACACAGGAGAGGCTGGAATAACATGCACTTGTCTGTTTGTGTTGTTGTGTTGTAACTTTGGTACAAGGGTGCAGTTATGAGTATGTTTATGTCACTTACTGGTAAGCCATCGTCTGGACCGTCGCCTTCATCGAAAGAGCGGCAGCCTGCGAGTAAAGGACAGAGAAAACGCTTCATTACTGGACATGTAGGCAGAGCTATGTCAACAGAAGATCAGGCCTGTCTTTTCAGCATCGCAGTCGTGTCAAAAAGAATCACAATTGGTTTTATTGCCATTGTCAGGTTCACAAAGAAGGAATTTTCTTGGGTGCGATCGTGCAACATGAAAGCGAAAACTTAGAACATAAAAGCTGCTTGAGATAAATTATAATTAAATAATAACTATGAAGACTTTAAAACTATAAGGGCACACATGAAGTAGATTCAAATGAAATGTGATCAAAGCCAACAACAGTGTATTTCCCGATGCCTGGCTCTGGTGCTGAGGTCATCGTTTTAACTGCAGAGCTGGGATTCGAACCCATCCATACTTTGAACGCTCCTTTGCACTGTTGCAAATGGGGGCGGGTCGAGTCACCAGTCCCATGAGATGAGACGAGACACGAGATTGGCCTCACGAGAACCAGACGGAATGTGTTAGAATAAATACAGATGAAATATTTCCTTTTACTGAACAGTTTAACCAAAGGAGTATCTATTATCGTTTATGTGCAAATATATCATGTAAACATTGGTGGGAAGCTAACTATGAACTAAACATTCCTTTAAGTAGCTTTAACCCGTCTACAATGGTGGTCATTTCTTCAGATCAAATATTTTGTCATAATTTTAGTCAAAGTAATATTTTAGTCGACTAAAATTTAGCTCAAATTTAAGAGAAATATTTGACTAAATTTGGACTAAAATGACATATAAGAGAGACTAAATAAAAATATGAACACGTCGATGAGTATACTGGATGTGGTGCAGTAAAATAAAGAAAATATATATATATCAATAGTGTCTTTGGTTCTTGTGGCACGCAGTGTCGTTTTCATCAATTAAGACGATAACGAGAACATTTGGTTGTTTTGGTTTCATCTTCATTTTTAAATGAGGAGAACAAAACAAAGAGCTGAAAATAACTCTTTGTGTCTAAAACATGACGAGACGTTTAAGCGTTTATGTCGATGAGACCAGATGAAAATGGGAGAAAGTGTTTGGACAGAACTTGTGAGCGGAGCCGGAGAACAGACGCTACACGTGACACACATGTGCTCACATGGACACGCAGCAGGCTCCGCCCCCTCTCCCATGCGTTTGTCCTCATGGAGCGTCTGACAGTGATGTCACAGACTTTATCTTTTCTCAGGGCAGGTTTAATGCTGAGGAACAAATGTGCAGATGGCACTTTGGGAAAAAATGGATTTGTGCATTTTTAGCTCACGCTGCATTTTCTCAATCAAATATCAGATTACTGTAATATCACAATAAGCTATATGCAATTTCCAAAACACGTTACATGACGATACAATTCTTAAAGAAAGCACAAAGCTCACAATCTCCAATCTGGTCCCAATCAGTGCTAGAATTCTTTTGGAACTGAAGCAATTCAAAATGTGTCATTTCAAATAATCAATGTGAACAGAACGTTCAAAAGTCCTAACGAAATCGTTACACGCTCGGGTGTAACGATTCATAACAGAGGCAATTTGAGCGCCGCCACGTGACATCAGCAAGTGTTCTGAGCTTTTAGAGAAGCTGTTGCCTTTAACAGGAAAAACACATTTCACTAAGTCATTTAAAGGAACAGGCCAGCGTTTTTCCATACTGAGATATGTTCTTAACTGAGCTGTGACGAGTTCTTTAGGACCTGTCTGATCTTCAGTCACGTAAACACAGCGCAGACGGCGTTAGCATTTAGCCTCTCCCTCTCTCCTCTATAGCTCCAAAACAGGTCAAGATAGAAGCTACCAAGCTCTTCCACGTTTCCCCTATTTAAATATGGTTACGTGAAGTGTTCCACTACAAAGTATAATTACACACAATTAAACTATGTGGATTTTCTAAGCGGATAAAAGGGGGAACTATAATGTAAGGCGTAATAATACCAGGAGTAGTTTGGCATCCGCACAGTAAAGTTTAGATTACTGCGAAGATTTCGAACTACTCCTGGTGTTATTACGCCTTACAATATAGTTCCCCTTTTATCCGCTTACCATTTATTTAGTTTGGAGCTATAGAGGAGAGAGGGAGAGGCTAAATGCTAACGCCGTCTGCGCTGTGTTTACGTGACTAAAGGCACGGGGGAAGATCAGACAGGTCCTAAAGAACTCGTCACAGCTCAGGTAAGAACATATCTCAGTATGGAAAAAACGCTGGCCAAGCTATTAATGATTTGATCACGAGTCACTATATCAACCCTCCACAAGGTCATCTACTTGAGACTGGTCTTCTTCTACAACACAGAGCAAGTTACCAACATGCAAAAGCTCACTTTAAGTCATGAATTGCCTTGTTTTGGCCCTGGTTTTTGAATGAAATAGGGCTATTATTGAATATGGCAGCGTAGTGTGCAGCCATGTTTTTATTTCTATCCCCCACCAGCTCTAAAAGCACTTATTCCCCCCTGGCACGGAGCGCCCCAGCGACTGCAACAGGAGAGTGTTGCGGTGCTTCTCAAACAGGAGGGAACTCATTAGCAGCCACAGCACAGCGCCACATGGCAACGGTGCGGCGCGTCTCCACACCCCTGAGGAACACCAGTTAGCGTGTGCTAGCATGTGTTAGCAATGTGTTAGCGCGTGCTAGCCGCCGTCGCTCAGGCTTCTGCCCGTCTATCTCCTTCTCGGCCCCACGTGACGCTGCCGCGCCGGATGATGTGCTCCTCCACTTTTCCAAAAGAGAAAACAGGCCTCCTGCAGCACGACTCCGCCAGCGCCGTGTGCCCAGCGTCGCCATGGCAACAGCGCACCGCAAGACCCCGATATATATATACACACACACACAGCGCGCGTGCACGGACCACAAGAAAAACAAAGGAAAAACATATTCTCTCTCTCTCTCGGCGGTGAGGACGTGGCCGGCCCGGCAGCAGAGCGATGCAACATGAATACAGAACAAGTACCTGGGGGGGGCTGTTACGCAACGCCACAAAACCACCATCTACGCCCTTGGAAGGACACCTTTGGAAACAGGAGACGGACCCAAACTACTGAGAGGGGTCATTCCACTGCGGAACATTCCAGGTTCTACGTATCTGGTACTAATGTGAAATGATCGAAGTAATGTGAGAAAGGACTAAGCCCCCGCCTGAACCCAGAGCATTTTCCCCTGTTCGGCTTTACCCAAATCTTAAAAACGAGGCTGAAAACGCAACATAAGAGCAAAAAAAGGGACAAAGAATTTCAAAAGTGGCTAAAATGTGATGAAAATGAAATAACAAAGACACAAAGAAGCAACCAAACAGCAACAAAAATGTGACAAAAATGCAATGAAAAGAATGTCTAAAAAGTGACAACTACACGGCATCAACACAAGGAAAAAGATCTGTTTAGATCTGTTTTGTGGGTCTTAGCTTTCAAATGAGGAGTCACTCTTGCCTATAGGCTGTAAACTCTCCAGTCCAGAAGCTTTCAGATTAGGGTGAAGCTGAACTGGAGAAAATGCACTTGGTCAGAGGTTAATGCTGTCCCTAAACAAACAGACGTGAAAACTTGGTCTCTACAGATAAACTCTATTTCCTGACGGTATTGTTGAATGGAACCAGCAGAGTAGGAGCTCCTGAAGTGGAGATGGTGTTAAAGAGTGGAATAAAAACCTCATTTGGAGAACAGGGCCCTGAAGTTTGGGAACTTTGTCTGCACATGTGCCCTGTGTATATTTCTCACTGTATTTAGTACAAAAAAGTACAAAATATAATTTGTGAAACGCCATAAAATAATCATCATGCAGGGTGTGTTTTGTCATTGTTCTACTCTAGGGACGCAAGTTATTATGGGCTGTTTTGACACCATCACCGATTAGCCGATAAAAAACATTTTGGACGATAATTAGGCCCAAATTGAGTCTGCGGCTCCAGCTCGCTGCCTTTCTCTCTGGTGCCGCCTCGCTCCGACTGCAGCGTGGAGCTGCTGCAGATTCACAGCTGATATACGCCCTCCCCGGCCAACTTCTGCACTGTTTTAGCAGAAAAATACAAAGAGGATTCCAGCGAAATAGCACTGTGCAGGTGGAAAAAGGCGTAGCAACAATTCACCCAGGTTTTTTTAATCTATGTATGCGAATGTTAGTCACGTTACTGTGGCTTTTGCTCTCCAGCTCCTGGAACAGTGTGTCATACTGCCCAAACATGCACCTTCTCTGTATCCAAGGATGAAATACATACACTGCGTTCCAAATTATTATGCAAATGACATTTTTCTAAGATTTTCTAAATTGTCAACTCAAATGAGAGTCAGCATAATTTTCAAGTCTTTACCTGGTCGAGGATCATTTAAATGTGGTGGAAATATGTCCTGGTGATAACAGTATTTTTTTCAAAAATAAATATAGTAAAAACCTCAAAATCCACTGTTCCAAATTATTATGCAACTCATCGTTTCAATATTTTAAAGCTTGTAATTAACTGAAAATGGTCATTTGTTGAATTTGTAGCATCAGGAGGTCATATTTACTGAAATCAAAAACTATTTCAATCAAAAAAATATTAGCAGGTCAAGTTATATTTTACCATAGGAGCCCTTGTGTGAAGCAGCTTAAACATTCTTAAATCCATTAAACTTGTGAGTTTTTGGACAGTTTCTGCTTGGATTTCTTTGCAGGATGTTAGAATAACCTCCCAGAGCTGCTGTTTGGATGAAAACTGCCTCCCACCTTCATAATAGTTTTTTTTGCTGAGGCTCCAAAGGTTCTCAATAGGGTTGAGGTCAGGGGAGGAGGGGGTCCACATCATGAGTTTCTCTCCTTTTATGCCCATAGCAGCCAGTGATGCAGAGGTTTTCTTTACAGCAGGACATGGGGCGTTGTCATGCATGAAGAGGATGTCGTTCGGGAAAACACGGCTCTTCTTTTTGTAGCATAGAAGACAGTGGTCAGTCAGAAACTCCATATATTTTTCAAAGGTCATTTTCACACCTTCAGGGAGCCTAAAAGGGCCTAAAGGGGCCGACCAGCTCTCTCCCCATGACTCTGGCCCAAAACATGACTCCGCCCCCTCTTTACTGACGTCACAGCCTTGTTGGGACATTGTGGTCATTCACCAACCATTCACTACTCCATTGATCTGACCATCCAGGGCTACACGGCCTCATCAGTGAACAAGACTGTTTGAAAATGAGTCTTCATGTATTTCTGAGCCGCTGCAGCCGTTTCTGTTCATCAGCTTCAATTAACAGTTTAGGGGAGGCCCGGCACAACTGCAGCCTCTGGAGGGTCCTACACCTTGATGTTCGGGAGACTCCAGAGGCACCAGCAGCTTCAAATACCTGTATGCTGCTTTGTAGCATCTGTTCTCTTAATCTGATGTGTTTGTCTGGCAGAAACCGTCCATATTGTGCCTTTATCTGCACAAACCAGAGTGTGTCTGAATCATCCACAAATCTCTTATCAGTACGATGATTAAGCGTATTCTTTCATGAAATATCGAAGGTTTTCATACCTAGACCAAGGCATTCAACTATTTCATGCTTTTCATCAGCAGAAAGACCCGTTTTCTTTCCCATATTGCTTGAAAATGATGATCTGCATAATATAGTGGAACACCCTTTTTCAGTAGTTTTTCCCTTAACTGGGCTTAACCTGAAAACTGATCATCCCAGGTCTCTGAGATTAATGTCAGTGATTCATAGAGCTCCAAGACACGACACCATCCATGAGTTTCATTATTATTGTTTTTTTTTTACCTTTTTGACACAAAAATCCAATTTGCATAATAATTTGGAACGCAGTGTAGGCTATTCCCCCCCTCCACCCTCCAAAGAACCGGGTAATCTCTGAGACAAACGACATACACATCGTGTGCAGTTCTGCAAAGTTCATACGAAGCCCACATGGAGCCCACGGTCAGTGCGTTTATTGTGTTTGCTGTACAAATGAAGAGACAGCCGAACGTCCAAAAGAAAGCAACAAAAAAGCATCAAAATGCTGCCAAAAATGACAAAAGCGCAACAAAAATATGACAAGAAAGCAACAAAAAACACAAGATGACAAAAAGAGAAATGAAAAAAACAAAAAAACTGTGACCAAAAAGTGTCATAAATAGTCTACGACAATGTGGCAACGATGCAAGGAAGTTTCTTAGGTCTTCAAATGGGGCTTTTAGGCTGTACGCTCTCCAGTCCAGAAGCTTTTAGATTTGGGTAAAGCGGAACTGACGAAAATGTGCTCGGTTAAAGTGGGGGTTCAGAGTAGGCCTGTCACAATTACAAAATCTGAAGTTCGATATACTGAAGCAGGAACTTGTCACGATTTATCTAAATATGACATCAGAAACATGGGAATCATCTAAAACCATAACTATGTAAGAAAACACCGACTGGATTTCGAATGGATTAACAGGACAGACTTGATAAAGCCGCTTGTTTTAACAATCTTTTTGGGCACAGAACTGCTTAGAACGCTTTTGAAAATGTGGAGAACACTCCAGGGTTCTATCAATGACGCAACAAAACGTGGGAAAGCAAATCCGAGTGCTTTATGCAGAAGAAGAAGAAACAAACACACATGCACAGTCATGTCAATCTCCAGAGGAAGTAGCGTGTTATCTGGGCAGCTGACACAGGTGAGACAACATGGCCGCCTGTTGAATGATCGATTGATATTTATCCATAAATATTCCACTGTCTCCTAAATTTGGTGGGTCTTTATGGCAGATATACGTGATTCCCGGAGTTTAGAGACTTGTAGTAGCTGTAGTCCCTCATTCTGCTGGGGTTCAGGAGGAAGTAGGAAACATTGCACTTGACTCTATAGTCTACAATAATGGTTCCCAACCTGGGGGGCCTGAGATTGCACAGGGCCCAGAGCTTTGACTGGTCAGAGGGACAGGTCAATAGTGATATTTATTATTTGAGCAAATGATATGGTTAAAAATCATCAAATATGACAAAGAAAGGACTACAGGTGCATGAAACACTCCAATTATACTTTATTTGAAATAAGGCATTATTAGCAATTATTGTTGTGTTTTGATACATTTGTAGTGGCCATTGGAATGAGGGGGGGTCAACTATAGTGCGGGTCTATGTAGTGAGGGGTTAGGGTGTGAGTTGGATGTTTCACTGCACTGACATCCCTTTTAGCCATAATACTGTTGCACTGAAGTCCTTTATCTGACAAGTCCACACTTTCCACACACAGTTTTACTGACAGCAATGATACCAAAGGATCTGCTTAGTAACTACAGTACAGAAATAATAACCACAAACATCTGCATTTTCAGATGGCATAACACAGGCTAGTCACGTGACCACACCTCCAGAATCTGGCCTCACCTTGCTTCATGTCCTCGATGGCCCGGCGGATTCCCCTGTCGAAGGCTCGTGCGTCGGCCGGGCTCTGGAAGGTCAGGCCGAACTTCTTGTTGTTGATCCTCCAGTGGTGGAAGATGGGGTTCACCTTGTTATAGACCACGTCGGTCTGCAGGACGCACTCCAGCACCACCTGCAACACAACCACCCAGCGGTCACTCCTGGTCACATTTAGATTCACACGATACTTGGTCATCACTAGAGTACCAGTCCCAGAGACTCATTTACATAATACTATTTCTATTTTTCAGACGTGGATTCTTACATAATAAAAAGGCTATATTATATTATTAGCCATAGCTTAAAGTCAATTAGTGAAAGTTCTTCTATGTGGTTTGACACAGCTTCCCATGACTTTAGGCCTACAGCATTTCATTGAATCAATGACTGCTGATACAGAGAAGACGCTCGGTTATTCTGGGGATTGATTGTTTGCCTACGGAAAATTAAACCCAACTTAAAACCACAAAACAGTGACAAGAAAGTGTTTCCCCTAGGTTTACTGGTTTAGCAGGGGGGGTATGGTCACATGTGCATGCTCGTGTTCTGTGCACGCTGCTGGGGAAAATAAAGTGCTTTTTAGCAAATGACAATATTTTGTTTGAATTTCCATATGATACATATTTAATTCAGTTTAAGTAACTTTAAAGGTCCTATATCATGCAAAATTGACTTTTTGGGGCTTTTAGCCATGTTGTTATGCTATTTCCTTATCAAAAACACCCCCAGAGTGGTTTGTGGCTTCATTCACGCAGCTCTCAGTAATCCTCCTGAATCCTGCTCTCTGAGGCTCCGCCCTCTCCTGGTGAACGACTGAGTGTTCAGTTGTGTCGTCACAGCGGAACGGAAGTGCTCGACGTCTGTAATGTAATAACTTACAGCCTAATTTTAATTTGCAAAACAGCTTTTTCATTATTTCTGTCGTAAGAGAGAAACAAAGAGAGAAAAAGAAAAAAAAGGATGTGCCCGAGGTGCTTCCAGGTCAGCTGAGGCCAAAACAAACACACCCCCGAGCGTCATGTTTGCGCTGCAGCTGAAGATGGAGCTCGTTATAACTGGACACACCTGTTCTTTATTCTTACCTAACGATCATGTCACGGAGAAAAAGAAGCGTGTTTGGCTACGAGGACGGGAGTGTATTCAACCTTTCTAAAGAGGCCACTCGTCAGAAGTAGTTTTTTCCTCCGTTTTCTCTCCTCTTTGGAATGGCTAAAATAGCATGATACAGATCCTTTAAAGCATTTTGATGATGTAAGAAACAATACTATGTTTAAGAAAGCGTGGAGTAAGTAATATGCTATTATTAGATTGATGGATGATGATATGCTGACCACTCATACAGCCAGTGGGTCACTACAAGGTCAAATACGCACAAATATCCACTATTTATTCCACATAAAAACTTGCATAATGCACCTTTAAGTTTAGGTCACTGCAAGTCTCTGCCATGCCACACTTAACGGCCCTAGACCTGAGTTCATTCCATGTACACAAACTGCTGCACCTCCAGTCACCAGTGCGTTAAACTGATCAAGTCTGTGGACGACACCGCCCTCATGTGATGAGTCGCCGACAGGAGAGAGGTGGACCGGTGCACTGGTGTGGCTGGTGTCCTGGTGCAGCCACAACAACCTGGAGCTGAACGCCCAGAAGACAGTGGGGATGATCGTGGACTTCCCCCCTGGCCCTGACAAACTCTCCCACCCCCATCTCCATCGTGGACTCTTTCCGTTTCCTGGACACCACCATCGCCCGGGACCTCAAATGGGAGCCAACCATCAGCTCCCTCATCAAGAAGGCCCAGCAGAGGATGTTCTACACGGCCATCATCGAGTCCATCCTCACCTCCTCCATCACCGTGTGGTTCCCGGCGCTACAGACCGGGACAAGCACTGACTGCAGCGCATTGTGCTGCTGCTGAGAGGGCTCCATCTCTCCAAGACCTATACAACTCTACAACCCGGAGGCGTGACCCTTCTCACCCTGGACACAGACTATTCACCCCCTCCCCTCAGGCAGGAGGCTACAGTCCATACAGACCCATACAAAACAAGATCCAATAACTATCAGACTCAAGAACATAATAACCTGTTCCAGCCATTTGCACTGCTCTCGATCTGCTGCACCTGCACATCTGTGAATACCATACTGCTGTTGTTCTATGTCAAATTGTTGTCGTCTTTATCATATTTTATCATATCATATTTCATACCTTCCCTCAGTTTGTTCCAATGTCTCCATTCAAATGTATGCTGATGACACAGTTACACATGACAAACTCTCCCAGTCTGTGGCCCATGCTACAGAATGGTTACATCAGTCCTGGTTAAAACTCAGTATCAATAAAACTGTCTCAATGTTCTTCACAAGGCCCGACATCAAAAATACAACAGCACATATCTACATGGCAGGTGAAAAGTTGCAAGTGGTGTCAGAATACAAATACCTTGGTACTACAATAGACTCAAACCAAACATTTAAAACCCAAGTTAACAAAGTCTGCAATAAAGTCAAATTCAATATCTCCAGCTTCCAGTTCATCAGGTCATAACTAGGGCTGGGTACCGTTAAACGGTTCCTACTTGGTACCGACTGAAAAGCTCTGGTAGGAGGCGGTATCGAAAAACTTTTTTTTTCGGTGCTAATTTTCGGTACTTTTTCTCTCCAAACGTCAATAAATGATCCGCAGTGAGTCTAAAAAAGCCTGAACTCATGAGCAGCTTCAACACAAATGCAGAAGCAAAGCTGTAACTTACTCACACTTCAGTCATTATCAGAGATGGCAGAGCCGCGGACTGAGCCAGGACTAAACCGGGACTAAACCAGGACTAAACCAGGACTAAACCGGGACTTAGAGTAAACTGGTTAAAAACCAGGACTAAACCAGGACTGAATAAGAAACTAGATTCTTAGACAAAGAGAAAAGCAGTGACAACACGGTAGTGACAACAAGAAACTCTTCGGCTTTACCTTTAGCTTTAGCTTTAGCTTTACCTTTACTTTTAGCTCCGCAGAGCCTGAAGTCACTGCTGTTGTTTAAACTCCAGCTGCACCGGAGCGTTTGGATCACAGATTGTCTCTGTAAAAGGTGAGGCTCACTCTGCATTAGCCATGTCTGGAACAGTTATGGTGCATTGTCAGTGACAGAGTGAGCGCTCACTCTGCATTAGCCATGTTTGAACAGTTATGGTGCATTGTCAGTGACAGAGTGAGCGCTCACTCTGCATTAGCCATGTTTGAACAGTTATGGTGCTTTGTCAGTGACAGAGTGAGCGCTCTCACTATGTAACAGATCTGTGACGTGTGAGGAGCTTTCACTGTGGAACAGCTCAGTGAGTTTAGAAAAGTTTATCTTCAGTAAACGGTCCTGATGTGGATCTGGTCTGTTCCTGCAGCTCAGGAGGGAATAATGTCCCAACTCTCTTTTTATCACGGCTTTAGTGGGAATTCTGAGAAAAACATGAAGTTCCAGGTGACGCTGCTGCTCCTGTTTTCTGACGTGCCGTGTTTGGACTTCCTCCTGAACCATACTTTTTATGCACATTATTTTAACTCAATTAAAATAACACAGGTATCGAAAAAAGTACCGCTAAGGCACCGGTACCGAAAAGCAGGTATCGTTAAAGTAGTGGTATCGGAAAAATATGAACTGTACCCAGCCCTAGTCACAACTCTCTCTGCAAGCAGCAAAAATGTTCATGAATTCCATGGTCCTATCGCACATAACCTTCTGTTTAACAACTAGGTCCCAAGCAAACAAAACAACACTAAAGCCCGTAGAGTCACTTTACAAACGGACAATAGAAATTCTGGACAAAAAAACAATTATCATATCTGCAGCATCCTTCAAAAGCACACACTTTTTAATTGGGAAAATCTCATTAAGTATTCAAACCTCTGCCTCATACGTAAAATAATCCACAACCAATCATCTCCTCCACTCAGTCAGTTTGTCAGCGTCAGACACCCCACATCTCCACAGCGAGAGACCAGAGGAGCAGCTCCAGGAGACTGGATAGTCCCGTTTAGGAAAAGTGCCTTTAGTCAGAACGCCTTTTCTGTAACTGCGGCCAAAGACTGGAACTCCATCCCAGCAAACATCAGAGAGCCGTCCACATACAGACTGTTTAAAACACATCTGAACAACTGGTTCATTACACCAGTGGTTCAACCTTTAAAACAGTTAAAGGGGTTTGTGACCCCTGCTCCGGTCACACCGTGAGAAATAGGGACATTAGCCTATATAATTCTAAAAAAACAAAGACCAAAATAACATGGCTAAAATAAAATGAATCAAATTAAGAACAAATAATGGCTCTTTGGTAAAATAGGACACTCATGCTACAGCAAAATATTATTTGATATGCTAATAAAATATATAGTTTTTTATCTACAAGATCTGGCGACCCCCCAAATTTGTCTTGCGACCCTCTTGGGGGGGCCCGACCCCCAGGTTGAGAACCACTGCATTACACAACAGTCATGCAGTCATTAACCCCGGCCTGTATATGTATCGTATGACTCCTTTATTGTTTGCACTGTTTTGTATTTGTATTTAAACTGCGTAGTGTAGTGACTGTGTCCTGCTTTGTATTTTATTGCACTGACTTTGAATGTTTTATTTTCTTAGGGAGAGTATTTACATCTGTCCAGGAACTATGGATGAAAAATAGCCTATTGGCTACTTCTGGTGCATTTACAGAAATGTTTATTAATGTGCAGTGTGCCTGTTCAATAAACAAATAAATACATTATACTTTATTTTAATCTTCTTCATGCATGCCCTTATAGCCTGATAGTTTTAAAGTTTTTATAGCTCATTTTTTTAATATACATTCTGTGTTATATGTTTTATGTTGCACGATTATACCGAGAAAAAATCCTAGTTTGCGAACCTGTTCTCCAAAAATGGCAATAGACACTATTCTGATTCTGATTTAAAATAATACTCAGGTCAATATGGTCCTTGGAGCCGGATTTGAACTAGTATGTCCATGTACATAGATGTACTCCCTTTGGAAGAGAAGCCTTTGTTTGTAGTGAAACAATAAAGCCTTATCTTTTAAATACTTAATACATCAAAACATTAAGTAAGTATAAGTAGTATAAGTACTGCATCTTTACACTAAAATTAAAAGTACAATTTACTCATCAAGTAAATGTAACTACTCCCCACCTTTGCGCATTGTGGCAGAATAGTGCACAGAGAGGGTAAAGACTGCTGTAGTGACACCTTAAAGCTTATTATGAAAAGATATTAGATGTTGATGATTGATTGGAGGACGAGCACACACTAGAGCGTGGAAAAGCGAATAGTCTGACCCTGAGTCCATTGCGAACAGCGTGTTTTCCTTTAGCTGCCTCTTCCCTTGAGCTGTGTAAATGTGTCACAGCTGATCATTACAATGTAACGTGAGAAAAGCACTGAAAGCTCGGGATCTAGAGAAAAGTCCAGCTACTGGAACCATATTTACCTCCGCTGTTAGACAACCGCAATCATTGCTGGATAATTTGTAAAACACATTCTAAATGGTGGGGTTCTCGTTTCAGATGCTGACGAAAAGTTGGATCGCGGGAGAAATTGTTTGGGAATTGCGAGCTGCAAAGCGTAGCAATAGCAGCGTGCTTTGAAAGCCTATCATTAATCAAGGCTGCTGGGGCTGCCTCTTGGCCTTCCTCTAGGCAGATTCAATGAAATGAGAGCTGGCCATTAGACTCTGAGGTTTCTCTCGCTCCATACAGTGCACGTGTGGTTTCATATGTGTGAATGTGTGCGTGCAGAAGCGCTGTGATGGAAGGCTGGAGCAAGTGAGTGTCAGGGGGTGAGCCATAATCATTTACCTTAAAAGGTGTTTTAAGTTTTAAAATCAAAATTCATGGTGAGGAGAATGAACATTTGAGAGAAGACAAATAGAACGCCCTGCCCCCTCTTGGAACCGCCACCTTAACGTGGTGGAGGGGTTTGAGCACCTGAATGATCCTGGAGCTCTGTTGTCGGGGGCTTCGTGCTCCTGGTAGGGTCTCCCATGGCAAACAGGTCCTATAGGTGACGGGTCAGACACAGAGCGCTTCAGAAGCCCCTTACGAGAGACCAACAGACCTGGTTAATCGTGAGGCCGTCCTTCTGTGGACCCACCCCCTGCAGGAGGAGCCATAAGGGGCTGGTGCAGTGTGATTTGGGCAGCTCCAACAGCTGCCCCCACGACCCAGAAACGGAAAAGTGAGGAAAATGGATGGATGGACAAATAGAACGCACTAAACTAATACAAGAATCACATTAGAGCAGCGCAACATGGGAAGAATTGATATATCCTAATTGTCTTGGCTATTGCGTTAAATTTTGTGTAAATGTGAGTCAGATGGAAGGCCTCAGGGATTTTATGGTGTAGTGGCATCTGGCAATATACAAATTACTTAAAGGGGCTATATCATACAAAATAGACTTTATGGAGCTTTTAACCATGTTGTTGTGCTATTTCCTTATCAAAAACACCCCCAGAGTGGGTTTGGCTTCATTTCAAACAAACGCATCCACTGAGTGTCTGAACAGATGTCATGTTTGCATTGGAAGCTGTTAAAGAAGGAGCTCTTTCTAACCCACTCTGGACACCTGTTCATTTTTTTACTTAACGATTATGTCAGAGAAAAGCGCGTTTGGCTACGAAGACGGGACTTTATTCAACCTTCCTGAAGAAGAGGACACTCGCCAGAAGTTGGAATTTCTCTCCGGGATAATCAGCCCAAATAGTGTTTTTCTGTGACTGTCTCTGATGGATGTTTGGTGAACCTTCGGCAGAATCAAAGTGGATTCACTTTTATAACCAACGCCAGTCCCATAATGTGAACAGCGATGGAGCAGAGCGGTGTTAGCTTGTGTGTGTTAGCATATTAGCTTGTGTGTGTTAGCCATTTATGAAGCTGTGTTGCAAATGTCAACACCTTATAACTGCATCGTGAAGGAACTTTTTGCTGTGTATTTTCTACCATGGTAAAGTTGTATAAGTGGAGAGAGGGGGCGGAGTTAACTGAATCCAAGCGTTTTGTCTTCCGGGTTTTAAAAAATTCTTTACAGCAATGACAGTTGCAATGAACACAATGAAACCCACTTAACTTCAGCTTCTAAATGTAGTCATTTGATACTAATGATCATTTTGCACAGATGACACTGTTGTTGCGGACGGAGGTCCTCACGTGCTCGCCGTGCACGCCGTGCACGCCGCGCACACCCCCGCGGCTGAGGCGTGGCAGCTGAAGGCACCATGACATGTGATCTACGAGTGTCACTGAGCCAGCGCAGACACTTGAGCACCGCTGGTTCTAAACGCCCGGTGAGAGTTTCTGGATCAAGTCATTAATGGAGGTAACGAGGGATTAAATATACATGTGTTTCAAGGCTGCGCTGGGGCGGCTGCGCTGGGGCGGCTGCGCTGGGGCGGCTGCGCTGGGGCGGCTGCGCAGGGGCCCCTGCGCTGGGGCCCCTGCGCTGGGGCGGCTGCGCTGGGGCGGCTGCGCTGGGGCGGCTGCGCTGGGGCGGCTGCGCAGGGGCCCCTGCGCTGGGGCGGCAGCGCTGGGGCGGCTGCGCTGGGGCGGCTGCGCTGGGGCGGCTGCGCTGGGGCGGCTGCGAAGACGGGCGGTTTTCAATGTGCTCAGATTAGGACTTTTGTAAAGGCCAATATCAGAACAGCTGTTTCAGGAGGCGGCTTAACAAAGTGTTTTAATTAACAAAAAACAATCGACAGTCAGTCATAGGCCGGAGCAATTTTGTTTTTGTGTTTTTAAACATATTGCAATACGTCAATGGTTCTGGTTTCCCTCATCAACCGAAAATACACTGCGTTCCAAATTATTATGCAAATTGGATTTTTGTGTCAAAAAGGTTAAAAAAAAAACAATAATAATGAAACTCATGGATGGTGTCGTGTCTCGAGGCTCTATGAATCACTGACATTAATCTCAGAGACCTGGGATGATTAGTTTGCAGGTTAAGCCCAGTTAAGGGAAAAACTACTGAAAAAGGGTGTTCCACTTTGTTCAGCAGATCATCATTTTCAAGCAATATGGGAAAGAAAACGGGTCTTTCTGCTGATGAAAAGCATGAAATAGTTGAATGCCTTGGTCTAGGTATGAAAACCTTCGATATTTCATGAAAGATTAAGTGTAATCATCGAACTGATAAGAGATTTGTGGATGATTCAGAGCACACTCCGTTTTGTGCCGATAAAGGCACAATATGGACGGTTTCTGCCAGACAAACACATCAGATTAAGAGAACAGATGCTACAAAGCAGCATACAGGTATTTGAAGCTGCTGGTGCCTCTGGAGTCTCCCAAACATCAAGGTGTAGGACCCTCCAGAGGCTGCAGTTGTGCCGGGCCTCCCCTAAACTGTTAATTGAAGCTGATGAACAGAAACGGCTGCAGTGGCTCAGAAATACATGAGGACTCATTTTCAAACAGTCTTGTTCACTGATGAGGCCGTGTAGCCCTGGATGGTCAGATGGATGGAGTAGTGGATAGTTGGTGAATGACCACCATGTCCCAACAAGGCTGTGACGTCAGTAAGGAGGGGGCGGAGTCATGTTTTGGGCCAGAATCATGGTGAGAGAGCTGGTCGGCCCCTTTAGGCCCTTTTAGGCTCCCTGAAGGTGTGAAAATGACCTTTGAAAAATATGTGGAGTTTCTGACTGACCACTGTCTTCTATGCTACAAAAAGAAGAGCTGTGCTTTCCCGAACAAAATCATCTTCATGCATGACAACGCACCATGTCCTGCTGTAAAGAAAACCTCTGCATCACTGGCTGCTATGGGCATAAAAGGAGAGAAACTCATGATGTGGACCCCCTCCTCCCCTGACCTCAACCCTATTGAGAACCTTTGGAGCCTCAGCAAAAAAAACTTCTCTGAGGGTGGGAGGCAGTTTTCATCCAAACAGCAGCTCTGGGAGGCTATTCTGACATCCTGCAAAGAAATCCAAGCAGAAACTGTCCAAAAACTCACAAGTTTAATGGATTTAAGAATTTTGAAGCTGCTATCACACAAGGGCTCCTATGTTAAAATATAACTTGACCTGTTAATATTTTTTTGATTGAAATAGTTTTTGATTTCAGTAAATATGACCTCCTAATGCTACAAATACAACAAATGACCATTTTCAGTTAATTACAAGCTTTAAAATGTATTGAAACGATGAGTTGCATAATAACTTGGAACAGTGGATTTTGAGGTTTTTACTATATTTATTTTTGAAAAAAAATACTGTTATCACCAGGACATATTTCCACCACATTTAAATGATCCTCGACCAGGTAAAGACTTAAAAATTATTCTGACTCTCATTTGAGTTGACAATTTAGAAAATCTTAGAAAAATGTCATTTGCATAATAATTTGGAACGCAGTGTAAGAGGTGAATCCTCCATCAGGAGGTTCTGACCATAAGCCTGGCTCCACATCCACTCCACTGCCCCGCGGTCGCCCACTGCTCCTTACAGGTCGCCCCAGTGTACACAAATGCAGAAGACACATTTCATTGGGCCAAATAAAGCACCTTAACGTAACTTAATAGCTTGCCTATAATTGACCATCAAGGCTTGCAAGCACACTTGATTTGAGAATATTCATTTTGTTTTGAGCGATTTTCACTCATTTAGACTTTTTTCCTGATCTGACCCAGATGACTTTGCTTGCTTGATCACATTTCAGGCTGGTTCTAAGGTCATCTTGTTTGAAATAACAAAGTAAAACTGCTAATGGGACAAGTGCAAATAAATCAACCTGAACAAAAGACAACATTTATTGAATGGAGTCAAGAGGCGTCTCAGAGCAAGTGAAATAACGTTAGTCAAATGCTCAACTAAGTCGTAAAACAACTCAAATTCAAAATATTCTGCTCTATTTGAGACATTTAAACTATTCTAGACATTCATTTTTTGGAGCGCATAGGGGGAGGAGCTTGATCATTCACTTCTGAAATGTCTTTCTCACTCTCCCCATTTTTGCAAAGTAAGAGTTGCTTTTAGGTCCAATCAGGGGCATTTGATGATTGACTTTTGAAACCGCTGTCTCTTTCTCCTCATTTCACACTCTTACAGACAATCACTTTAATAAGTACTGCAATACTTAATAATACGGAATCACACTACTGCTTGTATTGCAATACACATCAAATCAAACTTTATTTATAAAGCACTTTTCATACCAAACAGTATCACAAAGTGCTTTACAGATGACAACATTTAAAAGAATATGCCTGGCACACCTCCCATCCCCCTGAATATACAAATGTTACACATACACTCAAACTTTTACCCCACCGTCTGCACACACACCCTCGTCACACACAGAATAAAATCAATAGACACATAATATTGTCCGCTTTCTAACTTACGTCGTGCACTCTGCTGCAGTAATTGAATTTGATGTGTGGCTTCTGAATGTGTTGGTTTCCGGCTGGTGCTACGGTTTCCCTTACCAGTGTGGTGTATTTCTATACATGAGTCCCATGTGTGTTTGTTAGCATACACTAACCACGCTATGCTCTATTCAACCATCTGACAAACCCAGTTCTTGTGAAAATACTAAAAAGTATGTTTTTGTGTGAAAATAACTTAACTGCAGCCTTTACCATCCAGCACAATTCACTATCACGTGCCTTCCAAGATCACGAGGACTTGTATCAAGGTTGGATGCCTGTCTGTTTATCCAGCGGTGGTGGAGGGATGGAGGGAGGGAGGATGGAGTGACATGGGGAGGGGGGGGGGCAATGACTGTGGAGGCGAGACTTGGCGGAGCCGGAGCAGGTAAGGTGAGCACCCGGCGTGGAGGAAGTATCACAGTTGCAATGGAAGGGGATGATACTTAATACTGCATTCCTGACAGCGCTGGAGAGAGAAAGGCCCGGGGAGGAGCGGGGCTGACAGAGGGCTGCAGACGCCCCGGGGGGGGGGGAGGAGTGGGGCTGACAGAGGGCTGCAGACGCCCCGGGGGGGGGGGAGGAGCGGGGCTGACAGAGGGCTGCAGACGCCCCGGGGGGGGGGACGGTGCGCAGACAGAGGTGAGACGTGAAGCGAGTGCTAAGAGACGGTGACGAGTGCAAATATGTCCGGCCTATGTTTACAGGCGGCTGGGACTCATCGGGTTTCAGAGGGACACGACCTGGACTTTACTGTGAGGAGTGTTGACAGACGCTAGATTCTTAATTCAGCACCATCTGGTATGTGACATGGGGCTGGGGGGAAATGCACCCATTCACAAACACCAAATCTTTGCTTTGCTTTAAGAGGAAAAAGAAAATGCGGTGGTGGTTTTCCTGTGTAGTCAGGACTTGGACAGGTATTATGAGCGACTCACGCATTTCCAAGGATCCGGCTGTGCCCCTGTGTGTGTTGGAAACTTCTGTTTGCACCTACAGTGCAAAGGTTTGGGCACCCTGTAAATGTCTATTTTTAATTATTTGAACAAAATTAGGCATGTGCATACATTTAGGCCCTTGTCATTTTATTGATTTCAATACCTTTAGCACTAATTATTAGAAAGTCATCATTTTGAGTTGGGGGTAGGCGCTCATAAGCTTTTGCTTCAGCCTACTCCTTTTGAGCAAAATGTACGCTCAAATAAATAAATAAAGAACTCAAAATTGGTTTTGTAACCTCAGTGACCCTTGACCTCCATACACGGCTGAATCCAATCATGAGAACGGGTATTTAAGGCCTTGTAAGTGTTTCTCCTCAAAACAAATGTCAGATGAGCTGAAAACAATGATTGTTCAGCATCGTGGTTCAGGGGAAGGATGTAGAAAACTGTCTCTGAGATTTAAGCTCTCAGTTTACACTGTGAGGAACATTGTGAGGAATTGGAAGAGCAGAGGCACAGTTCTAATTAAGGCCCTAAGTGGTAGACCAAGAAAACTCTGGGATCAGCAGAGAACAGTCACAGTCCCAGAGCAGCTCCAAAGACCTACAGCATCATCCTGCTGCAGATGATGTCACTGTGATCGTTCAACTATGCAGCGCACTTTACACAAGGACATGCTGTATGGACGAGTACGGTGGAATAAGGTGCTATGGACTGATGAAACTAAAATAGTTATTTTTAGTTTCAACAAGGGGTGTTATGCATGGTGGAAAAAGAACACAGCATTCCAAGAAAAACACTTGCTACCTACAGTGTTCCACTCAATATCAGCAGATTCTGGAGAACAATGTCCAGGAACCAGTGACAAAGTTGAAGTTGTGCCGGGGCTGGATCTTTCAACAAGACAACGACCCTAAACACTGCTCTGAAGGAACAAGTGCAACGTTCTGGAACGGCCACCTCAGTCCCCAGACCTGAATATACTGAACATTGCTGAATATTACTTATCTGAAAAGCACCTCTCAGCTGAGGAGAGAAAAAAGCAACAAACTGGAGAAATACAATATTGCACACAGAGCTGACTTTATTACAGACACAGTCCCTAAACCAGAGTCTGAGCTGGATTTAACCAGAGCTAATGTTGTTAGTGCTGCAGCGTCTGCAGTGTTTACAACATACAGGCTAACGATGCTAACTAGCGGCTAACAGTTCTGGCGATTCTTACGCTGTTTTATGCCCAGGGGCATCTTAAAACTAACCCAGCGACTAAAAAGTATTTAGAAAATCCAAATTGAAGAGATACATCATGTTTATATGGAGCTAAAATGAGCAGCAGCAGAACAATGAAAACGCTGAAGCTACTGGATAAGTTACTACAAACACAGGAGAAAATCCACACGGAGTAAAGGTGGAAGGGACTCTTTATCTGCAGTAATAAGTAACATTGTTAAATAAAAATACATAAATGAATAAAGCACAAGCACTGAGGAGCTTTAGGACATGAGCTGTTCTGTCTGTGATGGACAGAGAAATAAAAATAAAAAATGATATTCAATGAAAAAATAATAATAATAAAATGTCATCTGTACAATTTTCATAGAAAAAAAAAAAGTGTCGCCTGCTTTACTTAAGGAAATGTAAATGAGTAAATTAACTAACCAATCTGCTGTGAGAAAAGTAAGTATGTTGAAGAAAATGCCCTGTACTCGTATGGTACTCGGTATCGGCAAGTACTTAAATCAAAGTACTCGTACTGGTTTTAGAAGTATCGGTGCATCCCTAATACTTTTTATACCAATATTGATACTTTTGATGATGTCATGCATATTAATGTCCAATGTTGGTTCTCCACGGCTTCCACAGCCAATAGAGGCCCTTCAGTCCGAACAGTAGAGGGCAGGGCTGGGCGATATGGACAAAAATGTAATCTGGATTTTATTACTCAGTTTGGACGAGTACGATTTTAATCGATTTTATTGATTAAACGGTCCTCTGATCTATGGTAATGAAGAAAACTGCTCAGTCATGCTCATTTATGTATATAGGTTAATACATATCCTACAATTAGGCCCATATAAGATTATTATTTTTATTATTATTAATATGATCTATTTCTGTTTTAAATATTCCTTGTGTGCTCTCAAAAGTCAAACTTCTCATCCCCTCGAGCTCTGCTGTGATTGACAGGTGGATCCAATCACGAGAAAGGGTATTTAAGGCCAATTGTAAGAGTTTGTTTCTTGTTTATTGAAAGTTAAATTAAGTGATGCCACTGACAGGTCAATGGCCCATTTTCAGCAAGTCAGGGATCATTTATTCACTTATTTAATTAAGAAAAAGAATAAAAAATGATGAATAATATGTAGTATATGTTGCATGTCCCCTGGTGTATCGTAGGTTGTCTTTGTGCAATATGTCGTGTGTCGCAGTATCGGCGTATCGTGACTGTTATCGTGAGGCACCCATGTATTTAACAAGAACAAGAGCGACGCCTGGAGCTCTCACAAAAGGCAGGACATGAGGATAAGTGGTGTGAGGCTACTTAGCTAGAGCAGGCATGACACACAGTTGGGCAAACAAGTATTTGGTCAGTTCCCCATTGACTTCTTATTGGATTTCAGCCAAATACGTTTTTGCCCAACTGTAATCCGTCAATGCAACCGCGATGCCATAAAAATGGCCGATATTTCCCCATAACATGTAATTAACCTTCTTCCAAATCAAAACAAACTCTTTACAGGTGAGAGGAGTTATTATAGGAGGAGTTATAAGGATGAGGGCTTTGAGGGAGTCTTCCAAATCTGAGCGATGTGTTGTTTGATTGGCTG
Organism: Gobius niger; assembly: GCF_951799975.1. Lineage (NCBI taxonomy): Eukaryota > Metazoa > Chordata > Actinopteri > Gobiiformes > Gobiidae > Gobius > Gobius niger. The sequence continues at coordinate 348,870 of NC_136867.1, forward strand.
AGAGCAGAATGGCCCAGACGCTCCTACTTTTTTGGATAGAAGGCAGGAGCGGTCCATGAAACAAACGAGAAAAAGAGGATTATGTGTAAAGGAACTGTATGATCCACTCAAAGAAAAGTTGCACACACAAAAAAACACGATAAGTTACTGAAATATTTCATATGGACTATATCACCGATTATACCATATCGACTAATCGTTCAATAAACGAACGTTTCCCCCCTTTTTCTTTGTCTGAACACAATTTTAACTGAACACAATGTTTAAGATAATATCAAGTACTTTGTACTTTTTTACTGTTGTTTTTATGCTTTAGAGAAGTCATTCTCAACTGGTAGATCAAGTTCTCCCACGATAGATCAATAGATTTCCGAGTTAAAGGTTAATTTCAAGCTTATTCAACATTACTTTGTATATATGACATTATATATAACAGATTCAATAGTTCTCTGGGTCGTGGCTTTTGTGACAGGCCTAGAGATCCTCAATACATGGAAAATGGAGCGTGGCAGCAGCCTTATCCGCCACAGTAGATTGTTATCCTTTGAGCTAAATGAATTTAGTCCAAACAGAAAAGACATTGAATATTTCCCCAGCTGCTGTTTCACGTCGATGGGCCTCAGAATGTTATGTCACATGAACGCAGCCTGTAGTTTTGGGAGCGAGTGGGAGAACGCGAGTGCGCAGAGGCGGGAGGGAAGAAGAGGAGGAGGAGGAGGAGGAGGAGGAGGTGAGTGATTGGTGGCTATATGGAGACTGGAGCCCGCTGAGTCATCACCGGTACACTGTGTGCCGCATCACTGCGTTCAGACTAGTCAGACCTCCACCGCCTCGCACACAATCGCCACCGTTTGGGCATTCTTAAATCCTTCTGGGCTGCGCAGCTTCTACCTAATGCCCTCCAACGCTGCTTTTTCACACAATCGCCACAAACAGTGATGTCTACAAGCATCCACTTCCCTTTTCCCTCTTAATATCGCCTCATTGAGCAGTGATGTTCGTGCTACTGTCCCGAGTTGATTTGTTTTTTCATTTTGTGTGCCTGTGTGTCTGGTTCATTCTCTCTTTTTCTCGGCAGCCATTCACAATTCCGAGACGTTCATTGAGCCCGACAGAGCGCGAAGGTCTGTGTGCATTCATGTAAACGCAGAGGCTAGCAACAAGACTGAACCATTACCGGCTTTAGACTGCTGCCCGGGGGATGCGCAAATGGTATGTCCCGAGAGATACTTGGAGAAAAAGTGGAGCTGAAAGGGAGAAAATATCAATTGAAAATGTGAAATAATATCAGCCTTTACTCAGGCTTTTTCAATTTCTTTGTAAACAAACGGTCTGTGTTACAAAAAGAACACGCTTCACGATACTGTCATAGCTTTAACCTCTCAAACGTATTAAAAAGTAAAATGCATGACTGATATAAATATGAAGGGAAATGTGTGTAGAGGCTGTTCTAAATCCATGGTTGCATTTTATTAATACTATATTAGTCAGAAAGTTCAATAACTCAGGCTGGGAATTGGGTCATTCCGTCCCAAAGCAACCAAATTCTCTTTTTGCCAAAAAAGTAGCATTAAAATACTTTTTAACCATGAAGTCATTTGAGATAGATGAATATTTTCTGGCTGCAGACTGACTGGTATTCCGTCTATCTGGGGGAAAATAGTAGTCTCAGTAGTCAAACTACGTGGTCAAAGACTGCATAAACTTGAGGGCCATTTTTGAGATTTTCCGAGTAGCACCCATCTCTGTGAAGCTCTAACTCAAAGACCCTTTATCAGATGGACATCCTGCTTCTACTGCAGCAAGGCTAAATCCTAAACAACTCAAATTTAGAATATGTAGATGATCACTCAACACTTTTGTAGAGCCCTGACATTTTGGGAAAAAAGTTACGAGCTTCATTTTAAGCAGCCTATAGATCCAAAGGTTTACAATTTAGCACATTTTTGATGATTGGCCCTGGAAATATTTTGAGTAGACATGACACAGACCAAATGTTAGCCCTATATATGTTTCCATTGCTGAGCTACAACACTTTAAAAGTGCACACAAAAAAGAGAACTATTGGGAGTTAGAGCAAATAACTTTAAATGTGTTTATTACACGAGTAGGAATTAAAAAAATAATAATATTCATCCAAATCTGAGAGGGTCACCTGGGAGGCTCTGTGTGAAACCACACGGAATGACCCAGGAGCGACTGACGTTCTGTGTATATTTCTCCTGTCTTTAGCCGCTGCTGCCTCACACAAGGGAATGACCATATTTGTATTACACACGGATACAAAATAAGCTCATATTTGTGAATGAATAAGCGTGGGGAAACTGGCCAGTGTGGCGCCGTGTTGCAGATACTTCCTGGAAATCTTTTTTTTTACACTCTGATGCTAACACAAATCTCAACAGTGACCACTAAACACAGCTTCAGAAATCATCAAATGAGAACAGAAAAATGTCCAAATGGCTACAAAAGGGCCAGACGGGTTAAGTAGAAAAGTCATCTTGCCCCGTGGTCAAAGGTGTAGTCCATGCTTGTGTGTCTGGTATAGTCCATGCTTGTGTGTCTGGTATAGTCCATGCTTGTGTGTCTGGTATAGTCCATGCTTGTGTGTCTGGTGTAGTCCATGCTTGTCTGTCTGGTATAGTCCATGCTTGTGTGTCTGGTATAGTCCATGCTTGTCTGTCTGGTGTAGTCCATGCTTGTGTGTCTGGTATAGTCCATGCTTGTCTGTCTGGTATAGTCCATGCTTGTGTGTCTGGTATAGTCCATGCTTGTGTGTCTGGTATAGTCCATGCTTGTGTGTCTGGTATAGTCCATGCTTGTCTGTCTGGTATAGTCCATGCTTGTGTGTCTGGTGTAGTCCATGCTTGTCTGTCTGGTATAGTCCATGCTTGTGTGTCTGGTATAGTCCATGCTTGTGTGTCTGGTATAGTCCATGCTTGTCTGTCTGGTATAGTCCATGCTTGTCTGTCTGGTATAGTCCATGCTTGTGTGTCTGGTGTAGTCCATGCTTGTCTGTCTGGTATAGTCCATGCTTGTGTGTCTGGTATAGTCCATGCTTGTGTGTCTGGTGTAGTCCATGCTTGTGTGTCTGGTGTAGTCCATGCTTGTCTGTCTGGTATAGTCCATGCTTGTGTGTCTGGTATAGTCCATGCTTGTGTGTCTGGTATAGTCCATGCTTGTGTGTCTGGTATAGTCCATGCTTGTGTGTCTGGTGTAGTCCATGCTTGTGTGTCTGGTATAGTCCATGCTTGTCTGTCTGGTATAGTCCATGCTTGTGTGTCTGGTATAGTCCATGCTTGTGTGTCTGGTATAGTCCATGCTTGTGTGTCTGGTATAGTCCATGCTTGTGTGTCTGGTATAGTCCATGCTTGTGTGTCTGGTATAGTCCATGCTTGTCTGTCTGGTATAGTCCATGCTTGTGTGTCTGGTATAGTCCATGCTTGTCTGTCTGGTGTAGTCCATGCTTGTGTGTCTGGTATAGTCCATGCTTGTGTGTCTGGTATAGTCCATGCTTGTGTGTCTGGTATAGTCCATGCTTGTCTGTCTGGTATAGTCCATGCTTGTCTGTCTGGTGTAGTCCATGCTTGTGTGTCTGGTATAGTCCATGCTTGTGTGTCTGGTATAGTCCATGCTTGTGTGTCTGGTATAGTCCATGCTTGTCTGTCTGGTATAGTCCATGCTTGTCTGTCTGGTATAGTCCATGCTTGTGTGTCTGGTATAGTCCATGCTTGTCTGTCTGGTATAGTCCATGCTTGTGTGTCTGGTATAGTCCATGCTTGTGTGTCTGGTGTAGTCCATGCTTGTCTGTCTGGTATAGTCCATGCTTGTCTGTCTGGTATAGTCCATGCTTGTGTGTCTGGTATAGTCCATGCTTGTGTGTCTGGTATAGTCCATGCTTGTGTGTCTGGTATAGTCCATGCTTGTCTGTCTGGTGTAGTCCATGCTTGTCTGTCTGGTATAGTCCATGCTTGTCTGTCTGGTATAGTCCATGCTTGTGTGTCTGGTATAGTCCATGCTTGTGTGTCTGGTATAGTCCATGCTTGTGTGTCTGGTATAGTCCATGCTTGTCTGTCTGGTATAGTCCATGCTTGTGTGTCTGGTATAGTCCATGCTTGTCTGTCTGGTATAGTCCATGCTTGTGTGTCTGGTATAGTCCATGCTTGTCTGTCTGGTATAGTCCATGCTTGTGTGTCTGGTATAGTCCATGCTTGTCTGTCTGGTATAGTCCATGCTTGTGTGTCTGGTATAGTCCATGCTTGTGTGTCTGGTATAGTCCATGCTTGTGTGTCTGGTATAGTCCATGCTTGTCTGTCTGGTGTAGTCCATGCTTGTGTGTCTGGTATAGTCCATGCTTGTCTGTCTGGTATAGTCCATGCTTGTGTGTCTGGTATAGTCCATGCTTGTGTGTCTGGTATAGTCCATGCTTGTCTGTCTGGTGAGCCAGCCTCCTCTTGGTGGTTTGAGCGTGAAGTGTGTGGTTGACAGCGACACCCTGGCACTGGGTGGCATCCCTGCAGACCTGCTCCATATGGCTGCCTGTTTGTTGTGGCGGCCGGGGCGGACTCTGTGTTTTTTACCACAGTCCCAGAGTCTTCGCCGGGGGCTGTTCCCAGCACACCCCGCTCCTCTGCCACACGCACGGGGAGAGCAACGCATAACAGAAACCCGGGGTAAACATAAACCACTGGAGGAGGAGTGAGAGACAGACAGTGGTTTCCTACTGGTGTAGCTTCAAGACACAAATGCCTGATGTTGCTACAATTAACAGTCCTGCCAAATCTTTACTAATCAAGACTTGAGGGCGGTCACCGCAGCTGTCAATCAATCAATCAATCAATCAATCAATCAATCAATCAATCAATGGTTTTGTATCGCCCCATATATCACAAGGGCTGCACGAACATTAAGGCAATAAAGCAGTAAATATGACAATGTAAAGTTCAGGTGAATGAAGCATCCAGGCAAACATAATGTCCAAATATGTCACCAGCAGGTGGCGACGAGCGGCGCGGGCGTCCCCATGTCCTTAGACTCTCCAGTACGGCACGGAAAAACTCAAAAACCCAGGGGAGGAAAAGAGAAACCTTGGGGAGAACCACAGAAGGAGAGACCCACTCCCATGGACGGACAGGCTGTAGAGACCCAGGGCCGATGGGAGTCCCTCAGCAGACGGGCCAGGATCGCAGACCGTCCTGTCCTTGTTGTCCAATTCCAGTAGGCAGGGTTCGGCCGGGTTCCTCCGTTCAATCGAGACAAGCACTCCCGAGGGGGAGTGGGACAGGAGACACCAGTCTTGCAGTGTGGAGGGTCAACAACTTGACCCACATTCGAACCGTGACGGAAAATGGTCTCAACTTACACAGCGCTTTTCTACCTCAGGCCCAAAGCGCTTTACAGCAAGGAACCAGTCACCCATTCATGAAAGGTGGGTGACCATCATTTCTCTGGTTACTCCAGTTTCCCCTACCACTAAAAACATGTACAATACAATTCTGTTAGTACAAGACAAAAGCAGGATGGAATATGGAGTAGTAGTACGGTTTAACGATACTCATCTCTCATTCCTTCAGGAAACACCCTGACAAACCAAGAATGGACTGTGAAGTTTGGAGTTGTGTCAGTCGGGCCTGTGACAGAGGAGCCGACTTTTGCTTCTCACGCTCAGATTGACACTCGCATCGCGCAGAGCAGGGATTATCCCACTAAATCTGCAGGATCTGTGTTCGATCTGCGACAGTGGGGAAAACAAGGAGGTCACCAGCGCCACAACAAACGGCGAGCATCTGAGTGGAGTGAGAGGACTAGGTTTCCTTTATGGCTCCACGAGTAATTGCAATCGTTACAACCAGCAAATCCCTAAGACTGCAGTTGTTTGGGTAAAACTGTGTCCTTGAAAATGACCAAATATCGGTCTTCATGGGCATTTATTACATAATAAAGCTGCTAACCCTGTAGCATAGACAAACATGTTCTGAAGCAGCATGTGATTGTATTATTTCATTTCAATTCAAATCGAAAGAGGATCAAGAAAAGACTGACTTCTCTTAAGTGGCATTCTGGAAAGTGAAATCCAACTGAATATCGCAGTCGGGTAACAGAAAGATTTAATTTGGACTAATGTAACATAGTACAAAGCTTAACAACATTTCAAGGTCTGGTCTCCATCCTGCAGTGAAGTCGTTTGTGTTATTTTTGCAGCCTGACTTGTGTGAGCTTTGAAGTGCGTTGCCATGTTGATTGCTCCGTCTGCTCGCCATATGCCTCTGGAAGCATTAGCCATGGAATGACTGGGAACACGCACACCTCCAGGAATCTGACATTTTCCATCCAGCCGTCCATCCTGACACACACGGCCTTCGTATTCCACAGAAAGCCCGGCGGCGGAGCGGCCCTACAGGCTGTATTCCATCCTTTTCTGAGCTCTTTGTCTGTTCCCACATTCTGCTCTCCTGAGTAATTTGGCCTGGTCGCCATGACGTCAGTGTGCGTCACACGGCAGGCTCCTATTTTCAGATACCTGCCCCGTGGAAGAATGCCAAACCGCCGCTTCCTGTGTGGTTATGGGGCCAGGGGGAAGGCGGGCTGCGAGGGGATGCCCTGAGGAGGCCGTGGTGAGACACAGGACGTGAAACATTGATGTTTCACACGCTGGTCAATCTTGAGATTTTGAAAATCTTAGTTTAATGTCAGAGTAGAAAAGAGACTCTCCCTGTACGATGCTTATTTGATGACGTTTTGTCCCTAGCAACCGGGAGATATCCAGGAAGTAACTACAACATCTTCCCCATGCTTATTCATTCACAAACACTGACATGCTAGGTATGCACGTGTGCTGCGAAAGGCGACTGAGATGATGCTAGTCCAGGGGTCACTTCCTTTCTGGGAGACGTTACAAACCTCAAAATGAGCTTCTTTCAAAAATATATCCACTTTAGTCGCTCCAGCAGCTCTCCAAACTTTACAGCAGGGGTAGGCAACGTCAGGCCCGGGGGCTAAATCCGGCCCTCCAGCACAGAACCTCTGGCCCTCAAGATGATTTTGAGAAACATTACGACACAAATCAGAAAGTACTTTAACATTTTTAGGGTTAAATGTGAGAAATACTGTCAGTACACGCAATTAGGTCATAGTATGTACAACTCTGGCATTTGGCACACTGGAAAAAATAATAAGAATTTTAAGGAAGAAACGACAGAAACCTACTTGAATTAAGAGATTCAATCTAAGCTTTGAGTAGATTTGCTCTGGTCTTAGATCAGATAAAACATCCTATTGCCAATGGAATTATTATTATTATTCTCTTAATTCAGATTATATTGTATCATTTCAAGGGAAAAAGTGAATTTGTCTGATTTCAAAGTGGGTTTCATGCTTATTCCATTGGCATTAGCATTTGTATCTCAACATCTTCAACATAAAGAACCTTTGTTCAAGCAATTTTAAGTCATTTATCTTATTCTATGATGTTAGTTTTTCCAGTGTCGTGCTTTACTTTAAAATTGGCGGCTTCGGCCCTCTGTCTATTTACAATGAAAATAATTGGCCCTCCGTTAAGAAAGCTTGCCTACCCTGCTTTACAGTCTTGAACACAATAAGATTACATTGCTGAAATTTTTTTTTGCCATTTTTATCCATGAAATGTGTTTTTATATGAAAAGTAAAGTGACAGAAATCTTCAGCATTGACCTGCAGGGCCTCGCCTTAACACGTATGACCAAACCAAACATGTGAAGGAGCCACAGCGTCATCAGTTACCCGCCAACAGACGCCACCTCAAAGTCACGTGCTAAAAGGTCTCTGGGATAATCCATGTGATGTTTTATCCCAAAGACACGCATAGGGATAGCAACAGGTCACACAATATTCAAGCCAACAGCATTCTCCAAGTAAATGTAGATGTATGCAGTTCGATTCACATGGAAACCAGGAAAGAAGTTGGCATTAGTCTTAATGGGTTGTCCAGTAGATCACCAACAAACCCAATGACTGCATAACACGAATAATCCAAACATTTGAAGACACAATAATCAATGCGTGCGAGGTGTGTGAAGGAATTCACCGCACATCAGGCTGAAACGGGTGATTCAGAGGTGATTACATAAGCTTCATCTCACTCCACGCCACTGTTTTAGGCTTTTACATAGTGACCATCAAAGCAATACTGGAAAAAATATGATACCGGGTATCGGCTACAAATACCCGATACTGAACCGATTACTTTTGGCTCTCACCGTTTTAAAAACACAACTTTCACTAAACCTAAGTGAATATGGACAGGCTTCACATCAGTGAACCTGGAGAAGCGCTGAGCTAGTTTGAACCTCCAAGGCTGGGACAGAAATGATGCTATTGTAATGATCTGATCACTTTATGAGTTCATGTCACCTAAAGCCTCATATCCACGAGGATAATTAGTAGAAAAGTCCAGTGATCCATGATTAATGCTTTTCCATTCATTTACAAAACTGAGCTAAAGTTTGGATCACAGCGTCATCTCGGTCACAGCCTTTCATACTACATGTTTATTCAGTCTTTGTGAATGAAGACGTGTGGGAAAACATTGACCGCATTGTTTTCACCTGCCGTGTCTCGCCTTAATCAATGGAGATAATATGTTGTGATTTTAAAAAGCCATGGTGACATGCCCACTCTCTCCTGGCATTGTCATCTTGGAATACACCCGCGCTGTCAGGAATAACCGCTCATTCAGTATATATTCAGTATTCTCTTAGGCAAGGTTACCGTGAGCCGGCTAATGGCCAGTGGAAAAATCATTTCCATCGGCCCAAATTAGTCGACAGTAAAAGCATGGAGACAAAAAAAGAAAAATAGATTAAATACAATACGTTTGTCAAGTGGTGACGTCACAGCTCTACTTCCGGGTCCTAAGATGTGCGAGAAACTACAAAAAACTCTTTAACACCACAATCAACATTTGTGAAACTCAACAGAGTCACTAAACATATTTATTTATCAGACCCATTAGCCCATAATGCTGTACCTACTGCTATAAAAGTCATATTTACCAAAATCTACACATCTGGGTTAGCGCAGATAAATGCTAACAGCGCAGCAGCTACGCTAACCCCGGTAGTAGTGATAAGATAAGATGAGATGAGATGATACTTTATTGATCTCACAGACAAAACTGACTTTAGTAAATATTACTTTTTAAACAGTAGGTTCCTGGAAGCAGAAGTCGTGACGTCACGTCAAGTCTTTGACTAACATAAAGTGTTTTTGAGACAGTTTTTGAGCCTAAATATAAAAAAAGGTTCAATATTTCAATCAAAAATCGATCTACGCCCTATTTTACAAAGCGCAGTTGAGACCCGCCATCACGCTGGAAATGAAAGACTTTTTTCTTCGTGCTTCGTCACATTTTCCAAAAAAAAGTGAACTACAGGTACATTTACTTTTATAGCAGGTGTTAGGAGCCGCTCTTGACTGCGGCTGGGTCCGGGGTGAATCACTCGAAAAGGACTCTTTGATGGCTTAAACATTGTGGATTTTTCCCTCCATAGTATCAGTGTTGAGAGACTTAATCGCTAATGTTACACCTGAAGCCCAACCCTGACTGTGCAGCTGATGCAGCTGATGCAGCTGATGCAGCTGATGCAGCTGATGCAGCTGATGCAGCTGATGCAGTCAGGACAGCGTCAGGGTCATAGATACACCTTCTGAGTTCAAGCGCAGGTGAGTTCATCAGTGTGACACCTGCCGCTCTCCATCGTCTCCACACGCACAACTTTAGGTTTGGATTTGAGCCTTTCTTCTGTGATGCTTTCATTAGAAATAGCCGTGTTTTGGACCCACTAAGGCACTCGTGTAGCTCTGTCTAAATGTAGGTGCATCGATATTGATAATAAGCAACATTCATTCGATTTTTTCTTTATGGCCGGTAATTCTTGTGAATGGCCAACATTTTATAACCCAGCCGGCCAAAGTGGGGCTGGTGGGATGATCATGCCGGCTGTAATTGCCTCGTTAAATCCAGATGAAGCTGTGACTGTGTATCTTAACAAGAGCATGTACGGAAACACTGCTCCACAACTCCTCAGTCACTTTGAGTAAACTTCCAGCACACTTACCAGTTTGTCTTTGAGCCGCTCGCCCCTGATGTGGAACTCAACGGCGGTGGGGCTGGGGGTGGGGCTGGGGGCGGGGCTGGGGCTACAGGGGCTGAGGTTGGCACTGCTCCCCCCTCCGCCGCTGCTTCCGCTGTGGGTGCTGCCTCCGCTGTGGGTGCTGCCGCTGTCGTCCCGCTGGCCCACCTTGTACACGGTGACACAGCTGAGCCCTCCGCCCCCAAGGGGGAGCCACCCGCCGCTGGAGTCGTCCCGAGTCATGACCACTGCTCTCACGCGCGCATAACTGTCACTGCAACAAGAGGGGAAAGTGCCATGTTAGAGTCGGCCCGGAAAATGTTCATGTTTCAACCAGAATGGGGGGGACCGAAAGTAGTGGCCGACCGATATGGGTTTTTCTGAGGCCGATGCCGGTATTTTGGGACGTTAATTGACATTTTTGATTTGAATGTCTGGTCTATAATACTGTAAAAAACAAATCCTTTGCCTATTACGTTAGGTGATCCAATCATAGCTTCTGTCCCAGCTTTGATTAGTTGTCGTTAGCATTAGCATATTGTTACAAACTGCGGCATTTTGCGATTAAAACTAACTCAGTGATTGAATTCTCCAGATTCTGCACTTCAGCATGTCCATATTGACAGAGGTTTAGTGAACAAACTTGAATCTAACCAATTTTCATTGCGATGTTTCTCACCTTCCCTGAGGCCTAGGGAGTTGTGTGCATTTTCGGTCCCAAAAATATCGGCTTTTTCGGTGCTAGATCAGCCGATAGCCAATATAGTAAAATCCCCAAATATCTACCCGATACATCGGCCGGCCGATACATCTAATCAATATCGGCCTCTAATCAAAATTGAGAAACTGAATGTTACTGTAGAAGTGCTGACTTTTTAGCTATTCACAATATAAAAGAGTAAAGCAGATCCATGGAACAAGTCTGTTATTTTCAGTCACTACTGGTAAATAATACGTCTGTACGTAAGTAATATAAAGTCATGTTTTTCTAAAGCGCCTCCCTTTGCTAATCTTTGCTAAACCAAGCCCAAACCATAGTGGCATCACTTGCCACTTACCATCACTCACCAATGACCAATACAGACGATCACTTCAATGATCACCTACAGCCTGTGGGTCAGCCCGCATACAGCTGGAGCACTTGAAAACAGCACAGGGGATCATGCAAACACTTTACTAATCCAGACCTTCCAAAATGTTTCACACCAAGAACCACCTCATGAAATACTAGACCCATCTGTGATGTAACTTTGGTGGTGGTCGAACCAACCCCTCGTTCATACAGAGGGGAGGCGGGGAAAGGGGTTATGCCCAAGGACACAGCACTGGCCTGCACTACTGGAGCAAGCTGGAGCAGCTACCATGGATCCATGAGCACTGCTAGAACCAGTGCCATCCCAAGCTCGCACACAGCACCTGGATTACAGCCCCCCGGCCCGGCCCCCGGCCCCCGGCCCCCGGCCCTGCCCCCGGCCCTGCGACGCTTCTAAGATCAGACGAGAGCATGGTTTGTACACACGGCTGTTTAACTCTTTGGCCAGTGTCACTTGAGGACAGGTCTTATAGGCTACATTTCTAAATATAGAATGTTGAACTAATGCAGTTTGTTGAACGACTGCCAGGCCGTCTCCTGGGCCCTTCCGCCAAATCCAGCAGACACATAATGGCAATAACAAGAATTTGCAGTTAGTTCGTTTTTTTGAAATATTCAATATTTTTAAAACATTTTCAACGACATTAAAATGTGGTTTTAGCCTATGATTTCTAATCTTACCAAAGTGAAATACAGTGCTGGCAAAAAGTTTGGAAACACTTTCCATGTATTAGCTCTTCTTGATTTTCATTGTATGGAAAAACAATTTCTGGTGACTACATTGTGAAGCACATGTAAGTGTGCAAAGCAGTAATCAAAGCAAAAGGCCGTTTTTTTGAAAAATGTATTTCTTATTTTTTTATTCTATGTATTCATTCATAAATGAGCACCTACAATGTCAGCAGTCTAGAAATAAACAGGGTTCATACAAGGTTTCTCTTGAGGTGGTCCATGACTTCTCCATGAGCCCAATGCCATCATTTTATTGGTGTTATTGGTTTTATTATCGTGGGTATTTATCAGCACTACATTTTCAGTTTGGGATTTTTAGGAGTAGTTCTACTGTAGTCGAGACCCGAACACTAGAGAAAGATCCCCGTCTTTCTCTAGTGTTCTAGAGGATCACTGAGCAAAAAGAACTGGTGAATTACTGGGAATTGATAACAGTGCCACACACATTGCAGTCTGATGTATTATTATCAATCTGTTTCTATAATGTGCTTCTTTAGAATTGTGACAGATTTGACAATGTACAGTGGGGGTTAGTGTGAGGTTTAGAGCTAATCAACCTGCATTTTATTATTCATTATTTCTTTATTTGAGCAGTTAGTCTGCTCAAAAGGAGTAGGCCGAAGAAAAGGCTTATAAGTGCCCACCCCCAAAATAAAAACAATACCATTTTCATTTAACAATCAAAACAAAGAACAAAGTGCACGGGTAACAAAACAATAAAGAAACAGCAAAATAAAGACACAACAGCAAAAGAATGGACTATACACTCACAATATCTAGTCTATATCTAGTCGATTACAAAACATCACACCTAATTGTCTATTTAAACACAAACCAAACTCACGAGGCACTATTTGAACTAATCCAGTAATAAATAGAAACAAATAGAAAGGAAACACAACAACAGCAGTCTCGTTTCATGTGCGATGTCTAGTACAGAGCAAGTCACCAAAGGGGATCATTAATGCTATGCTTTTGTGCCAACAGTTTCTCACTGCAGTGAGTGGTGACTGCAAAAGACACAGCCAGGATAAGATACTGATCCTCTCGCACACCTGACGTTATCGTTTTGTTACTTTCAATAATACTGTTGTGAAGCTATATGGCGAACCCCCGGAGACAGGCCTTTAACCAACTCTGACAGCGAAGACGATAGAACTGCACCTTTTATTTTTAAATGTAATGTTCAGCACACAACATGATCGGGATGAAAGCAAGCACTCATTTATGTTTGAGTTTAGTTCGCTGTGAGTTTGCTCGTCTAATCCGTGTGTTATCTGGAGTGCTGCTCTAGCCTGGTCTTACCAGACCCTCGTACTCATACAGAGGGTCTGGATCTTCACAAGTGAGCTCCGTTTTCAGGAGCTCCTTTTAAAGTTTGAAATGTTTGGATCTGATTTTACCCAATGGTGGCGACGTATGTAATGTGCCCGAGTGAGTGAAGCAAGTTCTCATAACTCTTGGGGACGGCAGCCTTCGAATTCAAGAGCTTTACTTACATATCCGTCGCCATTTCCAAACTACAACCAGCAAATGCGGCGCGAATGCTTGACGTCACCTACAAGCCCCGCCTCCCCCGCTCGCTGAATGGCAGGTTGAAATTCAACCGATGTAACGCGGCCACTGAGGTCAGACCCAGACGAACATGTAGGGAAATGATCATTGACCGGTTTACAGAGGGCTGTGGCCGCTCTGGTTGTGGGAGACCGATGCGGGGAGCTGCATGGACACACAGGTAGAAGCCTATGTTTCAAATGGGCTCATGGCCGGATGCTCTGAGAGAACGTCCGTACACAAAGCACCGTGCCTGGTATATGACTTTATTGCCAAGGAAAGTGCAAGTATAAAGCACCGGAGTCCTCCTGATCCAATGTAGCCAATTTAAACCCTTGCATGAAGAGTGTAGAAAGAGGACGTACCACATTCACAAGCTCCTTGATTCTTTACTCATCTGAGGAAATCCACATTGTCTGTATTTCCATAGTTATGCGCAGTTAACGATCACCATCCTGTATCCTGTACCTCCATAAGCGCATTATTGTTGTCATTTTAGCTCCCATTAGCTGTGCACGAGCTCCTTAAGAGGCCATGGGCTACAGGCCTAACCACCGCCTGAATAAAAACGTGCGCCATGATTCCAAATGTACTTTAGATTTATCCATGACTGTACGAATTGTTTGTTTTTTTAAAGAAAAAACAATACATGTGTAGGTTTGGTCATTCCTTTAGGGTTGGGCGATATGGACCTAAACATGTATAACAGTGATTTGATTAAAATCCTAGAGAGTAACAGAACATTTCTTGCATGTCTTGCGTTTCCAAAAAATAGTCACAGGCGGTTTGAAAAGTGGCTAAATCTGTGTGAAAGTTGATGACGCTTGGACCAGCTCCCCTTTCCCTCAGCCTGCGTGAGTGACTTATCATTTACACCAGTATGAGAGAAATTCCTATCATGGGGAATATTGACACCGGTATACCGGAAGAGTTAAATTAAGGCCCATCCTTCATTCCTTTTACTGAACTCCAAAAAACCTTCCACAAACAAATGTTACATTACAAGAAACTGTTACATCAGAAGAACATTTCCCACGATGTGAGCAAGTCAGTGACACTCTCTTCTAGATATCGCACTGTTAACTATTGCCACTTTAATCAATCAATCTCTAAAAGAAATGTAGCTTCAATGTGTAGCATGAGCCTCTATGCTAGTCACCATTAGCTTGACATTGGTCTCATTTTGTCATTCCTTTTACCATACTGAAAATAAATATTAGAATACATGCATACAAAGAATAAAAGAGGAAAGCTGGAGATGCCCCTGAGCTTTTGAAAAGGCCCAGGTTTGGGATCTTCAGTGTATGTTTAACCACAGTGGCAGGGTGATTGACCCAGTGGCCGCCCAGTGGAACAGCTGATCACAAGCCAATCACTGGATTTGAAACATGACAACATGTGTTTGAGGTTTTCAACAGACTTACATAAGATCTGGCTCCTAATAGCTAGAAAAGAAGTGAGATATAGTTTGAATACTTCACGTAAAAGGTCATTAGACTGTGAGGCCAAATTAGGAACAAACGTAAAAGCGGAAACTGTCCGATGCATGGCTTGTTCCTTGATGCATTTGCTGACGCTGCAATAAGTTTGTGTCACACTTCTACCTCGTACACAAGTCATTATATTCAATACATTTAGAATCAAGTTGACTCCTTAAATATGACACTTTCACCATGTAAAAATAAAAAAATATTCCTAGACATTTTTCAAATTGACAGATTGACCCGACACCTACAATAACGCTCAAAAGATCCACATATGGCATCTTCCACATGTAGTTCTGCTTTAGTGCGATGGCCCAGTGATTAGATAACAGCCTGGACCAGGCACCGGAAATGACAAAGGTCAGAGAGTGCTGAGGGCAGCATTTAGCACAATATCCTGGTCACATATTAAAAGACAGGGCAGTCCAAACGTGTCATGGTCGGCTACTAAAGCAAGCATTGAGCTTTATCAAGACCAAATGGAACTTAGCTTCTGCAAAACCCCCGTTATCTTTGCAGTGAGCAAAAAGTACAATATTATTTTCCGTCGCCTGACTGTCAAAGCCACACTGCTTTACTTGAACATTCCCTTAAAAAACTGCTGACCTCTCCACAGCCCTGACTGGGAGTGGGACGTTTAAAAAAGTTAGGTTCTCACTCAAATTCTTCGATCATCTACAGACAAAATAGCATTTGACTTCTTGAAAGACAAAAATCAGCAGATTCCAAATCAAAAACAGTAAGTCTCTATCTCTATGGTTCTGAAATGATAAGCAACAGTCTACAACATAAAATACATAAAGGCCGAGGAAGTAGTGCTAAAGGCTGACTGAGCTCTTTCCAAAGCAAAAAACAGGAAGTCACTTTCACGTTCGGTTCCGGTTCTGCCTTTTATTATAAAACACCCATATATTGGCCTGATGTATCGGTCGACCTCTAAACAGGATCATCTACCCAGTGCCTTTAAAGAACATGCAAAATGCCCACAACTGAAATATTAGTCTGTTATTTGCAATATTAATACATTTTGAAGAAACTGCATAAGATTCCTCCGTACCTTTGGACCAGGACGGCACAGTTTTTGAAAACCACGATCTGCAATTCAGTGTTTTGCTTACTTTGTTAATTAATATTTTTTCTATTGTAAATAACTGACAAAACCAGAAGTGTGTTCAAAGTAAAGCTACAATACTCTCAAATCCATGCATTTAACAAGAGCGTTCCTGTGTCAATAACTTTCAGCTGTTGTAATTCACTTATTGCAGCTTTTATTTGTTTGTGTAACCTTAGTTGAAGCTTCTTCTAACGCCGTCATTAACGGTGTCGACTAAAGCCACTTCCTCCTTCACCTTATGCCTGCCACAGACCTCAAACTGCACGCTGTCTGCGCTCCAAACCAACGTAAAGATGAGGAAATGGAGCACCCGTAAAGGAAGGATGCGCCGGGGTGACTGGGGTGATGGGAGCGGGGGGGGGGGGGGGCTGTCAGTCAGGTCCCCGGGGTGAACAGGAGGCAGGCGGTGGTGTCGCTCAGCCACGACCGGGCCACAATGACCAGGGAGTGACCCCCTGGACCTGCCGTCACACACATGCCAGCAGCAGTCACGCCCAGGGGGGAGGACGGGGGTGCACTGGGGTTCATGTCGACAAAAATGCAAAACTATGTTGATTAAGAACGCTGAAAGAAAGACAACCAGTAACACCATAAACACGCATCGAGAAGACGTTTCAGAGCCCACACTTGTTTTTATTTACCAATGAGTAGATACACCACAAGGCAAGGTTTAAAAGTCAAATCAATTCAAACAGACAGTGACCTATAGATTCCAGTATCAAGTGAAAGTTTCCAAGGGATGCACAATATGGCACAAAATTGATAGCTGTGTGCTTAACGCAAGAAGCCACAATATGTTGAAAAATCACAGAGGTCATGGAGATTTATAACATTTGCTAACAGTTAACCTCTTACCCTCCGCCTTCACCGAGCACATTTTCTCTAGTTCGGCTTCACTTGTCGCCGTTTTCTTCATACATTTTTATCGTGTTTTTGAACTTTTGTTTTTTGTTTTACATTACTTTTCTGTCATGTTTTTGTCACTCTTTTGTCACTTTTTTGTTGTGTTTTCGTCACCTTTTGGTCATTTTTTGTTGTGTTATTGTTCCTTTTCCTGCACATTTCTGTCGCTCTCTTTGTTCCTTTGTTCCTTTGTTTTGGGCACTTTTCTGTTGCGTTTTCGTCACATTTTGATCACTTTGGTGTTGCTTTTCCGGTACTGTTCTTGTTGCTCTTTTGTGGATTTTTTCGTCATTTTTTCCAAGAAGCTTTCAGATTTGGGTGATGCCAAACTGGAAAAAGCACTCGGTTCAGGTGCAGAGTAATAGGTGAAATAAATTCACACTTTGCCAACTATCTATCTCACCGGTGGAGAGTGTGGAGACGCTGCAGTGACTGCGGTGACTGCTGTGACCGCGGACTCGGAGTGATAGCGGCGCAAATACAAAGGGCCTATCTCACCGGCCTGGAAACTAGTTGGAGATTAGTGTGAGTCTCCTCCAACAGGTCTCACAACAGGAAAGAGTGTTCGCGACACAGGCTGTTGCTCGAGACCATGCGGAAACCACATGAAATCTGTTCATTTTCCCCGAGACAAGCCTTATCTCCAGGGGACGTCTCAGAGACATGTCTATGACCAGCGGCAACTCCAGTTTCCAACTAGTCTCCAGGCCAGTGAGAGGCCCTTGAGAATGTGCAAACATTTCCCCTCGTTCACCACTTAGTGAACGGGCTTCGCATGGGCTCCCGGAAGTGTCCATACAAAGGAAGTGCCGGGCCAAAAAAGCAAAAAAAGCAAAAGTGGGCGGGGCGGACAAAGCTGAATATCCCAGTGATGCATGGACCCGTCGGCCTCCGGAGCCTCCAGTATACATGACTGATACATGACTTGAATGAATCACTCAGCAAAAGTGTGCTTTAATACTTTTTTATTAATAGGGTTTGAAAGGAAATAATAATAATAATAATAATATGGATTCCTCTCCGGACATTGCTGTAATTCAAATCTTTAAAAGAGACTTCAAAGGGTTCTTTAAAGAACAACTAACCCCAAAATCAACTTTTTTGTCTAGCTAAGTTGTATAAATGGGTATCTTATAGTGTTGTCTACATGTATCTGTCACTATTTTAACAATTTAGTGCATATTTGTTGAAATCCTGTCTTTGTGTCCAAAACCGTCTGTGTGGCGCCATCTGCACCTTATCGAGTGCATTACATGCTTTACTGTTGGTTTCCTTCGTGATTAGCTCTGAGCGGGGCGCTTACGTCAGCAGGAGGGCGCCGACGTCAGCGGCCTCTCTTCTGTGGAGTATAAAAGCAGCCCACTCCGCACACGCCCCCGTAGCGAGTTGGAGTTTGGAATAGCGAGTGTCTTTATATCGATTTTCAGGTTTGCGATTTATTAGCGTAGCTTTTAGTTAGATTTATTACATAGCTTTTAGTTAGATTTATTAGCGTAGCTTTTAGTTAGATTTATTAGGTTGTCGTAGTTTAGATAGTTATTAGATTTAGTTGTAGTTTAGTCTTAGTGAGAGATTAGTAGCATTTAGCATAAGAATTAGCTAGGTTAGCTGTATTTAGTGTTTTGTATTGTGTAATATTAGGTGTAGTGTTGTAGTCTTGTTTGTCAGGATGGGGAGAAAGTGTAGTGTTGTAGGTTGTCATAGTTCTGTAGGTTTACATTACTTTCCTCAGGACTTAGAAATTAGGCGCCAGTGGCTGCGCGCAATTGGCCTGGGGGAAAACTGCGAACTCCCGCCTCGTGCTGGAGTTTGCAACCAACATTTTACTTGCGATTCCTTCGCCAACTCCTTGGAGTTTGAGCTGGGCTACAGTAAGGTTCTTCGTTTGAAGAATGAGGCAGTCCCCACCCTTGCTCTTCCACGACTGAGCCCACCGACACTGCTGCCCCGCCAGCAGGACGCTTTCAGGCGCCAATCTGAGGTGAGTGAGAATAACAACAACCTAAAACTGCTACTAATGTCATGTAAGTAGAATTTCGATAGTGCACGTTGAAATAGATTGTAGTAGTGTCTCAAACAATGCGGGATCTGGCGTGTAAATAAACTATGCACTGGGTGAGGCTTGTGGCTGCGTGTGCTCCAAGCGGTGCGCCCCGCACTCGTTCACTTGACTTGGGCAGAGGAACAGCAGTCTGCATCCATCAGCTGTCTGGCAACTCTCTAACCCCGCTCAAACAGAGAGCTATGAACCGCATGAGACGGTGAGCTGACAGTTACACCGCTGTATATTATGACATGTGAACTTTTATAGCCTTTTGTAGCTAGCGGGAGTGGCTAATGCATCAGTCTGCACAACAAAGTTACGCTGAGACCGCGCGTAATTGTGCTTGAGACTGAGCACCAAACTAGTCTACATTTTCGCGATGACAGTAGCTTTCATATTTGACAACAGCTGCGCAAAACGTGAGTGCCTCTACAAGCTAACCTATAAAGCTAACGGATAGCTATCATCTAATGTGTGGCTAAACTGACCGGGCAGGTGCCCGTGGCTCCGCGCGCGCTCGTGTGATATGTGATCGTGGTCAGTGAGGGGCGAGAGGGCTGACCACTCCAGGTGGACCGTATGGTTATTGGGTGCTCAGGTGCTGGGCTTATGTTGGCTTACGTTCACTAATCTGCATTAGACAACAATTAAATGCACTAAGGAAATGTAACACATTACCCTTCTTCTGTAGTGTACATTTTAAAAATAATATGTATTTTTACGTTTTCAGCCAGTGACCAGAGAATTTGGCTGCCAGACTGATCCAGTCATTGTAAGGCATGCAAGTGTCCAGGCCAATGTGAAGCCGAGCAGGCGAAGCAAAGGTGATATCTCTTTTTATTGTTTATACAGTCATTTTATTTCTAAAAACACTCTGTTTTGTGTAAATGATAATTACGGCCATTTTTAACATGTTTGTTTATTTTGTTTGTGTTTTGTACAGCTACTCAAGCCCGGACCGCTTACACAAGCGTCGGTTGTGGTACTGAGGACCTGATGGAAATCCCTCTTCCTGACAGTCCCAGAGCAGCCTCTACACCTTTAAAAAGGAGAAGGTGTGAGGTGTCAGCATCTGACCCCAGCTTCCACATTGATGACAGCGCCAGCACTGTGAACTGTTCAAGGTACAAAGGAAATCTAGCTTTTTAATAGAAAAAATATATACAGCGTCCTGGTTTTTTGAGGGATGAAATATCCTTTATTTTATATAGCATTCCCACTGAAGTCCCTCCACACAAGGACAAAAAATATATTGTTCATGAGGACCAACTGCTGGAGCTGTTCAGGCGCTGTCCTGTCTGCACTGGTCGTTGTGCTGTGGACACCATCACCATCGGCACACTGCTTCGGGTCACTCAACAGTGTCCTCGCTGTGAGTTCTCCAGTCAGTGGTCCAGTCAGCCCATGGTGAACAACATCCCAGCTGGAAACCTACAGCTCTGTGCTGCTGTGCTGTTCACCGGCTCATCCTTTAGCCAGATTTCAAAGGTACAGCACAAATTATTTTGTTTGGATTTTGTTTCCATCTATTATCAGTTGATAACCTATTTTTTCCTTTTATAGTTCTTGAGGGCCTTCAATATTCAGGGACTGTCAGAGCAGTGCTTCTATAGGCATCAGGCCAAGCTCCTCATCCCTACGGTCAACTGGCAGTGGAAGCTGGAGCAGGAGGACCTCATCAGGGAGGCTCTTGAAAGCGGCTCTGTGTCACTGGGTGGGGACATGCGGGCAGATTCACCTGGTAAATACATTTCATTAACATTTATCGGAAGTAAAAGTCAGCTAACGTACAACTTGCATTCGTGTAGGACATTCGGCCAAATATGGCAGTTACACGATGATGAATCTCAGTAATAACAAAGTCATTGACATCCAGCTAGTCCAGGTAATGGAATTCAAGGAATGTTTCAATATGTAATTTGGGATCACTCTGTGCATTTCAGCACCTAATTTATTTTTTGTCTTATTAGAGCAATGAGGTTGGACACAGCGTGCGCATGGAGAAGGAGGGCTTTGTGCGGAGTCTGACTATGCTGGAAGAGAGGGGTGTCAATGTGGAGGCCATTGTGACGGACCGACACACCGGCGTGCAAAAGTTTTTAAGGGAGGAAAAGAAGGAAATCAGGCACTACTTTGACCCATGGCACATGGGAAAGGGTATGCATTTGGGGAATGCTGTGTAATATTATGGTTATTCTGCATTTAGTAAATATGTATTTTAAACTCTAGGAATTGGGAAAAAAATTGATGAGCTCGCAAAGAGAAAGAGCACCCAGGACGCTGGCCAGTGGAGAAAAAGCGTGGTAAATCACCTCTATTGGGCAGCTTCGACTTCCACCTCGGGACAAGAGGCTGTCGCTAAGTGGACGTCTGTGGCCAACCACATGCAGAATGTGCACACGCACGACAATGCCCTGTTCCCTCGGTGCCTACACGGGCCTCTGGTTGGGGAAGGGTCAAGAGTGTGGCTCAAACCAAGTAAGTTTTGCATTTGTTATCAGTAATACTGGCCCTTTACTCATTGTATTTTATGTACATTTCAAAAATGTAAGGTTGGCATTGTCATTCGAAACAAAAATTGCTTTACAATTATGTCATGGTAATTTACTCTGTAGGCACAGCAGCATGTGAGAGGCTCAGTGACATTGTGTTGGCTCCACGCTTTGTGAAGGATGTGGAGAAAATCAGCCCGGTGTACCACACGTCAACCCTTGAGGCCTTCCACAGCCTGATAATTAGGTTCTCCCCCAAAAGTGCAGGCTTCTCCTTCAGAGGAATGTTAGCAAGGTAATACATACATACATTTAAAAAAAAAAAATGTTGTGTGAATCTGTACCTAAAAATGTTGTAGGTTGCAAATTGCTGCCCTGCACTACAATGAAAATGCTACAAGGTCACATGCTACAACACTTGAAGGTGTACTGCGGTATGCGATAGTGTACCCAAAGTACAAACGTGGCGACTACACCGTGCGAGCCTTGAAGACCAGAGCTACCTCAGGTATGTCACATTAAAAACAACACAACCAATGCTTTTACAAAGACAAATGTTTTGTGCTTTGTTTACAGTCTACATTGACCAACTAATGGCCCTGCTGTTTGAAAGTGTGGTTGAGGATCCTCTCCCATACCAGGAGCACACAGACAAAGTACCTGTGCCTGAACCACTCTGTGCCCAGTATGAGAGGCCAGACAAGCAGGAGGCTGTGAGCAGGCACAGGTCCAGATTTTTCAAGAGGACATAAGGTGAGCATGTTAAGTTTTGGCTTGATAATTTTGTGTGGCAAATATATTACGTAGATTACATAGCTAGTTTATAATGCTAGACTATAGTGCTAGTTTAGCAAATGTAGAATAAGTAAGGATTAAACAACAAGAAGCTGTGTATTACACAGGTTTAATGCACAACGCAGAGTCAGTTTTTTCAGATGATTTATCTAAAGCGACTTCCACAACAATAGTAGCTTAATTTTTAATCATTACTGTGGAAATTGCTGCAGTAGAGTGATATAGAAGATGATTTTCAGACAAACTGTGCGATTACAGGGAAATAATGCACCAGTTACCATTAGAATTCTCAGATGATTATGGATTGACTGTGGAATATGCATTATTATATTTTCAGACTGGCCTGGCAGTATGGAACAAAATCTTTTCAGAATGCAGACTGTGTTGCCTGACAGCAGTGGCTAACCATGAACCAAAGTCCAGTGGATGAAAAAAGCCCGTGTATGAGTGGTTTTCTGGATTTTCCAGCTTGAGGTGTGTGCAAGACAGGATTGGCCACTCATTTGAACTGTCATAAGTACCTGTAGGTGAGCACATCACAATATTGCTCAACTCGCATTAAAATTCTAACAAATGTAGCATAGGAGT
This sequence comes from Gobius niger, assembly GCF_951799975.1. NCBI lineage: Eukaryota > Metazoa > Chordata > Actinopteri > Gobiiformes > Gobiidae > Gobius > Gobius niger. Next base: position 371,778 of record NC_136867.1, read on the forward strand.
ATTGTATTTTACACCACTAAGTGGGAGAATCGTTTTTAGTGTTGACCAATAAATGCATTTGTTGACACCTATCATTTTGTTTATATTACTATTTCCCCAAGTGGTTTATATTTCTTCTCATTGAAAACAGTTTTTTGCCTTATTGAGGACTATATTTTAAATGTAAATTAGAATGATGCTAACACATCTTGCACGCAAAAATGTATGCTGAGTTGTAACAGACTTTTCTTGTCCATGCAGAGTCAGAGGTGGAGAAAGAGGTGGAGAAAATGCATGCAAACCATTCTTCATGTCCACTGTATGTATCGGATCATACGGTGATGCATTTGATCAGTATATTGATGACAGACTTCCCTTTTAAAGTAATTTATGTCTTTGTGTGTTTTTTTAATTTTTTTATAGCATTTCAATTCACATTTTCAGACGACCTCTCTATCGGGCAAAGAAAGAATGTTTCTGGAAATGGAGGCACATTGGACAAGGACAGTCGCCAACCACATATAGAACGATGGGAGTAAACATTGCAATATGAAGAATTCTATAAGCTGACATGCCACTGGACAACATAGTAGATGAAATCAATGTTCCATGCAAGATTTAATTGTAGACACTGATCAGCAATCCAAGAACAAAATGAAGCCTTTAGCTGTTTCTGTCAGATATTTCACAGGATGGTTTGGTGAGGTAGAACCAGCACTACTTTGTCTCTAGAAGCTGAAAATTTAATGGTGCATGTGTAATTATTTTAGTTGGTATTGCTGGATTGCAGGTTCTATAATGTGATGTCACACTCCCCAGTGGGGAGGCAGGAGCCAGTTTTTCATATTAACTGCATTACACTTTCACAAGTTGCAGCCAAAAAAATAAATGTATGAATTACAAAAATGATCACTAATTTCAGTCACTGGGTCCATTATCTTTCTTATACAAGACCAAACATTTCCTCAAAAATGAAATAATTGTACCTCTATATAACATTATAGGCCTTTAGAACACTAACCTGCAACCCAACAACTGTATAGCCATAAGAATCAACTTTGTCTCCCGTGCATTGAGAAGACCTGCATGTATGCATGCATGCAGCATACTGTACATGAGCTACTGCTACTTGGTTAATTTAAGCCATCCTGTAGCTCAACTGTGGATGCAAGAATTCAGCTTTACTGCTATGTTTTTAATGCCTTTTCCCCTCAAAACTGTAATTATATCAATCTAAAAGGCGTATCAAAGTTTGATGGATGATCGAGCCACATTTAAAAATTCAGTTCAGTGTGTTCTAGTTCTGATTCCATAAATTAAGTATTAAACAGTCAAGTTCGATATTGTATGGCAAGTATTAATTTAAATTTTATTTGTTCAATTTGTTTATTGCACACATCTAGGTAGACTAAGTGAATAGAGTACCACATGCAGCTTGATCCTCAAATTAAATATAAACTGTCATTATTGATTGATTGATATTGTCGTGGTAGTTCAGTGCGTGTGTTACATTGGTTAAACCTGTAATTCACTAAATGTAGTAATAATAGAAATGACTCTGTGGACCCAAGAGCCTAATGTTACAGACCCTTAGTTAAGCCTTTAGATAAACATGGATGATTTATCTGCTTTATCTTCAATGACCAACCGAAAACTATTTCTAGGACAGTGTTCTTGCACAATATTTTTTTTTTTATGTGACATGTTTTGTGCACTTTGCTGTGAGATAAATAAAATAAAGCTTTGTAATACATATAATCAAGTCTCTATACCTCACACATTCTCTGCTTGGGACACTGAGATACATCTGCAATGCCTATGTAGACCACAGTGAAAGTCTACATCTAAAATAGATCGGTATATTCTGAAAGCAGCCAGGACAGTTACGTTTGGTCCCTTAGCTGCGATGCTAACATCGATCTAGCTCAATGCTAAGCCGTTAGCTTTGCAAATGACAGCGGAATCACTAATAAAATAACCCCGCGCCTCAGAGCAGTCTCGGGTACAAGGCCGCTGTCTGCCACGATGCCTGTCCTGTGTAAAGAGAGCTGTAGAGCTGTCTCACCATGTTGCTAAATAAGTTAGCTCGCTGTGCTCGAACTTTGTTTACGAGGAGCGTTGCGAGTGTATCGTTAGTCAAATGACTCAGGCCTGTCAATCAGACCCCGAAACCCCTCCCACCCCTCACCCCTCCCGCGTGCCCCTTAGTCCTCCAGGCAACGCCCCTTTTCTGTTGAGATTTTCAAATCTGACACTCTCAGACTGAGCCTCTGGAAGGGGGGGTTAGATACCCTTTAAATCATTTCTATTTAAAGAGACCTGTTTGAATGTACTGTTACACCCCGAGTTTAGACCCATAGTAACCTTGTTTTTGACCTGCTTTTCAATAGTCTGTTTTGAGTTTGATGAAAAAACAAATTGCTGGATCTCTGTAGCCACTGACCAGAGCATTATCACGCCACACACACCTTCATTGATCACGAGACCAGACTGAAGACAGATTATCATACAACAAGACCATATTATACAAACTCAACTGAATCCTCAATCCTGTGTCCACCTGATCCTGGTTGTGTTTTCCCTGACATTTGGGAAGCCTTTTCCTCTTTCCCAATCCCGAAGCAGTGAGCGGTCCGGCATTATGGAGTGCGCACACATGCACAAAGCTGTGAGAGCCGCGGGTAGACAAAAGGCTGGGCCCCCCACGCCCCTCGCTGGGAGCACACAGTCCACTGGACACACAATCGCGAGCGGAAGCGGATCAGCTGGCCAGGGCCTGAGTGGGAGGGGGGGCATACAGAAAAGGAGACTTCCCCCCCCTCCCCCTTTTTCAAATTATTCCAACTTATTCTGCTGGATGACTGACTTCATTTCCGAGCGAAAGGCAGCGGAGGGAGACAGAGGGACGGCCAGTCGTGGGGGGGTGTAGATGGGAACAAGGTGATAGACGTTTAAGAAGACTTTTGTCAACAACACAAAGGGCCAAAGAACCACCAGGATCAGTACGTAAGGCTGGTATTTCACTGTCAGTGAGATCAAGCAGCAGATCTGCACTATGAACACTGAGCACGTGAGACAAAGCCAACTGAAGAGAGTTGTTATGAGGGTTCAAAGTGTGCTATCCTATCACACCATACTGGCATGTACCGCACTCAGCCAAACTACAAGCTGTAGTCATGGCTTTATTTCTGCATTTGTGCCACAGCAGAGCCGACGGATAGCATGACGGATCTGAAAACACCAACTGAAGACTCAACAGGACTGGGGAATATTTACTCTTCATACCCAATCTCCCTCACACAGCTACAGCCAGTGCAAGGTTCATTTACAGTTACTGTGACAGTTCATACTCCGGATCTGACAGCAGACTGCGTCTACAGCTAACTCTTTGGGGCACTATATTACAAGAAAGATAAACTGGTTTGGTACATACTAAGAAAGTGTATCCAGTCTACAGCCAGTAAAGGGGAGCGTGACAAGGAGCGCGTGCAGCAGGCCTGGCCTAGGCTCTGCTTCAGTGTGAGGTGGTGAAGGGAGATCCTGGGACAAGCATTTCCTCAGTGGACAAAGTGTCCGTTTGTGTGTGCTCTGCTCCATCTCAGAGAGGCTTCCCACCCCAAAGGGCGCAGGGCGGGAGCAGGGGCACACAGGGGGAGCCGAGCAGCAGAGAGAGAGAAAGGATGTGGCCTGAGCCCTGGGTGTTCGCCAAGTCACCCTCCCTCTCCTCCACCGCCCCTCCTCGGCTGCTCTCACCACACAATGGCAGCTTCTCTGCTGAAATTTCACGTTATTGGATCCCGAGCTGGGAGTTTTGTCCTCCCACAATGTCCAGGCAGCAGAGCATGCTGCAGGGGAGACACACTCTGCAAGCTAAAAGCTGCGAACCATTTCTCCTTTCATTAGCATTAGAAAAGAGGAGAAAAGTCCCCCTGTGCTCCTCCTCTTCCTCCCCATCGCAGTGCTCAGGGTCTGAACCGGAGGAAGGCTGTCAAGCCTAGTCAGGCTCCACTAGGTCACTTTGACTGGTCAACAAGAAAAACATATTCAAATATCAGTGGCAACATAGACACAAGCTTCTTACCCCCAAATCCGATTGCACATATAATCTTCAGAAAGTAAACCGATCACTGAGGAAATGACAAGGAAATCTGAGTGGGCCCCATAATAGGCTTGTAACAACACCAATCCAACAAACTTTGTCTAGAAGAAGCAGAAAAGTCAAACTGCTATGTTTACTTAGCCCTGAGCCCTATTTTCCCACATTTGCATTACCGTCATTACTTTGCTGCCTTGATTTCAACAATATTAAAGTCATATTACCAACCACGATACTCCCCACGCCATCAGTAACTAGGACGGTCAACTCATCACAGAGGTCAAGAACATTAGGCTTTCTTCTACAATGCACAACCCACAAAACGATACAATATTTATTACAAACCCAGGGCCAAATAGTACTGTCTAAATCAATCAGTTCAAGTGTAGACTGTGAAGTTGAATAATGCTTATTAAAAATACGAAAGGAAATGACATTGGAACATAAAACACAGCCACAGTCTTGCTCCAATGGAGGTATTTGGAGCAACACCAACGCGGCCTGAAAGCGTGCAGCTCCCTTCACTCCCGTCACTGTTCTCACGCCTCATTGAAGAAATAAATAACATGCGTTTTGGGCCTCGGCCGTTGATTCCAGCAGTGCGTCTAATCTCTGCGCTGCAAACTGGCTAGCCAATTAGCCACGGTTCAGGTCCCCTAAATAACCGGTGGCAAGCTGAAGGGCACAGACGGAACCCAAAACAAACTGTAACGTGACCTAACATGGACGCCGCGCAACAAAATGATGTCACACGAGGCCAGCAAGGCGTTTTCCACGTCTGACGGCTGCTAATGAAAGCCAAACAAAAGAGGACAATGGCCAAACGAGACTCGAATGTGCTCCATTAGCTGCTTCAGAAAGAGAAGTGAAAGAGAAATCTACCCCGGCTGCTCCGCACCTCGGGCCGGCTGGTGACTCACCTCCCTCACAAGAACATTGGGCTTAGCGAGAGACTGAGTCAGGGGAGAGGAGAGCTTGTTTTTTACACTTCAGCATCACCACCGCCACCACATTCTCAGCAGTTATAGCACGGGCTCAGTATGAAGACCAAATTAACTGACCATTCATGATTCCCCAACCAAGCTTCTGACGAACGACGGAAGCCTGTCGCAGCCTGATCTCTGCGGTGGCTTCATCTGCAGGAACCACGCTAATCTGACTGGGTTTATTTCTGGAAACGGTTTGATCACTTCTCTATTAGTTCTAGCCCTAATTATATGTCCAGTTAAGGTTGATAAAGTTTATTTTTAGAGTGAAGCACTGACAAGATCACACTAGTCGACTTAAATACTGATCTGAAATGCATTTGTGTTTTCAATGTTCAGTTTTTTACTGTTTAGAAATCGATATTTTACATTTAAAATGCACTTAAAATATGGATAGAAGTAAATCAATAGGAGTTAGATAAAGTCTGTGTAATAAGAGAGCGCAAACTGTCCCTCTTCCTTCTTAAACCGATTTTGTATTCAACGCCTCCTTTGACTTCGCACAAGAACTTTAACAGTTCTCGATATGTCATGCCTCGTTTCAATCCATGTTTACTATTTCCGTGAACCCAGTGCGGTGCTCGTGACGTCGTCTCCTCTCCGGCGCATGCAGGTCCCTTTTGTTCAGACAAGAGATCAGATATCTGTGGCTGGATACTAGTACTTTAACAATACTTTATTTATTGGTTTATTGGTTTATTTGGTCGGGACAGAGCATGTTAATGCACATACATGGGACGGTTCCATCCGTCGTCCCCCATGTGCACTCTCAAACACACTCTCATTCATCCTGGCTTATTGTACATGTTTTTAGAGGTAGGGGAAACCCGGAGTACCCGGAGAGAACAAACAAATGCAAACTCCACAGAGAAAGGCCCCATCCCTGGTGGGGATGGGACACTAACCGCTGTGCCACCGTGCGGCCACAGATCCAAAAGATACTTTTTACAATACCTATGCTAAAATATTTGTCATCTAGAACCAGAAAACAGAGCTAGAATGTGTGGAAGACCTGCAAGTTTACAATATCAGGCTCATCTCCAATGTCAAGAAAAGTGTGAAACATGGGGATCATTTGGGGAGAATTGGGATAGATTGTAACAAACAGAAGGAAAAATTTGGTTAAAAAAATAAATAAAGTGGAAACATTGGAAAAAATTGAAAATATTAGAATTAAAAACTGAGCAAGAATTAGAGGAAAAAACATGGGGGAAATCATTTACTTGAGCTGAAACCACCAAGTCCCTTCCTTTAATTCTGTCCATGCCAACAGCATCAAAACTTGGATCTAAAGGTACAAGATTTTTTTCGGTACCTGTTTTCTACGTTCATTTTTTCAGTACTGGTAGTACCTAGGCAAGGCAAGGCAAGTTTATTTGTAGGGCACAATTCATACACAAGGCAATTCAAAGTGCTTCACAGTTGCATAAATACAAGAAAACAAATAGAATCAATAAAAAACATCAACATAAAATTAATCAATTACAGTAAAAGGCGAGAGTGCAGATAAAATACTTTCAGTCATATGCATCGGTAAAAAGAACTGTTTTCAGCCTGGATTTGAACATTGTCAGAGTTGAGGCCTGTCTCACATCCTCATGAAGACTGTTCCAGATTTTAGCTGCATGAAACTGAAACGCAGCCTCACCATGTTTATTATTGACTCTGGAACCACCAGGAGACCCCTCCCTGAAGTTCTCAGGGCCCGAGATGGTTCATATGGCTGTAACATGTCAGAGATGGACTTTGGTGCTAAACCATGAAAAGACTTGTAACAAGCAGAGCTGTTTTAAAGTCTATTCTCTGAGTGACAGGAAGCCAGTGCAGAGACCGGAGCACTGGACTAATATGGTCGTATTTCCTGGTTCTTGTCAGGACTCGAGCAGCAGCGTTCTGGATGTTCTGCAGCTCTGACAGTGAGCAGCCGTTACAGTCGTCTTACCTGCTGGAGACAAACACATGGATAAGTCTCTCTAAGTCTGGTTTTGACACTATTCCTCTGATCTTAGCCATGTTTTTCAGATGGTAAAAAGCTGCTGATGTTATTGCTTTGATGTGGCTGTTTAAGTTCAGGTCTGAGTCCATGATTACTCCTAGATTTCTAACCTGATTTTTTGGTTTTAGAGAGAGAGACTCAAGGTGACTGATAACACGTTGTCTTTGTGCCTGTGGGCCAAAAACAATGATCTCAGTTTTGTCTGCATTTAGTTGGAGAAAGTTGTTTAGCATCCACAAACTGATCTGTTGGATGCAGTGACAGAGAACATCTACAGGCCCATGTTCACCAGCCGTCAGTGGCACGTAGATTTGAGTGTCATCTGCATAGTTGTGGTACGACACATTGTTGCTGTTTATTAGCTGACCCAATGGAAGCATGTACAAGTTGAATAAGAGGGGTCCCAAGATTGACCCCTGGGGGACTCCACAGGTCATGGCCTAAACTTTTTCTCAATACCATACGAGTATCGTTTAATGGTTCCCATCCCTAGATATCAGGTACAAGTCGCAATACATTTCGCAAAGATAACCAGACCACAAGTAACCAGCATTAGCCGGACTAGCCATGTAGTGTAATGAAGGGGAAGGCCATCAGTGGGGCTTTGAACGCCTCAAGACGTCCACTGTCTAGAGAAAGGGTGCTTCATTCAAACTTGATATCAGGACTATACTATATATATAACTTTCATAGAAAATGGAGAATAAAATAAATTAAAGCTCGACATGATGACCATCATTGTGTCGTATGTCTAGTTTTTGAAAATGATATCACTAGATCCAAATGATACAAGATTTTTCTTCACAGAGAAAGACTTTGAGGACATACTTGAAATACTTCTACTAAGTCCAACATCATGTGATCACATGTCATTCTGAACCCCCAAAAGCATCAAGGCTACAAATCAAATCAATCCCATTTGCGTCAAGTGCCAAAAATCTATTCCCATACATCAATCAAGACAGCATACCGAAATGATCGTAAGTGAAACCACACAAGCATTTGGAAAATTAAAACCTTGCCACAGATTTCTCGCTCCTTGTGGCGTCCCTAGCTGGCTTTGATGTTATAATACTCCCGAGAGAGCTATAAAAAAGAAAAGTCAGAGAACAAGGGGTAGGAGTCATCTAGCTAGGGGGAGAAAGCATTAAGGACATCTACTGCGTTGGAGAAACCACCAAAACCGGGTCCAACTAACCAGCGCAGCATGCAGCCGCAGTGGTGTACCAAACAATGCTCTAAACATCGTGTTGTAAAGCGGACTTAAATGAAACCTCAAACGCTTTCAGAGACCAATAAAGGCCCGTTCCAAGGGCTAAATATAGCAACAAGACGAGGCTAAAAGTGATCAAAAGTTAGCAGGCGAATAGCACAAATGCACTTCAATCCAAATCAAGACATGCAAAGGCCACAGGCAATTTCCCAAGGGTGTTTTTTTCCCCTGGAAGAATCTGTTTGATATAAAATGCCAGACAGCCAGAGTAGCATGAGCTCGTACTGCCATTGTGCCCCAAGTAAAAGAAACAAACTAACCCAACCCTTTAATACAGTAACAGTAACAGAGTAGCACCTCAGCTCTGAAAAGGTGAGGGATACTAGATAATGAATAATGCGAAGGAAAAAAGACATAAAAAGAAACGTAATATATAGCTTGGTCAAAGAGTAGCCTGTCTCTCCAAAACATAATAAAATTCCATTCTGCATTTAGACCATTTCAAACAAAGGCTATAACTTAAAACCCTTGATACTTTTATTTTATCACGCGGCCATTCATCAAATCTCATTGAACGCAGCGGAGCTAAACGGCCATTCACATTTTTTCCCTTCTCTTCCTTTTCTTGGTGTGAGATCCAAGCCTATCATTCACAGACACGCACAGTGGAACCGCACAGATGCACAGGCCTGAACCCTCTTTCCTGCTTTCAAAGGAACTCAATCAAAGACACAGGGTTGGGGATTTTACATCTGCGGCCTTTCATGTGTGCGGGCCTCCGAGGAGACCAACCATCTTCTGGCCAGCTGCAGCCAAGAGCTCACAACAAGGACCCGTCTTCAGGCGACTGCACGGAGAGTGCCCCCAAACAATATCCACGGATCACAAGCTGGACGCGAAAAGGACTGCACAGAGGCTCTGTGATCATCAGAGAAAAAAAAGAAATAAAGATAACAATGTCCATCAAGATGTACAAAGAAGAGGGAGCAGGCTTGGCTTTAAACGATGTCCAACGTTGTACTAAAAGTGGACATAACATGCATTATTGAGGCTTAAAAACATTCTTGGGGCAACTCCATTGGAATGTCAGTTTTAAAAGTGTAAAATAATGTATATGTAAGAAGATGGTTATTATTGAGAGACTATGATGTAATAACGTACAGGAAATACTGATCAGAATGTTTCAACATGAGAGAATCAGCCAAAGTGAACAGGAGTATTCAAAACTGCGTGAGAGAAGTAACATTCTTGTCCTATTGTTAACACTTTTAAGACATCTTCGAGGTGACCCATGATCGACACTGAAAAGGATAAAGTTGTTCCAGACTGTTCTAGGAGACTTGGTCTAACTTGAGAGACAATATTTTGTTTAACGCAAATAGAACAAATCCAGCTAGGGTTGTGCCATTTCAGTTATCATCATGGGGCATTTTAATCGTCAAGTCTTCCAGCCAATTGTGGGGCAGCATTTTGCATAACCACTTAAAGGTCCTACATCATGCAACATCGACTTTTTGCCGCTTTTCGCCATGTTGTTATGCTATTTCCTTGAATCCTTATTTCTATTGTAAGAAAGATTTAAAAACAATTGTTTTCTCTGCCCCGGCAGAGAAAATAAACGCACCCCCTGAGCATCTGAACTGATGTTATGTTTGCACTGAAAGCTGTGAAGAAGGAGCTCTTTCTAACCTACTCTGGACACTCCTGTTCTTTTATCTTACCTAACGATGATGACACGTTTGGCTACGTGGACAGGACTTTATTCAACCTTCCTAAAGAAGAGGCCACTCGCCAGAAGTTGGGATTTCTATTTCTATATAATTCTATTTAGACTATCAGCTAAAATAGTGTTTTTCTGTGACTGTCTCCTGATGGATGTTTGGTGAATCTTGGCCAGAACCAAAATGGATTAACTTTTCTAACCAACGTGAGTCCCATAATGTAAACACCTGTTACGCATGTTAGCTTGTGTGCGTTAGCCATTTACAAAGCTGTGTTGCACATATGTCAACTCTTTATAACTGCATCGTGAAGCAACTGCTGTGGTATTTATATTTCTACTACTGCTAAAGTTGTATGAGGGGAGAGAGGGGGCGGAGTTAACTGAATCCAAGCGTTTTGTCTTCCGGGTTGGAAAAATATCCCCAGAAAATACTTCTATTTACTTTGGAATGGCTAAAATAGCATGATACATATCCTTTAAGTCACATAACACCAAGCAGGTCACAATGTTCAATAGGAAATTCAAATTATGAAAGGGAAGTGTCCTGGCCATGGGAATGGAACAAACTTTCAAACACACAAACATAATGAGCAGAACCATCTGAAAATAGCTAGCAACACATTTCAATAGTGTCTGAAAACCACTGTAGCCACCGGGGGACACTTCCCTAAAAGAAAACAGAAGCAAAACTGAAAACTTTGTTCAGTTCAGCATGGGCTTGAGTGGCTACAACTAATGCTGCCAGTAAAATTTCAAATTCCAGAGAGGTCTTGTCCAACAACCTCTGAAATAAAACCATCTATAAAAAGTCCAGGAAATGATTTCGCTTAACATGAGGTCCGCAGGATGTAGGCAATTACCCCGGCCATAAAGCTTAGGCCCATAACAGCTGAGGTCTCGCTTTTGTCAGGACACGCTGCATGGGGGTTGCACGGCCGGGGAGGGGGGGTGAGGAATGTTATTTGGAAGGGCCAGCTAAAAGCAACGAGAGAGCAGCGCAGACCTACAGCTGATAAGATCGAAACACCCACATTGGCAGATGAAATGGTGCGCTGTCAAATCAATCATCCGGATAGGAAGGAGGGATGGAGGAAAGAGAAATGGTGCTCGATCACCTGACTGGCAGCGGACAATAGCGCAGCACTGCAGGAATCGCAAAACAATCAGCCAATCTTTGCTGCGTGCATGTTCCAATACGGCTTCAAGCAGCTGGCTGTTGTACAACCATGACTTCCAGGTCAACTTCTGTGTTTGAAAAGTTAGGTATGGGGCGGTACAATAAGAGAAAAAACATATCTTGTCTTGTCTTGAATATACTGAGATAAAGATATTAGTGCAACATGCTTTGTCTGTTTGTTAAGTGTCAAAACGAGACATGTACTTCCTTATGTACTGCTTTAGGAAGCAGAACATAAGGTAACTGAACAATTGAGTCGGAGGTATTTTGGAGGTTCAGAACATTGCAATATAGTCCTCACGGTGGCATAGTTAGTGGACATCCATGTTGTTTTGGTCAATTGGTCAATTTGAATGAGAACAAAACTTAAGAAGTAAGCCAAGTCGTCACTAAAACTGAAACAAAAATGAACCGTCAAAATGCACACTAACAGCACTAACACATGAACAAAACTAAAAATGAAACAAAACAGACTAGTACAGGACAGAGGAAGCCCTTCGACCATGCCTTGCACACATAAAGAATGACACAGCAAAGTTTACTGGAAATGATAGTTATTCTCACTCTCAGAGATATGACCCGATGATGTTATTTCCTACTTTGTGGTTGTTATTGTGAAAGACATTGCTTAAGCTGAGTTTTTGGTACTTCAGACCCCTACAAACATATTTGAAAATGCACGTCATTCTTGTATCAGTCTACCAGCAAAGACTTTATAAAATGTTAATGCTCTTGAAACTGCCCAACACCCGCATTGTAGAGGGAATCTTAGTTTTTAAAAATGCAACATTCTGACACAATAAAAGACAACACAAATAAAAGCCTCCGAGCCACCCATATCGGTCTGCAGACAAGATAGAGACTTGTCCAAGACTTTTTCCCACCAATTTAGACAAAATACCACCAGACACGCTTTTCATTATCCAAGGAATAGACAAGGAAAACATGAAATATCATGAGAGAAAAGATCACCTCACCATGTCAGTGTAGGTCAGGACGATTCATAGACTCAAGAACCCAATCATGTAACATGCTTCACATCCCACTTTCCACTAAAATATCATGACAAATACTACCAAAACACTGATTCATAATGAGAGAGAGAAGAAATGTCTGTTCTAAAAATAAACATTTACAAAACTTGCCTCTACAGCTGACTGCGGAAGATTCAGAAGCATCAAAATATCAAGTAAACACAGAGAGCCATTTGGAGATTTAGCCTAGAGGCCCTGAAAAGGCAGATCTTACACCCCAATACAAAACAGGTGTTAGGGTTTTAACATATTCAAATGCTAAAGCACTGTCTCCACGTGCAATGTTAATATTTGCAATGGGCCAAACCAAAAAGCTGCAATTATTTTTGGTAATATGTTCTATGTGAACTATAAAGTGTCTTGTCTTATAAATAAAATTTTCACAATAATATTTTAGTTTAGACCTCTCTGTACGGAAACGCCACATCTAAATAGTTTTCCAGAAAGCATTCAGGCCGAGTAATGCAGAGCCACTTATCTTTTAATGACTTATCTCACAGTACAATGTCACATTGTATTGGAGAAACAATAATATTATCACTCAGTGATTCCCATGAAGTCTGCTTTAGCACTGCAAACATGCTTTAGTCCACTACGTCACAAGAACTTTAACAATCAATCTGTGTTTCTGTTTATTTCTCTTTTACGTGGCGAAAACGCACACTTAGGTTAGCTGTGTGTGGGGGGGGGGGGGGATAACAGATTTGATACGCCTTCATTGTTCTTCATTTGTATGAATCATACACCCGGCAGCGAGGTGGCAGAATCATAGCAACAATGTTTAGCCTGCCTCGCCATCTTAGCTGCAGCCATCATCGTGTAGCGGAGAACCGACCCGAGCCTGAAGAACCGACCCGAGCCTGAAGAACCGACCCGAGCCTCTCTCTCGGTCAGAGCCCTGAAGAACCGACCCGAGCCTCTCTCTCAGTCAGAGCCTGAAGAACCGACCCGAGTCTCTCTCTCAGCCAGAGCCTGAAGAACCGACCCGAGCCTCTCTCTCAGTCAGAGCCCTGAACAACCGACCCGAGCCTCTCTCTCAGCCAGAGCCTGAAGAACCGACCCGAGCCTCTCTCTCAGCCAGAGCCTGAAGAACCGACCCGAGCCTCTCTCTCAGTCAGAGCCCTGAACAACCGACCCGAGCCTCTCTCTCAGCCAGAGCCTGAAGAACCGACCCGAGCCTCTCTCTCAGCCAGAGCCTGAAGAACCGACCCGAGCCTCTCTCTCAGCCAGAGCCTGAAGAACCGACCCGAGCCTCTCTCTCAGTCAGAGCCTGAAGAACCGACCCGAGCCTCTCTCTCAGTCAGAGCCTGAAGAACCGACCCGAGCCTCTCTCTCAGCCAGAGCCTGAAGAACCGACCCGAGCCTCTCTCTCGGTCAGAGCCCTGAAGAACCGACCCGAGCCTCTCTCTCAGTCAGAGCCTGAAGAACCGACCCGAGTCTCTCTCTCAGCCAGAGCCTGAAGAACCGACCCGAGCCTCTCTCTCAGTCAGAGCCCTGAACAACCGACCCGAGCCTCTCTCTCAGCCAGAGCCTGAAGAACCGACCCGAGCCTCTCTCTCAGCCAGAGCCTGAAGAACCGACCCGAGCCTCTCTCTCAGTCAGAGCCCTGAACAACCGACCCGAGCCTCTCTCTCAGCCAGAGCCTGAAGAACCGACCCGAGCCTCTCTCTCAGTCAGAGCCCTGAACAACCGACCCGAGCCTCTCTCTCAGCCAGAGCCTGAAGAACCGACCCGAGCCTCTCTCTCAGCCAGAGCCTGAAGAACCGACCCGAGCCTCTCTCTCAGTCAGAGCCCTGAACAACCGACCCGAGCCTCTCTCTCAGCCAGAGCCTGAAGAACCGACCCGAGCCTCTCTCTCAGCCAGAGCCTGAAGAACCGACCCGAGCCTCTCTCTCGGCCTGAGCCTGAAGAACCGACCCGAGCCTCTCTCTCAGCCAGAGCCTGAAGAACCGACCCGAGCCTCTCTCTCGGCCTGAGCCTGAAGAACCGACCCGAGCCTCTCTCTCAGCCAGAGCCTGAAGAACCGACCCGAGCCTGAAGAACCGACCCGAGCCTGAAGAACCGACCCGAGCCTCTCTCTCGGTCAGAGCCCTGAAGAACCGACCCGAGCCTCTCTCTCAGTCAGAGCCTGAAGAACCGACCCGAGTCTCTCTCTCAGCCAGAGCCTGAAGAACCGACCCGAGCCTCTCTCTCGACCAGAGCCTGAAGAACCGACCCGAGCCTCTCTCTCAGCCAGAGCCTGAAGAACCGACCCGAGCCTCTCTCTCAGCCAGAGCCTGAAGAACCGACCCGAGCCTCTCTCTCAGCCAGAGCCTGAAGAACCGACCCGAGCCTCTCTCTCAGTCAGAGCCCTGAACAACCGACCCGAGCCTCTCTCTCAGCCAGAGCCTGAAGAACCGACCCGAGCCTCTCTCTCAGCCAGAGCCTGAAGAACCGACCCGAGCCTCTCTCTCAGTCAGAGCCCTGAACAACCGACCCGAGCCTCTCTCTCAGCCAGAGCCTGAAGAACCGACCCGAGCCTCTCTCTCAGCCAGAGCCTGAAGAACCGACCCGAGCCTCTCTCTCAGTCAGAGCCCTGAACAACCGACCCGAGCCTCTCTCTCAGCCAGAGCCTGAAGAACCGACCCGAGCCTCTCTCTCAGTCAGAGCCCTGAACAACCGACCCGAGCCTCTCTCTCAGCCAGAGCCTGAAGAACCGACCCGAGCCTCTCTCTCAGCCAGAGCCTGAAGAACCGACCCGAGCCTCTCTCTCAGTCAGAGCCTGAAGAACCGACCCGAGCCTCTCTCTCAGCCAGAGCCTGAAGAACCGACCCGAGCCTCTCTCTCGGTCAGAGCCCTGAAGAACCGACCCGAGCCTCTCTCTCAGTCAGAGCCTGAAGAACCGACCCGAGTCTCTCTCTCAGCCAGAGCCTGAAGAACCGACCCGAGCCTCTCTCTCAGTCAGAGCCCTGAACAACCGACCCGAGCCTCTCTCTCAGCCAGAGCCTGAAGAACCGACCCGAGCCTCTCTCTCAGCCAGAGCCTGAAGAACCGACCCGAGCCTCTCTCTCAGTCAGAGCCCTGAACAACCGACCCGAGCCTCTCTCTCAGCCAGAGCCTGAAGAACCGACCCGAGCCTCTCTCTCAGCCAGAGCCTGAAGAACCGACCCGAGCCTCTCTCTCAGTCAGAGCCTGAAGAACCGACCCGAGCCTCTCTCTCGGCCTGAGCCTGAAGAACCGACCCGAGCCTCTCTCTCAGCCAGAGCCTGAAGAACCGACCCGAGCCTCTCTCTCGGCCTGAGCCTGAAGAACCGACCCGAGCCTCTCTCTCAGTCAGAGCCCTGAAGAACCGACCCGAGCCTCTCTCTCGGCCTGAGCCTGAAGAACCGACCCGAGCCTCTCTCTCAGTCAGAGCCCTGAAGAACCGACCCGAGCCTCTCTCTCGGCCTGAGCCTGAAGAACCGACCCGAGCCTCTCTCTCAGCCTGAGCCCTGAAGAACCGACCCGAGCCTCTCTCTCAGCCAGAGCCTGAAGAACCGACCCGAGCCTCTCTCTCAGCCAGAGCCTGAAGAACCGACCCGAGCCTCTCTCTCAGCCTGAGCCTGAAGAACCGACCCGAGCCTCTCTCTCAGCCAGAGCCTGAAGAACCGACCCGAGCCTCTCTCTCAGCCTGAGCCCTGAAGAACCGACCCGAGCCTCTCTCTCAGTCAGAGCCCTGAAGAACCGACCCGAGCCTCTCTCTCGGTCAGAGCCCTGAAGAACCGACCCGAGCCTCTCTCTCAGCCAGAGCCCTGAAGAACCGACTCGAGCCTCTCTCTCGGTCAGAGCCTGAAGAACCGACTCGAGCCTCTCTCTCAGCCTGAGCCTGAAGAACCGACCCGAGCCTCTCTCTCGGCCAGAGCCTGAAGAACCGACTCGAGCCTCTCTCTCAGCCAGAGCCTGAAGAACCGACCCGAGCCTCTCTCTCAGTCAGAGCCTGAAGAACCGACCCGAGCCTCTCTCTCGGCCAGAGCCTGAAGAACCGACTCGAGCCTCTCTCTCAGCCAGAGCCTGAAGAACCGACCCGAGCCTCTCTCTCAGCCAGAGCCTGAAGAACCGACCCGAGCCTCTCTCTCAGTCAGAGCCTGAAGAACCGACCCGAGCCTCTCTCTCAGTCAGAGCCCTGAAGAACCGACCCGAGCCTCTCTCTCAGCCTGAGCCTGAAGAACCGACCCGAGCCTCTCTCTCAGCCAGAGCCTGAAGAACCGACCCGAGCCTCTCTCTCAGCCAGAGCCCTGAACAACCGACCCGAGCCTCTCTCTCAGCCAGAGCCTGAAGAACCGACCCGAGCCTCTCTCTCGGTCAGAGTCTGAAGAACCGACCCGAGCCTCTCTCTCAGCCAGAGCCTGAAGAACTGACCCGAGCCTCTCTCTCGGCCAGAGCCTGAAGAACCGACCCGAGCCTCTCTCTCAGTCAGAGCCCTGAAGAACCGACCCGAGCCTCTCTCTCGGCCTGAGCCTGAACAACCGACCCGAGCCTCTCTCTCAGCCAGAGCCTGAAGAACCGACCCGAGCCTCTCTCTCAGCCAGAGCCTGAAGAACCGACCCGAGCCTCTCTCTCAGTCAGAGCCTGAAGAACCGACCCGAGCCTCTCTCTCGGCCAGAGCCTGAAGAACCGACCCGAGCCTCTCTCTCAGCCAGAGCCTGAAGAACCGACCCGAGCCTCTCTCTCGGCCTGAGCCTGAAGAACCGACCCGAGCCTCTCTCTCAGTCAGAGCCCTGAAGAACCGACCCGAGCCTCTCTCTCAGCCAGAGCCTGAAGAACCGACCCGAGCCTCTCTCTCGGCCTGAGCCTGAAGAACCGACCCGAGCCTCTCTCTCAGCCAGAGCCCTGAAGAACCGACCCGAGCCTCTCTCTCAGCCAGAGCCTGAAGAACCGACCCGAGCCTCTCTCTCAGCCTGAGCCCTGAAGAACCGACCCAAGCCTCTCTCTCGGCCTGAGCCCTGAAGAACCGACCCGAGCCTCTCTCTCTCGGCCTGAGCCTGAAGAACCGACCCGAGCCTCTCTCTCAGCCAGAGCCCTGAAGAACCGACCCGAGCCTCTCTCTCGGTCAGAGCCCTGAAGAACCGACCCGAGCCTCTCTCTCAGCCAGAGCCCTGAAGAACCGACCCGAGCCTCTCTCTCTCGGCCTGAGCCCTGAAGAACCGACCCGAGCCTCTCTCTCGGCCTGAGCCTGAAGAACCGACCCGAGCCTCTCTCTCAGTCAGAGCCTGAAGAACCGACCCGAGCCTCTCTCTCAGCCAGAGCCTGAAGAACCGACCCGAGCCTCTCTCTCAGCCAGAGCCTGAAGAACCGACCCGAGCCTCTCTCTCGGTCAGAGCCCTGAAGAACCGACCCGAGCCTCTCTCTCAGCCAGAGCCCTGAAGAACCGACCCGAGCCTCTCTCTCAGTCAGAGCCTGAAGAACCGACTCGAGCCTCTCTCTCAGCCAGAGGCTGAAGAACCGACCCGAGCCTCTCTCTCGGTCAGAGCCTGAAGAACCGACCCGAGCCTCTCTCTCAGCCAGAGCCTGAAGAACCGACCCGAGCCTCTCTCTCGGTCAGAGCCTGAAGAACCGACTCGAGCCTCTCTCTCAGTCAGAGCCTGAAGAACCGACCCGAGCCTCTCTCTCAGCCAGAGCCTGAAGAACCGACCCGAGCCTCTCTCTCAGTCAGAGCCTGAAGAACCGACCCGAGCCTCTCTCTCAGCCAGAGCCTGAAGAACCGACCCGAGCCTCTCTCTCAGCCAGAGCCTGAAGAACCGACCCGAGCCTCTCTCTCAGCCAGAGCCTGAAGAACCGACCCGAGCCTCTCTCTCAGCCAGAGTCTGAAGAACCGACTCGAGCCTCTCTCTCAGCCAGAGCCTGAAGAACCGACTCGAGCCTCTCTCTCAGCCTGAGCCTGAAGAACCGACCCGAGCCTCTCTCTCAGCCAGAGCCTGAAGAACCGACCCGAGCCTCTCTCTCAGCCAGAGCCTGAAGAACCGACCCGAGCCTCTCTCTCAGCCAGAGTCTGAAGAACCGACTCGAGCCTCTCTCTCAGCCAGAGTCTGAAGAACCGACCCGAGTCTCTCTCTCAGCCAGAGCCTGAAGAACCGACCCGAGTCTCTCTCTCGGCCAGAGCCTGAAGAACCGACCCGAGCCTCTCTCTCAGTCAGAGCCCTGAAGAACCGACCCGAGCCTCTCTCTCAGCCAGAGCCTGAAGAACCGACCCGAGCCTCTCTCTCGGCCAGAGCCTGAAGAACCGACCCGAGCCTCTCTCTCAGCCAGAGCCTGAAGAACCGACCCGAGCCTCTCTCTCGGCCAGAGCCTGAAGAACCGACCCGAGCCTCTCTCTCAGCCAGAGCCTGAAGAACTGACCCGAGCCTCTCTCTCAGCCAGAGCCTGAAGAACTGACCCGAGCCTCTCTCTCGGCCAGAGCCCTGAAGAACCGACCCGAGCCTCTCTCTCAGCCTGAGCCCTGAAGAACCGACCCGAGCCTCTCTCTCAGCCTGAGCCCTGAAGAACCGACCCGAGCCTCTCTCTCAGCCAGAGCCTGAAGAACCGACCCGAGCCTCTCTCTCAGCCAGAGCCTGAAGAACCGACCCGAGCCTCTCTCTCAGCCAGAGCCCTGAAGAACCGACCCGAGTCTCTCTCTCAGCCAGAGCCTGAAGAACCGACCCGAGCCTCTCTCTCTCAGCCAGAGCCTGAAGAACCGACCCGAGCCTGTCTCTCGGCCTGAGCCTGAAGAACCGACCCGAGCCTCTCTCTCAGCCAGAGCCCTGAAGAACCGACCCGAGCCTCTCTCTCAGCCAGAGCCCTGAAGAACCGACCCGAGCCTCTCTCTCAGCCAGAGCCCTGAAGAACCGACCCGAGCCTCTCTCTCAGCCTGAGCCCTGAAGAACCGACCCGAGCCTCTCTCTCAGTCAGAGCCTGAAGAACTGACCCGAGCCTCTCTCTCAGTCAGAGCCTGAAGAACCGACCCGAGCCTCTCTCTCAGCCAGAGCCCTGAAGAACCGACCCGAGCCTCTCTCTCAGCCAGAGCCCTGAAGAACCGACCCGAGCCTCTCTCTCAGCCTGAGCCCTGAAGAACCGACCCGAGCCTCTCTCTCAGTCAGAGCCCTGAAGAACCGACCCGAGCCTCTCTCTCGCCCAGAGCCTGAAGAACCGACCCGAGCCTCTCTCTCAGTCAGAGCCCTGAAGAACCGACCCGAGCCTCTCTCTCAGTCAGAGCCCTGAAGAACCGACCCGAGCCTCTCTCTCGCCCAGAGCCTGAAGAACCGACCCGAGCCTCTCTCTCAGTCAGAGCCTGAAGAACCGACCCGAGCCTCTCTCTCAGCCAGAGCCTGAAGAACCGACCCGAGCCTCTCTCTCAGTCAGAGCCTGAAGAACCGACCCGAGCCTCTCTCTCAGCCAGAGCCTGAAGAACCGACCCGAGCCTCTCTCTCGGCCTGAGCCCTGAAGAACCGACCCGAGCCTCTCTCTCAGCCAGAGCCCTGAAGAACCGACCCGAGCCTCTCTCTCAGCCAGAGCCCTGAAGAACCGACCCGAGCCTCTCTCTGAGCCTGAGCCCTGAAGAACCGACCCGAGCCTCTCTCTCAGCCAGAGCCTGAAGAACCGACCCGAGCCTCTCTCTCAGCCAGAGCCTGAAGAACCGACCCGAGCCTCTCTCTCAGTCAGAGCCTGAAGAACCGACCCGAGCCTCTCTCTCGCCCAGAGCCTGAAGAACCGACCCGAGCCTCTCTCTCAGTCAGAGCCTGAAGAACCGACCCGAGCCTCTCTCTCGCCCAGAGCCTGAAGAACCGACCCGAGCCTCTCTCTCAGCCAGAGCCTGAAGAACCGACCCGAGCCTCTCTCTCAGCCAGAGCCTGAAGAACCGACCCGAGCCTCTCTCTCGGCCTGAGCCCTGAAGAACCGACCCGAGCCTCTCTCTCGGCCAGAGCCTGAAGAACCGACCCGAGCCTCTCTCTCGCCCAGAGCCTGAAGAACCGACCCGAGCCTCTCTCTCAGTCAGAGCCCTGAAGAACCGACCCGAGCCTCTCTCTCTGAGCCAGAGCCCTGAAGAACCGACCCGAGCCTCTCTCTCAGTCAGAGCCCTGAAGAACCGACCCGAGCCTCTCTCTCGCCCAGAGCCTGAAGAACCGACCCGAGCCTCTCTCTCAGTCAGAGCCTGAAGAACCGACCCGAGCCTCTCTCTCAGCCAGAGCCTGAAGAACCGACCCGAGCCTCTCTCTCAGTCAGAGCCTGAAGAACCGACCCGAGCCTCTCTCTCAGTCAGAGCCTGAAGAACCGACCCGAGCCTCTCTCTCAGCCTGAGCCCTGAAGAACCGACCCGAGCCTCTCTCTCAGCCTGAGCCCTGAAGAACCGACCCGAGCCTCTCTCTCAGTCAGAGCCTGAAGAACCGACCCGAGCCTCTCTCTCGCCCAGAGCCTGAAGAACCGACCCGAGCCTCTCTCTCAGTCAGAGCCCTGAAGAACCGACCCGAGCCTCTCTCTCTGAGCCAGAGCCCTGAAGAACCGACCCGAGCCTCTCTCTCAGTCAGAGCCCTGAAGAACCGACCCGAGCCTCTCTCTCGCCCAGAGCCTGAAGAACCGACCCGAGCCTCTCTCTCAGTCAGAGCCTGAAGAACCGACCCGAGCCTCTCTCTCAGCCAGAGCCTGAAGAACCGACCCGAGCCTCTCTCTCAGTCAGAGCCTGAAGAACCGACCCGAGCCTCTCTCTCAGCCAGAGCCTGAAGAACCGACCCGAGCCTCTCTCTCGGCCTGAGCCCTGAAGAACCGACCCGAGCCTCTCTCTCAGTCAGAGCCTGAAGAACCGACCCGAGCCTCTCTCTCAGCCAGAGCCTGAAGAACCGACCCGAGCCTCTCTCTCAGCCAGAGCCTGAAGAACCGACCCGAGCCTCTCTCTCGGCCAGAGCCTGAAGAACCGACCCGAGCCTCTCTCTCAGTCAGAGCCTTTGGCGGTCATGATGTCCCTTCGCTCCCGTGAACAGTCCAAGACTATTCAATACTAGGAGGCTAGTTACTTGCCTGTTACATAAAATACAGGCACAGTTCAAGGACAAAGCCTGTATGCATCCAATCAATGGCTGAACAGCACTGATCAATGCATGAAGGGGGGGGACGTACATGACCGAGCGGAGCATATGACTTCCTCTGTGACAAACACATTATGAGAGACAGAGAGAGACAGAGAGAGGGGGGGGGGGGCTGAGCACTGACTCTCAGTAACACGGCGGCACAAAGGCAGGAAATGTGATCGGGCGCAATGCGAAACAAGCCCGTGTACAGTGTGTGAATGAGCGAGGCGAGCCAGGCAGGTAGTTTATGAATGGAGCGCGTCACGTGACCTCCCCCCCCCCTCCCCCCGAGCACATATTTCTCACTGGCTGTCAACAAGCGCGCACAGAGAGAGACAGAGAGAGAGAAGCCAAACCAGTCTCAGAACATAACCCACGAAGCTCCATTAAAAAGAACATCTAACCTAACCCCGCTGTGTCCAAACCTGAGCTTCATTCACCCGTTCACCACCGCGTCCCGCTGTCAACGTGGCGGCCCTCTCTCCTCCCATAACGCCTGTTTTATGAATGGGGGATTGTGATATGTAAATGAGCGTGATTGAGAAAAACACCGTGGCATGGTCGGGCTGGTCTGGTCTGGGCGCAGGCGTTGGCGCGGGCTCGTGTTTCGCGAACAGAACGCGGTGGATAAGAAGAAGCGCGAGGAGGAGAGGTCGTTTAGTGGGAGAAAAAAAATCATGGCGGACGAAGAGTCACCGCCTGAATGTAAGGCTGTGTGTGTGCTGCTGACGGGCGCACACGGTGGAGACACACACATACATAATAACATACCTTTAGATATCTCAATGGTGCGTATGAGCCCTGCAGGCGCGATGGGAGGGGCGTGCATGCGTAATATCACAGTTAAAGACACTTGACCAGTTACTGTAGCAGTCGCAGGGTTAGAAAACAGCCACAGCTGCCTGGAAACATGTTTTCTCAGGCCACGAATACGACAGAGCAGCTTTACCATGAATGGTCCACCTCAGTGCACGAGACACTCCTTCTCCAGCTGTCCTTAGTGTTTCAGAACTGTTGCTTTAATGCCTACATGTGCTAACTGTGTAGTTCTACCTGCACGCTTCATCTCATTAACATCTCATCACACACACAGACATGTACCTATAGGCAACACTGAGGTAATCACAGAGTAGCTCATTAACATCTCATCACACACACAGACATGTACCTATGGGCAACACTGAGGTAATCACAGAGTAACTCATTAACATCTCATCACACACACAGACATGTACCTATGGGCAACACTGAGGTAATCACAGAGTAACTCGGACGTTACTCACAGCTGGCTCAGGTTTGTTTACAAGGAAGGCCTGAGACAAAAGACAAACCGCACACACATAATGTCAAGTCGCTCCATTGAAACAAACAGACCAGAGTTGGTTTGATAATGTGAATAAATGAGTCCATGCAGGAATGTGAGCGTGGGGAGCGTGAGCCTGTGAGGGCAGCGGGCTTACATAACACAGCGTTTTACCAGCGTTATCAGGGCAGGATAATAATGAAATAACCCGTAATGCACTCACTCGTTGTTTGGATTCGTTGACTCTTCGCTCATGTTTTTCCTCACGGGCTTCCAGATCCTAGCAATAGCATCGACGACGCAGTGACGGCGGGACAGAAACCCACGACCATGTTTTATTAACCTATGATGTCGGTGAAGCGGGGCGATGGTGGTGATGGTGGGGCATGCCTGTGTCTGCCGTGAGGGTCTCCTCCAGACAGGGCAGGAGACAGGGCGAGCCCCCGGGAGAGGAGGACGGGCAGGGGCAGCTAGCTTAGCCTCTGCCGCCCCGGGTTTGCAACGGAAAAACGCAAGTTAAACCGCGACGAGACGTGGTAATGACAGCCGCTGGTTCATCTCCCTGGAAGTCAAACCCCGACGCGAGAAACAACAACCCCCGCGCATCGCCCTCTTCTCCGCACACGCATTCTGGGCCACTCGGGCTGTAAGATCCCGGGGAAGCGGCGGGGCAGGCGGCAGCGGGGTCTGGCTGTGGCTCCGGGGGCTGGAGGAGCATCCAACTTCAACACTCTTTACTGTGAAACACTTGGAAACCGAGCGCGCAGAGTCGCCCCTTCGGTCAGGCAGGGGCAGTGAAGGTATCCAGGGACCCGGGGCAGCACGCGGGGGGCGACACGGACGCCGGGAATGGGATAAAACGTGAAATAAATCCGTGAGAAGTTGGTGGACATCTTCTTTATTCCATTTCCAGACTCGGGGGGGAATGAAACATCGGAAAACTGGGCGGATGTGTCGCGTCGGTCAGAGAAAATTAGATCCTTCCGCGACGTGCGTTTAAAACAGGCGACTTTAGGAGAAAAATCGCCACTTTGAGCGATTACAGTGCTCAATAAGACATAATAGTAGTGTTGGTTTAATAAGGTTGTGCTCCTGAACAAGAATGAGCCCAGGGTTTGTTTCCGTAGCTGGCGTAAAGTAGTCCCAGCACTTCCCAAAAGAAGTTTCCTTCAATCACGCATTGATACAAGAGGGAAGCGTCTGTGATAGCCCCGTGTGAGGGTCTGCAGAGCGGAGCAGCTGCACATCCACGACCGCACATTCAGGTCTATTCTCTCACCAGCCTCAGAACTCCCACATGGACCGAGCTGTTTCTCTACAGTTTCCACTAACAGCAAAAACGTGGCAAAAGAGTGAGAAAAACGCAACAATAACACAACATTTTTTCACAAACGACAAAAATACACGGCTAAAGAGTGATGACAAAGCAACAACAAAAAACGTGACAAAAACACAACAAAAGAGTGAGGAAAACATAACAACGAAAAAGCAATTAAAGTGATAGTCTGTAAGTTTGCGAAGGGAGGAGACTAGAGTGAAATTTGAAAGTGAATAGTCAAATTCTTCCCGTCTTCACCCAGAAAGCCCTTCTCAATTTGCAAAATGAGGAGGACATTTTGATTGGACCTGACAGGAAAACCTCACCTCATTGGTCAACTTTGGAGGATACTAGACTCTGATTAGTAGCTGAGATCCGGGAAGGAGGGACTTTACAAAAATCTATTATAGAAAACGCTATCTCAATGGCCGCCGCCTGGGCGCCGCCATGTTTATTTCCCATACCGCCTTTGAAGCTAAGCAGGGAAGTGCCTGGTTAGAACTGGGATGGGAGACCGTTCCTCGGATGCTAAGCAGGGAAAGGCCTGGTTAGAACTGGGATGGGAGACCGTTTGGGAACACCAGGAAGCCTGGCGACAGTAGTGAGTGTGTGCGTGGACATCCGCGGCCGGCCCCCACGTGACGGTCCCACCGGCCGCGGGCATTGGCCACGGGTCCATATGGACCGCGGTGCTGCTGTCCGAGGACAACCCGCTGTCACACAAACGCGAGTGCACGAGATCTGACTGCCGTGCGTGTGCGCGCATCCAAACAGGGCGATGTGTGCCTGTGTGTGTATGTGTGTGCGTGTGCGTGCGTGCCCAAAACCTGCTCAAACACGAGCCTCTAATCAAACGCGCTGCTCCGACTGATTTCTCCTCCGTGTGAGTCAAAGCGAAAATGAAACCACTTAACGAGCGCATGGCCTGCACTGCGTACTTTTTTCCCCTTTTTTTTTTTTAACTTTGCTGCTGTACCATTTGTTTTCTATTTTGCTTTCACGTATTGTGAGCCCAGAGGTACATTTGATTCTATAGCAGCTTTGAACGCATTGCCCATTTTATTGTAAGGTTATAAATACTGTCTAATAACGATCATTATTATTTCAGTTCAAAACCTACTCATTCTTTTTTTTTATTGTTCACTACCGTGATGCACCAAACCACGGGTCCTGCACCGTGAACCAAACCGTTAGAGCTGAACCCCTAACATTTCTCCATAATTATTCCACTGTCTCTTGAATCCTGTTCCCCGAGTTTAGCGAAAATATTGTCGTACTTTATAAGAGAGGAGCACGGGTGCATCAAACACTCCAATTGCAGTTTGTTTGAAACATTTTTGAGCCTTCATTCTTTTACTCATTTGTAGTGGCCATAGTTTTTGGAATGGGTTGGGAACCACTGGCCTACAGCTGAACTGTGTGACGGCTTGGACATTTCTTTGTAGTCACTCACAATCTCTGAATATCACATGTGGAGACTAGCGAGGCCCGGCCGAAGGCCGGGTCTCAGCTAGTGAATATATATGTATATATTATTACTTTCCTTACATCAAAATGCAAAACCAGGTGGTTCATTTTGCACATTTTATAAAATTTGTAAAAGATTTAGACTTCCAGACTATCACTTTAAAAAAAACGAGAACACAGCAAAAACACTTTCAAAATGTATTTTATTTATATGTTTATTTGATCGGGACAGAACAAGAAGCATTGTTAATAACCGATGCCATGCTCATAGGCCGTATAGCTAAAAGCTAGTTCACAGACCTGGTCCCTAAGACATAAAATATTAACATTTACATAAATCATTACAAATAATACAGTACAAAATTACATTACAAATAATACAATTTAGAAAAAGTTCATCCATTTTTTTTCTTCCGCTTTATCCGGGGCCGGGTCGCGGGGGCAGCAGTCTCAGCAGAGATGCCCAGACTTCCCGGTCCACACACACCTCCTCCAGCTGTTCTGGGGGGACCCCGAGGCCACACCAGGCCAGCTCGGAGACATAGTCCCACCACCGTGTCCTGGGTCTTCCACGAGGCCCTCATGAGAAGACCCTCATGGACGTACGACATTCAAGGACCGTGACGTCGCCCGGCATGGCGCAGCCGGGGCCCCACCCTGGAGCCAGACCTGGGGTTGGGGCCCGAACGCGAGCGTCTGGTGGCCGGGTCTCTGCCCACGGGGCCCGGCCGGGCCCAGCCCGAAGGGACGACGTGGGCCCGCCCTCCTGTGGACCCACCACCCGCAGAGGGATCCATAGGGGTCGGGTGCGGAGAGGACTGGGTGGCGGTCAGAGGCGGGTGCCTCGACGACCTGGTCCGCATGCACATTTAGAAAAAGTTTGCAATAAAATATTATAAACTTCTGTTGTGTCCACATTTGACAAAAACGGGCTGGAAAAGCAACAATAACACGACAAATGAGTGATGAAAAAGCAACAATACATCAACGAAGGAGCCACACAATGCCATGAAAAAATGACCAAAAAAATGAAAAAACGCTTAAAAAAACAACAAAAAAGCGGCAACAGCACAACAAAAAGGTTATACAATAGTGTGACAGAGTTAATATAGCAGGTTTAATCCTGGCGAATTGGCTGGTAGCGCCCTCGCCTGGCGCTGTGTGGTACCGCACATCGAGTGTCCTTTTGTTGGATATTTTATTTTTGTGCATATTATTGATTGTCCTTATGTTGCCTGGCATTGTTTTGGCTTATTTTGGCCCGTTTTAGTAGTATTTAATTTAGTCGTCCAACCCCTTGTCAGGTCATATCCTGTTTTGGTTCACTCCTATAAATTGGGGTTCCTCAGCTTCCTCTTCCCTTTCTGATAGTTTCTTGTGGGAAGAGGTGAGAATCTGCCGCCATTGTCTGTTTTTGTTTGACTTTATTACAAATCTGACATGTATTTATTTGAAGTTATTACAGTGGCGAGAGAACAGCACATCAACATCAAAACCCTGTCCTCACTGGGGAGTCTGGTGTGGGGCTGTTACGTGGCCTCAGGGTCTGGACAACGAGTTATCATCAATGGAAAAATTCATTCACAAGTTTATCAAAAATATTTTTCAGACAAACCTGAGACATTCACAACAGCGTGGAATAAGTAAGTGAACCCCTGTATTAAATATATGTCTGACTCTAACTGTTTTTCTGTAGTTGCAGATTAGACGCTCACAACCATCAGGATGCATCTTGGATCATTCCTCTTTACAAAACTGCTGCAGTTCAGAGAGATTCAGGGGGTGTACTTACTTATTCCACGCTCTCCTGTGAATTTACACAATAAAAATATGATAAAATCTAAATGTTTGGATGGTATTAGTTTAAGCAGACACTGTTTAATCATTCCTGTGATTTTGATGAAGATCAGACCACATTTAGTGACCAATTTAGGCAGAAATGTGAGTGTACTTTTTCTCTTGTCTAAGTGTATGTTGATATTTGTTGCTTATGTTTATGGATGTCCTTCTTGTTTGATGTACAATGACATGTGGGGCAGGAGACAAGCTAAAGTGTGCCTTTGTGTTTAACCTCTTAACTCCCACCTGAACATGTTTTCTCCTGTTCTCCAAATTCTCCAAATCTAAAAGCTTCTTCAAAATAAAAAATCCAGCAAAAAAACGACAAAAATCCAGCAAAAAAGCGACAAAAGTCCATAAAAAAGCGACAAAAATCCATAAAAAAGCAACAAAAATCCCGCAAAAAAAAAGGACAAAAATCCATTAAAAAGCGACAAAAGTCCATCAAAAAGTGGCAATAATCCAGCAAAAAAGTGACAATAATCCAGCAAAAAAGTGACAATAATCCAGCAAAAAAGTGACAATAATCCAGCAAAAAAGTGACAATAATCCAGCAAAAAAGTGACAATAATCCAGCAAAAAAGTGACAATAATCCAGCAAAAAAGTAAAAGAAGTGCCATAAAAAAAAGTGACAAAAACACATAAGGGAAATGAAAAGTGACGACAATGGCAAAGAGGAGAGAATGCATTTGGTTTTGGCGGGTGGTAAGAGGTTAACGCTAGATCCCAAATAAATGGAGCGGAGTCCCCGTTGCCTCCTCCAACTGGCCGCTGTGTCTTGTGGGTTCTTCCACATTTTACACCAGAGTAAATAGATAGATAGACTATCGGCACTGTGAGAGCTAGAAACAAGTTTGTCGTAAATGTTCTGTAGTGAATGTGCTGTAGTGAATGTGCCGTAGTGAATGTGCCGTAGTGAATGTGCCGTAGTGAATGTTCCGTAGTGAATGTGCCGTAGTGAATGTTCCGTAGTGAATGTGCCGTAGTGAATGTGCCGTAGTTAATGTGCCGTAGTGAATGTGATGTAGTGAATGTGCTGTAGTGAATGTGATGTAGTGAATGTGCTGTAGTGAATGTGATGTAGTGAATGTGCTGTAGTGAATGTGATGTAGTGAATGTGCTGTAGTGAATGTGCCGTAGTGAATGTGCCGTAGTGAATGTGCCGTAGTGAATGTGCCGTAGTGAATGTGCTGTAGTGAATGTGATGTAGTGAATGTGCCGTAGTGAATGTGCTGTAGTGAATGTTCTGTAGTGAATGTGCTGTAGTGAATGTGCCGTAGTGAATGTGCCGTAGTGAATGTGATGTAGTGAATGTGCCGTAGTGAATGTGCTGTAGTGAATGTTCTGTAATGAATGTGATGTAGTGAATGTGATGTAGTGAATGTGATGTAGTGAATGTGCTGTAGTGAATGTGATGTAGTGAATGTGCTGTAGTGAATGTGCTGTAGTGAATGTGCCGTAGTGAATGTTCCGTAGTGAATGTGCCGTAGTGAATGTGCCGTAGTTAATGTGCCGTAGTGAATGTGATGTAGTGAATGTGCTGTAGTGAATGTGATGTAGTGAATGTGCTGTAGTGAATGTGATGTAGTGAATGTGCTGTAGTGAATGTGATGTAGTGAATGTGCTGTAGTGAATGTGCCGTAGTGAATGTGCCGTAGTGAATGTGCCGTAGTGAATGTGCCGTAGTGAATGTGCTGTAGTGAATGTGATGTAGTGAATGTGCCGTAGTGAATGTGCTGTAGTGAATGTTCTGTAGTGAATGTGCTGTAGTGAATGTGCCGTAGTGAATGTGCCGTAGTGAATGTGATGTAGTGAATGTGCCGTAGTGAATGTGCTGTAGTGAATGTTCTGTAATGAATGTGATGTAGTGAATGTTCTGTAGTGAATGTGATGTAGTGAATGTGCCGTAGTGAATGTGCCGTAGTGAATGTGCCGTAGTGAATGTGCCGTAGTGAATGTGCCGTAGTGAATGTTCCGTAGTGAATGTGCCGTAGTGAATGTGCCGTAGTTAATGTGCCGTAGTGAATGTGCCGTAGTGAATGTGCCGTAGTTAATGTGCCGTAGTGAATGTGCCGTAGTGAATGTGCTGTAGTGAATGTGATGTAGTGAATGTGCTGTAGTGAATGTGATGTAGTGAATGTGCTGTAGTGAATGTGCCGTAGTGAATGTGCCGTAGTGAATGTGCCGTAGTGAATGTGCTGTAGTGAATGTGCTGTAGTGAATGTGATGTAGTGAATGTGCCGTAGTGAATGTGCTGTAGTGAATGTTCTGTAGTGAATGTGCTGTAGTGAATGTGCTGTAGTGAATGTGATGTAGTGAATGTGCTGTAGTGAATGTGCCGTAGTGAATGTTCCGTAGTGAATGTTCCGTAGTGAATGTGCCGTAGTGAATGTGCCGTAGTTAATGTGCCGTAGTGAATGTGCCGTAGTGAATGTGCCGTAGTTAATGTGCCGTAGTGAATGTGCCGTAGTGAATGTGATGTAGTGAATGTGCTGTAGTGAATGTGATGTAGTGAATGTGCTGTAGTGAATGTGATGTAGTGAATGTGCTGTAGTGAATGTGATGTAGTGAATGTGCTGTAGTGAATGTGATGTAGTGAATGTGCTGTAGTGAATGTGATGTAGTGAATGTGCTGTAGTGAATGTGCCGTAGTGAATGTGCCGTAGTGAATGTGCCGTAGTGAATGTGCTGTAGTGAATGTGCTGTAGTGAATGTGATGTAGTGAATGTGCTGTAGTGAATGTGATGTAGTGAATGTGCTGTAGTGAATGTGATGTAGTGAATGTGCTGTAGTGAATGTGCCGTAGTTAATGTGCCGTAGTGAATGTGCCGTAGTGAATGTGCCGTAGTTAATGTGCCGTAGTGAATGTGCCGTAGTGAATGTGCTGTAGTGAATGTGATGTAGTGAATGTGCTGTAGTGAATGTGATGTAGTGAATGTGCTGTAGTGAATGTGATGTAGTGAATGTGCTGTAGTGAATGTGATGTAGTGAATGTGCTGTAGTGAATGTGATGTAGTGAATGTGCTGTAGTGAATGTGATGTAGTGAATGTGCTGTAGTGAATGTGCCGTAGTGAATGTGCCGTAGTGAATGTGCTGTAGTGAATGTGCTGTAGTGAATGTGCTGTAGTGAATGTGATGTAGTGAATGTGCTGTAGTGAATGTGATGTAGTGAATGTGCTGTAGTGAATTAGCTGTAGTGAATGTGCCGTAGTGAATGTGCCGTAGTGAATGTGCTGTAGTGAATGTGCTGTAGTGAATGTGCTGTAGTGAATGTGCTGTAGTGAATGTGATGTAGTGAATGTGCTGTAGTGAATGTGATGTAGTGAATGTGCTGTAGTGAATGTGATGTAGTGAATGTGCTGTAGTGAATGTGCCGTAGTGAATGTGCCGTAGTGAATGTGCCGTAGTGAATGTGCTGTAGTGAATGTGCTGTAGTGAATGTGATGTAGTGAATGTGCCGTAGTGAATGTGCTGTAGTGAATGTTCTGTAGTGAATGTGCTGTAGTGAATGTGCCGTAGTGAATGTGCCGTAGTGAATGTGATGTAGTGAATGTGCTGTAGTGAATGTGATGTAGTGAATGTGCCGTAGTGAATGTGCTGTAGTGAATGTTCTGTAGTGAATGTGCTGTAGTGAATGTGCCGTAGTGAATGTGCCGTAGTGAATGTGATGTAGTGAATGTGCCGTAGTGAATGTGCTGTAGTGAATGTGCCGTAGTGAATGTGATGTAGTGAATGTGCCGTAGTGAATGTGCTGTAGTGAATGTTCTGTAATGAATGTGATGTAGTGAATGTTCTGTAGTGAATGTGATGTAATGAATGTGATGTAGTGAATGTTCTGTAATGAATGTGATGTAGTGAATGTGCCGTTGTAAATGTGCTGTAGTGAATGTGCTGTAGTGAATGTGCTGTAGTGAATGTGCCGTAGTGAATGTGATGTAGTGAATGTGATGTAGTGAATGTGCCGTTGTAAATGTGCCGTAGTGAATGTGCCGTAGTGAATGTGCTGTAGTGAATGTGCTGTAGTGAATGTGCCGTAGTGAATGTGATGTAGTGAATGTGCTGTAGTGAATGTGCCGTAGTGAATGTGCTGTAGTGAATGTGCTGTAGTGAATGTGCCGTAGTGAATGTGCCGTAGTGAATGTGCCGTAGTGAATGTGCCGTAGTGAATGTGATGTAGTGAATGTGCCGTAGTGAATGTTCTGTAGTGAATGTGCTGTAGTGAATGTGCCGTAGTGAATGTGCTGTAGTGAATGTTCCGTAGTGAATGTGCTGTAGTGAATGTTCCGTAGTGAATGTGCCGTAGTGAATGTGCTGTAGTTAATGTGCCGTAGTGAATGTGCCGTAGTGAATGTGCCGTAGTGAATGTTCCGTAGTGAATGTTCCGTAGTGAATGTGCTGTAGTGAATGTGCCGTAGTGAATGTGATGTAGTGAATGTGATGTAGTTAATGTGCTGTAGTGAATGTGATGTAGTGAATGTGCCGTAGTGAATGTGCTGTAGTGAATGTTCCGTAGTGAATGTGCCGTAGTGAATGTGCTGTAGTTAATGTGCCGTAGTGAATGTGCCGTAGTGAATGTGCTGTAGTGAATGTGCCGTAGTGAATGTGCCGTAGTGAATGTGATGTAGTGAATGTTCCGTAGTGAATGTGCCGTAGTGAATGTGCTGTAGTGAATGTGCCGTAGTGAATGTGCCGTAGTGAATGTGATGTAGTGAATGTGCCGTAGTGAATGTGATGTAGTGAATGTGATGTAGTTAATGTGATGTAGTGAATGTGCCGTAGTGAATGTGCCGTAGTGAATGTGATGTAGTGAATGTGCCGTAGTGAATGTGCCGTAGTGAATGTGCCGTAGTGAATGTGATGTAGTGAATGTGCCGTTGTAAATGTGCTGTAGTGAATGTGCTGTAGTGAATGTGCTGTAGTGAATGTGCCGTAGTGAATGTGATGTAGTGAATGTGCTGTAGTGAATGTGCCGTAGTGAATGTGCTGTAGTGAATGTGCTGTAGTGAATGTGCTGTAGTGAATGTGCCGTAGTGAATGTGATGTAGTGAATGTGATGTAGTGAATGTGCCGTAGTGAATGTGATGTAGTGAATGTGCCGTTGTAAATGTGCTGTAGTGAATGTGCTGTAGTGAATGTGCTGTAGTGAATGTGCCGTAGTGAATGTGATGTAGTGAATGTGCTGTAGTGAATGTGCCGTAGTGAATGTGCTGTAGTGAATGTGCTGTAGTGAATGTGCCGTAGTGAATGTGCCGTAGTGAATGTGATGTAGTGAATGTGCCGTAGTGAATGTTCTGTAGTGAATGTGCTGTAGTGAATGTGATGTAGTGAATGTGCCGTAGTGAATGTGCTGTAGTGAATGTTCTGTAATGAATGTGATGTAGTGAATGTTCTGTAGTGAATGTGATGTAGTGAATGTGCCGTAGTGAATGTGATGTAGTGAATGTGCCGTAGTGAATGTGCTGTAGTGAATGTTCTGTAATGAATGTGATGTAGTGAATGTTCTGTAGTGAATGTGATGTAATGAATGTGATGTAGTGAATGTGCTGTAGTGAATGTGCCGTAGTGAATGTGATGTAGTGAATGTGATGTAGTGAATGTGCCGTTGTAAATGTGCTGTAGTGAATGTGCTGTAGTGAATGTGCTGTAGTGAATGTGCCGTAGTGAATGTGATGTAGTGAATGTGCTGTAGTGAATGTGCCGTAGTGAATGTGCTGTAGTGAATGTGCTGTAGTGAATGTGCCGTAGTGAATGTGCCGTAGTGAATGTGATGTAGTGAATGTGCCGTAGTGAATGTTCTGTAGTGAATGTGCTGTAGTGAATGTGATGTAGTGAATGTGCCGTAGTGAATGTGCTGTAGTTAATGTGCCGTAGTGAATGTGATGTAGTGAATGTGCCGTAGTGAATGTTCTGTAGTGAATGTGCTGTAGTGAATGTGATGTAGTGAATGTGCCGTAGTGAATGTGCTGTAGTTAATGTGCCGTAGTGAATGTGATGTAGTGAATGTGCCGTAGTGAATGTGCTGTAGTTAATGTGCCGTAGTGAATGTGATGTAGTGAATGTGCCGTAGTGAATGTGCTGTAGTTAATGTGCTGTAGTGAATGTGATGTAGTGAATGTGATGTAGTGAATGTGCCGTAGTGAATGTGCTGTAGTTAATGTGCCGTAGTGAATGTGCCGTAGTGAATGTGCTGTAGTGAATGTGATGTAGTGAATGTGATGTAGTGAATGTGCCGTAGTGAATGTGCTGTAGTTAATGTGCCGTAGTGAATGTGCCGTAGTGAATGTGCCGTAGTGAATGTGCTGTAGTGAATGTGCCGTAGTGAATGTGCTGTAGTGAATGTTCCGTAGTGAATGTGCCGTAGTGAATGTGCTGTAGTTAATGTGCCGTAGTGAATGTGCCGTAGTGAATGTGCTGTAGTGAATGTGCCGTAGTGAATGTGCCGTAGTGAATGTGATGTAGTGAATGTTCCGTAGTGAATGTGCCGTAGTGAATGTGATGTAGTGAATGTTCCGTAGTGAATGTGCTGTAGTGAATGTGCCGTAGTGAATGTGATGTAGTGAATGTGCCGTAGTGAATGTGCCGTAGTGAATGTGATGTAGTGAATGTGCCGTAGTGAATGTGATGTAGTGAATGTGATTTAGTGAATGTGATGTAGTGAATGTGCTGTAGTGAATGTGATGTAGTGAATGTGCCGTAGTGAATGTGCCGTAGTGAATGTGATGTAGTGAATGTGCCGTAGTGAATGTGATGTAGTGAATGTTCCGTAGTGAATGTGCTGTAGTGAATGTGATGTAGTGAATGTGCCGTAGTGAATGTGATGTAGTGAATGTTCCGTAGTGAATGTGCTGTAGTTAATGTGATGTAGTGAATGTGCCGTAGTGAATGTGATGTAGTGAATGTTCCGTAGTGAATGTGATGTAGTGAATGTGCCGTAGTGAATGTGATGTAGTGAATGTGATGTAGTTAATGTGATGTAGTGAATGTGCTGTAGTGAATGTGCCGTAGTGAATGTGATGTAGTGAATGTGCCGTAGTGAATGTGCCGTAGTGAATGTGATGTAGTGAATGTGCCGTAGTGAATGTGATGTAGTGAATGTGATTTAGTGAATGTGATGTAGTGAATGTGCTGTAGTGAATGTGATGTAGTGAATGTGCTGTAGTGAATGTGCTGTAGTGAATGTGATGTAGTGAATGTGCTGTAGTGAATGTGCTGTAGTGAATGTGCTGTAGTGAATGTGATGTAGTGAATGTGCTGTAGTGAATGTGCTGTAGTGAATGTGCTGTAGTGAATGTGATGTAGTGAATGTGCTGTAGTGAATGTGATGTAGTGAATGTGCTGTAGTGAATGTGCTGTAGTGAATGTGCTGTAGTGAATGTGATGTAGTGAATGTGCTGTAGTGAATGTGATGTAGTGAATGTGCTGTAGTGAATGTGCCGTAGTGAATGTGCTGTAGTGAATGTGATGTAGTGAATGTGATGTAGTGAATGTGCTGTAGTGAATGTGCTGTAGTGAATGTGATGTAGTGAATGTGATGTAGTGAATGTGATGTAGTGAATGTGCTGTAGTGAATGTGATGTAGTGAATGTGATGTAGTGAATGTGCTGTAGTGAATGTGCCGTAGTGAATGTGCTGTAGTGAATGTGCTGTAGTGAATGTGATGTAGTGAATGTGCTGTAGTGAATGTGCTGTAGTGAATGTGATGTAGTGAATGTGCTGTAGTGAATGTTCTGTAGTGAATGTGCTGTAGTGAATGTGATGTAGTGAATGTTCCGTAGTGAATGTGATGTAGTGAATGTGCTGTAGTGAATGTGCCGTAGTGAATGTGCCGTAGTGAATGTGCCGTAGTGAATGTGCCGTAGTGAATGTGATGTAGTGAATGTGCCGTAGTGAATGTGCTGTAGTGAATGTGATGTAGTGAATGTGATGTAGTGAATGTGCCGTAGTGAATGTGCTGTAGTGAATGTGATGTAGTGAATGTGATGTAGTGAATGTGATGTAGTGAATGTGCTGTAGTGAATGTGATGTAGTGAATGTGCCGTAGTGAATGTGCCGTAGTGAATGTGATGTAGTGAATGTGCCGTAGTGAATGTGCCGTAGTGAATGTGATGTAGTGAATGTGCTGTAGTGAATGTGATGTAGTGAATGTTCCGTAGTGAATGTGATGTAGTGAATGTGATGTAGTGAATGTGCCGTAGTGAATGTGCTGTAGTGAATGTGCCGTAGTGAATGTGCCGTAGTGAATGTGCTGTAGTGAATGTGATGTAGTGAATGTGCCGTAGTGAATGTTCTGTAGTGAATGTGCCGTAGTGAATGTGCTGTAGTGAATGTGATGTAGTGAATGTGCTGTAGTGAATGTGCCGTAGTGAATGTGCCGTAGTGAATGTGCTGTAGTGAATGTGCCGTAGTGAATGTGCTGTAGTGAATGTGCTGTAGTGAATGTGCCGTAGTGAATGTGATGTAGTGAATGTGCTGTAGTGAATGTGCCGTAGTGAATGTGCTGTAGTGAATGTGATGTAGTGAATGTGATGTAGTGAATGTGCTGTAGTGAATGTGCCGTAGTGAATGTGCCGTAGTGAATGTGCTGTAGTGAATGTGCCGTAGTGAATGTGCTGTAGTGAATGTGATGTAGTGAATGTGATGTAGTGAATGTGCCGTAGTGAATGTGCTGTAGTGAATGTGCCGTAGTGAATGTGCTGTAGTGAATGTGCCGTAGTGAATGTGCTGTAGTGAATGTGATGTAGTGAATGTGATGTAGTGAATGTGCCGTAGTGAATGTGCCGTAGTGAATGTGCTGTAGTGAATGTTCTGTAATGAATGTGATGTAGTGAATGTTCTGTAGTGAATGTGATGTAGTGAATGTGCCGTAGTGAATGTGATGTAGTGAATGTGCCGTAGTGAATGTGCTGTAGTGAATGTTCTGTAATGAATGTGATGTAGTGAATGTGCCGTTGTAAATGTGCTGTAGTGAATGTGCTGTAGTGAATGTGCTGTAGTGAATGTGCCGTAGTGAATGTGATGTAGTGAATGTGCTGTAGTGAATGTGCCGTAGTGAATGTGCTGTAGTGAATGTGCTGTAGTGAATGTGCCGTAGTGAATGTGCCGTAGTGAATGTGATGTAGTGAATGTGCCGTAGTGAATGTTCTGTAGTGAATGTTCTGTAGTGAATGTGCTGTAGTGAATGTTCTGTAATGAATGTGATGTAGTGAATGTTCTGTAGTGAATGTGATGTAGTGAATGTGCCGTAGTGAATGTGATGTAGTGAATGTGCCGTAGTGAATGTGATGTAGTGAATGTGCCGTAGTGAATGTGCTGTAGTGAATGTTCTGTAATGAATGTGATGTAGTGAATGTTCTGTAGTGAATGTGATGTAGTGAATGTGCCGTAGTGAATGTGCTGTAGTGAATGTGCTGTAGTGAATGTGATGTAGTGAATGTGCCGTAGTGAATGTGCTGTAGTGAATGTTCTGTAATGAATGTGATGTAGTGAATGTTCTGTAGTGAATGTGATGTAGTGAATGTGCCGTAGTGAATGTGATGTAGTGAATGTGCCGTAGTGAATGTGCTGTAGTGAATGTTCTGTAATGAATGTGATGTAGTGAATGTTCTGTAGTGAATGTGATGTAATGAATGTGATGTAGTGAATGTTCTGTAATGAATGTGATGTAGTGAATGTGCCGTTGTAAATGTGCTGTAGTGAATGTGCTGTAGTGAATGTGCTGTAGTGAATGTGCCGTAGTGAATGTGATGTAGTGAATGTGATGTAGTGAATGTGCCGTTGTAAATGTGCTGTAGTGAATGTGCTGTAGTGAATGTGCTGTAGTGAATGTGCCGTAGTGAATGTGATGTAGTGAATGTGCTGTAGTGAATGTGCCGTAGTGAATGTGCTGTAGTGAATGTGCTGTAGTGAATGTGCCGTAGTGAATGTGCCGTAGTGAATGTGATGTAGTGAATGTGCCGTAGTGAATGTTCTGTAGTGAATGTGCTGTAGTGAATGTGATGTAGTGAATGTGCCGTAGTGAATGTGCTGTAGTTAATGTGCCGTAGTGAATGTGATGTAGTGAATGTGCCGTAGTGAATGTTCTGTAGTGAATGTGCTGTAGTGAATGTGCCGTAGTGAATGTGCTGTAGTTAATGTGCTGTAGTGAATGTGATGTAGTGAATGTGATGTAGTGAATGTGCCGTAGTGAATGTGCTGTAGTTAATGTGCCGTAGTGAATGTGCCGTAGTGAATGTGCTGTAGTGAATGTGATGTAGTGAATGTGATGTAGTGAATGTGCCGTAGTGAATGTGCCGTAGTTAATGTGCCGTAGTGAATGTGCCGTAGTGAATGTGCTGTAGTGAATGTGCTGTAGTGAATGTGCCGTAGTGAATGTGCCGTAGTGAATGTGCTGTAGTGAATGTGCCGTAGTGAATGTGCTGTAGTGAATGTTCCGTAGTGAATGTGCCGTAGTGAATGTGCTGTAGTTAATGTGCCGTAGTGAATGTGCCGTAGTGAATGTGCTGTAGTGAATGTGCCGTAGTGAATGTGCCGTAGTGAATGTGATGTAGTGAATGTTCCGTAGTGAATGTGCCGTAGTGAATGTGCTGTAGTGAATGTGCCGTAGTGAATGTGATGTAGTGAATGTGCCGTAGTGAATGTGCCGTAGTGAATGTGATGTAGTGAATGTGCCGTAGTGAATGTGATGTAGTGAATGTGATTTAGTGAATGTGATGTAGTGAATGTGCTGTAGTGAATGTGATGTAGTGAATGTGCCGTAGTGAATGTGCCGTAGTGAATGTGATGTAGTGAATGTGCCGTAGTGAATGTGATGTAGTGAATGTTCCGTAGTGAATGTGCTGTAGTGAATGTGATGTAGTGAATGTGCCGTAGTGAATGTGATGTAGTGAATGTTCCGTAGTGAATGTGCTGTAGTTAATGTGATGTAGTGAATGTGCCGTAGTGAATGTGATGTAGTGAATGTTCCGTAGTGAATGTGCTGTAGTTAATGTGATGTAGTGAATGTGCCGTAGTGAATGTGCCGTAGTGAATGTGATGTAGTGAATGTGATGTAGTTAATGTGATGTAGTGAATGTGCTGTAGTGAATGTGCCGTAGTGAATGTGATGTAGTGAATGTGCCGTAGTGAATGTGCTGTAGTGAATGTGATGTAGTGAATGTGCCGTAGTGAATGTGATGTAGTGAATGTTCCGTAGTGAATGTGCTGTAGTTAATGTGATGTAGTGAATGTGCCGTAGTGAATGTGATGTAGTGAATGTTCCGTAGTGAATGTGCTGTAGTTAATGTGATGTAGTGAATGTGCCGTAGTGAATGTGCCGTAGTGAATGTGATGTAGTGAATGTGATGTAGTGAATGTGCTGTAGTGAATGTGATGTAGTGAATGTGCCGTAGTGAATGTGCTGTAGTGAATGTGCCGTAGTGAATGTGATGTAGTGAATGTGATGTAGTGAATGTGCTGTAGTGAATGTGATGTAGTGAATGTGATGTAGTGAATGTGCTGTAGTGAATGTGATGTAGTGAATGTGCTGTAGTGAATGTGATGTAGTGAATGTGATGTAGTGAATGTGATGTAGTGAATGTGCTGTAGTGAATGTGATGTAGTGAATGTGATGTAGTGAATGTGATGTAGTGAATGTGATGTAGTGAATGTTCCGTAGTGAATGTGATGTAGTGAATGTGATGTAGTGAATGTGATGTAGTGAATGTGCTGTAGTGAATGTGATGTAGTGAATGTGCTGTAGTGAATGTGATGTAGTGAATGTGCTGTAGTGAATGTGCCGTAGTGAATGTTCTGTAGTGAATGTGATGTAGTGAATGTGATGTAGTGAATGTGATGTAGTGAATGTGCTGTAGTGAATGTGCTGTAGTGAATGTGATGTAGTGAATGTTCTGTAGTGAATGTGCTGTAGTGAATGTGCCGTAGTGAATGTGCTGTAGTGAATGTGCTGTAGTGAATGTGATGTAGTGAATGTGCCGTAGTGAATGTGCTGTAGTGAATGTTCTGTAGTGAATGTGCAGTAGTGAATGTGCCGTAGTGAATGTTCTGTAGTGAATGTGATGTAGTGAATGTGATGTAGTGAATGTGATGTAGTGAATGTGCTGTAGTGAATGTGATGTAGTGAATTTGATGTAGTGAATGTGCTGTAGTGAATGTGCTGTAGTGAATGTGCCGTAGTGAATGTGCCGTTGTGAATGTGCTGTAGTGAATGTGATGTAGTGAATGTGATGTAGTGAATGTGCCGTAGTGAATGTGATGTAGTGAATGTGATGTAGTGAATGTGCCGTAGTGAATGTTCTGTAGTGAATGTGCTGTAGTGAATGTGATGTAGTGAATGTGCCGTAGTGAATGTGATGTAGTGAATGTGCCGTAGTGAATGTGATGTAGTGAATGTGATGTAGTGAATGTGCCGTAGTGACTGTGCCGTAGTGAATGTGCCGTAGTGAATGTGATGTAGTGAATGTGATGTAGTGAATGTGCAGTAGTGAATGTTTTGTAGTGACTGTGCTGTAGTGAATGTGCCGTAGTGAATGTGCAGTAGTGAATGTGCTGTAGTGAATGTGCTGTAGTGAATGTGATGTAGTGAATGTGCTGTAGTGAATGTGATGTAGTGAATGTGATGTAGTGAATGTGCCGTAGTGAATGTGATGTAGTGAATGTGCTGTAGTGAATGTGATGTAGTGAATGTGATGTAGTGAATGTGCTGTAGTGAATGTGATGTAGTGAATGTGCCGTAGTGAATGTGATGTAGTGAATGTGCTGTAGTGAATGTGATGTAGTGAATGTGATGTAGTGAATGTGCCGTAGTGAATGTGATGTAGTGAATGTGCCGTAGTGAATGTGATGTAGTGAATGTGCTGTAGTGAATGTGCTGTAGTGAATGTGCTGTAGTGAATGTGCCGTAGTGAATGTGATGTAGTGAATGTGCCGTAGTGAATGTGATGTAGTGAATGTGATGTAGTGAATGTGCCGTAGTGAATGTGATGTAGTGAATGTGCCGTAGTGAATGTGATGTAGTGAATGTGCTGTAGTGAATGTGCTGTAGTGAATGTGCTGTAGTGAATGTGCCGTAGTGAATGTGATGTAGTGAATGTGATGTAGTGAATGTGCCGTAGTGAATGTGCCGTAGTGAATGTGCCGTAGTGACTGTGCCGTAGTGAATGTGCCGTAGTGAATGTGATGTAGTGAATGTGCCGTAGTGAATGTGCCGTAGTGAATGTGATGTAGTGAATGTGCAGTAGTGAATGTTTTGTAGTGACTGTGCCGTAGTGAATGTGATGTAGTGAATGTGCTGTAGTGAATGTGCCGTAGTGAATGTGATGTAGTGAATGTGCCGTAGTGAATGTGATGTAGTGAATGTGCTGTAGTGAATGTGATGTAGTGAATGTGCCGTAGTGAATGTGATGTAGTGAATGTGCTGTAGTGAATGTGATGTAGTGAATGTGATGTAGTGAATGTGCCGTAGTGAATGTGATGTAGTGAATGTGCCGTAGTGAATGTGATGTAGTGAATGTGCTGTAGTGAATGTGCTGTAGTGAATGTGCTGTAGTGAATGTGCCGTAGTGAATGTGATGTAGTGAATGTGATGTAGTGAATGTGCCGTAGTGAATGTGCCGTAGTGAATGTGCCGTAGTGACTGTGCCGTAGTGAATGTGCCGTAGTGAATGTGATGTAGTGAATGTGATGTAGTGAATGTGCTGTAGTGAATGTGCCGTAGTGAATGTGCCGTAGTGACTGTGCCGTAGTGAATGTGCCGTAGTGAATGTGCCGTAGTGACTGTGCCGTAGTGAATGTGATGTAGTGAATGTGCCGTAGTGAATGTGCCGTAGTGAATGTGATGTAGTGAATGTGCAGTAGTGAATGTTTTGTAGTGACTGTGCCGTAGTGAATGTGCCGTAGTGAATGTGCCGTAGTGAATGTGCTGTAGTGAATGTGATGTAGTGAATGTGCAGTAGTGAATGTTTTGTAGTGAATGTGCTGTAGTGAATGTGCTGTAGTGAATGTGATGTAGTGAATGTTCTGTAGTGAATGTTCTGTAGTGAATGTGCTGTAGTGAATGTGCCGTAGTGAATGTGCCGTAGTGAATGTGCCGTAGTGAATGTGCCGTAGTGAATGTGCCGTAGTGAATGTGCTGCTGCTGATGATGCTGATGCTGCTACACGTGGAATTACTTCAGATGCCGTGGATCATTTGTCTTAGATATGAGCTACTCGTAAAATATAGTATTTG
This sequence comes from Gobius niger, assembly GCF_951799975.1. NCBI lineage: Eukaryota > Metazoa > Chordata > Actinopteri > Gobiiformes > Gobiidae > Gobius > Gobius niger. The sequence goes on from NC_136867.1 coordinate 413,187, forward strand.
GCATGTAATGTAAAATGGAAGCCCATGACCCTGCGGTAAACGATGAAGTGTGTAAAAAAAATAACCTTCATTATTATTATTACTATTATTATTATCTTATCACACAAAATGAAATTTTGCGGGGAGAGGCGGCGGGCTGGGGCGGGTTCGCTCATATCCCCCCAGCTCAGCCGTCACGTGTTGGAGTTCACCCCGGTGGACGAGAGGGTCGCGTCCCTACGCCTTCGGGTCGGGGACAGGTCTCTCACCGTTGTCTTAGCCTACGGGCCCAACATCGGTGCAGAGTACCCGGCCTTCTTGGAGTCCCTGGGAGGGGTACTAGATAGTGCTCCGACTGGGGACTCCATTGTTCTGCTGGGGGACTTCTACGCCCACGTGGGTAACGACAGTGAGACCTGGGAGGGAGTGATTGGGAAGAACGGCCTCCCCGATCTGAACCCGAGTGGTGTTCTGTTATTGGACTTCTGTGCTAGTCGCAGTTTGTCCATAACGAACACCATGTTCGAGCACAAGGGTGTCCATAAGTGCACGTGGCACCAGGACACCCTAGGCAGGAGGTCGATGATCGACTTTGTAGTTGTGTCATCTGACCTCCGGCCGCGTGTCTCGGACACTCGGGTGAAGAGAGGGGCGGAGCTGTCAACCGATCACCACCTGGTGGTGAGCTGGATCCGCTGGCAGGGGAGGAAGCCGGTCAGACCTGGCAGGCCCAAGCGTGTTGTGAGGGTCTGCTGGGAACGTCTGGCGGATCCCTCTGTCAGTGGGGTCTTCAACTCCCACCTCTGGAAGAGCTTCACCCAGATTCCGGGGGAGGCTGGGGACATGGAGTCCGAGTGGACCATGTTCTCCTCCTCCATTGTCGATGCGGCGGCTCGTAGTTGTGGCCGTAAGGTCTCTGGTGCCTGTCGCGGCGGCAATCCCCGAACCCGGTGGTGGCGCCCGTAAGTAAGGGATGCCGTCAAGCTGAAGAAGGAGTCCTACCTGGCCTTGTTGGCTTGTGGGACTCCTGAGGCAGCTGAGAGGTACCGGCAGGCCAAGCTGCTGCAGCTCGTACGGTCACAGAGGCAAAAACTCGTGTCTGGGAGGAGTTCGGGGAGGCCATGGAGGAAGACTATCGGTCGGCCTCGAGGAGATTCTGGCAAACCGTCCGGCGCCTCAGGAGGGGGAAGCAGTGCTTCACCAGCACTGTTTACAGTGCGGGTGGGGGGCTGCTGACCTCGACTGGGGATGTCGTCGGGCGGTGGAAGGAGTACTTCGAGGACCTCCTCAATCCCGCCGTCACGTCTTCCGATGAGGAAGCAGAGGCTGGGGACTCGGAGGTGGGCTCGCCCATCACCGGGGCTGAAGTCACCGAGGTGGTGAGAAAGCTCCTCGGTGGCTCCGGGGGTGGATGAGATTCGCCCTGAGTACCTTAAGTCTCTGGATGTTGTAGGACTGTCTTGGCTGACACGTCTCTGCAACATCGCGTGGCGGTCGGGGACAGCGCCCCTGGATTGGCAGACCGGGGTGGTGGTCCCTCTCTTTAAGAAGGGGGATCGGAGGGTGTGTTCCAATTACAGAGGAATCACCCTCCTTAGCCTCCCCGGTAAGGTCTACTCCAGGGTGCTGGAGAGGAGGATCCGGCCGATGGTTGAACCTTGGATCCAGGAGGAACAATGCGGTTTTCGTCCTGGTCGTGACACACTGGACCAGCTCTATACCCTCCGTCGGGTGCTCGAGGGTTCGTGGGAGTTCGCCCAACCAGTCCACATGTGTTTTGTGGACTTGGAGAAAGCGTTCGACCGCGTCCCTCGTGGTGCCCTGTGGGGGGTGCTCCGGGAGTATGGGGTCCGGGGCCCTCTGCTAAGGGCTGTCCGTTCCCTGTATGAGCAGCAGGAGCTTGGTTCGCATTGCCGGCAGTAAGTCAGACCTGTTCCCGGTGCGTGTTGGTCTCCGCCAGGGCTGCCCTTTGTCACCGGTTCTGTTCATTACTTTTATGGACAGAATTTCTAGGCGCAGCCAGGGGCCGGAGGGTGTCCGGTTTGGGAGCCTCAGAGTCTCATCTCTGCTGTTTGCAGACGATGTTGTGCTGTTGGCTTCAACGAACCAGGACCTTCAGCACGCACTGGGGCGGTTTGCAGCCGAGTGTGTAGCGGCCGGGATGAGGATCAGCACCTCCAAATCCGAGGCCATGGTTCTCCACCGGAAAAAGGTGGCTTCCCCTCTTCAGGTCAGTGGGGAGTCCTTGCCTCAAGTGGAGGAGTTCAAGTATCTCAGGTCTTGTTCTCAGTGGGGGACGGATGGAGCGTGAGATGGACAGACGGATCGGTGCGGCGTCAGCAGTGATGCGGTCGCTGTATCGGTCTGTCGTGGTGAAGAGGGAGCTGAGTCTGAGGCAAAGCTCTCGATTTACCGATCGATCTACGTTCCCGCCCTCACCTATGGTCATGAGATTTGGGTCATGACCGAAAGGACAGGATCGCGAATACAAGCGGCCGAAATGAGTTTCCTTCGCAGGGTGGCTGGGCGCACCCTCCGAGATCGGGTGAGGAGCTCAGTTACCCGGGAGGAGCTCGGAGTAGAGTCGCTGCTCCTTCACGTTGAAAGGAGCAGCTGAGGTGGCTCGGGCATCTGTTTCGGATGCCTCCTGGTCGCCTCCCGCGGGAGGTGTTCCAGGCATGTCCTAGTGGGACAAGGCCTCGTGGAAGACCCAGGACACGGTGGTGGGACTATGTCTCCGAGCTGGCCTGGTGTCGCCTCGGGGTCCCCCCAGAACAGCTGGAGGAGGTGTGTGTGGACCGGGAAGTTTGGGCATCTCTGCTGAGACTGCTGCCCCCGCGACCCGGCCCCGGATAAAGCGGAAGAAAATGGATGGATGGATGGATGGACAAAATGAAATTGTGTCATAGGTTTATCATTGCGGACTTGAAGTTTTCTGATTTTGTCTGGTTCATGTAAACACAGAATCCTTGTTTCAGTTTCCTGGATAAGCCAATATCCAGGTTATTAGAAACCAGGATATTCTCACTGGGCTAATCCCACAGTTTCCAGGATAATGTACCATGTAAACAGAGTATCCTGGTCTTTCACCATCGCTGACGTACTGAGCTTGTGCGAACCTTTGAAACAGATACAGCAGGAGCAAAAACTTTCCTACAGCCATTTTATCTGGTACCTGGACTTTTAAAATGCTGCATCAACTACTTTTTTGCTCCGTCTTGTCTCCTGTGGAAGTGCTGCTCTTTGATCAAACCAATTTTAATTTCATTTTCTTCAATTCTCTCATCTGTCGCTGAAGCTGGGAAAGAGCTCTACTGTTATAAGTGCTTCCTTGGATAGTTCTTGTCCCTGTGCTTGAGAGATGTCAGAAAAGCCGTGTGTTCGCATAAACATTAGATCCAGAATATTGTCATAACCAGGATATGCCTAATAACCAGTTTACTTGAGTGCATGTAAAGACACTCATTCACTTTTAATATTTTTCCTGGAAGCATGCCATAATATAGGCTAAAAATGAAGTCCATGTGAACCTACTGAAGGCTTTTGAAATGTGTTTGATTGTAAATCCAAAATGACAAGTGACCATAAAGTGAAAAAATCATAAAGTGAAATGACATTCATACATGATTTAGAATTTTTTTTAATAAATAAAAAACTGAAAATTGTGATGTACATAAGTACAGGCTCCCTTTCCTTTTAGTGCAAACAACTGCCTTCAGAAGTTGAAAATCTCTCTGTGAACAGTTAAATAAACCATCTAGGAATGGAAAGAGTCTGACATCACTGCAAACCTACCAAGACCCGGCCGTCCTCCTAAACTTACTGACCGAACAAGGACAGCACTGACCACAGCTGTTACCAAGAAGCCTATGATGACCCTGGATGAACTGCAGAGAGACACAGCTCAGGTGGGGGAAACTGTCCACAGAACAACTATAAGTCATACACTGCACAAATCTGGCCTTTATGGCATTTTAAAAAGAAAACCATAAGAAGTCCCGTTTGCTGTTTGCCAGAGGCCAAACGGGACTTCTAATGGTTTTCTTTTAAAAATGCCACTCTTCCACAGTTTCTATAGCTGTGGTCAGTGCTGTCCTTGTTCGGTCAGTGAGTTTAGGAGGACGGCCGGGTCTTGGTAGGTTTGCAGTGATGTCAGACTCTGTCCATTCCTGGATGGTGGATTTAACTGTACTGAGAGAGATGTTCAAAGCTTTGGAAATGTTTTTATATCCTAACCCAGCTTTATACTTCTCAATAACTTGATCCTGGACCTGTCTGGTGAGTTCTTGGACTTCATGATGCTTCTGCTCCACAATAGTCTCTAACAGACCTGAGACCATCACAGAGCAGCTGTATTTGAACATTAGATTACTCACAGGTCGACTCTATGAGGTCATAGGTCAACATGTGATCATTCAGAAATCATCAGGAAACTTCTGACGGCAAGTGGTTACACTAAAAGGAAAGGGGAGCCGGTACTTATGCACGGTCCACCAAAAAAATCTAAATCATGAATCAATTTCATTTCACTTCATGATTGTGTGTCACTTAGTGTGTCTTTAACATAAAATTTCAATTATACTTATGTTTATGGTTCATAGAATGGCAAAATGTCTAAAAATTAAAGGGGGGGATAACCCACTGTCCCTATATTCAAGCATCATGGGCTACATGTCTTGGCAGGGACCTGTATGTGTAATAAGAAAACACCGTTCAGTCCTTCTTGTTCTATAATTCTGTCATCCATCTCCTTAAAGTCATGCCTGGTTGTATTATTATTGATTTCAAATGACAGAACTGAAGTGACTCTCTTTGCGTATGCTTCTTCGGCGATTGTCATTTTTCAATGTTCCAAAGAGCCTTGCCGGTTGCGTAAGACGTTAAACGCTCTTGGACTTGTGAGCGGTGCAGAATGGCGAGCGATGGGGCTAAATGATTCTGCCTGGTTGTCATAGTGACAGCATGTTGTGTGAGAAGTTTCTTTGTATTTCTCGGGCTTTCATGCAGCCTGTGCCAGTGCCTTCTGCAGCCCTGGAGGAATATCCCAGGCCTCTGTGTCACGGCTTGAACATAGGACCCACCAAACAATGCAAGGCCCTCTGATAAGTGACAAAGTGTGTGATGTTGGAGCGCAGGGCTGTGTCCAGCTCAAATGCCAAAATGCTGAGAGGCCCTGGGTTGCGATCACTAATGAAGAAATAAAAAGAAAAAATCCATAACAAGCATTGGAAATTACATGAAAAAAAATGTATAGACCTAAAATATACATTAACCTCTTAACCCCCGCCTTAACCGAGCGCATTTTCTCCAGTTCAGTTTTACCCAAATCCATAAGTTGTAACTCACTGTTGCTTTTTCATCACTTTTTTGTCGGCTGCTTTTCGCGTTTCTCCAGCCCAATGGACATTGCGTCCCTCCCCCGACTACCTTCACCTGCCGGGCTCCCTCCAGCACCTGCCTCACCCCCGGCAGTCCAGCCCAGTGCCCCCTCACACCTCCTCCCCATCACACCAGACCAGGTGAGGAGAGAGCTGAGGCGACTGAAGCGGAGGAAAGCTACAGGACCAGACGGCATCAGTCCCAGGCTGCTGAGGACCTGCGCAGACCAGCTCTCTCAGTCCCCGTCCTGTGGAAGACTGATCCCGGTTCCTAATACAGCGTATGCCAGGGAACTGGCCCACTACAGACCAGTCGCCCTGACTTCCCACCTGATGAAAACGATGGAGCGGCTCATCCTCACCCACCTCCGCTCTGTGGTAAGCCCCACCCTTGACCTGCTGCAGTTTGCCTACAGACCCAACATTGGAGTGGAGGACGCTGTCATCTACCTGTCACCGTTTCTCTTCACCATCTACACATCGGACTTCACATACAACACGGACAGTTGTCATCTCCAGAAGTTCTCCGACGACTCCGCCATCGTGGGCTGTGTGTCTAAGGGGAACGATCTGGAGAACCGGTCAGTCATCATAGACTTTGTGGACTGGTGTGAGCGCAACCACCTGTGCTTGAACATCAGTAAGACGAAGGAGATGGTGATCGACTTCACGAGGAAGCCACTACCGCACACACCGCTGAACATCCAGGGGGAGGACATTGAGGAGGTGGACAGTTTCAAGTACCTGGGTGTTCACCTCAACAATAAACTGGACTGGTCCCACAACACCAACTCCCTGTACAAGAAGGGCCAAAGTCGCCTCCACCTTCTGAGGAGACTGAGGTCCTTCTGAGGAGCCTGAGGTCCTTCTGAGGAGACTGAGGTCGTTCTGAGGAGACTGAGGTCCTTCTGAGGAGACTGAGGTCCTTCTGAGGAGACTGAGGTCGTTCTGAGGAGACTGAGGTCCTTCTGAGGAGACTGAGCTCCTTCTGAGGAGACTGAGGTCGTTCTGAGGAGACTGAGGTCCTTCTGAGGAGACTGAGGTCCTTCTGAGGAGACTGAGGTCCTTCTGAGTCAGGACTTTTTATGACTCTGTGGTGGCCTCTGCTCTCCACTGCGCTGCCGTGTGCTGGGCCCCGGGCCGCACAGAGCGGGACAAGAACAGACTGAACAAGCTGGTCAGGAGGGCCAGCTCCGTCCTGGGCTGCCCCCTGGACTCTGTGGAGGAGGTGAGGGACAGGAGGGTGTTAGCCAAGCTCACCTCCATCATGGAGGTGATGGAGGTGACTCTTGCAGTCCCACTGCAAGAGTCCCCGTGCAGTGGGACTCTTCTACAGTCCCACTGCACGGGACTGTAGAAGAGCTGAGCAGCTCTCTCAGTGGCAGACTGAGACACCCTCAGTGCAGGACGGAGCGCTACCGCAAAGCCTTCATCCCCACTGCTGTCAGACTGTGCAATAAGACTGTGAAGTAACATGTGCAATAACCCCTTTGCTAAAACATGCAATAATCTCTATATCTGCGACACTTTATCAACCACTTGCACTATGACTGTAAACCTGCACTGCTAATGTTGACTTTTTTATAATTATAGTCTGTTTATTTTATTTTTTACTGTTAATACTTTTTAAGTTTTTGGTGCTCATTGTATGTAAGATACCTCTATTTACTATTGAATTGTTTGCGCATTTCCTGTCTACACCCTGAGTGTTTCTGAGAGCTGAAAGTAACAAGGGAATTTCTCCATTGTGAGATCAATAAAGGCTTATCTTATGTTTTTGTTGCTTTCTTGTCACCTGTTTTGTATAGCGTAAGTAGCGTATTTTATTTTTCACCCTACACTTACCAATCAGCACCTGCCTTGATAAATGACCCCCTTTGAGCGCAGCACTGCTCCGCTGATGGTTTATGGGTCTTCCTGTTTGTTCATTTACAGCTAATGCAACACAACCCATGCCGAAAATACAAATAAGATCCTTGTAGAAGAAGATACGGCTCAGAAGTGACTTACAAACCCCCATGGACTTGCGTTAATGCAATAAAATGACATAAAGTGCTGTGTTAACGTACACTTGAAAGGCCATATACTTGATTTTTACTTACTGGAGGAAAAATAATCTTTTTTATCAATGGTGTTAATTGTTGTTTGCATTTGACACGGTTGCTCCCTGAAAGTGAGGACACGTGTATTAACTCCTCTTTTTGTAGAACTGTGGTGTTTGGAGAAGTTAGGAATGAGTTTGGACCAGATTTAATTTAAAATAGTCTGCAAATAAACAATAAAAAGGCCTTTAGAAAGAGTCCCCCCCTTGTGGCAGACATGGTTATTATTATAATAGTGTTGGAAGTGGGAGTTGGAGTGGGCAGTTCTGTGCTCGCTTGCGACATCTGCTGGCAAAAAAAAGGCTGCAGTTGATTTTCTTTTTTTAAACATGGTAGCCCTGGGGGGCCATGTTGATGGTCAAATTTAGGATGCTGTTGTGCCATCTGGCAAGATACAGAGTCATCCAAACCAGTTCCAAGTAAGAGAGCGGTGAAAGAAGTCAAATCTCCTTAGAGAGTTAGTCCTGCAGGAATGTAGTTGTACATTTGAAAATATCCATGCATTAATCTGGTGAGTCATGTCACATGACAAAAACACCATGGGAGTAATAGAAATGCCTTTAGCTATCTGAGCCTGTTCCCACAAATGCAACAGGTAAGATTTGTCTGTTAAATGGCCTTTCTATCATTTCTGCATTTACTTCATTTACATCTGAAAAGTGGCCATTGGATGTGTATCTCACAAAAGCAGAAACTTCACTGAATGTGATTCAGCTCAGAGGACTTTTACACTAATTCTCATTCAAACATTTCCAAAGGTCTTTACCTTCATTTATGATTTCTAAAGGCTTTGACCTCACCTTTATAGTCAAAGGGCTGATAACAGCTGAAAACATCTGGATCGTTCATATTTTGCGATGTTGGATTGGTGGCTAAAGCTAACAATGATGGGAAAATACAATGAGCAGCCGCCGCCATACTGGATCATTTTATCTAATGCACATAATGTCAAACTGAGCTATGAACTACTCATCTAATCTGCCCTTCTCACCTTTTTACTGTCAGAGAGAAGTCTTCTGGCGACTGAAAGATTCCGTGTAAATGTTTGAATGTTTAGTGTAAAACAGCTCCTGGGAAAAAGGCCATTTAGTTTAATTATGTCATTTCAAACGTTTAGAGATAGATATCGATTATTATCAAAGTATTACTGATTTTCCTTGGAGTGCCGCACGGACTGATTATTCCAACACGTAAACTCAGATATGTCCATAGTGGTCCGAGTTCAGATACAAGACGAAGACGGCAATGGAAGTCTCCAGTGAAGTAGTAGCTAATGATCAAAGCTTAAGAAAACCCCTATATCAGTGAAGTGCGTGTTACTTTACTTACTACACAGCCTCCAATATAATGTTATGGACGATGGTTAGAACTATACCTGGTATGAAGAAATGTTCATTAACATGCTTTTAGCTAGCTGCTGCTGCATTAGCTGTTTTGTTTACATATGACTATTTAGCTGAATGCTCTGACGTTGTAAGTCGCAATTTCAAATGAGAAAAATCCCAGCTAGCAGTGGCCTGAACTGACTGTCCTGAACTGACTGTCCTGAACTGACTGTCCTGAACTGACTGTCCTGAACTGACTGTCCTGAACTGACTGGCCTGAACTGACTGGCCTGAACTGACTGTCCTGAACTGACTGTCCTGAACTGACTGTCCTGCTTTATGATGGAGATCAGGCCCGGCCGAACACACACTTTTCCTATTCCATTCAATTCAGAACATTTATTGTCAATTCTCATCAGAATCGAAATATTAATTTCTCTCAAGTCCTTGGTTTGCGGTGGGTGAGGGGTGGAAGCGCATGGGAAGGGAGGGAGTTCAGCTTCCTGATAGCCTGGTTGATAAAACTGTTCTTCAGTCGACTGGACCTGCCCCATGGATTCCGCAGTCTCCTCCATGAAGGCACTACCTTGAGGAGACTGTGATGGGTGCATAGGGTCAGCTTTGCAAGTGAGACAGTGGAGTACATGTCCTTAATGAAGGGAGAGGGTGAGACAGTGGAGTACATGTCCTTAATGAAGGGAGAGGGTGAGACAGTGGAGTACATGTCCTTAATGAAGGGAGAGGGGTGAGACAGTGGAGTACATGTCCTTAATGGAGGGAGAGGGTGAGACAGTGGAGTACATGTCCTTAATAGAGGGAGAGGGTGAGACAGTGGAGTACATGTCCTTAATAGAGGGAGAGGGTGAGACAGTGGAGTACATGTCCTTAATGGAGGGAGAGGGTGAGACAGTGGAGTACATGTCCTTAATGGAGGGAGAGGGTGAGACAGTGGAGTACATGTCCTTAATAGAGGGAGAGGGTGAGACAGTGGAGTACATGTCCTTAATAGAGGGAGAGGGTGAGACAGTGGAGTACATGTCCTTAATGGAGGGAGAGGGTGAGACAGTGGAGTACATGTCCTTAATAGAGGGAGAGGGTGAGACAGTGGAGTACATGTCCTTAATAGAGGGAGAGGGTGAGACAGTGGAGTACATGTCCTTAATAGAGGGAGAGGGTGAGACAGTGGAGTACATGTCCTTAATAGAGGGAGAGAGTGAGACAGTGGAGTACATGTCCTTAATGGAGGGAGAGGGTGAGACAGTGGAGTACATGTCCTTAATAGAGGGAGAGGGTGAGACAGTGGAGTACATGTCCTTAATAGAGGGAGAGGGTGAGACAGTGGAGTACATGTCCTTAATGGAGGGAGAGAGTGAGACAGTGGAGTACATGTCCTTAATGGAGGGAGAGGGTGAGACAGTGGAGTACATGTCCTTAATAGAGGGAGAGGGTGAGACAGTGGAGTACATGTCCTTAATGAAGGGAGAGGGTGAGACAGTGGAGTACATGTCCTTAATAGAGGGAGAGGGTGAGACAGTGGAGTACATGTCCTTAATAGAGGGAGAGGGTGAGACAGTGGAGTACATGTCCTTAATGAAGGGAGAGGGTGAGACAGTGGAGTACATGTCCTTAATAGAGGGAGAGGGTGAGACAGTGGAGTACATGTCCTTAATGAAGGGAGAGGGTGAGACAGTGGAGTACATGTCCTTAATAGAGGGAGAGGGTGAGACAGTGGAGTACATGTCCTTAATAGAGGGAGAGGGTGAGACAGTGGAGTACATGTCCTTAATGAAGGGAGAGGGTGAGACAGTGGAGTACATGTCCTTAATAGAGGGAGAGGGTGAGACAGTGGAGTACATGTCCTTAATAGAGGGAGAGGGTGAGACAGTGGAGTACATGTCCTTAATGAAGGGAGAGGGTGAGACAGTGGAGTACATGTCCTTAATAGAGGGAGAGGGTGAGACAGTGGAGTACATGTCCTTAATGGAGGGAGAGGGTGAGACAGTGGAGTACATGTCCTTAATGAAGGGAGAGGGTGAGACAGTGGAGTACATGTCCTTAATAGAGGGAGAGGGTGAGACAGTGGAGTACATGTCCTTAATGGAGGGAGAGGGTGAGACAGTGGAGTACATGTCCTTAATAGAGGGAGAGGGTGAGACAGTGGAGTACATGTCCTTAATGAAGGGAGAGGGTGAGACAGTGGAGTACATGTCCTTAATAGAGGGAGAGGGTGAGACAGTGGAGTACATGTCCTTAATGGAGGGAGAGGGTGAGACAGTGGAGTACATGTCCTTAATGAAGGGAGAGGGTGAGACAGTGGAGTACATGTCCTTAATAGAGGGAGAGGGTGAGACAGTGGAGTACATGTCCTTAATAGAGGGAGAGGGTGAGACAGTGGAGTACATGTCCTCCTCTCACCCCTCTCTCCCTCCATTAAGGACATGTACCTATGCACCCATCACACTCTCTTCCCTCTCAGTCTCTTCAAGGTGCCTTCAGGGAGGAGACTGCGGAATCCACGTCCAGGTCCAGCCGCCTGAAGAACAGTTTCCTACACCAGGCTGTCAGGAACAACGCGCTCCGCTCCACTGAAGCCACTGGCTGATCTTTTGATGAAGCTGTATGATTGAATAACTCTGATGTCTCAGTATCACACACTGAGTACAGACCACAGTGAATTACTGTTTAATAACACAAGCACTGAACACAAAAGGTACTCTTTTCACAAAAGACAACTGCTTATACTTTTTATTCATTCATCATACACAGTATATCCTTCAATCCAACTCAGCGACTGTCTTCACGACGAGGAGGCGTTGCATTGGAAGTGCCCGCATGTTTGTAATTGTTGAGAAGCAACTCGACGAACCCAGTCCAGTCGACGAGTGAAGCTGTTTGGTTGACACCTCGTCATGTTCTTGTAAACACAGATGGACAGAGGTTCGTGCTGGAGTTAAACACTGTTTCTGTGGTGGATCTGTCTGCTGACCACGCTACAGCTGACCACTGTAGGGGATCGCACTGCTGGACAGTGCTGTGTAATGTGGATGGCGGATGGACGGTGCTGTACGCTCATGGCTGAACGCATGTCTCCGACAGTGCAGGTCATTGTGGAGCAGAGGAGCAGAGGAGGAGCAGAGGAGGAGCAGAGGAGGAGCAGAGGAGGAGCAGAGGAGGAGCAGAGGAGGAGAGGAGGAGCAGAGGAGGAGCAGAGGAGGAGCAGAGGAGGAGCAGAGGAGGAGCAGAGGAGGAGCAGAGGAGCAGAGGAGGAGCAGAGGAGGAGCAGAGGAGGAGGAGCAGAGGAGGAGCAGAGGAGCAGAGGAGGAGCAGAGGAGCAGAGGAGGAGCAGAGGAGGAGCAGAGGAGGAGCAGAGGAGCAGAGGAGGAGCAGAGGAGCAGAGGAGGAGCAGAGGAGCAGAGGAGGAGCAGAGGAGCAGAGGAGCAGAGGAGGAGCAGAGGAGCAGAGGAGCAGAGGAGGAGCAGAGGAGGAGCAGAGGAGCAGAGGAGCAGAGGAGCAGAGGAGGAGCAGAGGAGCAGAGGAGGAGCAGAGGAGGAGCAGAGGAGGAGCAGAGGAGCAGAGGAGCAGAGGAGGAGCAGAGGAGCAGAGGAGGAGCAGAGGAGGAGCAGAGGAGGAGCAGAGGAGGAGCAGAGGAGGAGCAGAGGAGGAGCAGAGGAGGAGCAGAGGAGGAGCAGAGGAGGAGCAGAGGAGGAGGAGCAGAGGAGGAGCAGAGGAGCAGAGGAGGAGCAGAGGAGCAGAGGAGGAGCAGAGGAGCAGAGGAGGAGCAGAGGAGGAGCAGAGGAGCAGAGGAGCAGAGGAGGAGCAGAGGAGGAGCAGAGGAGGAGCAGAGGAGCAGAGGAGGAGCAGAGGAGGAGCAGAGGAGGACCACGGCGGCTGAATGGCGCCTTTGTCCCGGAGCCTGTTGTGACTAACGTTTGCTGCAGCTCAGACCAGCCCCGACACGACTCCTCCACACGCCACAACATCCCACCGCCATGTTGCCCCACCAGACGCACCTTAAAGGGAAGAAACATGGAAACTTTGAGCCAAGCACCTTTACTCCAGTTTGGCTTTACCCAAATCTAAAAGATTCTTTCAAAAAAGTGTCAAAATAGCAACAAAACGAGGATGAAAAGGCAATAAAAGAGGTGGAAAAATGTGAAACAAGGCGGTGAAAAAATGACCAAAAAAAGTGGAGAAACAACAACGTGACAAAGATGTGTTACAAACACACAATAAAAAAGCAATGGAAAAAAATGACAAAGTGACGACAATTCGGCGGAGAATGATCCGTCTTTATTGGTCTTAGCTTTCAAATGAGGCGTTACTCTAGCCTACAGGCTGGAGAAAATGCACTTGGTGAAGGTTAAGAGGTTAATATTGATTTTTCATGCTGTGGTCAATGTTACATTTCCTCCCTTAAAGCAGCACTAAGTAACGTGTTTACCTTAATAAACCCTCCTCGTAGTCCCTCTGGGGGTAATACAAGTGTTTATGGGATGATTGGAGGGTCTTTCATCGCCCTCTGGTGTCTCTGGCCAGAAAACCATGTTTGCAACTTTCCTGCCACCGGACCGGAGTCACTAATACACACCAATGGAATCACGAAGAAGAAGCTAACAGGCTAACGGACAAAGCTAGCTGTGGGCTAACTCCACTTAAACAGTATTTACAGCCAAGTCTGAGTGAAAAAAAACAGATTTCCATTGTATAATTGGATGAACAATGTCCCTTTGTCCCTTTGTCTTTTCTGTCAGCGGAGGATTTACTCTCACGGACGATTCATGAGGAAAACAATTGCAACTTGCTACGACGCCCGAGGAGATACTAGAGTTGAAGTTTTAATTGATTGAGACTTTATAATTGATGTTGACATGGCTCAAAAACATGTCTTACTTCGGGGGCTATATTTGGGACAACTGGGACAGATCCTGTGTAAAACTGGGACAATGGTTTTGGAGAAATCTATTGGGCCATGGGACAAAGGGCGTCCCAGGGTAAACTGGGTAATACTGGTACTTGAGTTGTTGGAGTTCTATCAGGTGTATTGCCAGGCTGATTTTAGCCGTAGGATCTGGCGCGCCCCATGTAGTGTGGTCAGATGGCATTTCCCCCCCCCCGCCCCCGTGAGCGCTGTCATGTGTGACTCAGCGGCCCTCACAGAGTTCACACAGAGGCCGCTTCACGCTCACTCCTCTGAGATGTGAAGCTTTGGAAGCTTTTAAAGTGGGTATTTCACGGGTTACTGTGGCCTTGGAGCACATCAGCATTGATACTTCACGCCATTATTCAAATGAAAGGAGGCAAAACAACATGTTTGAGCTTTAAACAGCGTTGTAATGTTTCAGGTTCATTCACACAGGTCTGTTCCCTTTGGTCTTTTCTTACTCTGTAAAAGCAGAACCTGGCAGGGCACTCTGCTTCCTCTGTTGTTTAAAGGAATAGGCCACCGTTTTTACATACCAAGATATGTTCTTACCTAACCTTAGTCGAGTTAATATATCCCCGTCTGGTCTTTGTCCGTGCGCTCACACATACGCAGCCTCTCCCACATGTCACATAGCTCCAAAAAAGCTCACGATAGAAGCTACCAAGCTCTTCCATGTGTTCCCTATTTAAATAAAGTTATGTGAAGTGTTTTCATGTGAAGTATATTTACACAGAAATGTAGCATGTCGATTTTATAAGCAGATAAAAAGGGGAACTATATTGTGAGGCGTAATGATACAGGAGCACAGCGTCAGCGCAGTAACTCCTAAAGACTCCCCCGCTCACTTCCGTCAGTAGAAGCTGCGTGACTTGTAGAGCTGCAGAGAACAGTTGAAGAAGCCTGGATAACTTGTGAAAAATGCCTTTTACGTGCATCGTGCCGGGCTGTGATAACAAGCAGAAAGTATATAGTGCAGTAATGTTTCACAGATTTCCAACTCACCCCGGACGACGACACAGGACTCAGGAGCTCCACCATGAGGTAGGAATGTGCAGCACTTTCCCAAAATATATTTCCTGCTTGTTGTAAAAGGCTCTGTACAAGTCACGCAGCTTCTATTGACGGAAGTGAGCGGGGAAGTCTTTAGGAGTTACTGCGCGGACGCTGTGCTCCTGTATCATTACGCCTCACAATATAGTCCCCCTTTTTATTTGCTTATAAAATCCACATGTTACATTTCTGTGTAAATATACTTCACATGAAAACACTTCACGTAACTTTATTTAAATAGGGAACACGTGGAAGAGCTTGGTAGCTTCTATCGTGAGCTTTTTTGGAGCTATGTGACATGTGGGAGAGGCTGCGTATGTGTGAGCGCACGGACAAAGACCAGACGGGGATATATTAACTTGGCTAAGGTTAGGTAAGAACATATCTCAGTATGTAAAAACGCTGGCCTATTCCTTTAAGACCATAAGCTATACCATCCGGGCAGCTTGGCACCTGAACAATGCTAGTGCTAATGCTAGTGCTAATGCTAATGCTAATGCTAATGCTAGTGCTAATGCTAATGCTAGTGTCTGTGTACACTTTCCCTCCCTCTCACTGTTCCCTATAGTGCGCAATATCGTGGTCATGCTATTCTTTAGGGGTGTCCGAAGGTCCAGAGAGACAAAAGTGGTGCACTCAACATTTCCCACAATGCCACAGTGAGTGGCAATGATCACTAGGCAGGTCAATATACAGTAGATCACAAAGCATTGCGAGAGTCGTCGGAGAACAGAGACACGTCTCCACGGAAAGCGCCCTCCTTAAAGTGTCCAGTGACAGTGTGACATCTGCAGACTCTGGAGGAGGTGCTGTTCATGTGTTGTTAGATTTCTCTGCAGTATTTTCTGATGTGCAGACTCTGGAGGAGGTACTGTTCTCGTGTTGTTACATTTCTCTGCAGTATTTTCTGATGTGCAGACTCTGGAGGAGGTACTGTTCTCGTGTTGTTACATTTCTCTGTAGTACTTTCTGATGTGTGCAGACTCTGGAGGAGGTACTGTTCTCGTGTTGTTACATTTCTCTGTAGTATTTTCTGATGTGTGCAGACTCTGGAGGAGGTACTGTTCTCGTGTTGTTACATTTCTCTGCAGTATTTTCTGATGTGCAGACTCTGGAGGAGGTACTGTTCTTGTGTTGTTACATTTCTCTGCAGTATTTTCTGATGTGTGCAGACTCTGGAGGAGGTACTGTTCTCGTGTTGTTAGATTTCGCTGTAGTATTTTCTGATGTGCAGACTCTGGAGGAGGTACTGTTCTTGTGTTGTTCGATTTTTCTGCAGTATTTGATACTGTCAATCATCAAATCTTGTTGACGAGACTGCGTGACCTGGTTGGAATGTCAGGACCAGTCTTAGAGTGGTTCTCCTTACTTATCGGGGAGGAGCTTTAGTGCCTCTGCACATCAAATCCTGTCTGACTCTGCCGATTTGCTGTGTGGAGTTCCTCAGGGCTCTGTTTTGGACCCGATTTTGTTTTTACTGTATGTCCTTCCTTTAGGAGAAATATTGATGATGTGTCCTACCATTTGTTTGCTGATGATATTCAGCTTTACTGCTCTTTTAAGAAATGTCTTGCGCAAGATAAAGCTTGCATGGTCAGGCTCCCTCCTACATTAGAGACTTGTAATGTCCTTATGCCCCCTCTTGGAGGCTGAGGTCTCAGGATTAGAACCTTCTCATGGTCCCTCATACTCGTTTCAGGACCTGAGGAGACTCAAGCGGTCGCGCCAACGCTCTGGAACCATATTCTGCTTTCCTTGGGCTTACTTGATTCTGTTGATCCTGTCAGAGACCTACTTGTTTCAGAAAGCGTTTTAATTGCAGTGGATTAAGGCTTGTTCTATGGCCATGTTTTGTGACTGTAACTGTATTTTGCATTTGTATTGTATTGTATTGTATTGTATTGTATTGTATTGTATTGTATTGTATTGTATTGTATTGTATTATGAAGTACTTTGTGAAGTACTTTGTGAAGTACTTTGTGACTTCTGTCTGTGAAAGGTGCTATATAAATAAATCTTACTTACTTGACTATAATTTACCATCAAACTAACCGACCTTGATGCTCTGCTTTGGTCTTATTTGGTTCTTCCGGGGGAACGAGGACGCCGAGGTGAACAGGCTCCAGACCTGGCAGCCCTTAAAGGTGCCTGTGGGCTCTTTTCTTTGTTGGTTGGAATTCGCAGTGCCACGGAACGCCTTAATAACAAAGCGTGAAGCAATGAAAATGACAGCGCTCCGGCTGCGGAGGAAAAATGAATTGCTGGCAGGTTACAGCATTGAAACATATGTGGACTCTTACGTGCACAAACAGTAACACACACAAACACGCACAGGTGCAATATGTGCTTCTGTCCCTGAGTCTGGAGCTGGAGAAGGCCTGGATTAGACCCTCTTGACACAAACTAACTGTGTGAGAGGTGAGTTACCAGACAGGTAGGTCTCAGGAGGGCGGCTACTCTAAAAATAGAGCTTGGGTCAAAAAAGGTTGGGCCCCCCTGGCCCAAAACAACCCAGGAGGAGCAGAGGTGGGTGTAGCTTTTATTAACCTCATGCTCATGCTTAACTGCCTTCCAAATAAAGAATGAGGTCAGATCAATCCAAGCTAAACAATAGACAGTAAGTAAACACTATTACACACTCTAACTAATCCGTCTCCAGCTGCTAACCCCCCCCCACACACTTCACAACACAGTAAAGAGTAAATTAGAGACGCTGGCACAGGGGAAGTCAGGCCAGTCACACCCTCCCCTCACTCACATGTCCAGTGGAAAACTAGGTTAGTCCATTGATCAGTGTCATTACTGCGCTTCCTGTCTGACCTTTTCAGGGCTGTGTTTGAACGTCTGACTCTCTCACAAAGGCTTGATAGAACTTATAACTTCTCTTTGGTATTCCGGCATCGAAATTCTCTATTTAGGTTTTTTTCAAAAAGGGGCTTGTTCATTTCAAATCTTTTCCAACTTATTAGCGTATTATAGTGACCACCCATGGAATCTTTGGTCATAATTGTATTCAGCCACTTTGGGTGCACGCTGGAACCCCGTCAATGCAAAAAAAAACTCTCCATGTTTATTTCACGACTCTTTGTGGACTGATGAGCTGGAGATTTGCCGAAAATAACTCCAACATCCCACACTTATTCATTTACAAACACTGAGATGGGGGAGATCTCAAACAAAAACTGTCTGTGTTTCAACAGTGAAAACAAGAACCTTATAAACCAATTTGACAATGTCCTAAACACTGTTATCATTCAGCGGCGACTGATCCACATCCAACCCATTTGTGCGCCGTGTTTTTTTCTTTTTAATCTGATTTTTGATTTTCACATAAACAAAGTCTGTTTTTCTTTGGAAGGGATGAAAGAAGGGAGAATCTGAGGATGCAGAAATCCGGAAGCGAAGGAGGAATTTGATTCGTTTTCATTGAGAAAGGAGGGGGAGGGAGAGGACAGCACAGGCCGGACGACACAGGCCCACACGCTGAAGAGGTCATTCCCAAACCTGAGCAGGCCTGACATGGCTCACTGTGGAGAGACTTTTTAGGGTTTGTTACTATTTGGATTATTTTTCTTTGTAGATACAGTGGGTTGAAGAAGTGTCTGTATCTCTGACTTTTTGACATTTTGCCACACAATGGACCACACCTATAAATATATTTAGTTGAAATGCTGTTTCCAGGTGCTGTTTTTCCGATGTGCAGTGTTACTTTTACGTCAAACATAGCGTGTTGCGGCCCTTTTGGTCTCATGTGCTGTGTCCTCCATGTGGCTTCTGGCGAATGAGAAATTATAAAAGAATAAAAGATCCGCACAACTTTGTAGCTCCCAAGCTTTTTTAATGCTCACCGAGTAGTGACGTTTGGGGCCTGAGCCCTTCTTCAGACAATTAAAACAGCTCACACACACCTGTATATATGTACACAGCTTAACTGCAGAGGTCATGTGTCATTAGGTGTGTTCCAGATGCCGTTGCGGCTCGCCTGGATGATCGAGAGTAGCCGACGCAACGGGGGCGGAGAAAAAAGTCTGAAGCCAATCCGACCCATGATCCGACCCATGATCCGACCCATGATCCGACCCTCCACATGCAGAACAACGAGAGCCTCAGATCAGCAGCGTCTCGTTCAGATATCGCGGTCATTTAAAGTTTATCCTAAATAAAAGTCCTTCACCTCCTGCTCTGTTTCCTTTACTCCAGAGACGTCATTCTTCATCAGAGAAAACCTTCCCATGTGTTTGTTTGTTCAAGTTTGTGATAAAACACGTCCTTTTAAATCATGAGTTTGTTCTGAAAAGCATCAAACATGAGCTCTGTTTTAGGGGCGATGCAGAACTTTAATAGTTTCAGTCATA
Source organism: Gobius niger (assembly GCF_951799975.1). Taxonomy (NCBI): domain Eukaryota; kingdom Metazoa; phylum Chordata; class Actinopteri; order Gobiiformes; family Gobiidae; genus Gobius; species Gobius niger. Next base: position 432,300 of record NC_136867.1, read on the forward strand.
GTTTATTTGTTCAGATCTAAAGAGGAGAGGGGAGGGGGAGGAGCACGTTTCTGATCACACAGACTCGTATCCAATCACCTGAGCGTGAGGACAGATGGGTGTTTCCCATCATGCACTGGGCCGTGGAGCCGCTGCAGTTCCTCTGGAGAGATGCAGCGGCTGATCCAGGCGGCTGCTCTCGTTGGGGTCTCAGATCTTTCCGTGCCCCATGTGCCCGTGACGTCAGAGCCTCTGGAGCAAGAACAGAAATCTAACCGGCACCGAGAGTCTGCAGTCGGCTGTAAAACTGCTCCGTCTGGCTCATCTCAAACACACCTATTCTTATTCATATCATGTGACATGTCCTGTGTCATGTGACAATGACACATGACCTCTGCAGTTAAGCTTTGTACATATATACAGGTGTGTGTGAGCTGTTTTAATTGTCTGAAGAAGGGCTCAGGCCCCAAACGTCACTACTCGGTGAGCATTAAAAAGCTTGGGAGCTACAAAGTTGTGCGGATCTTTTATTCTTTTATAATTTCTTCTGCCACTCTGCCATAAAGGCCAGATTTGTGCAGTGTATGACTTATAGTTGTTCTGTGGACAGTTTCCCCCACCTGAGCTGTGTCTCTCTGCAGTTCATCCAGGGTCATCATAGGCTTCTTGGTAACAGCTGTGGTCAGTGCTGTCCTTGTTCGGTCAGTAAGTTTAGGAGGACGGCCGGGTCTTGGTAGGTTTGCAGTGATGTCAGACTCTGTCCATTCCTGGATGGTTTATTTAACTGTACTGAGAGATGTTCAAAGCTTTGTAAATCTTTTTCTAACCAAACCCAGCTTTATACTTCTCAATAACTTGATCCCAGTCCTGTCTGGTGAGTTCTTGGACTTCATGATGCTTCTGCTCCACAATAGTCTCTAACAGACCTGAGACCATCACAGAGCAGCTGTATCTGAACATTAGATTACACACAGGTCGACTCTATGAGGTCATAGGTCAACATGTGATCATTCAGAAATCATCAGGAAACTTCTGATGGCAAGTGGTTACAAGGAAAGGGGGTAGATACTTATGCACATCAAACTTTTCAGTTTTTATTCATAAAAAAAGTTCAAAATCATAATCGTATACATTTCATGTGTGTGTCTTTCATGTAAAATTTCAACTAAATATATGTATGTTTGTGGACCACAGTATGGCAAAATGTTGAAAAGTTAAAGGGGTACATCCTGACACCAAGTGTCTTTTGGAGCTGCCCTCGGCCACCAGGGGGTGGTATTACAGCAACGTCAGCTCCAAAGAGAAGCCTTTCCTCCCCCACTGGCTGGACACACTCTTGGAGATGACGTGAGGTTATTTGAAGACTATAGCGATATCAGTACATTGACATGTTACTTATGTTGTGTCAAATTTCAGACCCAGCCGCTCAATTAGCCTCAACACATTCTGTGAAATTAGTCAAAGATTTAAATGTACAGACTATCACTTTAAAGGCACACTGTGTAACATTGTGGATTATTCTGTTGCCAATACAAAACATGCTCCTAATGACCAGCCAGACAGAAAATGTTTTTTTTTTCTGCAGTGGGTATTCGAAGAATGGATTTGGATGACGTCCGCTCCCAGTGAAGTTAGTCAGGTTTGAAAAAGCAAAGTCATTTATTATGGCAGACTATAGGCACCTTAATTCAATTGTCTATTCATTTGTCAAATGGCTGTTCATTAGGTTATTTTAGTATACATTTTGTAATTGTATTTGGCAAAGTATAATGTTATATCCAATTTTGACATTTAACGTTCTATTCCAAAAGTTCTAATGGCAATTCACTATGTAAAGTGTCGATGCAATGTCTTTATATATTGCAAAATACAAGATTCTGAAATGAATAGCATATTGGGATTTTGGCCTCTTTATTCATTTTACAATGCAATCAAAAATTATGCATTTGACATTCTACAATGTGTAATGCAATTTACATTTGATAATGAATTATGTATTTTCAGTTGACTTTTGAGAATTATGCATTTGACATAAAAGAATACGTGGTGAAACAGCACCATCTTGTGGTTACAGCATTGCGGATTACAAAACGTCTCACGCTCCGAAGGTCTCTTTATTCAATCGGCAATGCAATCTGCTCCTGGCCAATCAGAGAAGAGCTCGCCTCAGCAGCGCAGGCAGCGCAGGCTATGGTGACTTCTTGCTGCCAAGTTCATGACTAGATTCAGTTTGACACTTAAGACACAGAAGTAATGAAATCTGTGTACAGTTGTTAAACTGTAACTTTTGCATTAGACCAGATGACATCCCATGATTCTTCAACTATAGGGCAACAGAAAACTCCCTCTGCAGCACGGCCCTGACCCCCTGTTAGGGTTAGGGAATATGCAAATATATGAATATGAATATGGATATAAATATATGCATAAATATATATATATATATATAAATATATATAAATATGCAAAGAAATTATATTTCTGATTTCCTGGAACAAAGGCCAATGGCCTATGTGTCGGAAGGAGATCATCCGTTTAGGACATGGGCACTTGTTAGTTTCCATAGCTTTTTCTTCTGTCAACTGCACTGTGGCCACAAGAGGGAGCCAAAGCACAGGACTTTAGATCACACTCAACCTAGTGCTCTGTGATGGAACTAAGCCAGGGATAAACCAGGGATAAACCAGGACTAAACCGATCAACCGGGTCATTTTGGGAGTTTCTCTTTTATTTATAATGATTTTTAAAAAAACGTGAACTCAGTTGTTTGACCATAAATGTCTTTGCACAACCACTAACTGTGAGTGAAAATCCTTTATCATTCATATTCTGAAAAATAGCCAAAAATCAGCCAGGAAATCAGCAGGGTATAACTTTTGACACTTGTATACACATACACTCACACTGCAATAACGACAATAACGGCTACACAAACAATAAACATTTATTAACATACATTTTACAAAACTGATTTAAAACACAGTCATATCAAAGTTTATAGTCCTTGGAGTTTGCTGGAAAGACAAACAGATGTTAGTGTGTTGTTACTGAATGTTTTCATGATATCTCATACCTGTCTTCCACTGTTTTGCTGGAGGGATAGTACACTTTAAACGTGAAGCCACTTCTTGGGAATGAACCCTGTGAAGCAAACACAAGGTCAAAAAATAACCTTCATAATGTGCCGCTATGGAGCTCCACAGCCTCAGCCACAAAACAGGCTCTGGTTCAGGAAGTAAAAATCCCTTTCAAACCCTCCAGAGACCAGGCAAAAAAACTAAACAGCAAGGAACGAGGTGCTAACGCATCATGGGTATTTTACAATACCACATCCTTGAAAGTATGGCAAAGTGCACTTCATCTTTTATGTCAATTACATAACACATAGCTGATTAGCTATTGTTCTTAAAGGAACAGGCCACCGTTTCTCCATACTGAGATGTGTTCTTACCTGAGCTAAGACCAGTTGATGTGTAAAAATAATAATAATAATAACACAGTTTATTTGTAATGCACTTTACATTTGACACCAAATCTCAAAGTGCTACAGTGGACAGCTCCGTGTACCTGTCTGGTCTTATTTTCTTGTTGTACAATAAACTTCTTTTTGCACCATAGATCCATTTTGTAAATGTGACATTTGTGACTGAAAAGCACCATATTTGCTGTTGTATCTGTAAAAACAGAGCGCATTTTCCTCCAGGACAAGGAATTCCATGAATTCAGCAGCTAAATTAGCACGGTGGCGCAGCGGTTAGTGCTCGTGCCTCACAGCTCGAAGGTCCCAGGTTTGATTCCACCTGGACGGGGCCTTTCTGTTTGGAGTTTGCATGTTCTCCCCGTGTCTGCGAAGGTTAGTGGTAAAAACATGTGCAATAGGTTAATCCTCCAGCCAGGTGTTTCTGACTACCAGCCTGGCTCCACATCATGGAGATGGGTCCCCGAGCACCGCCCATCCTGGAGCTCACTGCTCCTACAGGTCGGCCAGCGACATTGAGGATGGGTCAAATGCAGAGAACGATGTTCTATCAAGAGATTTCTCTACAGAGATGAATAAAGTATAAGTTAAGTTAGGCGGTCCGCCTGGTCGCGTGCTTCTGCACGAGCTTCTAGTTAACTCAATGGTCAAGCAGGATGGGCTGTGAGGGCAAGAATCGAGTTTAGGAAACAGCTCAGAGGTTTGACTCAACTTTCACGGTTTGATAACGGAGCAATACAGGTAGTGCAGCTTTAATATTTATTTAGAAAAGTCTATTGAGATGATGACTACTATTTTTCACTCTCGGCACAAGGGAGGGGTCTGGACTAAAGACGCACCTTCACTGGCTGCTCTGGATAAAAGACCCGTGGGAATCTCTCGGGCGGTCAGGGGAGGAGAGTTCCACGGGAGCCAACAGGAGGGCGTCTGGAGCGGGTGGGATTGAAAATCCATTCCCACGCAGGTCTAGTCTGGACTGTTGATTTTTGAACCCTCTGGCAGCAGACCAAAGGTTACAACCTAAAATTGTCATTCTGAATTTGAAAATGGCGCGGTAATGACAGTCCAAGCCCAGCCCTGCTCTATCTGAGCGTGGCCTCTGGGCTCTCTCTGAAGCAGCTCCGTCAGCCTGGTTTGGCTGTGCATATCGCTGACTAAACAGCCTTTACTGCCGTGATGGTTCATGATGCACGCTCACATCACAGCTGACAGTGCATGGATTTGGATAAATAAGCGAAGGACACAAAGAAAAGAGAGGAAGCAACGTGGTACACAGAGGTAAGGCCAGAGCGGCATGTGGAGCAGACGCACCATGTGAACCGCTGTGTTTCTTAAACATTCAGTCGCAATTGAGAAAATGCAAATAATAAGCTCCAATTTGCATTTGTTTAAGTGAAATATGACAAAAAAATGACGAGAGGACGATGCTATGAAATAAACGCCTTAAAAAAAATGATGGAATAATGACGGATAAAAACAGCTCATTTCCGACCCTGTCCATCAGAGAAATGTGAAACCACTGGGAGGGACTGTGGAGCTTCATTCTGACCATTCTTGGGCTGCATTTTTAATAAACGAGAACATCATTCTAACTGACACACCTCTCAGGAGGCCTCGGTTCATAACCCTAACCCCACACTGTGTCTTCTCCACATTCACCAGGATTCAGAAGCAGCAAATAGATAAGAATTTGCTTTTGTTTGTTGGTATTTTTAATCCCTGTGACTCCGGAGAGGGCGGTGGTCGAGGGCGGTGGTCGAGGGCGGTGGTGGAGCCTCACCGGGTTGATGCAGAGACAGTCTGTGTTGGTGATACTGAACGGGTCGTATTTATCGGCGAACACGATGACATCTGGGACGGGATACAGGCGCAGGGCGTAGTCGTACGCCCAGAACACGGGGCTGACGTACAGCGGCAGGGGGGCGAGGTGGGCCTGGGACAGAGCGCTCTTCACAAACTGCAGAGGGACAGAGGGACAGAGGGTCAGAGGGTCAGAGGGACAGAGGGTCAGAGCGTCAGAGGGTCAGAGGGTCAGAGGGTCAGAGCGCTCTTCACAAACTGCAGAGGGACAGAGGGACAGAGGGTCAGAGGGACAGAGGGTCAGAGCGTCAGAGGGTCAGAGGGTCAGAGGGTCAGAGGGTCAGAGGGTCAGAAGGTCAGAGGGACAGAGGGTCAGAGCGTCAGAGGGTCAGAGGGTCAGAGGGTCAGAGCGTCAGAGGGTCAGAGGGTCAGAGGGTCAGAGGGACAGAGGGACAGAGGGTCAGAGCGTCAGAGGGTCAGAGGGTCAGAGGGTCAGAGGGACAGAGGGTCAGAGCGTCAGAGAGTCAGAGGGTCAGAGGGTCAGAGCGCTCTTCACAAACTGCAGAGGGACAGAGGGACAGAGGGTCAGAGGGTCAGAGGGACAGAGGGACAGAGGGTCAGAGCGTCAGAGGGTCAGAGGGTCAGAGGGTCAGAGCGCTCTTCACAAACTGCAGAGGGACAGAGGGACAGAGGGTCAGAGGGTCAGAGGGACAGAGGGTCAGAGGGTCAGAGGGACAGAGGGTCAGAGCGTCAGAGCGTCAGAGGGACAGAGCGCTCTTCACAAACTGCAGAGGGACAGAGGGTCAGAGGGTCAGAGGGACAGAGGGTCAGAGCGTCAGAGGGTCAGAGGGTCAGAGGGTCAGAGGGACAGAGGGTCAGAGCGTCAGAGGGTCAGAGGGTCAGAGGGTCAGAGCGTCAGAGGGTCAGAGGGTCAGAGGGTCAGAGGGACAGAGGGACAGAGGGTCAGAGCGTCAGAGGGTCAGAGGGTCAGAGGGTCAGAGGGACAGAGGGTCAGAGCGTCAGAGAGTCAGAGGGTCAGAGGGTCAGAGCGCTCTTCACAAACTGCAGAGGGACAGAGGGACAGAGGGTCAGAGGGTCAGAGGGACAGAGGGACAGAGGGTCAGAGCGTCAGAGGGTCAGAGGGTCAGAGGGTCAGAGCGCTCTTCACAAACTGCAGAGGGACAGAGGGACAGAGGGTCAGAGGGTCAGAGGGACAGAGGGTCAGAGGGTCAGAGGGACAGAGGGTCAGAGCGTCAGAGCGTCAGAGGGACAGAGCGCTCTTCACAAACTGCAGAGGGACAGAGGGTCAGAGGGTCAGAGGGACAGAGGGTCAGAGCGTCAGAGGGTCAGAGGGTCAGAGGGTCAGAGGGTCAGAGGGTCAGAGGGACAGAGGGTCAGAGCGTCAGAGGGTCAGAGGGTCAGAGGGACAGAGCGCTCTTCACAAACTGCAGAGGGACAGAGGGTCAGAGGGTCAGAGGGTCAGAGGGACAGAGCGCTCTTCACAAACTGCAGAGGGACAGAGGGTCAGAGGGTCAGAGGGACAGAGGGTCAGAGCGTCAGAGGGTCAGAGGGTCAGAGCGCTCTTCACAAACTGCAGAGGGACAGAGGGTCAGAGGGTCAGAGGGTCAGAGGGACAGAGGGTCAGAGGGTCAGAGGGTCAGAGCGCTCTTCACAAACTGCAGAGGGACAGAGGGACAGAGGGTCAGAGGGTCAGAGGGTCAGAGCGCTCTTCACAAACTGCAGAGGGACAGAGGGACAGAGGGTCAGAGGGTCAGAGGGTCAGAGGGACAGAGGGTCAGAGGGTCAGAGCGCTCTTCACAAACTGCAGAGGGACAGAGGGTCAGAGGGTCAGAGGGTCAGAGGGACAGAGCGCTCTTCACAAACTGCAGAGGGTCAGAGGGTCAGAGGGTCAGAGGGTCAGAGGGACAGAGCGCTCTTCACAAACTGCAGAGGGACAGAGGGTCAGAGGGTCAGAGGGACAGAGGGTCAGAGCGTCAGAGGGTCAGAGGGTCAGAGGGTCAGAGCGCTCTTCACAAACTGCAGAGGGACAGAGGGTCAGAGGGTCAGAGGGTCAGAGGGACAGAGGGTCAGAGGGTCAGAGCGCTCTTCACAAACTGCAGAGGGACAGAGGGTCAGAGGGTCAGAGGGTCAGAGGGTCAGAGGGTCAGAGCGCTCTTCACAAACTGCAGAGGGACAGAGGGTCAGAGGGTCAGAGGGTCAGAGGGACAGAGGGTCAGAGGGTCAGAGCGCTCTTCACAAACTGCAGAGGGACAGAGGGTCAGAGGGTCAGAGGGTCAGAGGGTCAGAGGGACAGAGGGTCAGAGGGACAGAGCGCTCTTCACAAACTGCAGAGGGACAGAGGGTCAGAGGGTCAGAGGGTCAGAGGGACAGAGCGCTCTTCACAAACTGCAGAGGGACAGAGGGACAGAGGGTCAGAGGGTCAGAGCGTCAGAGGGACAGAGGGTCAGAGGGTCAGAGCGCTCTTCACAAACTGCAGAGGGACAGAGGGACAGAGGGTCAGAGGGACAGAGGGTCAGAGGGACAGAGCGCTCTTCACAAACTGCAGAGGGACAGAGGGTCAGAGGGTCAGAGCGTCAGAGGGACAGAGGGTCAGAGCGTCAGAGGGACAGAGGGTCAGAGGGTCAGAGCGCTCTTCACAAACTGCAGAGGGACAGAGGGACAGAGGGTCAGAGGGACAGAGCGCTCTTCACAAACTGCAGAGGGACAGAGGGACAGAGGGTCAGAGGGTCAGAGGGACAGAGGGTCAGAGGGACAGAGCGCTCTTCACAAACTGCAGAGGGACAGAGGGACAGAGGGTCAGAGGGTCAGAGCGTCAGAGGGTCAGAGCGTCAGAGGGACAGAGGGTCAGAGGGTCAGAGCGCTCTTCACAAACTGCAGAGGGACAGAGGGACAGAGGGTCAGAGCGTCAGAGGGACAGAGGGTCAGAGGGTCAGAGCGCTCTTCACAAACTGCAGAGGGACAGAGGGTCAGAGGGTCAGAGGGACAGAGCGCTCTTCACAAACTGCAGAGGGACAGAGGGACAGAGGGTCAGAGCGTCAGAGGGTCAGAGGGTCAGAGGGACAGAGCGCTCTTCACAAACTGCAGAGGGACAGAGGGACAGAGCGTCAGAGAGTCAGAGGGTCAGAGGGTCAGAGCGCTCTTCACAAACTGCAGAGGGACAGAGGGACAGAGGGTCAGAGGGTCAGAGCGTCAGAGGGACAGAGGGTCAGAGGGTCAGAGCGCTCTTCACAAACTGCAGAGGGACAGAGGGACAGAGGGTCAGAGGGTCAGAGCGTCAGAGGGACAGAGCGCTCTTCACAAACTGCAGAGGGACAGAGGGACAGAGCGTCAGAGGGACAGAGCGCTCTTCACAAACTGCAGAGGGACAGAGGGTCAGAGGGTCAGAGGGTCAGAGGGACAGAGCGCTCTTCACAAACTGCAGAGGGACAGAGGGACAGAGGGTCAGAGGGTCAGAGCGTCAGAGGGTCAGAGGGTCAGAGGGTCAGAGGGTCAGAGGGACAGAGCGTCAGAGGGTCAGAGGGACAGAGGGACAGAGGGACAGAGGGTCAGAGGGTCAGAGGGTCAGAGGGTCAGAGGGTCAGAGGGACAGAGGGACAGAGGGACAGAGGGTCAGAGGGTCAGAGGGTCAGAGGGTCAGAGGGACAGAGGGTCAGAGCGTCAGAGGGTCAGAGGGTCAGAGGGTCAGAGGGTCAGAGGGACAGAGGGTCAGAGCGTCAGAGGGTCAGAGGGTCAGAGCGCTCTTCACAAACTGCAGAGGGACAGAGGGACAGAGGGTCAGAGGGACAGAGGGTCAGAGGGTCAGAGGGTCAGAGGGTCAGAGGGTCAGAGGGTCAGAGGGTCAGAGGGACAGAGGGTCAGAGCGTCAGAGGGTCAGAGGGTCAGAGGGTCAGAGCGTCAGAGCGTCAGAGGGTCAGAGGGTCAGAGGGTCAGAGGGACAGAGCGCTCTTCACAAACTGCAGAGGGACAGAGGGTCAGAGGGTCAGAGGGACAGAGGGTCAGAGCGTCAGAGGGTCAGAGGGTCAGAGGGTCAGAGCGCTCTTCACAAACTGCAGAGGGACAGAGGGTCAGAGGGTCAGAGGGACAGAGGGTCAGAGGGTCAGAGCGCTCTTCACAAACTGCAGAGGGACAGAGGGTCAGAGGGTCAGAGGGTCAGAGGGTCAGAGGGTCAGAGGGTCAGAGGGTCAGAGCGCTCTTCACAAACTGCAGAGGGACAGAGGGACAGAGGGTCAGAGGGTCAGAGGGTCAGAGGGACAGAGGGTCAGAGGGTCAGAGCGCTCTTCACAAACTGCAGAGGGACAGAGGGTCAGAGGGTCAGAGGGTCAGAGGGACAGAGGGTCAGAGGGACAGAGCGCTCTTCACAAACTGCAGAGGGACAGAGGGTCAGAGGGTCAGAGGGTCAGAGGGACAGAGCGCTCTTCACAAACTGCAGAGGGACAGAGGGACAGAGGGTCAGAGGGTCAGAGCGTCAGAGGGACAGAGGGTCAGAGGGTCAGAGCGCTCTTCACAAACTGCAGAGGGACAGAGGGACAGAGGGTCAGAGGGACAGAGGGTCAGAGGGACAGAGCGCTCTTCACAAACTGCAGAGGGACAGAGGGACAGAGGGTCAGAGGGTCAGAGCGTCAGAGGGACAGAGGGTCAGAGCGTCAGAGGGACAGAGGGTCAGAGGGTCAGAGCGCTCTTCACAAACTGCAGAGGGACAGAGGGACAGAGGGTCAGAGGGACAGAGCGCTCTTCACAAACTGCAGAGGGACAGAGGGACAGAGGGTCAGAGGGTCAGAGGGACAGAGGGTCAGAGGGACAGAGCGCTCTTCACAAACTGCAGAGGGACAGAGGGACAGAGGGTCAGAGGGTCAGAGCGTCAGAGGGTCAGAGCGTCAGAGGGACAGAGGGTCAGAGGGTCAGAGCGCTCTTCACAAACTGCAGAGGGACAGAGGGACAGAGGGTCAGAGCGTCAGAGGGACAGAGGGTCAGAGGGTCAGAGCGCTCTTCACAAACTGCAGAGGGACAGAGGGACAGAGGGTCAGAGGGTCAGAGGGACAGAGCGCTCTTCACAAACTGCAGAGGGACAGAGGGACAGAGGGTCAGAGCGTCAGAGGGTCAGAGGGTCAGAGGGACAGAGCGCTCTTCACAAACTGCAGAGGGACAGAGGGACAGAGCGTCAGAGAGTCAGAGGGTCAGAGGGTCAGAGCGCTCTTCACAAACTGCAGAGGGACAGAGGGACAGAGGGTCAGAGGGTCAGAGCGTCAGAGGGACAGAGGGTCAGAGGGTCAGAGCGCTCTTCACAAACTGCAGAGGGACAGAGGGACAGAGGGTCAGAGGGTCAGAGCGTCAGAGGGACAGAGCGCTCTTCACAAACTGCAGAGGGACAGAGGGACAGAGCGTCAGAGGGACAGAGCGCTCTTCACAAACTGCAGAGGGACAGAGGGTCAGAGGGTCAGAGGGACAGAGCGCTCTTCACAAACTGCAGAGGGACAGAGGGACAGAGGGTCAGAGCGTCAGAGCGTCAGAGGGTCAGAGGGTCAGAGGGTCAGAGGGACAGAGGGACAGAGCGTCAGAGGGTCAGAGGGACAGAGGGACAGAGGGACAGAGGGTCAGAGGGTCAGAGGGTCAGAGGGTCAGAGGGTCAGAGCGTCAGAGGGTCAGAGGGACAGAGGGACAGAGGGACAGAGGGTCAGAGGGTCAGAGGGTCAGAGGGTCAGAGGGACAGAGGGTCAGAGCGTCAGAGGGTCAGAGGGTCAGAGGGTCAGAGGGTCAGAGGGACAGAGGGTCAGAGCGTCAGAGGGTCAGAGGGTCAGAGGGTCAGAGCGCTCTTCACAAACTGCAGAGGGACAGAGGGACAGAGGGTCAGAGGGACAGAGGGTCAGAGCGTCAGAGGGTCAGAGGGTCAGAGGGTCAGAGGGTCAGAGGGTCAGAGGGACAGAGGGTCAGAGCGTCAGAGGGTCAGAGGGTCAGAGGGTCAGAGCGTCAGAGCGTCAGAGGGTCAGAGGGTCAGAGGGTCAGAGGGACAGAGCGCTCTTCACAAACTGCAGAGGGACAGAGGGTCAGAGGGTCAGAGGGACAGAGGGTCAGAGCGTCAGAGGGTCAGAGGGTCAGAGGGTCAGAGCGCTCTTCACAAACTGCAGAGGGACAGAGGGACAGAGGGTCAGAGGGTCAGAGGGTCAGAGGGACAGAGGGTCAGAGGGTCAGAGCGCTCTTCACAAACTGCAGAGGGACAGAGGGTCAGAGGGTCAGAGGGTCAGAGGGTCAGAGGGACAGAGGGTCAGAGGGACAGAGCGCTCTTCACAAACTGCAGAGGGACAGAGGGTCAGAGGGTCAGAGGGACAGAGGGTCAGAGGGTCAGAGCGCTCTTCACAAACTGCAGAGGGACAGAGGGTCAGAGGGTCAGAGGGTCAGAGGGTCAGAGCGTCAGAGGGTCAGAGGGTCAGAGCGCTCTTCACAAACTGCAGAGGGACAGAGGGACAGAGGGTCAGAGGGTCAGAGGGTCAGAGGGACAGAGGGTCAGAGGGTCAGAGCGCTCTTCACAAACTGCAGAGGGACAGAGGGTCAGAGGGTCAGAGGGTCAGAGGGTCAGAGGGACAGAGGGTCAGAGGGACAGAGCGCTCTTCACAAACTGCAGAGGGACAGAGGGTCAGAGGGTCAGAGGGTCAGAGGGACAGAGGGTCAGAGGGACAGAGCGCTCTTCACAAACTGCAGAGGGACAGAGGGTCAGAGGGTCAGAGGGTCAGAGGGTCAGAGGGTCAGAGGGTCAGAGGGACAGAGCGCTCTTCACAAACTGCAGAGGGACAGAGGGTCAGAGGGTCAGAGGGTCAGAGGGTCAGAGGGTCAGAGGGACAGAGCGCTCTTCACAAACTGCAGAGGGACAGAGGGTCAGAGGGTCAGAGGGTCAGAGGGTCAGAGGGACAGAGCGCTCTTCACAAACTGCAGAGGGACAGAGGGACAGAGGGTCAGAGGGTCAGAGCGTCAGAGGGACAGAGGGTCAGAGCGCTCTTCACAAACTGCAGAGGGACAGAGGGACAGAGGGTCAGAGGGACAGAGGGTCAGAGGGACAGAGCGCTCTTCACAAACTGCAGAGGGACAGAGGGACAGAGGGTCAGAGGGTCAGAGCGTCAGAGGGACAGAGGGTCAGAGCGTCAGAGGGACAGAGGGTCAGAGGGTCAGAGCGCTCTTCACAAACTGCAGAGGGACAGAGGGACAGAGGGTCAGAGGGTCAGAGGGACAGAGCGCTCTTCACAAACTGCAGAGGGACAGAGGGACAGAGGGTCAGAGGGTCAGAGCGTCAGAGGGACAGAGGGTCAGAGCGTCAGAGGGTCAGAGGGACAGAGCGCTCTTCACAAACTGCAGAGGGACAGAGGGACAGAGGGTCAGAGGGTCAGAGCGTCAGAGGGACAGAGGGTCAGAGCGTCAGAGGGACAGAGGGTCAGAGGGTCAGAGCGTCAGAGGGACAGAGGGTCAGAGCGCTCTTCACAAACTGCAGAGGGACAGAGGGACAGAGGGTCAGAGGGACAGAGGGTCAGAGGGTCAGAGGGTCAGAGCGCTCTTCACAAACTGCAGAGGGACAGAGGGACAGAGGGTCAGAGGGACAGAGGGTCAGAGGGACAGAGCGCTCTTCACAAACTGCAGAGGGACAGAGGGTCAGAGGGTCAGAGGGTCAGAGCGCTCTTCACAAACTGCAGAGGGACAGAGGGACAGAGGGTCAGAGGGACAGAGGGTCAGAGGGACAGAGCGCTCTTCACAAACTGCAGAGGGACAGAGGGACAGAGGGTCAGAGGGTCAGAGCGTCAGAGGGACAGAGGGTCAGAGCGTCAGAGGGACAGAGGGTCAGAGGGTCAGAGCGCTCTTCACAAACTGCAGAGGGACAGAGGGACAGAGGGTCAGAGGGTCAGAGCGTCAGAGGGACAGAGGGTCAGAGCGTCAGAGGGTCAGAGGGACAGAGCGCTCTTCACAAACTGCAGAGGGACAGAGGGACAGAGGGTCAGAGGGTCAGAGCGTCAGAGGGACAGAGGGTCAGAGCGTCAGAGGGACAGAGGGTCAGAGGGTCAGAGCGTCAGAGGGACAGAGGGTCAGAGGGACAGAGCGCTCTTCACAAACTGCAGAGGGACAGAGGGTCAGAGGGTCAGAGCGTCAGAGGGACAGAGGGTCAGAGCGTCAGAGGGACAGAGGGACAGAGGGTCAGAGGGACAGAGCGCTCTTCACAAACTGCAGAGGGACAGAGGGACAGAGGGTCAGAGGGTCAGAGGGACAGAGGGTCAGAGGGACAGAGCGCTCTTCACAAACTGCAGAGGGACAGAGGGACAGAGGGTCAGAGGGTCAGAGGGTCAGAGCGCTCTTCACAAACTGCAGAGGGACAGAGGGACAGAGGGTCAGAGGGACAGAGCGCTCTTCACAAACTGCAGAGGGACAGAGGGACAGAGGGTCAGAGCGTCAGAGGGTCAGAGGGTCAGAGGGACAGAGCGCTCTTCACAAACTGCAGAGGGACAGAGGGACAGAGCGTCAGAGGGTCAGAGGGTCAGAGCGCTCTTCACAAACTGCAGAGGGACAGAGGGACAGAGGGTCAGAGGGTCAGAGCGTCAGAGGGACAGAGGGTCAGAGGGTCAGAGCGCTCTTCACAAACTGCAGAGGGACAGAGGGACAGAGGGTCAGAGGGTCAGAGGGACAGAGCGCTCTTCACAAACTGCAGAGGGACAGAGGGACAGAGCGTCAGAGGGACAGAGCGCTCTTCACAAACTGCAGAGGGACAGAGGGTCAGAGGGTCAGAGGGTCAGAGGGACAGAGCGCTCTTCACAAACTGCAGAGGGTCAGAGGGACAGAGGGTCAGAGGGTCAGAGCGTCAGAGCGTCAGAGGGTCAGAGGGTCAGAGGGTCAGAGGGACAGAGGGACAGAGCGTCAGAGGGTCAGAGGGACAGAGGGACAGAGGGACAGAGGGTCAGAGGGTCAGAGGGTCAGAGGGTCAGAGGGTCAGAGGGGCGAGTCTCAGGAAGGCTGCGTGTGGACGTACATGGTTGGGGATGTCCAGGTTGTTGTTGGGCAGCCGTACACAGTTCCGGCACATCTTATTGACCATGTCCTCTCTCATGATCACCATCTCCTGACTGCAGTACTGAATCCTGTGCAGAACATTCAGACAGGCTCTTCATGTTAACATCCACTTTGTCCACAAATACAGTGGGGCAAAAAAGTATTTGGCCGAAATCTAACAGTAAGTCTTTGGGGAACTGACCAAATCCTTTTTTGCCCCACTGTACCCGTGCATTGCCCACCGCGAAATGTGTACATGTTTTGAGCCATCAGAAAACAAAGATGGCTCAGGGTTGCCAGATCCGTCTGCTAAAGCCAGTTTGTATCTACAAGGACTCTTTCTCACTTCAACAATGGTGGTAGGGGCTGATGGGGCAGATTGACAGCCTCACCTCCATGAGCGTACCCCAGGGCAGACTACAGCACTTTACTGTAATGTTTTAGCGGTGATGTAGTGAAGTTAGGGTGACCAGATGTCCCCCATTGTACGGATTGGATTTCCTACTCTAAAGCCCGTCTCTCTCCTGTGCAGTCTGCACTCGCATGAGAAACACTCACACTGCGTGTTATACTAACATAATAAGTGCCTGGACTGTGGATCACTGATGTGGGTGGCCTTAGTGTAAAGTAGAACAGTTCTCTGCAGAGACAGGAGCTGCTACAGAGACAGGTCTGAACAGTTAGATCCGTTAGCTTAGCTATAGTTCAAAGAACTTTTTAGAGCCTAGGGCTGCTTCAAGAGCATTAAGTTGTTTATGGGCTGCCCGTTATAAACAATGTCCCCAAGACTTCGAGTTAAACTGTTTATATATAGAGTATTAACATATTATATACCAAATTATGACATGATAATACTGAGTCTCGAGAACACAAACTGATGCAAGAAATGTTTTTAATCTCAAGTCTCACGGGCTACTGGGGGTGACACAAAGGGCATAGGGTTGGTGACCTCTGGCTTAGAACATAACGCAAAAAGCAATATTATTTAAATAACTTGTGTGCTTAAAATAGGTTAAATGTAAAAATAATAATAATAATAAATATGATGTTGTTTTTCCAATACGAGTTGTTGGAGCCATTTCAGCCACGTTTGAGCCTCCTGCCACCGTGTGGCGCTGTGTGTGTGTTTACATAATTACCTGCCCTATATAAGGGGCGAGGAAGGCGCATTCAGGTGTTGCAGTATGGAGGCATACATCTTTTTGACCGTGTCTATGGAGTCGGAAATCTGTATACTTGTTGATGGCTGTGAGGTATGCAAATAAACCTTTGAAAAGACTGTATTTACGACGATTTGTTTGGAAGACACGCGTCCAAGACGCCTAATTACTGTAGCCAGAGCGGAACTTTGCACAGGGCAAATCCTGGCCGCTACATTTGTCAAAAAGATCGCCTCGGGCACCGGGCGTACAGAGCTTGCGCCGGCTGTGAGTGGCATAGCGCGGTTTCCTGGAGCGGAGAGGACCCACCAACTACCGTAGCGGTGATCGTCGCGAGGTCTACGGCGAACCGGCGGACTGTTGGCGGGAGGAGGAAGATAAAGGAAGGGAACTGCATGCGTGTCCTCTACCAGCAGCAGTGGTGGCGACTGGCGCGGGACCGGCTTGGCGCGGGAGCTTTATCCATTGCAGCGTGGCTGCGTGGAGCACGAGGGAGCGGCCCGCAGTGGAAGCCTGCAACGCCAGCATTTGGAGACTACACGAAAGGTAGATCATCCACCTGGTGCGCAACTTTGAGTTTGATCGCGGAAGCGAAAAATGTATGAGTTTTGTGAACGGGACAGAGAGTGCACTGTAAAATTGAACACTGCAAAAAATGCACACTTTCTGTTTGAAGAATATGAAGTGGATTGGGAGGGGCCAGCTATCTTTGTCCCTCTAATGGCTGTCTCTGAAGACACAGGGGCCAGTGATGGCTTTGATGAGGTGGACTGGGACGGGCCGGAGATATTTGTTCCACAGTGTGTTGCCTGTGACGATACAGGGGCCGGTAACTCCACAGAATTGCAACCTTCACTTCCTGATGTTGATCAGAAGGACACTCTGGTCAAACTGGACTGGGAAAATGGATCACTGGTCGACCAATCTACTGCTGAGGTGGTTGCTGCTGGCTCTCTCAAGGATAAGGAGCCAGAAAAGAACATCGTGAACAAGGACTGTTTCAATGCAGAGAAAATGTTGGTGTTGGTAGCTATGATGTTCGCACAAACTCCTGTAGAGCCCACATGTGTGAAAGGTTGCTCAAGGAACTCTGAAATCTGTACCGTTGCCATGTTGACCTGTTCTATGTTCTTGCTTGTTGGACAGAGCCACAAACTAGTCCAAATAAAGCAATACAAAACCTTCAAAAGAAGGAGATGGAAATGTATTTTCTGAACTAAATTAACCAGGATGCAAACTACGCTAATCTCAAAATTGACTTCTGGCATGATTTTGGTATTTGGATTGATTTTAATGTCTGTATAAAGTAAACTGTTGTTGAAAATGTAAATGTATGAAATGTATTTGTCATGGCTCCATTTTATGTTGTGTATTTGTATTGGTAATTGCTTTCGCATCTGGCTTCAGCAATTAAGGGGCCGGTGTGTTGGAGCCATTTCAGCCACGTTTGAGCCTCCTGCCACCGTGTGGCGCTGTGTGTGTGTTTACATAATTACCTGCCCTATATAAGGGGCGAGGAAGGCGCATTCAGGTGTTGCAGTATGGAGGCAAACATCTTTTTGACCGTGTCTATGGAGTCGGAAATCTGTATACTTGTTGATGGCTGTGAGGTATGCAAATAAACCTTTGAAAAGACTGTATTTACGACGATTTGTTTGGAAGACACGCGTCCAAGACGCCTAATTACTGTAGCCAGAGCGGAACTTTGCACAGGGCAAATCCTGGCCGCTACACGAGTGTTAAAATAACGTCTTTTTAAACATTCTCCCTCATTGTGCTGCTTTGTCCCTCTTAACAACACTTCATGTCCCACATTTGGCTGGTTGTGATCAGGTTAAAGGGGAGTTAAAAGTATAGACACTGCTCTAAAGCCTCTTACTTCGTTACTTTCCACCACTGAAATGGAGGGTTTGATTATGAGCAATGGCGTTCCTAAAACAGAAATATCAGGCAGCAGGCGCCGGGTCTGACCTGCAGGGGTTGGTTGTGAACACGGAGAAAGGCACTCTCTCTCTGAACTCCTCAGTGATGTGATCAGCCAGGGGAGGTCTGTGGGGAACACACTCTCATTTCAACACAGGAAAAGGTATCAAGAACATTCTACCAAAGTACTCCTCAAAGAGCTCATGTTTGCACTAATCCACTGAGTTTACCTGGGTAAGATGCTCCCAGGACCAGGGTCTTCAGGGCCAGGGACGAACACAAAGCGGCTCCTACAGGTCACAAAAACAAGTCCAGTCAACGCCCGGGTCAGGCCATCAGGAGGTGGGACTGCGCTCAACACCTACCCACTGTGAATGCTGGGATACGAGCAGATGGCATCAGCCAGAGCCTTTAGGGATTCTGGGAAAAAGTAAGATGAATGTAGCACATCAGAGTCTCCAGACTAACGCGGTTGTTCACTACACTATATGTTTCCTGATAGAGATGGACTCATGTCTCCATTAGGAAATGTAATATCAGTCCCTCAAGGATTTCACCATGTCGCAACTATTAACGCAACATCAAGCAAAAGTAAAATCAAATCCATTTTACTTCTTATATCATTGCAACTTTTGGAAGAATGGCCCACGATATCAGGCATTTTAGCAACAATCACAAAAAATGCCGGTGATCCTGAGGGACTGTGAAACACACAGAAAGAAGTGACAGAGTGATACCTTTGAGTGACTTCGTCTGTGTTTTTCCATAGGGAGTAGAGGAGAAGTTTCCACAGAATATAAAACACGTGGGGGGCATTGTAGCGTAACCTGGGAGGACGAAGGTTAAGATTCATTTAGTCAATTTGACATGATTATAAGTGAGGATGAAACAACGAGGAGCCGTGCATTATACAGTTTTAATGCACGACATGGAGTCCAGCCTAGGATATTTTATACTTCGTCTGAGGATAGGGTTCAAAACATAAATAAATAACAAGTGTTTCATTTCTTAACCCCCACCTGAACCGAGCACATTTTCTCCAGTTCAGCTTTACCCAAATCTAAAAGCTTGAGGATGAAAATACAACAAAAAAGATTAAAAAAAGTGATGAAAACACAACAAAAAAGCGAGGGGGAAAAAAAGAGATGAAGAAAGCAGCAAAAAGAAACAAAAACACGACAAAAATGCCCTTAATGTGGTGACAATGCAACAAAAAGGTCACAATCACAACAGTTTTGTGGGTCTTAGCTTTCAAATGAGGCGTTAGTCTGGCCAATAGTCTGTAAAGTCTCTAGTCAAGAAGCTTCTAGATTTGGGTAAAGCTGAGCTGGAGATATTGTGCTTGGTTTAAGTGGGGGTAAGAGACAGAGACAGACCACAGGCCAAACATTTCAAATGAAATACCAAATACTTAGAAGTGCAGTGAATAACTGGTCAGCACGGGTCAGGGTTTGGTTCAGGCTATGGGGACCACATTTGACAGTTTCTAGGCTTTCTGAGGGTTTCAACAGGTGGCAGGAGGTCCAATTTAATGCTTTTTAATGTCTAATTACTATATATCTAAGGCCACAAATATACACGATCATTGCATATTTTCTTTTGTAAAATTTGTAAACATTCAGTCAGAGGAATGGAGTGAAATATTATATTCAAAACCAAATAAGACACAAACATTTGTGAACGGAATTACTTCTATAATTTTGTCAAATGTTTGCTAAAAATAGTTAAGTGATGTCATTGAACAGGTTCTCTCTCTAAGGAATAATTATCTGCTAAGAAACATATTTTCAATGCCACTTGGAATCTTAATGCTTTTTAAAGACTTTGAAGCCTTTATTTTGTTTAATGACTGAATTTAATGACTTTTAATGCCCTGAAATATAAAATGGACCACAGTTTTAATTCCGTCTGGCAAAAAAAAGCAATGTGGCCCCGTAAAAGCGTTCTCTGCATCACAAACTAAGACGCTCACGTTATAGGGAAGTGCGCCTCATATTTCGATATACGATGAACTTAAGCCACCGGCATTTTTCTCTACTTTAGAGCTATTGTTTTCTTTGGCTAGTAAGGATAAACAGCTAGTGGCAAAACGAGTATTAAAACGGTCCCAAAAGCGTAGTAATTGATGATTTAGGTAGTGAGTTCTGTCATATCTGACCGGAGAACATGATGTTGAGCTTCTCCATGACCTCGACACTGTCCAGCCACACATCCGACACTATGACAAACATGGCGTCTTCATTCTCCTCCTCCAGCTGCTTCAACTTGGCCGAGGCCTTCACCGAAATGCTCGAGGGTCCACCAAAGAAGTTGATGTTGCCATAATACGCCCTGAGAGGGAAAAAAAGCATCCAGGCTAAAGCAGACGGGTCAACATAGAGCGGCACAGTCTGGTCTGGGACTGGTCTGGGACTGGGACTGGTCTGGGACTGGTCTGGGACTGGTCTGGGACTGGTCTGGGACTGGTCTAGGACTGGGACTGGTCTGGGACTGGTCTGGGACTGGTCTGGGACTGGTCTGGGACTGGTCTAGGACTGGGACTGGTCTGGGACTGGTCTGGGACTGGTCTGGGACTGGTCTGGGACTGGTCTAGGACTGGGACTGGTCTGGGACTGGTCTGGGACTGGTCTGGGACTGGTCTGACTGGTCTGGGATTGGGGACCGTTACATGTCTTTGGATACCGGTACTTTAACTATACTGATACTAAATTATTAACATAAAATATTAGAGGGAAAATGAAACAAATTACGGAAAATGAAAAAGATTGGTGCAAAAATAAGAAAAACATTTGTAAAAAATTGGGGAAAAAATCATTTAGCTCCAACAGCAACAAAACTTGGATCTAAACAGTAGTACCTATAAAAATGTTTCTATACCACACTGTTCTAAATGTACTCAGCCCTGGCCTGGTCTGGGAATCGCAGCTTGATGCGAGTCAGCTTTTCAAGGACATGGACGGGCTCACCTTGTGGCAGAGGAAGGTTCTGTTGGGGGAAAGCCCACACCGTTGACGTGAAACACACCGTCTTCATACCAGCCTTCAGACAGACACACGGTCATTTGACAAATCAAAGAGTAGGATTTATCAAGATCAGGTCACTAACTTACCTTCTGCCAGAACAAAGCTGGACTCTGTGTACAGCCCATTGTGAAACTGGTGAGAGGAAGTTATGGATCAGAGGCTTTTTTTAATGCAAATATGCATCAGAACTGTTGTTTCCAATCTCTAGAAACTTAGCATATGATCCACAACCACATGTCCTGTGTGTCACTGTCATTGAATCCAAGCCTGATACCTTCACCACTAAACCAATCAACAGTATTGATATGTACCCATATAAATCCACTTTCTCCAACTCAGCACCTTAGTCTTCCAAAAAATCTTGTGTTAAAGAAATTCATAAAACGTTAAGATTGAGAGACTTTTCTTCAGAAATTTCACAAAAATGTTGCTTTTTGTCTTGTATTTCAGTGTTTCAACTTTTGGATGTGATTACTGACGGTACTGGCCACTCCCTAGACCAGGCATCGAGCTTCTGAATCTCAAACAGAGTTCCTGGTTAAAGGCCCGCTGCGCAACATTTTGGATTATTCTGTTGCCAATAAATCATGGTAAACTGTTTTTTGAAAGAATCTGGGTCCACCTCAGGAACGACAACTGCGATAAGGTATTTTTCCAAACAAATCAATAACTTCCTTCTTTCATCACACAGATCCTTCCATTGACTCTTCCTCGTCTGGGTCTTTGCTGAATAGCCGTGACAGTTCCAGCATGAAAAGGATATTGCTTTGGACATGTCCAGCTGCACTGACCCACTGGGATCCTCCAGGTAGAATTTACCCTTTAGACAAGAAACACATGATCAAATACCAAATCAGAACGACAGTGAAGATATGAGCAGTCCTGCGCTGACCTCTTTGAGCTGTGTGATCATCCCCAGGACGATGACCTCTCCCAGTTTGGCTGTGCTGCCCAGAAGTGCTTCGATGGTTTTCAGCTGAGGAAGGAGGACAACAACAAAACTGAACACAGCTGGAACACAGCTGGAAGACTACAGTCTGCTGGCAGGACAGCTTCCAAAAGGACATTTTACAATCATTTTCCACATAGATAATCAGCTATGGCCAGTGTTGTTTTTGGCAGCCCTTCACATTTTAGTCTGCTTCATTGTAAAAGTAATTGAGTATTAGTATTTTTTTTTTAATGATTTCGATAAGTATTGGAAATTGGGATGAAGGTTGACAGGCTGTATTAACCTTTTAGTAATCAATAATAATAATAATCTTCTGACCGCGCAACATCTGACGAACCACTATCTCAGATTTTTGTCTAGTTAATGTAAACTCATAAACGTCCTGTCATGTTTTAATCCCCAAAGAGCTATTTCAGCTCGTCAGCGTAACGTTATCGTCATTAAAAAAGGTGGGTCAACGAAATCACATCGTTATTGTCTTCGTTGACGAAAACAGCACTGGCTTTGGCAACTACTGCCCAAATGGCGAGCATTTTAAAGAGGGGGTGTTCTGCTTTTGTCAGTCCCACAGCACCAGTCTATATCCCACTACAATGATGACAAACCTTCTGTTGGTCTGTAAATGCAGTAAATTAGAATAACTGCCTTGTATAAAATGTCTCTCTCAAAATGGCTGTAGTGAATGTCTTGAAATAGGCCTCTGTCTCTTTAAGAACCTCTGAGCCTTTAGACACGCCCCCTCCACACGCTGTCTGTGGCATCAGTGGGGAGGGGGTTCTGCTGAGGAGCAGTGGTTGGTTACTCGGCTGGTGACGAAAGCTCGGAGGCGTCTCCAGGAGGTGGGGGCGTTCCTAGGAGGACTCAGGCAAACCTATCCCTAAAATGGCCGCCATCAGAGTTTTTACAGATTACTCAGAAATACGTGAATGTGCCAAGGCAACACTTCAGCCATGTTTTTAATGAGGGAGTGACAGAATAACATGATGTAGAGCTTGAAAAAGTCCGTTACAGACCCTTCCAGTAGAGCGCGAAACCCGTTCATTTAAACAGAGATGTTTACAAGTCAATACTGCAGTTTCTCTGCGCGGCCTAAAATCGGATTAGTTTTTGTGTAGTAACTGATGTTATCATGACTTCTCCAGTCCTATTGTAACTAATAGGAGAGAAGGTGGCGCCCACGCAAACTTCCGGAATAAGGTGAATAGCTCTTTTGATTAGACCAATATCAAAACTGGTATCTACACTATACCAACTAAAAGTCAAAAACATTAGAACCATTTTGAAATGTTTTAAATGTGTGATCAATCTGCTGCCAGGGTTTATGTGCACCATTGACGGTAAAGCAGCCTCATCAATATGCATGATGTCAAAGAATTGGTTTTCACTGCAAAGACAGCAATGTTGTCCCAGCTCCGGCAAAATGTGTTTAAAACTGTTTATCAAGTTTAGGAGAAATATTCTGATTCGGTGATTCTCACCTTTTTACACCAAGTACCACCTCATCCAATCTTACAAGTAGCCCAGGTACGAAATCAAACTGGGACTGAACAGAGTGTTACACTACTGGCTTTGACCGCAACAAAGTCCCCTCCCAGGCTCGTACCTGAAACTTGTTCTGGCCCTCGTCGACCACGGCTCCGATGGCCGGAGGAGTGAACAGCTCGTGTCGGTGAGTGCGCTGGACAAGAGTTCAGAGGAAATCAGTCAGGTCAGTTAGTTTGCCGTTTAAGAGCACAGAGGAAAACATGCACAATAGGCTCAGAGTGCATCAGGGCTGGGTACCGTTTCCTATTTTTCTGATCCCAGAACTTTAACGTTTACGATACTGATTCCTGAACGATGCTTTTTCCGATACCTATGCTCAAATATTTGTCGTCTAGAACCAGAAAGCAGAACAATAATGTGTGGAAGATCTGCACATTTATAATGTATGGGTTCACCAACAATAAAGAAGAGAAAACAAAAAAAGGAAATGAGTTATTAAAATTGAGCAAACAAGACAATATTAGGCCAAAAATGAGTAAAAATTGGGAACAATTTGAAAAAAAAAAAAACATTTTTATTTGAGCTGAAACAACCAAGCGACTTCCTTTAATGCTGTCCCTGGACCAACAGCTTCAAAACTTGGATCTAAATCTAACAGTTTTGTTCAGTACCTGCTTTTGATACTTTAATTTGACTGGCGTGGCTTAACGGTACCCAGCTCGAGTCAGGACTTGAGCAGTGCAGGACGTACTTGTTGTAAGATGGTGTAGCGCTCTCTGAAGAGCTCGGCTTTGTCCCGGGCCAGTCCACACAGGCTGGGGGAGGGGTGGCTTGTCATTTTGATGCTGAATATTACAAGACATGTCAGAAACAAAAATAGAACACAACATCCAGTAGATACATCTCTAATGCACTATTTGATTTTTAAATCATTGTCATGGGCCGAAATTCAACTCCCACGGCGGGTTGTTGGAGGAGGAAGCTCCTTGAAAGGGTGCATTTTATAAAGCAGGCGCATCGCGTTGTACATTTTCCTACATGTGTGGCTGACGCAGATTGTGAATGACAACATGAAAAAGGAATATTTCTCGCCCACATAACGAATGTTGCATTCCAGTAGTAATAAAGATGAACAAATGTGAACATTGTCTTCATTCGCTACTTGCACAATACCATAATGCATTGTGCCCTTGGGGGGTTCGCTGCTGTAAACAATATGGCGTTGCGAGCTGTCATCGAAGAGACTAATATTAATCTTCCAAATACAATAAAAAAACATCCAAATATCCAAAACCAAGGCTTAAGAAAATCGGTACCTTTTTATCTATTGATTTTGAAAAGTCGATTGGGGAAAAAGCTCTTGTTAACTTCGTGTGCAGAGCTTAGTAGTTCTGGATTACATTTTTGGAGCAATTACGAGCACAGCAGGTGTTTTTCATCATTGTTTGGCTGTAGCTTCACTCGCACTCAAAGGCCTCCAGGTCGTAGCTACCCCCCAAGGCGCAATGCATTATGGGTTATGTGCAAGTAGTGAATGAGCTGCTCGGTTCATGGCGCTGAATGATATATTGGTCATGAGTTCATGGATGATTTTCATATTCAGATGAACTATGTTTGTGTGTTTGGCTTCTTGACACCGACTCCTCCTGTTCCACATGAATGAGAAACCCAGGGTTAACTTCACCGACTGATAACGTGCTTTGTGGTAGCACTAATTCAGAAGCTCCATGTCTACGTTTGCCGACACGAGTCAGAGGAACAAACCCGGAACAAGTTCAACCAGCTTCATAGTATAAGCGAGAGCAGCACATCTCCATGCAGACGTTGCTTGCTTAGCTTCATTAGGTCCTCTTGAAAAGGCTAAAGAAAAGGTAAAGAATTTAAGATGCCACTTTACAAAACGAGGCTGTGAGCTGCGCTAAACTCTCACTTTGAACACGTCATCAGCTGATCTATCCTCAACGCTGTAAAGTCCTCACAGGCCACCACGGGGTAACCGCAGTAGAAGTCATTTATAGTACAATATAATAACGCTTACGGTATAAACTTCTTCCGTTCAACGCTGTAAATATATCTTGGTACGTCATAGGCTCCAATGATGTTGAAAACATTGTCTCTGCGGGGAAAAAAGAAAATACATACGTAACATCAGCATCATTACGTGGACGTTGGCTGTAAACAAACACATGGACAGCACTCACATGGCTTCGTTACACGCCTGAGTACAATCCTGAACGGCACTCTCCAGCACAGACAGCTCGATCATACTGGACGACACTGGAACAGCAGAGAGAAGATACACTGGCAAAACGGGTCACTAACCGAGTTCAGAATCAAATCACAACGCACTATTCACTCAAAATGTGACGGACGTAAAAAGAAAGTATTCGATTTGAATTATACTAAACAACTTGAAACTGTCATTTAACTTTGACTGTGATTAATATTGCACTTCTACAAGAGACTTTATTTGACTTGTATTTAACTAGATAACTTTCTGGTGAACACAGGACTGGAGTTTACGTACGCGGCTGCTTTTCCACCGCGTCCAGAACCCTCTCCATCACATCGTCCAGTTCTGAGGCGCTCACTGACTCCAGCACCTCCACCAGGTACCGGCTGGCTTCCCTGGAGAACAAGGCACAGTCACATTAGAGCATTACCTGTCCCCATCTCACTTCAACATTATGGCATGTGGATAGCATACACTCACACACCATCACACAACTTATAGTTCACAAGTGTAATAGACCACGACCACACCACTGAGCTTCTCCGTCCATCTTTCTGTGAACTCCTTCTTATTTAGAGACGTCATATTGTGTTTCTCATCATTTATGCCACTACTGAAACATCATTTTTAGTAAAGTGAAGATATTACTGCACTGATGTCGCACCACTCCTAGTATTATTACTCCTAAAAATATAGATTCCCTTTTTATCCGGGAATTATAGGGAAAACGTGGAAGAGCTGGGCGGCTTCTATCTTCACCTGGTTTGGAGCTATAGAGGAGAGAGGCTAAATGCGAACACCGTCTGCACCGTGTGTACGTGATGAGGGCACGCGCGAGACCAGACAGGTACAAGTGAACTCGTCTAAGCTAAGGTAAGAACATATCTCACTATGGAAAAACGGTGGCCTGTTCCTTTAAAGCCACACCGCGTAGAATTTTACCCAAAACATAAAATTGAAATACAAGCATTTATTTTATGACAGATATTGTCATCATTGGAAAATACCTCATAAATGTCCAAACAAACATTTATGAGGCTCACCCCTCCTAAGATATGACCCTTCTTTACTGGGCTGGGTACGTCTCCAGCCCGTCTCCATGGAGATGTGACTACAGGCAGTAGAATTTGAGATTTAAACAGGTTAGTTTCTCATTCAAATCCATTATTTTACTACTCACTGCAGTAATAGCATTTTCTGTGTTGAGCTGGTCAATAGGAGCAGGTTTTGATTTGCCGGTAACAGTATAGTCCAAAATGTTACGCAGTGTACCTTTAAGGAATGATTTGGACCACTATACACTTTTTGACTTCTACTTGAGTAAAAGTACGTTAAAGTAACGGGATATTGCATATCTTATCTTATAAAGTACAACAACAACAACAACAACAACAGGGACAAAATAAAAACTTTACTTTACAAGTCGGTGCCATTTGAGTAAAGCTGCACAGAAACACATTCAGTAGGAAACAAAACAAAGATTTATTACGTACGGTCGGAGAATGAGGCCGCGCATCTTGAACCCAGAGGAGACTTTATTCTTGATTGTGCGAGCCACCTCCATGATGCGCTTTGCTCTGTTTTCTGTTGTGTCTGTTGTTACTGCGGATCAAGCTTTGGCGCTAAATGTCAGAGCCACTTCCGCATGTCAGCCGGCACTTCCGCTGCGCTGCGGCACAAAAATAAAAGCTTTGTTTTGTTTTTTACATTTTTGCTGAAAAAAACAAAACAGACTTATGCCTTGTCAGTAAAGCAACGAAAAAAATACATATTTATATATATATTTATTTATATATAAAATTGTATTTATATAATAAAATGTATATATAAAAAATATTTATATATAAATATATATAAATATTTATATATATATATATATTTATATATAAAAAAAAAAACATTATCGGTGTAGGGGACCGCTTGTTCGATTACTCACGTTATTTACTTGCTCCTAATTTCTCAAATCGTCCATCGATCGACGTTCAAATCTAGGGGGTGTCAGAGGTCAAATTAATACATTGTACAGATTTAGTAAATTTGCCAAAATTATTATGAAACACTGACATCTATAAAAAAAAACGCGTAATCCACTAATTTCAGTTACTATTTGTAAATTCGTTCTCAAGAAGCAATACAAGAATACAATTTCCGATACGAGTACTTTATCTGTTTGTGCTGTTTTGCTTTTATTTTGAAATTACTTCTACCGGAAGCAGCCTTTGTTGACATCGCGTATGTGTATAACCCAGGAGCGAGGCTTTTCTGGCACTTTTCACTTATTACACAGTTATGACACTGAGTTTTAACATGACACACTAAGGCGCGCGCCAGTCCTGAACGTAGGTATGTTTCAGATTAACCCTGTAGCTGTTTCCTTTTTGCAATATACCGTGACAAACCAAAAAAACAAACCAACAAAACATCAGGCAGGGTGTGTGGCGACTGGCGAGTGTTGTCAACCCTTTACCTGAGGGGTTTGTATGTGAGCCAAGCGTTTAGGTTACATTTAGTCTGACGTTTCTCTGTTGTAGCGCCTCGCCATGGAGTCCGCGCTGGAGAGGCACCGCCTGGAGCTGGTGGCCCGAGAGAGGAGCGGACACACAGCTGTCCTGCACGACAACCTGCTGTACGTGTGGGGAGGATACATGGTATGGACCTCAGCAAAATATACTCATACTCATACTTCATACTTCATACTCATACTTCATACTCATACTTCATACTCATACTTCATACTCATACTTTATACTTCATACCTGCTGTACGTGTGGGGAGGATACATGGTATGGACCTCAGAAAAATATACTCATACTCATACTTCATACTTCAGCAGACATTTCAAAAACGGACTGTGTTATGTTTGTCATTTCTGTTGCTTTTGTGTCACCTTTTTCCATATTTTATCACGTTTTCATTTTTTGTCCGTGACAATCAGAACGAGGAAGAACAGATGTGTGTGTACATATATATATATATATATATATATATATATATATATAATATATATATATACATATATATATATATATATACATATATATATATATATGTATATACATATATATATATATATATATATATATATATATATATATATATATATAGATGTGTGTATATATATATATATATATATATATATATAATATACATTAAATGTGCAACAAAATAGGAAGAAAAACTCAACAAAAAGTGGCAATAAAAATGAGATGAAAAAGCAAGTCAAAAAAGTTACCACACGGCAACAATGCAAAGAAAAGATCCGTTTAGATCAGTTTTGTAGGTCTTAGCTTTCAAATGAGGCATTACACTGGCCCATAGGCTGCAAACTCCAGTCCAGAAGCTTTTAGATTTGGAGAAAATGTGCTCAGTAAGTTAAGACGTTAAACTGCATTATACAGTGCCTCTCGAAAGTATTCATACACCTTGAGCTTTTGCACATTTTGTTATGTTTACAACCCTAAACATAAACATTTTATTTAGATTGTTTAACTGAACGTTCACACAAAAGTAACAGACAACTGTGAAGTGAAAGCAAAATGATACATGATTCCGTTATTTTTCAAAAAATAGAAAAGTGAAAAGTGGGGCGTGCATAAGTATTCATACAGCATTTTCTGAGTGCATTAAATTGCCTTTAAAACATTCCTAATGACTCCAGAATGTTCACACCTTGGCCTAACGGTTAAACAGAGGCACCTGTGTGTAATTTACTCTCAGTATAATTTCAGCTGTTCTTTCAGGCCCTCAGAGCTGTGGTCACTAAACAACATCATGAAGGTCCAGGAGCACCAGAGACGTCAGGGATAAAGCTGTGGAGAAGTTTAAAGCAGCGTTAAGTTATACAAAGATTTCCCAAGATTTAAACATCTCCCGGAGCAACTGTTCAATCCATTGTTCGGAAATGGAAAGAGTAAAGCACCACTGCCAACTTACCAAGACACGGCTGTTCACCTAAACTAACAAACTGAACAAGGAGACACTGGTAAGAAATACAACCAAGTGCCCCAAGATAACTCTGGAGGAGCTGTGAAGTCCTGCCGCTGAGCTGGGGGAATCTGTACATGGGACAACTATAAGTCGTATCTACACAAATCTGGCCTTCATGGACGAGTGGAAGAAGAAAGCCATTATTGAAAGGAGGCCATAAGAAATCCTGTTTGAAGTTTGTAGAAGTCATATGGAGGACACAGCTCCATGTGGAAGAAGGAGCTTTGGTCAGATGAGACAAACGTTATGTATGGAGCAAACCGGACACTGCTCATCGTCCTGAGTGCACCATCCCCAGTGTCAAATATACGGGGGGGGCATCATGATGTGGGGCTGCTTTTCCTCAGCGGGGACTGGGGAGACTGTAAGAATAGTTGTGAAGATGGATGGAGCCAAATACAGAGACATTTTGGAGGAAAACCTGCTGGAGTCACAAGAGAACTGAGGCTGGGGTGGAGATTCACCTTCAGCAGGACAATGACCCTAAACACAAAGATAAATCTACAATGGAGTGGTTCAATAAAAACATATTAATGAGTTAGAATGGCCCAGTCAAAGTCCTGACCTAAATCCTATTGAAAATCTGTGGAATAATCTGAAAACTGCTGTTCACAAACGTTCTCCTTCTAATGTGACAGAGCTGGAGTTGTTTTGTAAAGAGGAATGGGCTAAAATGTCAGTCTCTACATGTGCTAATCTTGTAGAGTCAAACCCCAAAAGACTTGTGCTGTTATTACAGTAAAAGGGGGTTCCACAAAGTATTCATGCTGTATGAATACTTATGCACGCCCCACTTTTCACTTTTCTATTTTTTGAAAAATAACAGAATCATGTATCATTTTGCTTTCACTTCACAGTTGTCGGTTACTTGCGTGTGAACGTTAAATAAAAAAATCAAAATAAAATCTTTATGTTTAGGGTTGTAAACATGACAAGATGTGCAAACGTTCAAGGTGTATGAATACTTTCGAGAGGCACTGTATGTGCTCATGTTCAAAAAGAGAGAGAATAAAAGAAACAGAGATAGAGATGCTGGGGTTCGTGGGTACTGCGCTGTAACATGCTGTTTGTCCACAGTCGGTCGGTGACGAGGAGGTGTTCCTGCCCAATGATGAGATCTGGGAATATGACTTAGAGCGAGGCGTATGGTGAGTATCACCAAAACAACTGCATTTATGAACAAGATTAGTTTCTCTTTATTTACTTTGCAACTCACGAAAGCTTCATGAAACACTGAAGTCGAGACACTGCAGGGAATATTTAGAGATACCAACATTTGCTGTAGTTTGCTGACACAACTATAGGATGAACTGTTTTGTAAGGTTTGTGTGTAAGGCAAAGTTGGCCAAAATTGGATAGAGTTTCAATTTATGGGGTTATTTTTGGATCATTAAGTTCAAAGCTCAATAAATAAGGTTTGAGATTGGAATCTGAATTCAATAAAATGAAATATTCAAGAACAAGGCTGGAAAATGTGGTGCCTGTCCCAGAGACTGAGACAAAATGCATTTTGAATCGAAAGGTTCCTGCACAAACCTATGACGCAAAGATTCTGTGAAATAATAAAACAAATGAATGTGTAAATTTGACTATTTTGTTTCGAGGCGAAAGCTTTTATGTTTGAAAACTGAAAAGTTGAGTTGTTCCTGCAGTGTCTCTCCTTAAAGTCTGTATCCATAAGTTCTAAATAATGTACTGTAATTTAACTTTATAGACACCTTCTGACAGTTGGGATGAAGGATCTTAGACGTGA
Source organism: Gobius niger (assembly GCF_951799975.1). NCBI lineage: Eukaryota > Metazoa > Chordata > Actinopteri > Gobiiformes > Gobiidae > Gobius > Gobius niger. Next base: position 463,109 of record NC_136867.1, read on the forward strand.
GAGGATGTTGCTCAGTATAGACTCCATCCACTTATGTTATTCTCCAAACTTATACCTAGAACAGACCGCTACAGCGTAAGAATACATTAGTAGTATTTGCAGTAATAACAGGACATAGAGACGAGAGAATAACCAGTATTTCTTTGTAGGAAAATGTTCCACATGCAGGGGGACGTCCCGCCCTCCATGTCCGGGACCTGCGGCTGCTGCGTCGCCGGGGTCCTGTACGTGTTCGGGGGCTGTGACGACAACGGACAAACCAACCAGGTCAGCCCAGCCCAAACCTGCGGGAAAGGAACTGCAGTGTTTATTGTAGTATCGAGTATAAAAATGACAACTTCCATCACGTCCTTTTTAAGAACTTAAAGGGACTAGATGCAAGTTGGTAATTTTATACTCACTGCTGCCACCTCAGGTCTTTAATCAATCAATCAATCAAACTTTATTTATAAAGCGCTTTTCATACTGAAGGATATCACAAAGTGCTTTACAGATTACAACATTTAAAACAATACGCCTGCACAACCTCCCGTATATATATTTTATATATTAGGATTAAATAAATAGATTAGTCAGTTAAAGGCTGAGCTAAAAAGGTGGGTCTTGAGCTGCTCTTAAAAACATTTTCGTTCTCTGCAGCCCTGAGCTCCTCCTCAGCCCTGATCTCCTCCTCAGGTCTGAGCTCCTCCTCAGGTCTGAGCTCCTCCTCAGGTCTGAGCTCCTCCTCAGGCCTGAGCTCCTCCTCAGGTCTGAGCTCCTCCTCAGGTCTGAGCTCCTCCTCAGGTCTGAGCTCCTCCTCAGGTCTGAGCTCCTCCTCAGGCCTGAGCTCCTCCTCAGGTCTGAGCTCCTCCTCAGCCCTGAGCTCCTCCTCAGGTCTGAGCTCCTCCTCAGCCCTGAGCTCCTCCTCAGGTCTGAGCTCCTCCTCAGGCCTGAGCTCCTCCTCAGGTCTGAGCTCCTCCTCAGGTCTGAGCTCCTCCTCAGGTGGTTCCAGAGGCGAGGGCCGTAATATTGATTCTTTTTGTTGACTTTAGGAATAACTAGGAGACCCCTGAGGAGCGAAGGGGCCGTGAAGGTTCATAGGGTAAAAGCAGTTCTGAAAGATAAGAAGGACCAAGACCATTAAGACATTTAAAAACCATTAAAAGAACTTTAAAGTTGATCCTGAAACACACGGGGCCAATGCAGCGATTCTCAAACCGGTGTAATGTGGTCCCGCCTCCTGGTCTTCATCAGGTGTAATGTGGTCCCGCCTCCTGGTCTTCATCAGGACTCAAGCTGCTGTAAACCTGAGATCCTCTTTTTGGGAAGACCAGAGAGCAGGGCATTACAGTAGTGGATACGACTGGTGATAAAAGCATGCATGAGCGTCTCCGTGTTGGCCCGAGAGAGAATGGGGCGACTCTGGCTATGTTCTTCAGATGGTAAAAACCTATCTTTGTGATATTCTTAATGTGTGGAATAAACGCCAGCTCAGAGTCAAAGATCACACCCAGGTTCTTCTCCTGTGAGGAAGGATTCATAGACGTGACTGTAGTTTGGGTAAAAGTCTCTCTCTCTGGGCCTCAGGACCGATGACTAAAACTTCAGTTTTGTCCTGGTTAAGCTGGAGAAAGTTTTCTGCCATCCAGGATTTGATTCTAAAATGCAGTTAGAAAGTGCATCTATTGGCCTGGTGTCATCAGGAGACATGGAGATGTATAACTGTGTATCATCAGCATAACTGAAAGTTGACTCCATGTCTCCTGATGACATCACCAAGAGGGAGAATATACAGGTTAAAAAGCACTGGGCCTAATATTGAACCCTGGGGCACACCACATGTAATTCCATACACCTCAGAGGAGCAGGTATCCACACTCACCATGAACGTCCTGTCTGTCCTGTCTTACACATAACTGCAGTCTCTATATAAAGCTCGTGCATGACGGCACTTCAGACCCAAAGTAACACCCTTTTGAGTGACAGTGCAGGATTTTAGAGGCAGTGAACAGGTCCGGGCTCATTAGGACATTGCTGGAGCAAGTAGGGGGAGGAAAATACATAATTTTAACATTTTTAAACTCTGTATAGTTCGTTTATCTATTAAGCTATTAAGATACTCCTACTTTTATAGAAAATATCACCACCAACTTCACCATCTCTATATGAATGAATAAAAAAAAAAAGATTCTTCCAGTCAATGCCAGCCTATGAAACTTCAATGTCATCTGTTTGTTGCAGCTCTACTGTGTGGACCTCACTGATGGGACTTATACCTGGAGGAAGATCTCCCATGCGCTCGGAGCTCCTCCGTCCCCCAGAGACAAGCTGTCCTGCTGGGTCTACGATGGAAAGTCAGCAGGAGGCGTTCATCCCAGAGTATTGGCCGTCTTTAAGGAAGTAGAGAATGGTAAAGTGTGTGTGTTGCAGGATAATTTACTTCGGAGGATACGGGCACAAACAGCTGAGCGAACTGGACAGCGGCAGCCGGAGCTTTATCGTGGACGAGACCTCATGGGTACGTGCTGTTATCCTCTACATACACTTACTTTGAGACTTATTTGGGCTTATGTGATCATCGGTAAAGAAACATTTAGGAAAGTTAGAAGGATCCGGATTCAAATTTGACTTTTGATTCAATTAGGCCATGTTCAGACTTGGCCCACAAGTTGCACAAACAAGTCAGACTGTCCCTGAAGCAAGTGTGAAGTGTGAAAGTCCTTCTTTGTATTTTCATCCATTTGAGCGGGTTTTAGTGGAGATGTGAGGCCTGTGTGATCATTTCAAACACATCCAAGACAGACGCAGTTTGATTTATTTTAATCTTTTAAATATGTTTATGTGGTCTTAAAAGGGAAACTGAAAAAGTGTCTGAGCCCCTAAAGGAAAGAGGCATTCATTAATTCATGTTTTTAATTCCACCAACTTGAAAAAGTCCATAGTCAAGTTGGTGGAATAATGCCTGTTGGAAAAAATGCTACGGAATTTCTGTATCTTTGTATGTTACAAGGACAAATTTAAAAAAAGCAAAATAAATAAAAAGCTCAATGTTCAAATGTTAATGACATTTTACTGTGTGGCCCTCCAGTTGTTTGCATTATGGGGGAAGTGACCTGAAAAGAATCTCTGGCTTATTCTACATGTCGTACACATTATTTTCATATCACTCAGACACTATAAGGATTAAGGCCTATTCATACTCCAAAGTTCTCGCGTCTTGTGGAGTATGAAGAGGCCTTTAGGAAACCACTTTGTAAATCTCTGTCTGATCATAGCCACTTCTTGAACAAGTGTCACTCCCTCAGTCTTGTTTGGTCGTAGGTTGGAGAGCTGTTCTGGGGCTGGAACAATGAAGTGCACATATTTGACCCGACACCGAGCAGCTGGACTCAACCGCAAACCTACGTGAGTCTAATCCGAGCCCTGCGTAGGGACGGGTACGGGTACTTTTTGACATTCCGATACCGGTACTTTAGCGATACTTGGTTTATGATACTTTTTTGATGCCCATCAGAGCTAAAAAAAAAAAAAAAAGTACAATATCGGGTTCATCTCCAATGTCAAGAAATGTTGGAAGAATGGCGGATAATTTGGGGAAAAATGGGGCAAACATTCAGAAAAAAAGTAGGGAAAATTTTAGGGCTGAAACAACTAATCGATTATTGAAATAGTCAACAACTATTATAGAAATCGATTCATCGTTTTCTGGTTCACACTTCACACAGACTCAAATAGAGAAAAAATGACATGAAAATGTAGTGTTTTTGATGACAACCTACTTTGTTTTTATAGTTAGTTTATGCAGTGTTTTGTACATTGTAGATTTCATAAAAATCTGTGTCTCATCCAACTAGAGCTCAGAATTGGCACTATGAGCCTCCAAAAACACTCACTTTAAGTTTACTTCATCAACATGTCCTCAAGCGGCAGCCCTTTAGCTTCATGTGATTAAGTGATTCATCGATTAATCATGAAAATAATCGTTAGCAGCCCTAGAAAATTAAGCTGTCCCTGGACCAACAGCATCAAATCTCTAATTTGACATTTATTCTTTCGATAGCAAAAGAACCTAACCTTTTGAAAGAACCTTTTTTTTGAGAACATATCGGTATTGTTTAGCGGTCCCCGGCCGTAGTGATGTGAGTCTAAGGCCCCCCACCTGTTACCTGTTTTCATGATTATGTGACTTTCCTTTGAAAACTGCTAACACTACACTGTCTCCTGTAGGGCCGAGCTCCCGCCCCTCGCGCCGCCCACGCCAGCGCCTCCATTGGGTGCAAAGGCTACGTCTGTGGAGGCAGAGTCATGGTACGGGTGCTCTGTGAGAACGTTGGGCTCCGAACTGTCCCAAGTCTAGTCACTCTGTCTTTGAAATGCAGGAGACCAGGACGAATGACCTGCACTGTTTGGACCTGGACTCCAAGACGTGGACTGAGCTGTAAGAGATCTCACTTCCCCACACAGGAGTCCACTGCTCCTTCCTCCCTCCTCCCCAGCGGGGTCAAAGTCAAACGGGGGACAATATCAAAACAAAACAAACACCCACATGATCCATACATGCTAGAGGCGGAAAGGTCCAGAACATAATCATTTAGAGTAACCCTGGGAAAAGTATTGGACAAAATGACTAAAACTAGATATCAAAATGACGACAGGTGAGTCGAGAAACAGTCACAAAAAAAGCATCGAGTCATGTGAGTTTTTTTCTTTTTTTATTACTTTTTAAAACAAGGATGCTAAAGGAGAATCCTAGGTAGAAATCTAAACATCAACCATTGCATGAAAAATCCCTGTTTTCACCTGCAGCGTCTCGTTTAAGCCTGAACTTTGTCCGCTCTCTCTCTATCCCCTTTCCCCCCAGCGTCCCGGCCTCTGCTGCTCCGACGGGCCGCTCCTGGCACTCACTCACCCCAGTGTCCGACAGCTGCCTGTTCCTGTTCGGAGGCCTGAGCATGGACTGTAACCCCATGAGTATGAGCCGCCTCAGAGACAGTCCATGGCGTCCGCACACAGGAGCTTTGACTCTTTTGTTTTGCAGGTGATGGCTGGGTGTTCGACACTGAAACCAGGAAGTGGAGAGAAGTGGAACATCCCTATAAGAAGAAACCCAGGTGAAACAGGTTTCTAAAATATTTCTACGGTATATGATGGTAGCTGACCAGGTGTCGGACTTTCCCTGTCAGGTTGTGGCACACGGCGTGTCCAGGGAAGGACTCGGATGTGATTGTGTTCGGAGGGAGCTGTGACTACATTCTGCTGGTGGACACGGTATGGATAAGGGCTGTCACATGATATCCATTTTGCAACATATCGTGATATTGCAGGACGATACAATACTTTTTATTATTTTTCTTTGATCAAGAATTCAGTCAGAACAGTAGGGGGCAGCACTACAAAGTGAAGCACTGAGACTGCTGTTCATTAATGCATACCTCTGCCTCTCTATCAGCGCTCTATAGTCAGCGCTGTTTGCTCTGTTAAATCTCGTATTCATTTAGACGGGCCACGGCCCAGTGAGACACAACATCCACCTTCTGCTTCAGCCGCTGTGCCTGCACAGCAGCCACACCCGCCCCAGGTCATTCAGCTGCTCCTGCTCAGACACTGTTTTTGTTTCACTTGTGTCTTTATGATGTAGTAGAGGTGGTCATGTTGCTCCAAATCCAGATGTTCTGTCATTTTTTCCCCCTGAATGTGCTCTGAACATCTGTTGTGTGGAGTGGGCTGATCACTTCACTCTTCTGCCCCCGCTGCCACACGCACTCATTTACCACACGTGTGCGTGCCTTTCACAATGACAATACAGTAATCACCCGCGCCTGTTTGGTGTGTAGCACCTAAAGACTAACTCTAAAGGGGCTAAAAACAGCACTGCTCTAAATTGTATCAAAAGCAATTAGTACAAAGAGATCGGGGCCATATTTGCCAGTAACCATATCTCACAATGCAGTTTTTGCAAGTATTGTGATATATGGTTTTATTTATTGTATTGTACAAGTCTGCACTTATTTATCATCAACTTGATGTTAAGTTGCACTAATTGTTGTCAGCTGCATCTGCACTTTATGTGCCCAGAACAAATGTCCCCATGAGGGACAATAAAGTTTTATTCATTCATTCACTGTAGAAATAAGGTGGATAAAATCCAGAAAAGTCAGAGGATTGTTAATAAGTTTAATCAGGCAATGTGCTAGTCTGTTTTTTGATCAAAGGGAATATGTTGTAACATCCTTTAAAGGAAGTGAAGACTGACTCAGACCCACTTTTCTTTTAGGGTCACTGCAATGACGCACTCGTTTTCCAGACGCAGCCTTATCCACTTTCCAGGTAAGAGCACAGAGCCCCAAATCATTTGAACATTTTATAGACAAAACACAGTCTTTTGGGTGAAAGGTGGAGCATCATTATTTTTAATACTTTGACTTGAAGGCATGGTTAGATTTTAATCTATTTCTTTGCTATTGCTTTTCCTTGACCTATCTGTGTCTCCAGATATAATGGGTTTTATAGATAACAACTGTAATGTTGATTTATTCACAATTACAAAACCATTAGAAGATGATGTATGTGGTATTTCCATGTTTGTTTGGGACGTTTCTTGAGAAGCTATTTCCTTCAGAGAGTAGAATGAGCCCTGCACTCTTTGTGGTTTATAAAGTGTGCTGCCATCACAGCTCATCACGCTTTTGGTATTGAGTCCTTTTACTTTTATTGAAAACTGGTTTTAGCCATATTTGTGGAGCTCTGTCAGCTTTCTGATTGGATGACCGGTCTATAGAAGCAAAACAAACAAACATGTATGTAACTATATATCATGTCAAATGTTTTTGTAAGGGAGAAGTAAAATAAAAAATGCTTTCTTTTCAAAAGAATCCGAGTATAAAGATCCTTTACAGGACAGTGACTCCTCTCCTGTCCCCTGTTCCCGTAGGATTTGTGAGGACTACATTGCCAAAACAGTGGGTGGCTGCGAGTTTCTCCGGACCCAGCTGCCTCTGCTCCCAAACAGGCTCCGCACTGCGGTGCACACCCGGATGTCCTTCTACAGACCCTCCAAGAAGCAGCAGTAACTGTTCACGTGCTCCTCCAGGACTCAGCTGCAGACGAACGCTCGCACAGGTCGTGGGAAAAACCTCGAGAACTGACATTGTGAGAAAAATGAGCAATATAGATGTTGATTAGCAACAAGTGTCAAGCACCGAAACATTAGCATAAAGTAAATATCTTAGTTCAGGGAAGAGCCTGACATTTCCTGATGCAGACACTGAGGTTTAGTGATGAAAGTCACCAGGCAAACCCTGCCAAATTCTAGTTCAGTGAAACAGGATTCTCAGTCATCCAGGTAGATTAACAGGTGTTTACAGTGTGTGTGACTGTTTACTAACCCCTTCACTGTTCAGCCAATTACTGACTGACTAGGCCAGATTCTCGTTCTTCTCCACACTCCAAAAACCCTTCAGGGAAGAACAGTCCTCCTGGATGCTCGCTGGGTTGGGGACACCGTAAAATGGCTCGCCTTGAAACTCTTCACGTTGTTTTTAATGTCAAGAATGTGGTCCTTGATCTTATAATGAACAAGTTCTGGGGACATTTCCTCAAAGATGGTGGTTCTGAGAAGGAAGTGCTATCTGTGATGAAATAGCTCAGCCAATATTGAGTTTGTATCACATTGCACATGCGCAAACACAGGTCAGACCTCAAGTTGGGACATAACCTTGAAGTGTTTGCAGCAGCCCCCACAGCAGCGGCAGCAGATGCAGTATTATCACCTCGCAGTGAGAGACTCATTTCAGACCTATTGGCATCTAAAGCCCTTCCCAGTTCGATTGTGTTACTTTGAAGTGCTGACTAAGTACACACCCCGAGCACATATGCATATACTTTAGCACAGAGTTCTGACTCTCCTCTAAAGGCCCCATGAAGCACTGCAGAGGTCGTTCTTTCTTAGCAATAATGACGTTATAGCAGCAGGAGCAGACCCTCCTCAGTGAGTGTGTCTATGTGCTGCTGTGGACGTTTGCATTAGTCTATTTATTTATTTCAAGCCAAGGTTCTGGCTGCACTACAGAGATGATAAGGCAGTTCAGACCCAATATGATACATAGTGACTATACTCTGATCCTTTGAGAGTATTTAGAATACAGTTACTTTCCTCATATCAAAGGAATACATTGGAATCATTTTATTTCAGCTTCATCCAACACTGCACATGTGCACCGTGTGTGATGCGCTTATTTAACCTATTTTAATTTAGTTTAGTACGAAAATGTCCTTTCATTTTAGTTAGATTTAGTAACTAAATCTAAAATTGCATGTACATTTTCTCGACTTTTTATAATACTTATTATAATCATATTTAATCACATTTTTATTTAGTCACATTTTAGTCGAAAATATCTGGACATTTTAGTCATAGTTTCAGCCTCATAAAAACATGTAAACTTAAAATGATCAAAATGTGCACTGCTACAGTGTACAACAGGTGTGGCTACATGTTTTTAATCACATTCATAACTATAATGCAAACCATTGTGAAAGTATTCAGAGTATTCAGAATACAGTACTCTGATTGGACAAAGTATTCAGTATTTTGTAATGAAATGCAATTTCAAAGTATTGTCCCCAACACTGGTGATACTGACCGTCACAGTGACCGACAAACAGGCCGACCTTAGCTTTTTCTTCTCCGCTTTGTGGGAGTGTTCCTCCAGCTACAACTCCCTGTGCCACCAATATGTCTGCAGTTTTGGCCCAGTTACATGAATCTTTAGGTCCCAGCTTCCAGTTTCTCTCCCTCCTGTTTGTGCATGCGCTTCCCAGCTCAACATGGATCTGGCACATGGTGTTTCGGGAGTGAGGAATTCATTATTGAGGCGCCTTCTGCCATTGTGCCATTTCTAACAGCTTTGGGCACCTTTGGGCAGGACAAAGGTGAAACACATCAATGTACGCTGGAGCTTTGCTGTGCGGGCTGTTGGAAAACCACTGGACATTTAGCTTTTGAGAAGGCTAACTCCAACTGTCAACGGTTTGGAGAGCCAATGCCGACGCACCACTGTTCTCACACGCCAAATCAGTGCGTTTAAAGCCACGCTGCGGAACGTTTCGCCCAATGAATAGAATCAAATACAGACACTTACCTCAGCTCTCCTGAGACTTCAGTTTGGCTGCTCGTGTGCCATAGTAAATGTCTCTAATCTGGAATGTTCTGCAGTGTGGCTTTAAATACAGCTCTCATTCAGTACTGTATCATCTCACCCTGGTATGGGGTGACTGACCTTTTTTGAAATATGCGCTGTGGATATTTATTGGTGGATTTTATGATTTGGGCATGCTGTTTGTGTAAAAACAGTTTGATTCTATGGCTGAATATTAAAGAATGTTACAGTAATTCGGGCGTTGAAGGTGTTCTTTATTGTCCCTGTACATATATGTGTTCTCTGGATTGGACCGACACGTGACAGTGAGCGGCACAGGACTTAAAGACAACAGGCCGATGGCGCTGACGTCTGTGGTCATGGAGTCTTTTGAGCGCTTGGTCCTGCCACACCTCAAGGACATCACCGCCCCCCTCCAGAGCCAACAGGTCTGTGGACGACGCAGTGAACCTGGCCCTTCACTTCATCCTGGAGCATCTGGACTCCACAGGAACGTTCAGGAACAAGATCCTGTTTGTGGACTTCAGCTCTGCCTTCAACACCATCCTCCCTGGACAGCTACGTGACGAGCTCTACCAGCTCAGCGTCCCCGACTCCCTCTGCAGGTGGATCACTGACTTCCTGACAGACCGGAGACAGCACGTGCGGCTGGGGAAGATCATCTCGGACACTTGGACTACAAACACTGGACTCCTCAGGGCTGTGTACTTTCCCCCTGACTCTTCTCCCTGTACACAAACTGCTGCACCTCCAGTCACCAGTCCGTTAAACTGACCACCACCTGACCACCCTCATGTGATGAGTCCGCCGACAGGAGAGAGGTGGTCCGGCTGGTGGTGCAGCCACAACAACCTGGAGCTGAACGCCCAGAAGACAGTGGAGATAATCATGGACTTCAGGAAAGACACAGCCCCACAGTCCCCCCTCGCCCTGACAGACTCTCCCACCCCCATCTCCATCGTGGACTCCTTCCCCATCACCCAGGATCTCAAATGGGAGCCAACAATCAGCAAGCCAACCATCAGCTCCCTCATCAAGAAGGCCCAGCAGAGGATGTTCTTCCTGTGGCAGCTGAAGAAACTTAACCCGCTGACCAAGATGCTCGATGCCGATGTTCTACATGGCCATCATCGAGTCCATCCTCTCCTCCTCCATCACCGTGTGGTTCCCGGCGCTACAGACCGGGATAAGTATCGACCGCAGAGGATTGTCCATGCTGCTGGGAGGGTGATTGGCTGTAAGCTCCCATCTCTGCAAGACCTGTTCACCTCCAGGACCCGGAGGCGTGTGGGTCGAATCACAGCTGACCCTTCTTAACCTGGACATAGACTATTCACCCCTCTCCCCTCAGGCAGGAGGCTTTGGTCCATACAGACCCAGAAATCCCGCCACTTGAACAGTTTTTTTCCCTTCGCCATCAGACTCATGAACAAAAAACAAGTCTCTATAGCTTAGTTACAGACTCATAGATGTAATCTGCACTTGCACTGTGTGGTGTGTCCACATTTAGATCTGCTGCTATCACCACTTTTATGGACCCCCTCGCAAACGAGATGGCACATCTCAAGGGGCATTCCATCAATAAACTTATAAACTTATAACTTTATATCACTCAAAATGGTCAAATTGTTGTTATCTTACCATATGTCACTAATCATTTGATCTTATTTACCTTATTTAATATTCTTAATGCATTCCCCATAGCCCTATAGTTGAAAGTTTTTTTTAGCTTATTTTTCTTAATTCTGTGTTATATGTTTTATGTTGAACGTTTGCACAGATAAAAATTCCTAGTTTGTGAACCAGTTCTCAAACCATGGCAATAAAACCTATTCTGATTCTGATTCTGATTCTGATTCTAATAAGGAACATTTGGGTGATTTTATAAATATTTGTAAATATTTAGGCGACTCTATTCACCTCTGAGTATATCCCCCCAGTATGACCGCCCATGCAGCATGTCTCCACCTGACCACAAGGTGTCAGCAAAGAGCCTTTCCACAGCTGCTCACACACTGAAGTACTCAGAGCATTCCAGCAGGGCCAGTCATGGGCATAGGTGACCCAGGCGGCCGCCGAGGGCGCCAAATGCTGCGCCATCTACAGCATCACCCATTTTTCAGACATAACTTTGGAACAGAAAGTGATAGAGACTTGCGGTCTTTGGTGTTGTGTTATAGGTATATAGAGAAGACATACTTAAAAATATAGATTGACAGATATTTATTCTTCACATGGATGAAGGTACCTGTAGAACAGTTTGAGGTCTGCAAAATCTTCTTTCGTAACTTTCGACATGTCCAGGGTCCGGACAGACACTCATTGTTCTTGAAAATGTAAAAAAAAAGTTCAAACTATTCAGATAATTTTTTATTCAGCCTTAGAAATTGAGTATATAGAGAGGATGAAAAGGCTTTGGGGTCCGGACTAAAGTCTCTGGAGGGCCAGATCTGGACCCAGGTCCGCCAGTTGGAGACCCCTGCGTAGAATATGAGAGACTGCTGCCCCCGCGACCCGGCCCCGGATAAAGCGGAAGAAAATGGATGGATGGACCACACAGATAACCCATGTGTGTTGTCCACAATGTTTAGAGGTTTTAGTCATGTAGAGCCTCCAGACTTGCCTTAGCCTTTCCTTAGCTTTAGCGCTAGATACAATACTGTATTTTCTAACAGGCTAACCATTTTGTTGCTTGATTAGTTTAAAATGCTGGTTATTCCTATTAAGGTAATGATGTTTGTTATTCTTGCAGGTTAATCTGCGCCGGAATGGATGAATCATATTGTGATTACATTCCAACTTTGGAGTCACTTTGAAGAGAAGTGGAGATCAACACAACTCTAAACACAAGGTGGTAAGTCTATCACAATCTGTACCACATATCGATACCATTATATAAATCATTTATCATATGTACTTTTAATCACACAGTGACATTTTTGTCATTTTGATCTAACTAGATTGGTGAAAGTTAAGTGTGATTTCCATGTACATTAGTGCAATGTTTTCTCAGCATCATCTCAAGGAAATATCTGTACCTTCTACATTATATGGTAGAACTGAATTTAGTCTAAACATATTTTTAAAGGTGGTTACGTAGTACTATGTGTAGACACAAAGGTGGATGAATATAAAAAGCTTAAAGAAAATGGTTCTGATCAGAAACATAAAAAAAATAAAAAAAATTGAAAACTCCAGCAGCTCTTCCAACCTAATTACAAAACAGCATAATAAGCTACACCAGCATTATCAGTACGCATGTGTGGTAGTATTCATGTCAGAGTTCTAAACGACCCACAGTGTCAACAAAGTCCAACCAAAGTCAACCAAATCATAGTGGAACAGCGGGCTAACTATTAAGTAAATCAATTGTGTAGCTACTACTTTTATCACTGCCTGACAGTGTTGTGACATGTTTAATATGGTTGAAATATGACACTCCTTTGTATCAGAAGAGCAAATACAGTGTTTTATTGCTTCAGATTCATTAAGAAAAACATGTGTTGTTGTGTAGGATTTCAGCAGCGGTGTGTTGCATTTTACAGTAAATGTTTTTTATACTACAGACTTTAAGCTGGAGCTGCAGAGCATGAAGGCGAGGCCACAGCAGAAGATGGTGAGCACACCATGGATTCACTCAAAGCGCTTTACAGCAAGGATCCACTCACCCATTCATACTCTCATTTATACACCAGTGTACGCCGACACTGGGGGCAATGTGGGTGAAGTGTCTTGCCCAAGGACACAACGACAATGTGCACTTTCAGGAGGTGGGATTCGAACCCCCGACCTTCCGATCATGAGACGACCCGCTCTACCATCTGCACCACTGTCCGCTGTGTGTCTGGTCACACGTGTTCGACCTGTGCTGCTCCTGCCTTTACCCTCGTTTATTCAGTCTCTGAGTGCATAACCTGTAAACACACAAGGGCAAGGAGAATTAAAATATAAACTTTGAATGTACATTGTTAGGTAATGTCGACATTTGCCAAGAAATTTGAATTCAATCCCCGTTTGAATCCAAATTAATGTCATAATTTTGGCACAATTCAAATAATGACTTTTAATACAACTTTAGGCCAATTAAATTGAGTCAAAGTGCATATGCTGTGCATGTGTCTATATAGACACATTAGACATACTTTTTGCTAAAACATAGTTAAACACAATTATATTTAAGATTTTGTAAAATTGTACCCAGCTTTCTTTTTTCTTTTTTTTTACTATTTTTGTGATGTTTATAGTTTCTCTTCCTTCTTGTACACTGACAGGAAGTGACATAGATGAAGGCAAACAATTTTAAACTTTGCAGCTAACACTTAATGCACCTGCACATCTACACTCATGCTGTTGTTCTATGTCAAATCGTTGTTGTCTTTATCATAGTTTAAATGTAGTCTTCTAGCGGATGCATTTATATTCTTATCATTTAAGTTATGTGTTAAATGTTTTATATTTTATGTTTCATGTTGCACGATTGAACCGCAAAACAATGTCTAGTTTTGAACCCGTTCATTACCATGGCCGGATTCTTAGTCTCCACAAACCTGCTCGATACAACACCACTCGGATGTAGATTTGCTCCTTGAAGTTCATTCGCTTCTTCATAGTCTTTGAGGTCCTTCGGCTCTTCCTTCAGAACTTTTTTTTTTTTTTTTTTTTTTTTATATCGAAAATTAACAGAAACAAGGGGTGCAACAAGGCTTCCGTATTCAATGTGGAAAATAAATAAATAATAAAAATAAATAATCTAATAATAAATATCTGTAGCTCTGTTTCTGGTGTGTGTGTACCATACACGCGTCGCCTGCTGATGACGTAGCCCCGTGACCTCATTTCTAGCGGTCCGTTGCTAAATTGTGCTCAGAAACGCCCCGAAAACAAGCTTGTTTTGCACCAACCAGGCTCGCAATCGGCACGGATGCCTTTTGGGAAGACCTAATTCAACATTTAGCGTAAGTTACCGTCGCATTCGCGTGTATTATTTGCACAAAAACCGTAAAATACCGACAATTTGGCGCTTTTGACCCATGCTGTTGTTGTTGTTGTCTTTGTACAGCTGTTACATGATCGATGGTGTTCACTTTTCTGGGCACAAGCAGTCCCAAACTGCTTATTTAAGGATTAAGAGCTTTCCTTTTACGCTGTCACCATCCGCATCATTGTGCTATCGTGGATTAGACTCGTTTAAACGCCCCGGCTAAAGCTAACCCTGGGGTAATTGTTGACCTGGTTTACATTTGATGTGGGTCAGCAGGTAACCGACTACTGCCCACTACTAATGCTGGATAATCACTGTTTTGTTTTTGTTTGCCCGAGCGCACACGAGGAAACGTTCATGGTGTAAATGTTTGGGTGATTAATAATGGCCACTGGCATTAGATGGTCTGAACTGCATGTGACTCTTGTATTAATTTAGGATTTAATTTGTCAGCCTTTTCTCTTAAAAACAAACAAACACATATTTGGAGACCTTTTTAAAATGCACACTGAAACACTTGATTATAAAACATAATTGTCTAATAATAGAGACAAGTCACACTGCCTCTGGACATATTTAAAGCCATGTCCACACGTGTCCTGATATCTCTACAACGTTTATAAAACTATCTCTGTCCACACCACAGACTTTTGGCAGAACTGATGTTCCATCTCCATAAACCAGGCTATTGGGCAGGCTCATTTATTTGTCAAACTAATGTAAACATTGCTTTTGTAGAATACAAGTCAAATAAATGAGTGTTTGTTTTGAAAATGCAAAGAGGTTTCCGCCTGTCCTAAATAAAGTGATTTCAGCTGATCACGTCATGGAGAAGCCCTGCATTAGTGTAAACTCCAGGGCTGAGACAGTCGCTGATGCTGTGGACCAAAGGCAACTGTCTGACTCTAAGCCATTAACAAGATAAATGAAAGTACTATGTGTGTACTTTGTAAAGTATTCTGAACAAAGTACTATGTGTGTACTTTGTAAAGTATTCTGAACGGTAAAGTGAATGTCTGTTTGCGTGTACGCACAGGCCATACAACAACATGCACGTCAACTTTAGCTCTGCACTTTCTGCGTCTGTGCGTTTCAGTCATTCATCTGGATGTGTGTGGCCACAAGGCCCGAACGCAGACAAACATCTGTGTTTATAAAACGTAAGTACGTGTGTGGACAGGGCCTGCATTGTGTAAGTCACCCATCTAATCGCAATCTCCGGTGAGTGGAGGTGAGAGGAGGTGAGAGGAGGTGAGAGGAGGTGAGAGGAGGTGAGAGGAGGTGAGAGGAGGTGAGAGGAGGTGAGTGGAGGTGAGAGGAGGTGAGTGGAGGTGAGAGGAGGTGAGAGGAGGTGAGAGGAGGTGAGAGGAGGTGAGAGGAGGTGAGAGGAGGTGAGTGGAGGTGAGAGGAGGTGAGTGGAGGTGAGAGGAGGTGAGTGGCTGTCACCTCTCACTGCTCCGAGCTGGGATAAAGCCTAATGCACTGTTAGTGTTTGAACAAACAGAGCTCAGGTTCAAACCTTACTGTCCACACTTCAGTGCAGATTGATTGATCAGCACGTTTCATCCACACCAGTTATGACGTGTATCAGTTGAAAGAACTATTGCAACGCTGGTTAAAATGAACTTGAAATCATCATCATCTGTTGACAGAAACAGCATGTCTTAATCTAAATAATGATTTATTTCATTGTCTAAACCTAATATGAGCAGTTCTCATAACATTGTGGCATGTTAAATTAAAAGGTAATCATAGAAGATGAATTGAAAGAGCAAAAGGTTAGATATCAGCTGTGGTTTGGGCTTTTGGGGCTTTTTCTAAAGTGGTGCGGAAATGATGCTCTGTATTTTCCCACTAAATGGTTCAGACCGACGGGCTCTTAACCTGTCCCAAACTCTGGCTCGGTGTCAACCCCAGCTCAATGGCCTACTTTGACTAAAGAACTACCGGTGCGCCTAACCCCGTTAGCTAATCCCTCAGCCGTGTCTAGCCCGTCTGGCCTTTGTGTCGACAGTTCAGTCGCCGACAGCAGACATGGCGGAGAGGATGGATGGCGTGGACGAGGGGATCCCAGCCGCAGAGGAGGACAACGATTCCGACAGGGAAGAAGAGGAAGAGGAGCGGGATCTGTTCGCCTGGATGGACCGCGGTATGGAGGAAGATGCAGAGGAAGAGGAGGAGGAGGAGGAGCTGGAGGAGGTGGAGGTAGAGGATGACCAGCCGCTGGAGACTGAAGCCTCCGAGTCGTTTGAGGTGGACATGCCGGCCGAGAGGAGCGGCCACGTGGCGGTGGTGGACCGCAGCGCCATGTATGTGTGGGGAGGGTACAAGGTGAGTGCGAGGATGGCACACTGGCAAAAACTATTAGCATTATTTTCATCATTATTATTATTATTATTATGATGCTTATTATTATTGTTATTATTATTATATGATGAAGGAAACTGCCAGGATGAATGACTGCAGCTATTGTGTGTAGAAAAGAATAATCAGTGTAGTCTTAGTAAAAAGATGGATGATTCTGACCATAGGCTCTAGTTTCCTGGTGTGTATACATTTATGTTTGACATAGGGCGGTGCAATGAATCACACTTTAATCAATGGAATGAGCTCTTTTCCGTGGATTAATGGCCGTGTAGTATTTTACAAACAAGCACTGCATCATGAGATCTGTCCAAAACCTGCTTGTTTTTGTGTGTAGAATGCCCAAAACCACGGCTTCTTTGACCTGTATCTGCCCCGAAATGAGATCTGGATGTACAGCATGGAGACTGGCGTCTGGTAAGCGGGCGTGTGTTTTTTGTTAGCATGTTATTAGCATGATGTTCGCGCCTCAGTGCTCTTCATTCTAACTGATGGGAGGCTGCCGTTTCAGGTCCAAACACGTGGCGGGGGGAAGCCTGCACACGTCCATGTCGGGCAGCTGTGGGGTGTGTGTGGACGGAGCGCTGTACCTGTTCGGAGGTCACCACGCCCGAGGAAACACCAATAGGGTAAGACGAGTGGAGCGGTCTGTGAGGTTAAAGGCCTGCTCGGGCCTTGTTCCCTCGGGAGCTTCTTTTGCAAAGAAAAGAACTACTTGGATATTACTCGAGTAACTATGGGACCTTTGGGGCCTCAATGATAACTTTTTCTTTTTTTTACAACATCAATGCTAAGGACTCCCAAGCGAATGTTTTCTAAACCTCAAAAAAGCGATAAAAAAGTCACAAAAACGCCACAAAAGAGAAACAAAAAAAACTATGAAAAAAATGGCACAACACAAGGAAAAAAGATCTGTTTAGATGAGTTTTGTAGGTCTCAGCTTTAAAATGAGACGTTCCACTGGCCTATAGGCTGTAAACCTTTAGATTTGGGTCAAGCTGAACTGGAGAAAAATGCCTAGGTTAAGGCGGGTGGTAAATTTTGATTTTTCATGTCATTTTTGCTCTTTTTGAGTCTGTGTGAATCAGAAAACCATTCAGCCATTACTAACCCAGTTCAATAATAATTAGTTGAGTTGTTTTAGCCCTGGTCCCTGTGACCTCTGACCTGTGTGTGCAGATGTACCGCCTGCCTCTGAGGGCCCCAACCCTCACCTGGGAGGAGATGAGGGACCTTAAAGGAACGCCTCCCTCTGCCAAGGACAAGCTGGGCTGCTGGGTTTACAGGAACAAGTGCGTGTGTGCCGCACAGATGTGTGACGCCGGGAGGAGCCACATGTTCACACTGTCTTTATTCCCACAGAATCATCTATTTCGGAGGTTATGGCTACGCGGCTCACGAACACAGAGGGACGTTTGAATATGACGAATCCTCTTCACTTGTGGTAATGTAAAGCTCTTACAGTACATATACAGTATTACTACACATATTACTCCAGTACAAGCAGGGTTTCCCATCAATATATCCATGTATGGCGGCCCACCATAGTCTGTTTTAAGTCTTTTTTTTCCATGTCTGACACCCGGTGCTTGAACTGCTGTGGTGATGCTGTCTGTATTTTACAGCACACACGGGACAGACACGCTATGACACAGAGATGAATACTTCTCAACCTAAATGTCTCTGTCCCTTTTCTTCCCTCCCCCGCAGTGGGACAGCCCGGGGCGAGGCTGGAACAATCACGTCCACGTGTTGGACCTGGAGACCCAGAGTTGGAGTCAGCCCATCACCACGGTCAGTGTCTCTGAGGTCATGGTCATGTTGTGTCTCCACTCCGACATCACTCTCCCTCCCTCCCTCCCTCCACAGGGGAACACTCCCTCCCCCCGCGCCGCCCACGCCTGTGCCACGGTGGGAAACAGGGGCTATGTCTTTGGAGGCCGATATAAAGTAAGTACGAACGGGCTCGTTGTTAAACACTTTACACGGGTTTAATAACTTTCTTCTTCTGGTGACCCACAGAATTATAGGTTGAACGACCTGTACTACCTTGACCTGGACACGTGGGAGTGGCACGAAATGTAAGAGCAGCACAGTTCACACCATCACCCATAGATGGAGCAACATCGCCCCCGGCAATAAATAACATGGCTGCAGATCAGAAATGTTGAATAATTTCTGGCAATAAAGTATTCTTTACAAGTGTCAGAACCACAGGGAAATGGCCAGTGTAACTCACCAATCGTTCAGAATCCGTTCACGGTCTATTTGATTTAGTATGGGAAAATATATGAGCTATTTTATGATTGCTCTGTCAGGGCTCATTATTGGGGAAACAGCTCCTCCTGGTGGCCCTTTGTGACTAATCGGTAAATATTCAGATCCATGAGGCCTATAATGAATGATTCTCTGATTCTCTTAATTACAAACAATAAAAGAAGAAGCCACTAAATTAAAATGTTAGTCGTGTCCAAACTAGGTCAATCTGAAGTTCTCAGACGATCTCTGCCCATTCTTTTCAATGTCCAGAGCTTTTTCATCCAAAAGGGGCGCTAACCTCCTCACTAACAGAGCAGATGTTGCTCCGATCTATGGAGTCTATAGTTAATATAGACTACATGCACACACGTGACATTCGACCTCTGAGTTGAAATAACTAAATACAATATAGATGAGTTCATTTTCCATTAGCATCCAGATTAAACTGAACACAATGATGCCGTTTTATTATGCTGATAACGTGACGAGCTAAAATGTCTCAGTATTTGCAGCAGTATATTCTAAAATGTTGTGTAGTGTGCCTTTAAGACAAACGGTGTGATGCAGAAATGTGTAGCCCATGAATGGCATGTATTGTAGAGATGTAGAGTGTTGTGTGACAGCGTCTGCTCATGTCCCACAGGTCTGTCCCTCAGCAGGGCCCGCTGGGGCGCTCCTGGCACTCCTTCACCCCTGTGTCCCAGGACCACATCTTCCTGTTTGGAGGCTTCACCACCGAGAGAGACACGCTCAGTCAGTTCACTCCTTTGAAAGCGCCGACAGAAGGCCCGGCTAAGGCTAGGCTAAGGCTAGGCTAACCTTGTGTCCGTGTGTTTGCAGGCGATGCCTGGTTGTACTGCGTCAGTAAGAACCAATGGAGGCCGTTCAAGCACAGCCACAGTGAGAACCCAAGGTAACGCGACACACCCTGTAGTTTAGACCTCTCTCTTTAATAAGTGCAATGACAACTCTGTAGGGGATAAAGCGTACTGGACCTGTGCTAAAGTCTGAATGTCTTAGGTTGTGGCACACGGCCTGTCCGGGGCCCGATGGAGAAGTGTTTGTGTTCGGAGGATGTGCCAATAACCTGTTATCTCACCAGCGCGCGGTAAGAGCCCGGTCTCTTCTGTACACGAACCTCTGTCCCACTGTACTAACACTCTGTGCCCCCCAGGCTCACAGCAACGAACTGTTGGTGTTCAGCGTCCAGCCCAAGTCTCTGCTCCGGTGAGTAGTGAGGCCAGCCTTAGCTTTCACAACATATGTCAATGTAGTCAACTCGAATGGCATGTAAAGTTAGTGGACTACATTTAATAAGAGGCAATAAGAAGCATTAAATCCTTAGATCAATTATGCCAAAATGAAGTCCTTCGTTAATAATAATCATTTTCTCTATTCAATGGAATATTTTCCAGCTGAAATTACATAAAAAGCAACATCTGGCAATAACGGTTGGCTAAATACTGGTTTAAAGTCGTGTAAATAAATGTTTTTCTTGCAAGGTACATTTTTTTCTATGTACCGTTATGTGCTTGTTTTGTAGATGAGCATCTGGCCCCCCCGTAGTTCCTAAGTGTATTTTTGCCTCCACAGAGTATGTTGTAAACACAGCCAAAACAGACCTTGTTACATTGTCTTCACCTACATGTTGTATTGAGCAATGGAAGATAGACGTAGAATCTAAATCAGTGCAATTTCTTTTGTGGATGGCTTCACTTTGCCGCCGCTCACAGCTGATCACAGGCGTGAAAGGTGCATGTACTTAATTTGCTTGAACAATTCGGACATGCAGGATAGATGAGTGTTTTCAGCTGGTCCATTTGCTGTTGTCAGATTGGGGCCTCCTAAGCAAATGCCTGGTTTGCCCTTGTGACAGTTACGGCCCTGTTAATAAGTACAGTGTAATACAAAGCACTATGCACAGTGTCATCTAAGCTGAGGCAAAACTAAAGCATGTCCAGCTGCAGTTTAGCCTAAAAACTGCCTCAAAGTCACCCATTGTATCTAATCTGCTTTTGAATATCGAAATGTCCATCATTCCTGTGTTTGATGGAATGTTGTGGTATTAAATTCATGAAAATGGCACTAAAAAGATCCTGAAATGTGACTCTGTGCAGGTTCTGTATGGAGTCCATCCTGGAGCACAGGGAGCGCCTGGCCGGCTCCTGGGACTGCCTGCCCAAACACCTGCTGCACAGCCTCAAACAGAGGATGACCCTGCTCAACACGCTGGGCTCCTGAGGACCACGGGACCGCCATGTTTGTAGTAGTCCTCAAAAAGCGCGGTCGGGACACGCTAAAGCCTCCTCCACCCGCCAAATAATCGCTCCGACCACACGGAGGTGGAGGAGGTGTTGACTGTATTCAGCTCGACCCACTTTTATTTGAAAATACTCGAGCCGAATGGTTACGGGTTCAAATTGTTGAGACAGTTTAGCTCTGTGACCCAGGGGTTTTCAACATGTGGGCCGTGACTCTGCAAAACGATTAGATTTATTTGGAATATTCGTTGTTACTATAATGTGCTGAATCTATCATTTATTTGAAGAAGCTGGTTTTAAGGCGAGACACTGCAGGTGAAAACATTGTTTTTTTCACGCAATGGTCAATGTGGAGTTTTGTTTTTACATCTTAACATGGTTTTAATGTCAGAGTTTAAACAAGACAAAACGTGCCCTTTATGATGGTTATTTTATGACGCTTTGTCTGCGAGGGAGCTGGAGAGGTTCCCACGCGTATTCATTCACAAATATTGACTTATTTTGTATCCACGTGTACTGTGACCGAGATGGACGCTGTAATCCAAATATGGTCATTTCCTTTCTGGGAGAAACCTTCTGTGAGAGACAGACCGGAGAAATGTACACAGGGCACATGTGCAGACGTCGCAAAAGGCTTGATTTCTCAAAATGAACATCTCCACAAACAGAAAACAAACAAAAAAAGGCTACATTTGAATTGACAGATTTTCACTTATGATTAGCTTATTCAAAAACTAAATAAGATCCCTAAGAAAAACAAAAACCTTATGTATGTTACTTACATTTACACAAAATAAAACCGTACATTTAAAATATCGTCCATTTTGATGCACAAAATGCCTTATTGTTATATGAAAACATAAAATGAATGAATATCTGCCGTACATTTGTTTGTAATGAACAGCAAAACGTATCAAATTGATATCACTGATTATTTTTTTTCTCTCTTCAGCTGCAGTGTCTCGCCTTAAATGCCTGAGGGTGACAAATTTGCGATAAACAAGTGGTTAAAATATTGAGTAGAAAATAAAAGTAACCTGTCTGAAATGAGAGAAATGACTTAAAAAGGCTGAAATGAAGATAGTTCCAGGAGGTTCAGACTGGTATAAAAAGTACATTCCTATAAAGCTAGTTGCAGACTAGTCCACGCTCCAGATCGACTCCTCTTAATTCGAGCTCTCGTGAGTCATTTCTCTCCCTGTACAAAAGGTCATTCTTCGCTGTGTCTGCTGTCCAGTTGTTTTTCAAAGTGCCCGTCCCAAAGTGCTTTGCTCAACCCATCACTTGTCAACTAAGAATCCAAACTTGTATTTTTGCCGATTCGGATTTGCCATCATTTGACTTTCTTTTTTTGGCGCAGTCGGACTGACCTTGATCTGATGAAGCCGCTGTTCGCCTTCGGTCCCTGACTCGCTCTGAGAATGAAGGGTTGTTTTCTGTCTGTCTACGGAAGTGCAGATATTTTTGTTCATTGGCAATCGCAGGTCAAATGTTTTGTCTTTACAATCAATCTTTATTTTTTGTTTTTTTCCTTTGGCCAAACCTAATTTATATTTTAAAAACTTTACTTATTTTTAATTGCTATAATAGGATTATTTGAATGGAGACCTGGCTCATCGAAAATTCTACTCCATGTTGTGAAAGAACAATATGCACAATTTGACACTAAAAAAATAGTTTTCAGACAATTAAAGCTACATAATGGAACTTTTCATGTGGAAAAATGAAGTTGATGTTTGTCCGTATTTGACCTTGTAGCGGCTGTAGGAGAGGTCAGCCTTTACTTTCCATCACAGTGGCCTGTAGGGCTCCAGGATCATGTTTTCAGGGTTTCTGGTAGGTTTTGTGGCTACACAGACATTTCAAGCAGAAAACCTACCACAAACCATAGAAATCAAAAGAAGCGGCGTTCAATCTAAACAAATGCGGCCAGTTAGCAAGTAGGCTAGTCCGGGAGACTGTTATTAGCCTGCTCAGTGTATTTTACCGTTAGCCGTTAGCATTAGCCTCAAACATCGCAAATTATGAACGGTCCAGATGTATCGACCACATTTAGGTCAAAGCCTCGTTAGAAATAATTAATGGTGTAAAGACCTTTAGCGATTTGACTTTAGATAGAAATTAGGATTTAGCTCAAAGGACACTCTTACATGCTAACTCAAATTCAGTACTTACAATCTGTTAATGATGGAGAAACCACAGAAATGATTTAAATAACATGAAATGTACTTTAGTATTGCGCTTGTCTCGTTCAACTTGAATCGGGTCCGGCTAACAAAATGTGTGTAGGAACAGGCTGGATGATTTCTTTGCCACTAACCCCACTGTGAATGTGATGGAAGCTAAAGATGCTAACCCATGAGGCCACTGGATCACTCAGACAAACACACCCCAATATCAATATAAAAAGTCCCATCGAGCACCTTAAACACAACTCAATGCAAAAATGGTTTCTTTTTTTTAATAACACTCTACTTTTAACAACCGATTCCTTGTTTTCCATGTTTAGTTGTAATTTCATTTGGGGCTGCACAATATGAACAAAACTTAAAACTAAGCAGTTTCATTAAATCCAAACCAAAATGGTTATTTTAGGCAAATCTTCATCAAAAGTTTAAACGAATTAGAAGCCGCTAAATCAGGATTGAAAAACAAGCCTGAAATAGGACTAAATACAAACCCTTTGCATTTTTTGAGTTCCCAAAATGGCCGCCCCTGATATTGCGATAACTCGGTGTTAGTATATTATGCAGCCCACATTTTATCGATACATTACAATCGGAAAATGGCCGATCGACACACAAATGAGCATACATTGTGCTGTAGTACCATTTGTTGATGTAAATACGTACCGTTATTTATGTTGTTTGTGACGGAGTGTGTTTTTTGTTTTTGGAGTTGTCGTCGTTCAGTGAGAAGCTTGAAAGCGCTCGCTCCGAGTCCGCGCTGAGCCGCGTTTGCACTGAACTCCCTTTGTTTTGACTCGCTTGGTTTTGCACATTGATTTGTATTGTGAATAAAAACAAGACACTGTACCGAGCCGGCCTTCCAGAATTCATTTATATTTCTTATAAACAAAAAGGTGGTCGGAAAATGTTGTACAACGCTTTCAAACGCTGAGGATAAAAGTCTGTTATTTCTTCTTGGCAGCCAGGAGGTTCGGCGCAGACACTTTGACTTTCCCAGGCATGTTTCTGGACAGGTCTGCATCCTACAACACAGATCCATGGTAACTGGACTTTTTTTAGAACAATGTAACAGGCTGCTTACCTTAACGCTTCTGAAGAGGTCCTTTTCTCTGGGAGAAGCCTCTTTAGATTTCATAAAGTTCAACACTGCAGTGCGAGCGGCTGGAGAGGAACAAAGTCTGGGCTTCATTACATTTACATAAACAAGCAGATTTAGTCCCATTTAAAAGCTTTACATTTGTACTTTTTACTTTGAATATGTAAAGGTGGATTATGCAGCTTTTAAGCAATGTATGTCATCTTTCAGTGACCCAGCGGCTGCTTGGGTGATCAGAAGAAGAGCTTTCTATGTATCGCTCCTTTCACAGACATGAGACAGTTTTACGTTCACTCCATCCCCAGCGGTGGTGTAAACTACGTTTGTAGCTTCAGCTCCCCCTGGGGGAGACTGACAGAAGCGCTGTCCCGACTGCGCCAACGGACCCTCTGACACCACCATTCAGTCATGCACACACAGCATTCATCTTGGCCTATTGTACATGTTTTTAGTGGTAGGGGAAACCTACGCACACACGGGGAGAACATATAAACTCCACACAGAAAGGCGCCGTCCAGGTGGGAATCGAACCCGGGACCTTCTAGCTGTGCAGAATGATGCCTTAACTCAGTGTTTCCCAACCAGGGGTACGGGGACCCCTGGGGGTACTCGAGGACCTAGCAGGGGGTACAAAAAACAAAAAACGCTGGAACCACTGCCTTAACTTACCATCCCGCCCTATAAGACGCTCCAGGACCAATTGTTTTTTAGGGTTTCTGGTAGGTTTTCACTGCTTATGGGACGGTCTTCATGGCTACGTAACCAGAAAACCTACCAGAAACTTTAAAAAAAAAACTGAATTAAAATTGATCCTGGAACATCCCAGATGCCACTGGGACAGAAAGGGTTAAACACCCAAACAGCCAAGCTCTGAAACATGAGCGCTAACGACTGCCGCGCTAACGACTGCCGCGCTAACGACTGCTGCGCTAACGTGCCGATACCAGCAGCATCTAAACCTTTTTGGATACCAGAAAAGACAGTTTATTGTTGGTCAGCTTTCTAAGAAATGAGGGATGACTTACTTTTTGTTTCTTTACATATACATTGTTCCAAGTTGTAAATCATAAAATAACAAAAAATATAAATATCTAGGTAGTGGATATTTAGCTTTCATTTGTTCACACTATTGTGTAGCTTGGTCCTAATTCACATCACGAGATCACATTTCCCCAATCTCAACATTAGTGTTAGAGTGTCTGCTCGGGTGGGACGGCCTGCAGGGAAACTTGAGCTTTCATGACACAAATCAGGGTTAGGGGCCAAGAGATATGGTTAGGATTAAGGTCAATTATATTTTAGTGAATGTTACGTGATACAAATTAGGAGCAAGATGCGGCAACATAGGGTAAACAACAATCCACTAAATATCCACTAAACATATATTGCGATTGTTTTCTGAGTCCTCACTCACCTTTGCCTTTCTTTTGCGCCCCTGGGGTGAGCTTGACTTTGTGTCTGAGCAGAGCAGAAACAGGTTTAGTGCCGTGTGCGGACCATGCAGTGTGTTCCAGTAGAATATTAGAATATAGTGGTGTACTTGTAGTTGGTGAGGGCGGTGTACGGGGCGCAGACTGGGACGGCGAACAGGAGCACGTCTTCAGGGTGAGGCTGCCCGCTCAGGGAGGTCAGGAGAGTCTCTGCCTCCTGCAACAAATAACACAAGACTGGGTTCATCTCACCTGAGGCTTTTATTTACAACAAGAACAAAAGCTACCTCTGCTCCTGGGTTGTCCTGATCCACGTCGTCGTCCTGAAACAAAACACCGGCGCTGGTCAGTTCTGAATGTCTGTGGGACTGTCCTGGATTTTCACACAGTCTTTACGGTCTCACTTACGTGGAACAATATTTCAAGAGTACGCTGTTGATAAGTAGGTTGAAAAAGTGACCAAAAAGTGAAAAAAAGCGATAAAAATGTGCCAAACGTGATGAAAATCCAACGTTTAGATCAGTTTTGTAGGTCTTAGCTTTCAAATGAGGCGTTATGCTGGCCTAATAGGCTGTGACCTTTTAGATTTGGGTGATGCTGAACTGTAGAAAGTGTGCTTGGTTCAGATGGGGGTTAAGAGGTTAAACATGGGCAAAGTGGAAAATGCCATTATGATCTAAAACAGCTGAAATAAAACATCCTGTAGTTTCACTTCCTGATCCTCCACATCAGCCGCAATAAGCCCCTCCCACCACCCCTGTTGTTTCAATTTTAAAAAAAGTCAGTGTGGCTTGTGTGGTGTTTTTAATCAGGACCTCAGGAGAACGGCCACTGGAGAAGATTCAAAGATTACGCAAAGATGTGCTAGCTACGCTCAACAAAAATGAATACGCAACACTTTTGTATTTGCTTTGAAATGACTCACCTTGTCGTCCTGCTCCGTCTCTGGCTTGTCCTTGTCCCCTGTCCCTGCGGCCTGTCCGTCCTCTGCCGTCTGCGTCCTCACCATGCTGTCCCCTCCTCTGGCTTTAGGGGGCGCTCTCTGAGGCTGCTTCGGAGGGCCTTTCTTCACCGCCTCGTCTTTGCCCTTCTTCCCTTTCTTCCCCTTGTCCTTCTCCTCCTTGTTCCCGGCGGACTGTGGACACATTCACGTCTCCTCATCTTTGGAACAGTCGGGTTCACTTACAGGTCTTAAAGCAGGTCTTAAAGCTCACCCCCAGCAGCTGCATCCGGAGCTCCCGGTCCTCCTCGTCCTGGTCCTTGTACTTCTCTTTGATCTTCTTCAGCTTGTTCTGCACAGGCACACATTTTTACAACAGAGGCACAAACACAACAGCAACAAACAAACTTAAAGGCCCTATACCTGATTTGATTACGAACAATGAAAGAGGAGGTGTCCGAGCTCATTCTTAAAGGAATAGGCCAGCGTTTTTACATACTGAGATATGTTCTTACCTAACCTTAGTCGAGTTAATATATCCCCGTCTGGTCTTTGTCCGTGCGCTCACACATACGCAGCCTCTCCCACATGTCATATAGTAACTCCTAAAGGTTATTGACGGAAGTGAGCGGGGAAGTCTTTAGGAGTTACTGCGCGGACGCTGTGCTCCTGTATCATTACGCCTCACAATATAGTTCCCCTTTTTATCTGCTTATAAAATGTTACATTTCTGTGTAAATATACTTCGCATGAAAACACTTCACGTAACTTTATTTAAATAGGGAACACGTGGAAGAGCTTGGTAGCTTCTATCGTGAGCTTTTTTGGAGCTATGTGACATGTGGGAGAGGCTGCGTATGTGTGAGCGCACGGACAAAGACCAGACGGGGATATATTAACTCCACTAAGGTTAGGTAAGAACATATCTCAGTATGTAAAACGCTGGCCTATTCCTTTAACCTTCCTCACATATTCGTGGCATCCCAATTCCTTACAGGGAGGAGTGTTTATAGGCAAACTTCCCAACTTCAGGGTCACTTTTTAGGGTCAGTCACAGAAATACTAGAAAACTCACCAGAAACTTCATGAAATTGATACGAAATGCTTTATAATTAGATGGACAGTATTTTTTCCCACATATGTTGGGTCTACACTACACTAGAGGACAAAACTCATTTTTGTTCCGTCAATCAGGTCCATTTTTTTTTTACCCCAATGGGGTCCTCATGGAGCTGACATTGCAGTAATAGCACCCCCTGGTGGCCAGGAGCGACTCTCCAAAGGACACTTAGTAAACGGATTCCAGTGTTTCCTTAAAGAGGGGTATTCTGCAAAATGGACTTTTTCAAGCTTTCCATCCTGTTATTCTGTCACTCCCTCATTAAAAACATGGCTGAAGTGTTGCCTTGGCACATTCACGTATTTCTGAGTAATCTGTAAAAACTCTGATGGCGGCCATTTTAGGGATAGGTTTGCCTGAGTCCTCCTAGGAACGCCCCCACCTCCTGGAGACGCCTCCGAGCTTTGGTCACCAGCCGAGTAACCAACCACTGCTCCTCAGCAGAACCCCCTCCCCACTGATGCCACAGACAGCGTGTGGAGGGGGCGTGTCTAAAGGCTCAGAGGTTCTTAAAGAGACAGAGGCCTATTTCAAGACATTCACTAAAGCCATTTTGAGAGAGACATTTTATACAAGGCAGTTATTCTACTTTACTGCATTTACAGACCAACAGAAGGTTTGTCATCATTGTAGTGGGATATAGACTGGTGCTATGGGACTGACAAAAGCAGAACACCCCCTCTTTAACTCTTCTTAAACACTGCTTAAAGAAGCTTTTAGATTTGGGTAAAGCTGAACTGGAGTAAAGCTCGGTTGAGGTGGGGCTTAGAAAGGTGTGTTTTCAATTTCACACTCAGGTTTTGGATTTCTCTCGGCTTTTCCAAAGGCTCGGTCCCCCCTGGCTCGGCGCTTGGTGGTGGGAACATGGAGACACTGGATGACCTGAGGGTGCGGGTGGAGGGTTTCCAGCAGGTATAATGGAGTGTGACCAGTGATGCATTTGTGAGTGAGGAGCAGGATTTTGTACTCGATCTGAGCAGAAACCAGAAGCCAGTGCAGTGACAACAGACTGTGAAATAACAGTGGTACCTTCTGTCCTCTCTTGAGCGGCTGCTGGGACGGCCCTCCTCCTCCTCCTCCTCCTCCTCCTCCTCCTCCTCCTCTAGGCTCGGCCGGGCGCTCCGCAGCTGAACTCTCACTCCTCTCTGTCCCCTCTGTGTCGTCATCACCATCCTGTCTCTGCTTCTTCTTCTTGTCTTCTCTACACACAAACATGAGAGTAACTGTTCTCTCGCCTTCCAATACGAGTATACATGACGTGCCGGCCTCACCTCCTCTGTTTGGCCGTCATGTGCTTCCTCGCTTGGGAGTCACTTTCCCCCTGAAAGAATCAAGCTGAATCATTGCAATACTTCAAACCCCCAAATCTGACCTTACCTTAGGCACTGCTTCTAATTTAAAGTTTGGGTTTGGCACATTTCTGAAAAAAACAACAACAAAAAACACAGCCTATTACCGGTATTCCCCCAAGTTTTTATTACTAATATTTTCCGTATATTGGAAACAAATCTTTTCCACAATTTCCCAAATTTTTTTCCTGCATTTTTGACACAATTTTCCCCACATTTCTTGGTGGAGGTTAAGAGAGGTACCCAGCTCTACACTGAGGAACATGGAAGCAAAGGCCATTGGCTGTGACTCTGTACCTGTTGGGCTGCAGATGCGTCAGGGAGATGGTGGTGTCTGGAAAGCTGAACTCCTCCACCTCCTCTGTCCTGGTTTTGTCCCACTCTTTCTCCCTGTCCTCTTCCTCCTCCTCCTGGTCCTCTTCCTCTTGGACAGGGTCACCTCCGGAGTCGTCCTGTTCGGTTTTGGTCTGTGCGTCCTTACTGTCAGCCTCTTGGTCCTCTCCTTGTTCTTCATTACTGCTGTCCTCGCCTGCGACGCCAACAACAGTACAATCCCATCAGCGCTTGAGGAATGAGGAATAGTCTACAAATGGTGACATGGAGGAGGTTCAACTTTGGGCCCTCACTATGCAGCTTAAAGGAGAGAGATTCTGCAGAAAGGGCTTGTGAGCGTTTAAGATGGTTAGGGTTTTTTTCTGGCGTAGAACTTGGAGTGGTTTTATGATTTCTTCGGATGTCGAGGAGAAGCCCCATTTTGAAGTTTCCAAGCAATGGCACAATACAATATAAGTCTGTGATATCTTTAGGGCCAAAATGCTCTTATTTGTGCTCGGCATTTTACCAACGAATTCTTCAAGCAAGGACTTTTTCGACTGCCGAAAATAGGCAGTTTGTGTAAAACCTGACACAGTTCCAAGGTAAGACATGAGTGAAACTACAGCATTTGGGTCATATACGGTAATATACAGGTGAAAGTCAGAAAATGTGAATATCGTTAAAAAGTTCATTCATTTCTGTTTCGATTGAAACTGTGAAACTAATACAGGACAGACTCATTACATGCAAAATGACATATGTTTAGCCTTTGTTTGTTTTCACTTTGATTATCATGGCTCAGCTTTTAAAAACCTCAAATTAAAAAATCATTCATCATTCATCATCAGCATGACATATGTCACTTTGCATGTAATGAGTCTATATCATATATTAGTATCACATTTTAAGTTGAATGAACCTTTGAATGATGTTCTAATTTTCTGAGTTTCACCTGAAATGTGCATTGAGAGGCTAGAAGCTTCAGTAACTACGTCTCATTCTAAAAATAAGCTAAACTTGACCTAATCAACACCATCAGTCCTCTCCTCATGAAACAGGGCAGAGCTTTATTCTCGGTCATGTGTGTTGTTTTACATTCTGGTTGTGCCACAGTTTGAAGTTGGTTTGGGAGAGACATTTTAGCACTGACAGTGTTTTGGTGACAACTTTACTGACGTTTCCTAAAAGGGACAAGATGCAAGTTGGTCATTTTTACACTCACTACTGCCACCTCAGGTCTTACGTGTAACTGCAGCTTCTATATTAAGCTCGTGCATGACGGCACTTCAGACCTGAGTAACAGCTTTCTGAGCGACAGTGCAGGATTTCAGAGGCAGTTGTGGTGAACAGGTCTGAGCTCGTTCTACACATGAGGACATGGAGGGGGAGGAAAATACATCATTTTAACATTTTTAAACTCTGTATAGTCCCTTTAAGGGTAGTTCATGAAATGGGCAGCGTTTCAGAAAAAAAACAAAGGTAAAATAAAAAATATTCACATATATGTCTATAGTTGAGTTTGAAGGTGTAAAATAGAGGCCCTTTTATGTTTGAATTGTTCATTAAACCACTGGGTCTCAGGCTCTCATGTGTTGACGTCCATACCAACAAGCTCCTCCTCCATCTCCAGCAGCTCCTCCGTCCTAGATGAGACCTCCTCCAGATCTTCCTCCACCGTCTTCACCTTCCGCTCCCCGCGGTGCCGAGACACGCTTTCATCATCCACCTGTGTGGGGGAGGGAAGTCCAAACGGGTTCACAATGACGGCAGATTCTAGTGACTTATTTTACTGACTGGCTTTACATACACACACACACAGCACACGAGCTTTTCTACTCTGAAATGTCAAACACCAACAAAAGTCAAGAACACGGTCACAGTTTACCTTGAAGAGGAAAGCAAAGCCCATGATCAGGTAAGACGGAGGGAGAAAGTTTTTCTTTCCTGCCAAACAAAATAACAAACGTATGAGGTACTGAACATGGACACATTTACAGAATGCAGAGAGGATAACCTGACCTCTGATCATGAAGCTCCCAGTGGTCAGATACTCTCCTGTGGGCGCGGTCTTCGACACCTGGCGGAGAGTGAACAGGGTCAGTAATATATAATAACATTTTTATCATCGACAAATCGCTTGCATGGAAACTGGAGGCTGCACTAACAGTTGCGCTGGGATTGTGGAAGTGAGAGTCCATACATTTATTTCCACACTGGCTTGAGTTATAGGATTTAGCAACAGTAAGAGAGGGGTTCATTCCGCTTTCTGATTGGATAATTCAATATGCTTTGCTAATGGCCTGGACTATAGCGATGCAAGCTCACATTTCTGATGATTTGTGATGCTTAAAGAGGAGGAGTTGTCGATCAGAGATGTTGGAGGCGGACGTACCTGGTGATGGTGGACCCACCAGGCGCTGGTGATGATCTTGGCGTCCCAGGCCGCGCTGTAGCATATGGCCATGGTGCCCGCCTCGGTCAGGCTGCGAGGGGGCACGGGCTCTCCTGAGGGGCAAGGACATTAGAATAACGGACAGTGTGGGACAGGTCTAGGAGGGAGAATAAACCTCCATTTCACCTGTGGGGTTTTTGATGACACAGCTGGTGGCTCCGTGAAGGTCAGCGTGGACGTAAATATCACCTGGGAAAAGATAGAATATTTCAGTCCAGTTGAGTCTAACATTTAGCCCGTGTACTGTATCTGCACAGGATCATTTGATGCCAGTGATGTCAGACTCTTTCCATTCCTGGATGGTTTATTTAACTGTACTTTGATGTGTTCAAAGCTTTGGAAATCTTTTTCTAACCTAACTCAGCTTTATACTTTATACTCCTGTCTGTGTTCTTGGACTTCATGATGCTTCTGCTCCACAATAGTCTCTAACAGACCTGAGACCATCACAGAGCAGCTGTATCTGAACTGACATTAGATCACACACAGGTAGACTCTATGAGGTCAAAGGTCAACATGTGATCAAGTGGTTGCACTAAAAGGAAAGGGGTATAGATACTTTTGCACATCACACTTTTCAGATTCCATTCCTAAAAAAAATGTGCAAATCATGCATAAATTTAATTTCACTTCACGATTGTGTGTCACTTAATGTGTGTCTTAATAGTGTGTGTCTTAATTTCAACTAAACATATTTATTTTTGTGGACCAAAGCATGGCCAAATATTAAAAAGTTAAAGGGGTACCGATACTTTTTCAACCCACTGTAATTTTCCCTTAGACCATTTTGACTCGGTTAATTTCATAAAGAGCAGTATAGACAGCTATGATTTTGGAGTGACATATATTACTCTAATTAGGTGTAAAACAGCAGGAGATTAAGATAAAGGTTGGTTAAGATAAACAGTTTGGACCTGGAAGTAGCCTGGTTATTGTGTGTCACAATAAGCCAATATACATGTGTTTAGTATTTAGTTAGACTAAAGAACAGCAGAGTGTGACTCACCAGCTCTGAGGTAGCGCTTGACGATCATCTCGTTCTGCTGCTGGTCTCTCCCTGCGATCACCAGGTAGTTCTCGGAGCTGATGAACCACAGGAACTTCTCAAACCTGCCAGCAGAGGGCCACAGTGAGGGGAGAGGCAGAAGTACAAGCACAAGTACAAGCGCAGCACACACAAAGAGTGTCTCACCAGTAAACCTTCCGCGCCTTCTGAATGGTGGTCACAGTCTGCACTTCTTTCAGCGTCTGATGGGTTTTCTTCTCCGCCGATTTCATCGCCTGGAAACGAAAGACAACAAGTAACAATAAGACAAAATTATATATATGTATGTATATATATATATATCTTAGGGCTGTAAAAATATGTGGTACAACAGGTAGTGCCTATGCAGGATCAGGATCACTATTTCACGCCTCAAGTTAATATCTCATGTCACCACTTTTTCTTTCACTCTCACTCATGTCCCTTCCTGGGCTCCGTAGCCTTGTGCCTGTTACACGTAGATGTGTGTGCATGATCCTCACCTTATCTGCAGCTTCTATGGTTTTCTTCTCCTTCTTCTGGGCAGTCCGTTTGAAATCATAGTACCTGGTGGTGTCATGAACAAACTCAGTCAATAAGCGTATTCAAAAACACTGGCTGTTCATTGCAGCTTATGGTCTGTGATCCTGCACCAATGAAACTATACTGAGATATTATCTCCACTTTGTTGCAGTGCAGTGAAAGAAAAAAAACAAACATATTTTACAGTTTGCATACACTAAAAATAAAAACAGGACAGTAACACAGGAGAGGATTTAAAGTGCTCTTTAGGATTGGAAAAATATATTGATGACACATAGTTATCACTCATAGTTAGTGATTGTGTTTACTTATTTTCAAAAAAAGATCAAATCAAAAATCCATAACGATCAACATGGGGAAAATACCTTTTTCTCCCCATAATTGCCCGGCCCTAGTACAGACACAAGTGGCTCTTCCTCTGAAGCTCACGGGAAACATCCACATGAAAAACGTACTTCTTAGCGTTGGCGTACGCCGACAGGCTGAGGTCCACGTCCACCAGCGCGGGCTTGTTCTTCTGAGGCCTCTTCTGCGCTTTGTGTTTGCCTTTCTTCCCTTTGTCCTCTATGACCTCCTCCTCGTCTTCCTCTTCCTCGTTGACGTACGGGTTCCTACAGACCACAGCAGTTGAGTAGCACGTACGGGTGAACGACAGCATGTGTATGTGTGGTGGTCTGACTTGAGCAGCATGGTGATGTGGTTGGTCTGTAGCTTCAGCTCTTTGATGGCACAGGCCACGGGGTCTCCAGCCTCCTGGGCCTCCTTCACGATGAGCCCGATCTCAGTCCAGTCCACCTGGTTGGCCAGAGCACTGCGCACCACCTGTAAGGCCCGCTCCACCACGGGCAGGTTCATCTCCACCAGCTCCCCCTTCAGGCGGTCCACCTCCTGCAAACAAGGTTCATCCTTTATTCAGTCTGTCTTTATTTGTGATATGTACAGTTGAGTTGCTTCTGTTGGTATTGTTGAGGTATAAGTGTTATTTCCTACTTAACCCCCACCTTCACAAAGCATATCTTCTCCAGTTTTACCCAAAAATAAATATGGAAAATGCTTCTCAACTGAAGTGCTTACTTTCATTGCTAAAGTCTTGAATCAGGCTCTGGAGCACTGTGGAGGCCAGGCCTCTCTTGTAATGGTAAATGGACTCAACTTCCATAGCGATTTTCTACCTTTATCAGGCCCAAAACGCAATGACACAGGTTCTGGACAATGCTTAAAGCGGTTTTACTCATACGCCTTACAACATGTATTGTCACTAACTTTATATGCGTTTGTGTGAGCCCGGGTTGCTACTGAAGGCCCTGAAAGAAACCCTATGATATGATAAAATAGAGATACATCGGGCCGATATTTGGGGATTTTACTATATCAACCATCGGCCGATCAAGCGCAGATAAAAGCCGATATCAAATCCCGTTTGTTGCATTGGAAAGAGTGAAGTCAGGGCTTTGAAAGGAGTCCTTCCACAACTTCCTAGGCCTCAGGGACAGAGAAACATTGCAATGAAAAGTGGTAAGCTCCAAGTTTCTTTAAATACAAATTTTACCAACAAAACCCCAGCCAATATAGACATGCTGTACATTTTGAAGCACAGAGCCTGGAGAATTAGTTTTAACCTTCGCAATTGTATTTTTAATCTCCGCGCAAAATGCCGTGGTTAGCAACAGCATGCTAATGCTATCGGCAACCAATGAAAGCTGGGACAGAAACTATGATTCAATCACCTAAAGTAGTCAAAGAAAACCGGCCACTGCTGAAGTGGCCAAGTATTTATGTTTTTACAGGACCAGACAATTGGAAAAATCTGACAAAGATTTCGGTCACAAATATCGGCCAAGCATATCGGCATCGGCCAAAAAAATCCCCCAAAATCAGCATCGGCCTTAGAAAAACTCATATCGGTCTTTTCATATTGAGTATTTTCATAGGTGTAAACTCTTAATAATGAAATGATATTGATGGTGGTCGTCATTGTAGTTTGGGAAAGACAAATGAAAAGCTCTAAGTGACTAATCTTTCTGATGTTATTTGTGTGCCGCTCTGAGGCTTGGCCGTCCGTTTGTGCTGCCTGGAGACCTCTCTGTGGACATGTTAAGTTGGTCCCACAGGGAGGAGCCTCTGCAGTCAGGACACCGAGGAACACGAGAGGCTCAGGAATGACTTATTATCAGCGGGCCAAAGGGGCTGTGTGGAAAGAATTTGGTTGATTTGTACAAGCAACTACCTCCTGCAGGGGGGCAGCAGACAGCGCTTGGGTTCCACACAGCGGTGTCTCGTCTAAGATAGTAACGTGTCCGAGAGCATAAAGCACGAGATGGAGCAGTCAGTGCATCTCCTGCTTTCAGCCACTTTTCATTTGAGAACAATCCGCCTCTTATTTTCGGTTTTATAGTTAGTTACGCTGGGTTTGTGGAGTGAAGAGTAAACAATGCCATCACACGTCACATTCCACTGTATGAGCCCATTTAATTACTAAGTCTGTGTCCACTCCACTCACAGACGGGCCTGGAGCAGGAACAGGGGCGGAGCTAACACAGGCACAGAGGGGCTAGGGGAAGCACTAACTCAGGATTTGGACTGTAAATAAAAAGGTACATGCATGAGACTAGTACCAGGTGTAAATGTGTGGGTGTTGCTATAATGAACAACAGTTTCACCATCCAACAACAACACAAAAAGAAAATGTTCTGCTCTTTTTCATTTCTAAGCTTGATTATAAACTCTCTGCTAAATCTGAAAATGAAGAGCCATTTCTGAGCCAAATGAGCCGACCCCAAATGACCTGGTTCACCCAAAAGAGTGGAAAATCCCATCGTCCCTACTCTCAGTGGTTCCCAAACTGTGGGACCAGAGGTGAGAGAATGTGAGCATTTGTCATTTTAAAAAGTGGGGGAAAATAATGCAGGGTTAGTGGGTCACACACACTGGGACAGGCGACTGGACCTGTTAGCAGGTTCTAGACATATAGAGAAACTTTTCCTAAACACAAACCCCAGACCTGAGCTTGGTGCAGCGCCTCCAGCCTCTGCACGTGGTCCTTCTTCACATTCTCCAGCTTCTTCAGGGCTTGTTTCTCCTGCTGCAGGGCCTTCATGTCAATCCTCTGGCTCTCCATCTTAGAGAAGAACTCATCCACCGCCTGAAACCACAAGTATCATCCTCATCTTCATCGTCATCACGTCCTGTTTAAAACCTGAGCAGCAGAGTCAACACAAACCTTGTCAAAGGACTCAAACTCCAGGTAAGGGCTGGCTGCATGCTGGGCAAAGAGGAACGGATGGAACTCATCGTACCTGAAAGAACACATACGTGACACTGTGCCTCTGAGCAAGACCATTCACCCGGGTTTAAAAGTGATGTGCACAGCGCTCGTGCACACTTACTGATTTCGATTTCAGGTTTTTAGTTATTTAGATCTGAATCTGTTCAGTTGCTTAATATGCGTAAAGGCATTTAAAACAAAGTATTGGAGTTGCCAATATTCCCCCTTTTACTGCAAATGATTATCGGCTCCAATGATCGTTTATGGTCCGCCTTGACTACAAGATCTCTAATTCAAATCTATTTTAGCTTTGTTTTGGCCTGAATTTTGTATTTTCTAAGGGATGTTTTGACACAATTTGATAAAAAAAAAATAAAAAAAGTACTTTGAAGTACGTGTGGAAATTTTGCAATAACATGATCAAATGAAACCATTTTTCTCCCATGGCACAGCTCTAGTTTAAAGTACTCACGTGAGCAACTCTTCGCTGGGTTTGCCAGGAGTCAGACTGGGCTTCTTTTCCGTCTTCTGAATGATAAAACCCTGACAGAGAAAGTAATGATGTGAGCCTTTAGCCTTCTGTGGCCTCTGAAAACATGTGTCTTACTTTGCCGTTGAAGCTCCACGTCTTCTCCATGTAGACCTCTGCCATCTCCAGAGCTTTAAGGATTGTTGGTGCAACTGAAAGAGACCAGACGTTCAGATGAAGAGCGATGATTCAAGGGTGTAACAAGTTCAATCTCCATGTAAATAAATTGTCTCTAGTAAAGTGCAGTACATTTGTACCTTCTGCATTCAGGCTGGAGTCTACTTTAGCTGAGCCCGACAGTCCCGCTTCTATCAGACAGTGTTCTATCAGGGTGGCTCCATAAGCTGCAAGAGATGAGGTGAATACGGATTAGAAATATACATACAAATGATGTTTAGTCAAAGTGGTAATAGTTTATGATCATCATTTTATCATTTTGCAATTCAGCTTCAGGAAAACGTTGCTCTTGATAAAAAGCAATATTGTGCTTCCCTTTTCATTGATCTGTCAACACTGTGGATCATGCTATTTTAAAGCACAAGCTTCTTTGTGTGGGACAATCTAATCATGTTGTTTCCTGGTTCACTAATTATTTGAATATCCACAAGGGGGTGCCACAGGGTTCAATATTAGGACCCCTGTTGTTCATGTACATTAATAAATTAGGACAAAATGTATCTGACGCTAATATGCATTTTTACACTGATACAACCATTTACTGTTTTGAATTGAACCCTGCTAAAGCTGTAAAATCTCTGCAGAAAGCTTTTTTTGTGGTCCAGCTCACACTTCTGCAGCTAAAACTGGTCCTCCATGCTGAAAAGACGGAAATAATGTTTTCAAACACTGTCCTCTTAGTGTCTACTCTGAGGAAAACGTCATAGAGATGGTTCACACGTACAAATACCTTGGTATTTTGCTTGATGACTCCCTCACTCTCAAGCTCCATATAGACAATATTAAGACAAAACTTAAACTCAAATTGGGCTTTTTCTTTAAAACCGTGTCAAAGATGAATTTCTGCCTCTATTGGGACAGACAAGAAGCATTTACATTAACATTTGTATCTATTTTAGACGACGGAGACCTGCTGTAGATGATGCCTCTGCTCAATGTCTCCATAAGACTGACACAGTTTATCTCCGAGGTTCACTAACTGTAGGGAAAAACAGCTTTTGTTTACATGGAAAATAACTGTATAACGTATTCCATCGAACGCTTTTAAGTCCAGATTGAGACTTGAGATAAAGTCTTTAAATTGTAACTGTTTTTCATTTTATTTGGAGATTTGAAGTTGCACCTGTCTCTTTCGCTGCCTCTTGGCCAGGACTCCCTTGAAGAAGAGGTTTTTAATCTCAATGGGACTTTCCTGGTTAAATACAAAAACAAAACAAATGAATACAGTAACTTACGGAGATGAGGATTCAGCACTCTCTTCACCTGCTCCCCATTCGGCGCCTGGCTCACAATTTCAGTGAGTCTTTATGAAACATAAAACAGTTTCATATCAGAGATGCAAAAAAAGTACAATTTTAATATAACAATAATAATAATAAAAATAATAATAATGTCACAATCGGTTTTGTATAGCGTTTTCTGGACACAAAGACCCTTTACATTGCATTATTCATTCACACCGTACTTGTGGTGGCTGATAGTCTACACACCTCAGCTGCATGCACTGCCTGGCAATGTTCCCTCTATTTTCCCATGGGTCTGAGCAAACACACAAACCCCCTGAGCAAGACGGGACCACAGTGAGCAGAGTGCACCTGTGGCCACACCAGCATGACGGGAGGTCATATTCAGAGGCTTTCCTGTTTTGTGGTTTCACTTTAAAACCTTATTTTGAGCTGGTTTTGCAACTGAATGTTTTTGTTTTATTGTGTACACTCCATAAAGTTATTCTACACTGAATGTAACAACAGTTCCTTTACAAACTCACTGGTTTAAAGACTCTGCCAGCACTTTGGGCCAGACACATCCACTTTCAGCTCCAGTGTCTGAGAGTAAGACACACACTTCGAGCGGTCTTTCCCACGGATTACAGATTGCGTGTTACCAGCTGACACCTGTCACTCCCTTTGCCCAAAGTCACTCTAAATAAGTGCGTCTATCACTCTCAGCTATTCTCAGGTCAGATTTGATTTTGTGCGTGGACCATAGATGTCCTGTGGGAGCCGAGCGCCGCATAGAGGGAACAGTGCTGCTTTGTGTGCCGTCTAAACAAAGCCTACAGGCCAGAATATCCTTGAAAAAAAAAGACTGATATCTGAAGTACAATAGAAGACCTGACACTATGATGGATGGTAAGAGAGGCTTTCGCTCAAATTCCAAAAGGGTGTACCGTTCCAGGCTGATGAGGGGTTCAGGAGGCCGAGCGTTCTCCACAGGGTAACGCTCCCTCACCGCGATCTTCACATCTTCTGCCTCCGCTGTCTCTGCTGTACGGAAGCGCAGCAGGTTCAGAATGGTGTACTCATGGTCTGCCAGGATGATGTTCCCCTGAAAACAGTCAAGGCATTATCATAAAAAATAAAAGAACTTTGAAGGTGTAGTACAATGATAGAAGTTTTACATCAACAGTACAGCGACTCAGAATGTAAAGTTGGACTAAGACCTGACCATTAACAGCCACTTTAAAACAGCGAGTCTCTTCATGGTGATGGAAAGTAAATGCTCCACCCATAAAGCAACTCAGCTTTGTTTGTTTTCCACATGAAAAGTTCCATAATGCGTCTTTAAGATGAATGTTTTGAGACAATTGTAAATTTGCCACAATGACCAGAGATGTCTCACATCCATAAAACAAGACATGCGAATAGCGGTTCTGATCCTACCCTGTCATAGAGCTCCACAATGAGGTGGTACGCCGCTTCGTCGGAGCCAAACTGGAAATCCACAATCCTGTCCATGCCCAGCTGCTTCACCTGGACCAGCCGCCGCGACTTCAGGTGTTTGCGGCACTGACGGGCAACAAAAAAGGCTTTGCTCAATTGAACGGACACGTTTCAGTAGAATATTTGGATACCCAGAGGGGAGGCCATTACTTTCATAGCGAACCCCGAAGGCATCATGTTCTTGGGCCATTCGAAGTCTGTGGAGTGGATGCGCGTCCCGGACTCGATCAGCAGAACAGCCTTAGAGTCGGGCCTGAAAAAAGGCACAGAATTAGGGCTGGAGGAGATGAGGAAAAAAGAGCTGAACTTTTACACATTTTCTGCATTTTTATGTTAGCAAAAAAAGTGTGCAATTTACATCCCCTAATGATAATTTGGCGATATATTGTGCAGCCATATTAATCAGTCAAGTCAAACAATTGATTGCTGATTCTTAACTGACTGACAAATAATCTAATCTATTACACCACATGTGTCAAGGTCAAGGCTCCGAGATAATGTGATGTGGCCCTTTGAGGAGCATGAATTCCTGAGCATGTCAAAAAAAGAGTAAGTCTCTGTGCGGAGTCATGGATTCTTAAAGAAATAACCAGTTGGCTCACTCCAGCCACTAGGGGGCAGCTTACATTAAAAACAGGAAAGAATTCCACACGTGTCCAGCAGAGGGCGCTGACATAAGAAGAGGTCAGGAAATAAACAGCATATTATAGCCATGTGCTAAATGGTCAGTCTGCCTCTGGGCGGCTGTGGCTACAGCAGCAACTTACTGCCATCGAATGTGGAATGAATGAATAATGACTTCATGTGGCACTTTGAGAAACAAGTGCTAGAAGTAAGATGTTCTTATTTATGAGGCCACGGTCCTTTACATGTTTTTGTTTTGTTTTTACTGATCTTCATTTGAAAACCTGTAAAAGGAATAGTTCACTGTTTTTCCATACTATATATGTTCTTACCTGAGCTTAGACGAGTTGATGTGTACCTGTCTGGTCTGTGTGTGTGCTAACTTCACCCTGTTGGGAGCTATAGGAAACTGCTGGGAGGGGCCAAATGCTAACAACATCTTTGGTCGTTGTGCGTGACTGAGGGCACACACAAACACCAGACAGGTACGCATCAACTCGTCTAAGCTCAGGTAAGAACAGATCTCAGTGTGGAAAAACGGTGACCTGTTCCTTTAAGAACTTTTTCTAATGTTTAAACTTAAATGAACTTATCCATGTTGTTTTTATTGTTGTCCCGCCTCTGTGAGCAGCTCTCTATAGATCAAATCTAAGATGATGAAGAGTGAG
The DNA here is from genome assembly GCF_951799975.1 of Gobius niger. NCBI lineage: Eukaryota > Metazoa > Chordata > Actinopteri > Gobiiformes > Gobiidae > Gobius > Gobius niger. The sequence continues at coordinate 504,555 of NC_136867.1, forward strand.
TAAACTGTAAGCAGAAGAGGAGCAGGGGAGTTGTGAGCAGCTCTGTGTAAATAAAAGCCTACTTTTGCAGCCGGATAAGGTACGTCTTGTTGTCGATGTCATACACGTTGTTTACTCTCATGCCAATGTAGCTGCAAAGAAATACATGACATAAATCACACATATGCATACATGTACCCAGGTACAAACATGTTGGTATGAAGCTACATGTATTAGCATCCAAGCTAAAAGTCCAATAACTGTCACTAACTTCGCGTTTATCTCTGCAATGACCGCCCTGATGTCCACCGTGGTGAAGCGGCCCTTCATTGTTCATGTAAGAGAAGTCTACGATAGTTAAACACTTGGTTTATGACTCATGTGTCCTCATTTCTGTCCCTCTTCTGCACCAGAGAAGCAAAACACCAGTGAGCTGCGCATGCGCACACACAGCCTCTACGGAAGGGCACACAGGCCAAAGTGGAAGATCCACACCTTCTTTTCTTCTGCTGGAGGTGAATCTTCTCACAGTGTGAGTGATGATGGAGCGATGGACCTGACTTTCTCAAAGAAAACAGACATGTTCCCGCCCGCCCCCCCGCGCAGGAGGAGGGCCTGTGATCTACCCGTGTGCTTTGTTGCAGTCAGTATGCACTCATGATGCACTACTCTAAGTGGCTGATTGACATTAAAAACCGTGCCGCTCTTCGAAATGCATCTCAAACGCCTCCACACAGCGACTGGGCCAGCGGGGGGAGTGTGGAGGATGTGCCACATGAGAGGAGCGAGCCCGGCAGGAGGAACTCCGAGCTGAAGCACGGTAAAAACAAACTCCTCCGTGTCCTTTTAGGCCTGTGGCTGTTATTGTGTGTGCAGAGGTGCACGGCTTCTCTGCAGCTCAGTCTGTCCCTCAGAGTCGCTTTGGGCGGACTTTCCTAGAGAGGAGTTGGGAGATTGAGCTGCAGTTTCAGGTTCCTCCGCAGGTCAGGGCGGAGGGCGCAGCGTGCTCCGTTACCAAGGCGACGGGCAGTTACCAGGGCATGCTAACGGGCTATGCTAGCGAGACCGAGCTCCTGTCGAAACAAAGAGCACCGCGGAGTGCCCTGGACACTTGGTGAATTATTCTCTGGATATGGACTCGGTGGATGAGCGGCAGACATGCGGCAGTGGAGGGACAGCGGGATGCACTGTGAGTCCGAGGGGGGGCTCAGCCTGTGGGGCTCAGCCTCACCTTCAGCCACCGCATGAGGATGATGGAAGCTTTGGAGGCTGCTCTCCACTATTTTACACAGTCAGATTACATAGATTTGTACAGTTTCTTGTTGACGGAAACAGATACATTTTATTAATTGTAACCTAATAATAATAATAAAGATTGACTGCGGAATTGCGGGAAGCGAATGCAGAAATTGCATAAACTGTTCAAATTGCATAAATTGCTTAATTTGCATAATCTAATTTGCATAAACTGGTAAAATGCATAAAATGTCATGTTGCATAAACTGCATAAAGTGGTAAAATGCATGAATGGGTTAATTTGCATAAAGTATGTAAATTGCATAAGCTCTTTAAAATTCAAAAATCCTAAATGGCATAAACGGTTTAAAATGCATAAACTGGTTAAATCCCATAGAGTGGTTAATTTGCATAAATTATTAATATTGGTAAATGGTCTCCACTTATAAAGCGCTTTTCCACCTACATTAGGCTCTCAAAGCGCTTTACAGCAAGGATCCACTCACCCATTCATGCTCTCATTCATACACCAATGTACGCAGACACTGGGGGCAATGTGGGTGAAGTGTCTTGCCCAAGGACACAACAACAGTGTGCACTTTCAGGAGGTGGGATTCGAACTCCTGACCTTCCGATCATGAGACGACCCACTCTACCATCTGCGCCACTGTCGCCCCTTTACAGTTTATTGCATAAACGGTTTAAAATGCATAAAGTGGTTACTTTGCATAAATTGTTAATATTGTATAAACTTTTATATTCCATAAACTGGTCGAACTGTTGAAATGGCCTCAGTGCTTGATTGGCAGAAGCACAAATGGCTGAAAGGCGGAGTTTCCCCATTGGCTGGATTCCCCCATACACACCAATGCAAAAATTTCAAACTCTTGTATAAAAAAACTGGAAAACTGCAGAAGGCCAATTTTTTCTCAAAACCCACAAGTTGCATAAGCTGAACATGCACAAAGTGCAGAAATTGCATAAAATGCAGAAAAAAGTGCAGAAAAGCATGGATTTGCGGCAGCCCCATTATAAGTCAATGGGAAAAATCTCCGACATTTTGGCCGATTGCGGAAAAACCGTAAGTTGCAGAAGTCCCAAAAGTAACAGCACCTTCTCCTCAACATGCGGAACATTTTGATGCATAACTTGCATAAATTGCACAAAGCATGAAGGTGCTGAAAGCTCTAGAAAATTGGGAAAAAGATGGAAGAGGAATAATAATAAAGAACATGAAAACCAATAATTGACTGCGGAAGAATTCTGCATATTATAGCATAGCCTATTTGCATTTTGATGCATGTGTCCAACACAGCGCATGAATATGACCAGGGTGATTGAATACTTTTGTACCACATCCGACAGTGAGAATCACACCCCAGCTCAACAATGAGCCAGGACCTTTGTGTGACAAAGTCTGCATCCCTGTAAACTGCTGTTGGGTTGAAAGCGGTTTGTTCTGGCTTGTCTTTGATGATGTTTGGTCAGTTATACTGACAACCTGTTTTTCTTCAGGGGGAGTAAGGTCATGATCATGGCATGCCTACAGAATACACTCAGAAAGAATCATTCATGCAAGTGAATGATCGCTCGTGAAGTGACCTGGGGGTCTTTAGCCTCTTGGCTGATCTTACTTTTTAAGAAAAACAGGTGATGGCATTCACGCTTCTCCCCGACAGGCCACCCATGACCGGCTTCCACCCCAACTGCAGTTCAAAGGTGATGACAAAGACTTCCTTTGGGTCTGGCTCTTCTTTGAGCTTGAGGAGCTGATGCAGATTGGCTGCTGTGCTGCCATATGATTATGAGATATGACGGTTTATTACCTAATAAACAACATTTACTCATGTTATAGCAGCATTAAGACATTATTTCAGACTTGATATCCAAAATGGAGTGCTTCTTCACCTGCCGCAGTGAGACTAGGTGCAGACAAAAAGCGTTGCTATCATGTGCTATTGGTAATATGTGACTTTAACCCCCCCCCCCCTTTTTTTTCAGGCTACAAAATAATCAAGAAAATTGGCGAGGGCACGTTTTCGGAGGTGGTGAAAACGCAAAGTCTCAAGGATGGAAAGTTCTACGCCTGCAAAACCATGAAGCAGAGCATTAGCAGGTATGTCCTCTGTCCTACTGAGGGCATGTCCTCTGTCCTACTGAGGGTATGTCCTCTGTCCTACTGAGAGTATGTCCTACTGAGGGTATGTCCTCTGTCCTACTGAGGGCATATCCTCTGTCCTACTGAGGCTATGTCCTCTGTCCTACTGAGAGTATGTCCTCTGTCCTACTGAGGGTATGTCCTACTGAGGGCATGTCCTCTGTCCTACTGAGGGTATGTCCTCTGTCCTACTGAGAGTATGTCCTCTGTCCTACTGAGGGTATGTCCTACTGAGGGCATGTCCTCTGTCCTACTGAGAGTATGTCCTCTGTCCTACTGAGGGTATGTCCTACTGAGGGCATGTCCTCTGTCCTACTGAGAGTATGTCCTCTGTCCTACTGAGGGTATGTCCTACTGAGGGCATGTCCTCTGTCCTACTGAGGGTATGTCCTCTGTCCTACTGAGAGTATGTCCTCTGTCCTACTGAGGCTATGTCCTCTGTCCTACTGAGAGTATGTCCTCTGTCCTACTGAGGGTATGTCCTACTGAGGGCATGTCCTCTGTCCTACTGAGGGTATGTCCTCTGTCCTACTGAGGGTATGTCCTACTGAGGGCATGTCCTCTGTCCTACTGAGAGTATGTCCTCTGTCCTACTGAGGGTATGTCCTACTGAGGGCATGTCCTCTGTCCTACTGAGAGTATGTCCTCTGTCCTACTGAGGGTATGTCCTACTGAGGGCATGTCCTCTGTCCTACTGAGGGTATGTCCTACTGAGGGCATGTCCTCTGTCCTACTGAGAGTATGTCCTCTGTCCTACTGAGGGTATGTCCTCTGTCCTACTGAGGCCCAGCATTAGCATGTCCTCTGTCCTACTGAGGGCATGTCCTCTGTCCTACTGAGGGCATGTCCTCTGTCCTACTGAGGCCCAGCATTAGTATGTCCTCTGTCCTAATGAGGCCCAGCATTAGCATGTCCTCTGTCCTAATGAGGCCCAGCATTAGCATGTCCTCTGTCCTAATGAGGCCCAGCATTAGTATGTCCTCTGTCCTAATGAGGCCCAGCATTAGCAGGTATGTCCTCTGTCCTAATGAGGCCCAGCATTAGCATGTCCTCTGTCCTACTGAGGCCCAGCATTAGTATGTCCTCTGTCCTAATGAGGCCCAGCATTAGCATGTCCTCTGTCCTACTGAGGCCCAGCATTAGTATGTCCTCTGTCCTAATGAGGCCCAGCATTAGTATGTCCTCTGTCCTAATGAGGCCCAGCATTAGCAGGTATGTCCTCTGTCCTACTGAGGCCCAGCATTAGCATGTCCTCTGTCCTAATGAGGCCCAGCATTAGTATGTCCTCTGTCCTAATGAGGCCCAGCATTAGCAGGTATGTCCTCTGTCCTAATGAGGCCCAGCATTAGCATGTCCTCTGTCCTACTGAGGCCCAGCATTAGTATGTCCTCTGTCCTAATGAGGCCCAGCATTAGCATGTCCTCTGTCCTAATGAGGCCCAGCATTAGTATGTCCTCTGTCCTAATGAGGCCCAGCATTAGTATGTCCTCTGTCCTAATGAGGCCCAGCATTAGTATGTCCTCTGTCCTACTGAGGCCCAGCATTAGCATGTCCTCTGTCCTACTGAGGCCCAGCATTAGTATGTCCTCTGTCCTAATGAGGCCCAGCATTAGCATGTCCTCTGTCCTAATGAGGCCCAGCATTAGTATGTCCTCTGTCCTACTGAGGCCCAGCATTAGCATGTCCTCTGTCCTAATGAGGCCCAGCATTAGTATGTCCTCTGTCCTACTGAGGCCCAGCATTAGTATGTCCTCTGTCCTACTGAGGCCCAGCATTAGCATGTCCTCTGTCCTAATGAGGCCCAGCATTAGTATGTCCTCTGTCCTAATGAGGAACAGCATTAGTGTGTCCTCTGTCCTACTGAGGCCCAGCATTAGTATGTCCTCTGTCCTAATGAGGCCCAGCATTAGTATGTCCTCTGTCCTAATGAGGCCCAGCATTAGTGTGTCCTCTGTCCTAATGAGGCCCAGCATTAGCAGGTATGTCCTCTGTCCTAATGAGGCCCAGCATTAGTATGTCCTCTGTCCTAATGAGGCCCAGCATTAGTATGTCCTCTGTCCTACTGAGGCCCAGCATTAGCATGTCCTCTGTCCTAATGAGGCCCAGCATTAGTATGTCCTCTGTCCTAATGAGGCCCAGCATTAGTGTGTCCTCTGTCCTAATGAGGCCCAGCATTAGTATGTCCTCTGTCCTAATGAGGCCCAGCATTAGTGTGTCCTCTGTCCTAATGAGGCCCAGCATTAGTGTGTCCTCTGTCCTAATGAGGCCCAGCATTAGCAGGTATGTCCTCTGTCCTAATGAGGCCCAGCATTAGCATGTCCTCTGTCCTAATGAGGCCCAGCATTAGTATGTCCTCTGTCCTAATGAGGCCCAGCATTAGCATGTCCTCTGTCCTAATGAGGCCCAGCATTAGCATGTCCTCTGTCCTAATGAGGCCCAGCATTAGCATGTCCTCTGTCCTAATGAGGCCCAGCATTAGCATGTCCTCTGTCAGGTATGTCCTCTGTCCTAATGAGGCCCAGCATTAGCATGTCCTCTGTCCTAATGAGGCCCAGCATTAGCATGTCCTCTGTCCTACTGAGGCCCAGCATTAGCATGTCCTCTGTCCTAATGAGGCCCAGCATTAGTATGTCCTCTGTCCTAATGAGGCCCAGCATTAGTATGTCCTCTGTCCTACTGAGGCCCAGCATTAGCATGTCCTCTGTCCTACTGAGGCCCAGCATTAGTATGTCCTCTGTCCTAATGAGGCCCAGCATTAGTATGTCCTCTGTCCTAATGAGGCCCAGCATTAGCATGTCCTCTGTCCTAATGAGGCCCAGCATTAGTATGTCCTCTGTCCTAATGAGGCCCAGCATTAGCATGTCCTCTGTCCTAATGAGGCCCAGCATTAGTATGTCCTCTGTCCTAATGAGGCCCAGCATTAGTATGTCCTCTGTCCTAATGAGGCCCAGCATTAGCAGGTATGTCCTCTGTCCTAATGAGGCCCAGCATTAGCATGTCCTCTGTCCTAATGAGGCCCAGCATTAGCATGTCCTCTGTCCTAATGAGGCCCAGCATTAGCATGTCCTCTGTCCTAATGAGGCCCAGCATTAGCATGTCCTCTGTCCTAATGAGGCCCAGCATTAGTATGTCCTCTGTCCTAATGAGGCCCAGCATTAGCATGTCCTCTGTCCTAATGAGGCCCAGCATTAGCATGTCCTCTGTCCTAATGAGGCCCAGCATTAGCATGTCCTCTGTCCTAATGAGGCCCAGCATTAGCATGTCCTCTGTCCTAATGAGGCCCAGCATTAGCAGGCATGTCCTCTGTCCTAATGAGGCCCAGCATTAGCATGTCCTCTGTCCTAATGAGGCCCAGCATTAGCATGTCCTCTGTCCTAATGAGGCCCAGCATTAGCATGTCCTCTGTCCTAATGAGGCCCAGCATTAGCATGTCCTCTGTCCTAATGAGGCCCAGCATTAGCAGGCATGTTGTCCCTTGTTCCCGCGAGCTGACAATTAGCAGGGTAATGTTCCTGTGTGGGACCCTGGAACATGAGCCGCGCGTGACAGCGGGCCGTCCCGTCCGATTAGATGTCAGTGCAGTGTGGCCCTGACCCCGTGGTGAGCGGGGTGTCTGCAGCAGAGGGGAGGTGTCGGAGCGCAGCTTTTATTCAAATCACTATCATACGCCGGGGTCGGGTTACTCCATCACATTTAATACCAGGCCGGGACTGTTTCATCTGAGACACTATTGTTAATAATTGATCATATATCATTCACTTTATCATCTTTCTTTGTCAAATATAAATGGTCAGGTTAAACATTTTCTTTTTGTTTTAATGATTTAACTTGTGAAAATCCTGCCCACATTTAAGAGATGTCAATTTACAATTTCATACAACCAGTAGATTAAGTACTACTTTCACGAATTGAAAAGAAATGGTTACAAATACTCTTTATCATAATAAGTGATGTGTTATGGCCAGCATTTGTTCCTTTTGTTCTGATCATGACTGTAAAATGCTCAGCCTGGAACAAGCCAACAACCTGCGGGAGGTCCAGGCCATGAAGAGACTGAGTCCTCACGCCAACATCGTCCAGCTCCATGAGCTCATCTAGTGAGTACCACAAGCACCGCACATGGACCTCTATGGGAATGTATTATTGTGAATGATGTTGACAGTGTTACCCTCCGAGGCCTAAAGGTATTGTCTGGAATCACTGGTATGTTTTCCACATAAAAAAGTGCATAAAGCACCTTTTGAAAACAAAATGAAAACCTCCAAACATGGTTTCTGCGGGGCATTAAAAAGCATTCACAGTCACTAATTTAATTGTGCCAATATTAAAGCCTTAAAAGTCTTTAAAAAGCATTAAATTCAACTCAAACTGGCATTACATATTTTATTTGGAGGGAAATAAAAACACACCTGAACTATTATAATTGCATGAGAATGTTGAAAATCCAAAACACTGCTGCAGTTTTGACAGAAACTGTCCAAACTTTTTTACTCAGTTGTCGCTTGTTGTGTCCAATTTGCATTTGAATATAAAAATGTTCCCTCATTCCTCTGTTTGATGGAATGTTCGCAAATCTTGAGAAATAAAATATGCACAGATTTATTTAATTTGTTTGCGATTGTGGCATTGAAATATAGTATTTAGGCATTCAAAATGCCTTTCTACACATGCTAGCCTCTAAACCAGACTAACATATTGGATCAGTTCTGAGAATAACTCTACCCCTCAAACTTTGATGCATTGGCTGTTCACACTGATATAATATATATGTTAGACAATTAACACTGGTGTTGGAGAGGATAGATGAAGAACAGGCAGCAGTCTGGATGTCCTATACAGGAGAAGTTTATTTACCATCAGTGCGGGACCCGGAGACATGAACTCGAGACATTGCTCTGGTCCTACCATTCCAGTCTGTCTGTGCTTCCACAGACGAGGGATAAATCCTCTCAGAGTGTCAGACTGATACACAAGAGTCTGAGCCCCACAGTCAAGGCTATGACAGAGATAGTGCGACTGTACAGCCCGACCCAGTGTGATAAATACTGATGTAATGTTATCCTCTAACAGTATATATATATATATATATATATATATATATATATATATATATACATATTACATATATATTACCAAAATATGGAACCAAACTGCGATTGAGCTGGTCCATCTGGAGAGTGTGGCACTTAGCCTTGCAGTGCCACTCTGTTTCTGACTGTAATGTTCTCTCTTCTGTGCAGTGACAAAGAGACCGGCACTGTGTCTTTGATCTGTGAGCTGATGGAGATGAACATCTACGAGTACATTCAAGGTACGCCACCAGGACGGGGACAATGAGTATTCTTACCATTTTACTGGGGGGTTTCGTCTATGATGCTGTGTATGTATGAAGTGTTAAACTGTGACAGTCGGGTGTGCTTTATTAGGGGCATAAGGCTGTGACTTATTCAGGACATTTATGTTTAGTAGATTCTTCAGTGGGAGCTCGTTTGAAAGGCAAAACCAAAAACGGCAAGTCTCTATCTTATGGTTCTAAAGGTAGCGCTGATAGCTGGTATAGCAAAATACTCAAATATCAGCCCGACCAGAACTCACTGAACAGCTCTTGGTATCACAGAGGCGTTGTCCAACCACACACTAAGGTCATCTGGAAATCAAAACACGCTTTATTCACCGGAACAGTCCAAACACAAGAGGATTTCTCTGTGTCTGTGTGTTTGTTTCAGGAAGGAAAAGCCCTCTGCCGGAGCACACAGTGAAGCACTACATGTACCAGCTGTGCAAGTCCCTGGAACACATGCACAGGTACTGCTCACTGAGCCCGTCTGCAGACAAGCTCATGTTCCATCTCATCACTCTTTCTCTGCAGATGTGGGATCTTCCATCGAGACGTCAAGCCAGAAAACATCCTCATCAAAGTGAGACATGTTTTTACATTTTGTCATCCAAGGAACAGGGATATACAGTATCTTTTTTTTATATGGATTGCCATTGTTTTCCAATACTCAAGTGACTATGGCAGCCTTTCCCTCACCTCAGGCCATAAACAAGCTGAACAATAAATAAATCAGTATTACAAATGATCATTTTTTGTTTCAAAACCATTAAAGGCCATTTGACAGTTTTGACGACCCATTTCTAGATATTTCTGAAAGATTGGACCGCTAACGTTAGCAACGAGATGTTGTTTTTTTGCTTCTACTGAACAGTTTTAGTTAAAAAAAACTTTGGCTTGACTTGATTTGTGTGTGATAAATATGTTTACAGTCTGCCAGAAAACGGCTTAAAAGAGCGAACAATTGAGACTCAAACAAGAGGTTTTCTTAATAAATAAAAGGATTGAAATAAGGACTGCCTGTGTCCCAGCAGAAATGAGTGGGGAACGCTGGGGCTGTCATTTGTTCACACTGACCACTGACTGACCAGCCAATTTCCTCTGGTTTAGCAAAACGTGTTGAAGCTGGGGGACTTCGGCTCCTGCCGCAGCGTGCACTCGAAGCCCCCGCACACCGAGTACATCTCCACGCGCTGGTACAGAGCTCCAGAGTGCCTGCTGACCGACGGCTACTACAGTCTGAAGATGGACATCTGGAGCGCCGGATGTGTCTTCTTCGAGATCCTGAGGTACTTCTGCAGATGAGGGGCATCATTATGTCACACGCCCTGCCGACACATCAGTGTGTGGAGCCCTGAGCCGGGATTACCTCTGTAAAACAGGACAACACCAGGGATTGAGAGTTAGCTGCTGCTTCCTTTTTCTACATTATCCTCCATTTCAGAAACTGTAGATAAAGCTTAAAGGGACTATACGGAGTTTAAAAATGGTAACATTATCTCATTTCCTTCCCCTAAATCAGGGGTGGCCAACAAGTCAGAGACCAAGAGCCGAAATGTTCAAGCTTGATCCTGTGAAGAGCCACAAAGGCACCGACCATTAGCGAGATCCCGGGGCGGTAGTTTATTGTGATTAAACAGAATGTGACCGTTTTATTTAATCACAGTAAACTATAACTTTATGCCTTTTGCTTTTTTTTAAATAATTGTGTTAGATTGAATTGTTTTACTCCTCACCAAGATTGAAATACATGTATATTAAATGAAATTTTGTGCTTTCAGCTCTGACTGAGACAGAATTAGATTATTATTATTATTTTTTTTTTTTAATGCTGGGGTGTGTTTGTATGTGGGGCCCTGCCCGCTGAGCCCCCTCCTCTGATCCGCCCCTGGCCTGTGGCTCAGTGCAGCTTGGTCCTGACTGGACTGTGCAGAGAACGCACTCTAGGCTGCACAAAGTTCATAAACTTTAACCAGGAGCCTCTGGACGACTGAGAGTCTGTTTTAAGTTTTATCTGTTACAGTTTCTGTCACATGTGAAAGAAAAGTCATGACTTTGTGTATTTCCATGTTATGATGTCGCGCTTCGTAATCATACGCTTCATAAGAGCTCCGCTTTTTTCCATTTCCTAATTTAGATCTTTTTCTGTGAATATGAAGACAAATGACATCAGATAAAGAGTAGCTGATCAGAAACCTGAAAAGCACAGAAGCTGATCCCAGAGCCACGATCTGCCTGTTGTTTAACCTACATCCTGCTGTGACTGAGGCTGCTGCACCTTTTACACGCCGCCTCGAAAAGGAGAGAGATACAGACTCTCATTCATGTAGAGATGGAAACAGGGTCTGTAGGACGATGGTTGGATTTTTGGTCAAAGACTGTTACAGTTTATGGGAAATATTTACCAATTATTTTGCAAAGAGCCGCATTGTATTAAACATATATAAGAGCCGCCCTCTGATTGGCCAAGAGCCGCATGCGGCTCGAGAGCCGCGGGTTGGCCAGCCCTGCCCTAAATGTTCCAACAATGTCCTGAGGTGTAGAATGAGCCCAGACCTGTTCACCACAACTGCCTTTAAAATCACTGTCACTTATACTATAGAAGGTGCAGTTACACGTATGACCTGAGGTGGCAGTAGTGAGTATAAAATGGCTAACTTGCATCTAGCCCCTTTAATGTCTGTAAGTGTTGCCATTCATTAGCACTTTGTCCATGATGAAGAGAAGGTTCAGGGAAGCTGAGCCAGAGTAAAGAAGACTCCAGGGTTTTTCCAACAGAAGGCCAGTTGTATTTGAGAAACATTATACAGTACAACCAACTGTACTTCTGATTTTATCATAGTACTTTTTTCTTGTACTTGAGTAATAGAAGTACTTTTACTTGAGTAAAACATTTGGTTACTCTTGTGAGTATATCAGTAAGTAACTCAAGCTTTGTGCGACACATGAAAATGAATCGTTTGATTCATCTGATTATCTTAAAGGAATAGGCCACCGTTTTTCCATACTGAGATATGTTCTTACCTGAGCTTTGTTCTTTAGGACCTGTCTGATCTTCCCCCGTGCCTTCAGTCACGTAAACACAGCGCAGACGGCGTTAGCATTTAGCCCCTCCCTCTCCTCTATAGCTCCAAAACAGGTAGGTCCGCACAGTAAAGTGAAGATTACTGTGCGGATGCCAAATTACTCCTGGTATTATTACGCCTTACAATATAGTTCCCCCTTTTATCCGCTTAGAAAATCCACATTGTTTAATTTTGTGTAATTATACTTTGTAGTGGAACACTTCACGTAACCATATTTAAATAGGGAAAACGTGGAAGAGCTTGGTAGCTTCTATCTTGACCTGGTTTGGAGCTATAGAGGAGAGAGGGAGAGGCTAAATGCTAACGCCGTCTGCGCTGTGTTTACGTGACTGAAGATCAGACAGGTCCTAAAGAACTCGTCACAGCTCAGGTAAGAACATATCTCAGTATGTAAAAACAGGGGCCTGTTCCTTTAAAGCTGTCCTCAGCTGCTCCATTTTGCCTGAATTGTTGCAGAAGGAGAGACAAGCGCTACAGATCCCCCTCCTCACACGTTCACATAGCATTATGACAAAACTGACAAAACCAGCAAACTCATCTGAGCGAGCTGTTCTGATGCAGCTGGAATCCTTGTCAAACGCTCATGTCATTTGTTTAATCCAATATCTACAGGGAGATGTCAAATCATTTTCCTCCTATAGATCCATGCACAGGGAACAGTGTGAAGCGTTCAAGGGTTATTGGAAATAAAACCTCTGCACTGTAAACTTAGTTCTAAATGGAAGTATTATGTTCTAAAAGACAATAAACACAGACATACATGAACGTTGCAGTTTAGCAAATAAATATAAGTATCAAAATGTTTACTCTGCTACATCTAATTTATTCTGCTGATGAATGTGTGTAGCACACAAGATTAATGACATTTCCGTTTATCCATCATCATTAATGCAGCGCGTGCAGGAGGGGTGAGGGGAGGGGGCAGAGCACTTCACTGACACCTGAAAGAAAGCTTAGGGCAGATTTAAGAATGATTGGTTTTATTTCATATCAGGATTTTACATTCATTTATTTTTAGTTTGTGGGATTACATCAGCACAAATATCTTTCTTTTACACAGACAAAGCACACAAAGCACTTTTGGTCACTACTTTTTACTTCTACTTATTGTACTTATCAGGTACATATTTGGGCTACTCTACCCACCATAAATTCAAGTAAAGAAAGACACAGAAGGAAAGGTGATGCCCTGACCTCTGACCTCTGGCCTGGTCTTCTGAGGCATCAGAGCCTTATGTGTTGATGGTATCACTGCAGCATCAATAATGGGCTACATTCAAACATCCACCACTAAGTCTTTACTGAGTTCACTTTAGATTGATGTTTCTGCCTGTGTTTCAGTCTGAACCCTCTGTTTCCTGGAACCAATGAGTTGGACCAAGTCGCTAAGATCCACGAGGTGCTGGGGTCTCCGGACCACAACGTGCTGCAGAAGTTCAAGCAGTAGGTCCTTCCTCTTAAACCGTAACTTCACACTGACATGAAGGTCAGGTAACAAAAAACATTTCCCTAAAAGAGAATTCTATCAATTCTATAAAGCGTTGAGTGCGGCTCGCAATTTGTATTTGATTCTAAGCTAGACCAGTGGCTCTCAATGGTGCAGCATTGGCCCACCTTCATCTCATGGAGAGAAACCACAACCTGAACATCTGCTCTCAGCGCATAAGAATGACCCTGTTTGACACAATGTTGTTTTATCTCACACAGTTTTGTTGATTCAAGTATCAGATAATTGGCTGATGTCAAAAACGATGCAAACAAATGATCAACATCGCACTCAACTAGACTACTATGTAGGCTCACTATGTACCGTCAATGCTCTAATACTGGCCTGTATTCCATTAGCGGCCGGGTCTCGGACAGAGGCCGGGTCTCCGACAGGGGCCGGGTCTCCGACAGGGGCCGGGTCTCCGACAGAGGCCGGGTCTCCGACAGGGGCCGGGTCTCCGACAGGGGCCGGGTCTCCGACAGGGGCCGGGTCTCCGACAGAGGCCGGGTTCGCGGCTGGCGGAGGCAAATTAAAGCCGGTCTAAAACAGGCCGGGCTTTTATTAGAAACTATAGCAGTAGAAATATTCCCCATGTTTGGAGTTTGTCTCATACTGGTGTAAATGAAAACTCACGTGCAGGAAGTAACAAACGGGAACCCGGAGGAGCTGATCCCAGCGTAACTTTGACACAGATTTAGCCACTTTTCAAACCTCCTGTGACCATATTTGGAAACAGGGCAAATGTTTGTGACCCTCCAGGGTTTTAATAAAGTCTCCATCGCGTCTTCAAAGCACGTCCAGCTGCTCCGTGTGCAGGTCAGTCCCACGCCTCAAAATAACTCCTCCCATCAGCGCGAGCGTCTCGTCTTCTCTCGGGTCAGTCTCATGATCGATCACAAACACAAACGCTCCGTCTAAACTCGCCTTTTACACAAGATAACAACAAATAATCCGGTCTGCGGTAAAAACAGAAACCTGCAGTGACACTGATGTCAAAGCTCCGCTAACAGCAACGAAACACTTCCTGTTGTCCCGACAAAATAAAAGGCGTCAATGTTCCAGCCGCTGGGAGAGGGTTTGAAATGTTCATTAATAAATGAACCTAATATTTTAGGTGCAAATGGACAAAAATCTCGTTTTTCTTCGTTTTCCTGGTCGTCCGTTTTGCTCAAATAGAAATAAAGGCCTGTCTCTAACTGTGGCCTGGTTCCAATAAAGGCCTGGTCCCAGATGCCCTGGAGTAAATAAAGGCCCCGGCCTATATTACAGCATTTACGGTATTACACAGACAAGACAATCAAAATCAGGCCTCAGCTAGCCGTTCATATTCAACTTCACATTCACATTCTGTCACTGGTTACAGCGTTACAGCTGCTGTAAAATAAAGAATTTTTTCCACATAAAAAAATTAGTAGAAGAACAAAAGTTTTAGCAGATTTACTGTAGATCTGGTTTGCTCTGGTTGTTGCAGGTCGAGGGCCATGCATTTTAACTTCCCTCAGAAGAAAGGCACCGGGCTGTCACGGCTGATCCCACACTGCCCCGCCCCGGCCCTGTCCCTGCTCTACCAGATGTTGGCCTACGACCCCGACGAGCGCATCAGCGCCGACACCGCCCTCAGGCACATGTACTTCAGGGAGATCAGGTGAGACCATTTACCTGACCTCGTCTCCATGGAGATGGAGCCAGACTAGGTTCTTTCAAATGTTTTATTTTGATGAATCCTTATCAGACGTGCAGCATGAACCTGTTCTCTATAACAGCTAGAACAGCGTCAGGTCCTCTTTGAAGGCTGTCCACAAGGTTCATTAGGAGTGTGTCGGGAGTGCATTGGTGAAGTCACTGATGTTGGATGTGAAGGACTGACTCTCAGTCTCCACTCTAATTCATCCTAAATGTGTACTTTTGGATTGAGGTCAATGCAGTCTAGTGTTGGAACAGGAAGGAGCCATTCCAAAAGACAACCCCACCCTACTGCCAGACTTGGCACCAGACGGGTCCATTAGATTGTGGGACTCCTGACTCCTCACCCCAGAGGTTACATTAACTGGAACATGTGCGTGCACTTATGAAATATTGCTATCTTTTTTGGAAAAGATTGTCAGTGGCGCCGTAATGACAGTCCAAGCCCAGCCCTGCTCTCTCTGAGCGTGGCCTCTGGGCTCTCTCTGAAGCAGCTACATCACCTGGTTTGGCTGTGCATATCGCTGACTAAACAGCCTTTACTACCGCCATGGTTCATGATGCACGCTCACATCACAGCTGACAGTGCATGGATTTGGATAAATAAGCGAAGGACACAAAGAAAAGAGGAAGCAACGTGGTACACAGAGGTAAGGCCAGAGCGGGCAGAGAACTTTTACAACCCTGTCCGTCAAAATGATGGAGAGAAATCATCCCAAACAAAACCACTGACAAAAACAATAACTCACAGTGAAGTAAAAAGGATTGGGTGATAATGCTACTTAAAGGGGCTAGATGCAAGTTAGCCATTTTATGCTCACTACTGCCACCTCAGGTCATACGTGTAACGGCACCTTCTATATTAAGCGCGTGCATGACGGCACTTGAAGTGAAAGATTTTAGAGGCAGTTGTGGTGAACAGGTCTCATTCTACACCTTAGGACATTGTTGGAACATTTAGGGGGAGGAAATTAGATAATTTTACCATTTTTAAACTCCGCATAGTCCCTATAAGTGCTAAGTAAACTGTGATGTAATGTGATGACAAACACAAGGTACAATTACCTCGAAAAGTTACTCGAATACATTCCCCAAAGACAACAAGGTCCAAGGAAAAGTCTATCGGGGCATCATGGTTTTATAATAGTCCCACTGAAGTCTGTTATACCCATTTGACCCCCTCAAAGGACCTTCCTTGTCGAGCTCCTGTAGTGACATGTTTGTAGCAGTGCTTGTTCTGGTCTTTGTCCAGGCTCACGGAGAAGAAAGCGGAGAGTCTTCACAGAGCGGCCAATGTGGACGGGTTTGACAGCAGCGCTTTACAAAACTCTTTGGAGCATCTGTGGCGTCCGACCAGACTGGGCCGACAGCTGAGAGGCAGACACACCCGACAGACCCCCCTGAGCGTACGTCTGAGCGTACGTCTGAGCGGACATCTGAGTGGACGTCTGAGCGGACGTCTGCGTGGCCCTCATGGAGGAAACAGTGTTACTCATGCAAATGTTAACACAAGCCGGAATAGGGATTTAACAATACGACTACTCTCATCGATAACGGCCTCTTATGTGTACTTTAAATATGTACATTATATTGAACCTGATGTTTAGTTTTGCACATACACTTATTATGAGGCATGCAAAGTACACATACAAACCAAAGTGTAATGAATGATTCGTTCAAAGCTCTGATGACATGACATTAGTGACATGACATAAATGTGACAAAATAAACATAAATATTAACCTGGTTCCATCCATTGTTCAGATTTTGTCGCAGAATAAAAAAAAAAAAATATATATAATTAGAATGCCTTATTTTTATATAAAAGCACTAAATGAGAGAAAACATACATGACGCTTTCTGCTGTAATCTACAGCAAAATGTTCCAACTGATATCTCCAAAAGGTTTCACTGCAGCGTCTTCATAGTTCTGGATTCAGCTTTATCTTCTGTGTTGCTCCACAGACTGCTCACCAGCCTGTCCTGTCTCTTCCAGCACAACATAAAGCATGTAGCAGACCCTGTGCTCAGGAGGAACCTGCCTCACTACCCCACGGAGCTGCCCAAACTCAGCCTGGTGGTGCCGCAGATCTCCTTCCCCGTGTCCGGCGTGTCCGGCGTGTCCGGCGTGTCCGGCGTGCCCGCCTACACGGTCACGCACCGCGGCACGCTGCCCGCCATCTCCTCCCAAAAGTGCCACTCGCGCCTGGTTAAGGTACGGATCACTGAGGACACAGGAAAGGCTTTGGTGTTTGTTTGTCGTTAATATTGTCACAAACACAAAGAGAACGCATCCTCTTAATGATTTGATAAATATTGTGAGGCTTTTCAGTTATTTCTTCATTTAATGCAGTTTAGAGTAGATCTTTGTTTGTCTCTGGTATTTCCAGCATTAATTGTGTAATAAACACAGAAGTGCATTTTTAAAACCTCTACAAATCGTTCTGGGGCCAGGACTCCCCTTAATCTCACTGCGACTTAACTGGTTAAATGAAGGTCAATTAAAGCCCAGGAAACATGACTGGACTCGATCTAATGCGCTCCAGGGAACTGGGAACTTAGAGAAAGGCCTTGGTACACTGCTCAAAGAGAGAGTGTCCAGTAGTATCCAGAGAGCTCTGAGTTCAGATGCGAGATGAAGACAATAACGGCGCCCCCCAGTGGAGGAGTGCAGCTAATGATAAACTTTAACAAAACACTGCATCAGGGAACGTTACGTTTGGTCATTGTTAGAGAATTAACACTGGTGTTGGAGAGGATAGATGAAGAACAGGCAGCAGTCTGCATGTCTTATACAGGAGAGGTTTATTTACCATCAGTGCGGGACCCGGAGACACGAACTCGAGACATTGTGCTCGTCCTACCATTCCAGTCTGTCTGTGGGATAAATCCCCTCTCAGAGCGTCATGCTGATATGCAAACATTCAGTGGCTGAGAGTGGGCGCCTGAGCCCCACAGTCAAGGCTGTGAGAGAGATAGTACGACTGTACAGCCTGACCCAGTCTGAGAAATAGCCATTTAATATGATCCTCTAACAGTCATGGCCTTCAATATAACGTTGTTTAGCATGTTTTGAATATTATGTTTGTGGAAAAACATTCTTGTAGCATTAGCATCTTGTTAGCCAACTGTTGCAGCATTAGCCGTTTTGTTTACATTCACGTTTATTGATCTGGAACACAGGTCATAATAATAAGAAACAGCATTTATTACTTTGCCGTTGATTTGTTATCATGTTATCAATGATGTGTTATACATATCTTATTTTTAACATCTACTAAATCCCCCTGCTACCAGAGGAGGGCGCCCCACGCAACATACTGTGTAAAAGTGCAGTATATTTGCTATGCCCACATTAAATTAAGGTGAAAATAGACATTTTTCTCACAATGGTTTGTGATTTTTTCCTTTTTTTCTCCCTTTACATCTTAGTTTTAATGTCAGAGTAAAAACAGACTCTTCCTGTACGATGCTTATTTTTTGCTGTTTGTCCTCCGTGACCTGGAGATTTCCAGGGAGTAATTACAACATCGCATCACACTGGCCTTTTTCCCACGCTTATTTACACAAATATTGACATGATCCAAATATGGTCATTTCCTTTCTGGGCGACAGCCGCGGCCAACAGTTTTCATTCAAATATCCACTTCAGCCATGTTTTTAATGAGGGAGTGACAGAATAACATGATGGAAAGCTTGAAAAAGTCCATTTTGCAGAATACCCCCCCTTTAAAGTTATCCTCATTGAAAAAAATCTGTGCTTTTCTGTCACAAATGAGGACATTAGTGAGATTTGAGCGGTGGTGTAAAATGACATCTATCAGGCTGACATCTCCGCGTCTCGCCTTGAAAGTGTTGATTTGCTCCAGATCTGCATGACGCCTTGTGAAAAGGGCCTGTTCACATCAGGGTTCTTTGCTGTGTCCTCAGCCCAGAGAGGAGTCACACCGCGCGGCCTACAAGACCTACTACATGCCCCCCCTGGAGAGGAAGCGAGGAGCCTACTGACCTGATCCACCACAGACACAAAAGCTGTCAACGACTTCTCCTTCAGTTCCAAGCTGACTGAAGGTGCATGACACATATGACCTGGTGCTGATACTGAAATGGGGACACTGGGCATTTTCAGCAGAGTAAGTAGTTACAAATATGGCAAAAAATTCAAAACAAAAAGAATATGAAGCTTTTCTCAGTCCAAATTCAAGTTCAGCCTTAAAGCTTCCTCCTTCTGAGAGTTCACGCTTCACTGTGATTGGTCAAACCCATCTGTCGTTAGAGCTGGGTACTGGTACTTTTTTTGGATACCGGTACTTTAACGATACTTGGTTCTTGATACCTATACTAAAATATTTGTCATCTAGAACCAGAAAACGGAAGAATAATGTGTGGAAAATATTAGTAATACAAATGAGCAAAAAGAAGGGCGGGGAAATTGGGACATGCGAAAAAATTATAGATAAAAAATAGGAATAATTGAGTAAACTAAAACAAATGGGAAAACCGTAAAAGTAAAAATCCCATTCATGTTTCGCACTGACTTTTGGAAACATAACACTGAATACTTGAAAATACTGTGAATGCTTTTGTAACTTATCTGTTTATAAAGTTTTAGCTCAATCTTTTTCTCCCCCCGAAAAGTGGCTGCTAAATATGAAAGGGATTTTTACTTTAGGTTCTACTGGTGTCAAAAAATGAAAGTATTGAAAGCAGGTACCGAAAAACAATATTTGTGATGTTGTGACTTGGTTTCAGCTCTATTTTTGCCCCATTTTTCTCCCTATTTTTTCTTACACAATTCTCCCTTATTGTTGCCGTAATTTCTTCTATTTCCCCCCATTTTTTGTCCAAATCATTCCCCATTTTTCACACATTTCTTGTCATTGGAAATGAACCCGATGTAAATGTGCCGATCTTCCACACATTACTGTTCTGTTTTCTGCTTTTAGATGACAAATATTTGAGAATAGGTTTTGGAAAACGTATTGTTCAGGTATCGGTATCGAAAACCAAGTATGGTTTAAGTACTGGTATAGAAAACAAAACAAAAACAATACCCAGCCCCAGTCATTCTGCGGCTTTCCAGACTTAATTCTGGGCTGGATTTTGGACTTTTTTACTTTTGCCTACCAGAATTGAGAGGCAAAACCTCGTCTACTCACAAACTGGTCCAGATGTTCTATGGCACTAACCTGGACGACTGAGAGTGAGCAGATGTGAGAGTTGTTTAATACTGTGAATAACCTCTGAGCAGAACGTGTTGCAGAGACGGTCTTCCAGTGGAAAAGAAGGCACATACTGTATTTGAGTGGAACAAGTGTAGTGGACGTCCTCCTGGTGTGTTCAGATGAGGGACATCTCCAAAAGCAGGCATGTGACTGTGGTGATTGGAGCATTTTGATTTGATTACAATGTCCTGTATGTGCTCGTGTCTCTTACTGTGAGGCAGCGTCTTCTGAAAGCTCACACAGCTGTGGGACTTTCCTACATCAAACAAACATCTGCCATAAGGAGCTCACAATGGAGTTCAACACATCTGGATATACATTTCCCATTCGTTTAAAACTTCTTACCCCCCGCCTTAACCAGTTCTGCTTTATCCAAATCTAAAAGCTCACAGCCAATAGTCCAGTGTAACGCCTCATTTGAAAGCTAAGATCTACACAACGGATCGTGATTTTTCGCGTTTTTCTTGTGTTATTGTTGCTTTTCCGGCACATTTTTGTTGCTTTTTTGTTACTGTTTTTTGTTGTATTTTCATCCTCGTTTTTAGATTTGGGTAATGCCTGGTGGGGGTTAAGAGGTTACAGGTGTGACGGAGGCTACTCAGCTATATGCTAACTACTTACCATTTGAACTCAAAGAAACTTTTGACCTCTCATTTTGGCATTACTCAAATCTAAAAGAAGAAAACGAGGATGAAAAGGCAATAACAAAGGTGGCAACAACACAAGGAAAAAGTCTGTTTGAATCAGTTTTGTCAAATGAGGCATTACACTGGCCTATAAGCTGTAAGCTCTTAGATTTGGGTGAAGATGCCCCTGGTTTACGGCGGGTCAGAGGTTTTGCTCCTGGTTCTGCTGCGATGAGCTCTGTACTTCACACACACCTCGTTCATATTGTGTTGGATAACTTCCGCTGTGCCTTCAGATGCGTTTGTTTTAAAGGACATTAATGAATAGGGTTGTATCTTCTGAACCATGTGAGTCGTTGTTGTATCGCTCGGCCTTTTGCAGCGAGCCGGTCAGAGCTTCATTAAACACCACTGACCAAACCTGCTGGGTGTGGATTCATTTAGACCAGCTGTGCTATAATGCAGTGGGCAGTGTACTCTGTCAGTGGTTCTCAACCCCCGTTGGAACAGGTAAAGGGGTTTGTGACCCCCGCCCCGGTCACACCGTGAGAAAATAAAATTCATCAAACTATGAACAAATAATGTCACTCTGGTAAAATAGCACATAATAAAACATTAGATTATATGCTAATGAAATATGTATATTTTATTCAAATGATCTGGCGACCCCCGGGTTGAGAACCACTGCTCTGTAACAGAGGAGGGGTGGGGGGAGTCGCCTTCACTTCTGTTCTTCTGAATTTGTGTTCGCTTTTCACAATCTCATCACATTCTCACATTTGCAAACAGAAACAGGAGACAAACAGTGTATTCAAGATTATTTTAATATTATTAATATGTATACTTTAGGCTTTAGAAATATAACTATCAATGACAAAACTTCCACTGGAGTAATGGTAAGTTTGCTTTAGGCCCCATCAAATTAATTACATTATACACATTATGATACAGAGCAGATCTGAATCTGAAATCATATTAAAATAAATGCTCAATAGATAAAGGTTTAATCTTTGCCTACTGTTAGCCATCTGTGAGTTCTGACACACCCAAACACGTAAAGCCTTTTTCTAATAAACTTATTAAGTGCAAATATTTTAAAAAGACTATCATTGCAGCGTCCAGCTTTCCAAGGTTCAGAATCCAAGAGCTGAGGAAGCTCCAGCCGAGTGCCAGGCCGTCCTCAACCCTCCATTCTGTGGGAGCAGTTAGAAAACACAACTAAATCAGTGCAAGGAGGAGGAGACAGTGTCGTGTCCTGACAGACGCCATAGGTACCACACTGGCCCAGTCCGGCTCAGCAGGAAGTCACTTTAAACATTTGGTTTGAACCCAGGGCATAGCCTCGGATTTGGATTTTATGATTGTTCGATTATAAATTCCCCAACATGTGTCGGGGCTGACGCACTGTGGGCACTAACAGGTGTTTCTCTCTGAGCCACTGCGGTACCTAGAACAGCACTGACCGCACGTTACAAACGTTATCATCTCAACACAGCTGGAGTCCAATAAGCCACAGAGAACAGTCAGGTCGGTCTTTGAAAACTCTAAAAAGGGTTAGATCTCCAGAGAAAAGGGCACGGTTGTCTTGCTTCCTCTAGGCCGAGTGAGTGAGAACCAAAAGTGGAGACAACTCAAAGGGAGGAGAAGGGTAAACCAACAGAAAAACAAAAACGACTTGCAATGCTTGCAGGTGAAGAGCAGCTCGGACTCTGGGGTGCAGGGCTTTCTTTAGCAGCAGATTTATTTGTTGTGGCTATACTACTGTTCCACTGGGAGAGCTGGCTTGGTTTTGGGATGACAATAAACCCTGGAAAAAGGAAAAAACAAAGGAGATTTGCGTTGGGAAAGAGTCACATACTGGAGCAACAAAAATGAACGAAAAAAATCAAGCAACAAACAGCTGAGTAAAGAGTTAGCCTGCAGCTAGAGTGTGTGCACAGCAGAGCAGGAGGCTGGAGGAGCAGAGGCTAAAGCCCAGTCTGATCTGACAGTGTATGAAGGCACAGTGAAGCTAAACCTCAGGAAATGTTACCCACTTACATGGAGACACAAGGGATTTCAGAAGACACAAGCAGCATCTATGAAGTTCACAACAGATTCCTATTGGATGAATAACCAAAAGTACAAGTTTATACCAGATGAACCAAAGGAAGTGGTTCTTTTAATACTATTTTCTTTTGCCTATTTTGTTTTGGTGATCAACACTACAATCCCATTCGATTGTGTCTGATCTGTGCTAAGACACAAGGGCCTCATTCAGCACACGTTCTTACGCACACATTTGCTCTAACACAGGGTTTTGGCACTCACAGTCAGGAGGACAAACAAACCAGTCTCCAGGTCTCCCGATATTCAATCTTTTAGAAATTAATTCCAGAAAACATGTGAATAAAATGATGATAAAGTACAAATAAAGGGGGCGTGGTCTGGCCAAGGGGAAGGAAGTATGTTTTGGAAGTCACAGTTTCTCACTCTTTAGCTGTTGAGTCTAAATGGGGCCATACGGAACATGAAGTATCATGTTATTAATCTGTGTTCTTCATGTTATATCGTGGGCTGTTGAACCACAGAAAACTATATTCATAATTCAGCATTTGTTAAAGTAGTTTTGGAGTAATTATAAAAAGTTTTCTCCTTTGTTTTCTCTCAACTGCTTCAAACATGACCATATATGGGCAATTCCAGAGCCGCCATCTGTCTCTATACCCTGCTTATTTAGAAATGAGTTGGAAACACTTAAAGTACTAATGTATCACAGCTACAACATTTCTTGCAAACTCTGTTTACACACTTGTGTTACTTTTGGAGTTTTCTTGGCCTTATGCTAATTAGTCCTGACACGCACATGCTTCCAACTTGGCATTCACCAACCTCAGACACGCTGTGAAGGAGAATGTGTGGTGAGTCTGGCGCTGACGGTGGATTTCAAGACGTTTTGTAAGGAGATGTTCATGAATGAGGCCCATAATGAAGGCAAAAAAGATGATGTCAAAGTTTAATACTAGTGATGTGAAATAGCCTGACCTTTTCCATCTGTGTGAAAGATTTGCGTTTGCTCTTCTCAATTCAAACTAAATGCAAATCAACACATAATTCTCAGATATAAAAGTAATCTTCCAGAGAGCTACACTTGAGTGATGGCACAGCCAGTATACGGTCACATGCCTGGATTTGGCAGAGTATAAGAGGAAGTGTGAAAGGGGAACATTGGGGAGCAGGAGACAGATCAACCTTTCTTTAGCTGCTACTATAGGACACACCCCGCCTCAACACTAGCCCCAGTAACGCCTGCTGCAGTGTCTTCCTTAAAAGCTTAAGTCCTCTGAAACCTGCTCCTGCTGTTCCTCCGCTACATGTTATCAGTCTTCTCATGTTAAAAAGAACTTACCACTTTGCCTGGCCTGGCCCATGTGCAAATAAATCCCTCTTGACATGCAGTCACTAAACAGTCCTCTAAAAATATGAGTACGGTCAGTCTCTCGTGTGCTATCTTTTTACAGATGAGGGGCTCGAGCAGGGGCACGTCCTCCATGCGCGGGCACAGCAGCGTGCCCAGAGTCTTGGCCGGGTCCGTTTTGCTCTTGGTCAGCAGGTTGAGCTTGTCGCTGCTCTTGCTGCTGATGTGGCCCATGCTGTGGTTGCGTTTGTGGTCCTTGTCGTGGCGCTCCTTGCGGTCGTGCAGTGACAGCGTGGCAAACTTGCTGACGCCTGTAGCGATGGCGCTGTCCATGATGCCGCTGCCCCCGCTGGGCTTGTTGCTGCTGTTGGCCGTGGCGGTGTTGTTGGCAGAGTGCGGTAGACTGTTGGAGCGCGGTAAGGAGCTGGACACGGAGTTGACCCCGGGCGTGTTGGCACCACTGTTGTTTCCGTTGGTAGTGTTAGTGGTCGTGATGACGGGAGCGCCCGGCGGGGGGCTGCTGGCATTCATCACATTAGTGTGAGTTCGTGTCCGTGAGAGGGGCAGGTGGGGGAAAAGGATGTCCTCTGTTAGGTCCCAGAGGCACAGCTGAGTGTCCTGCCCCACTGAGCCGAAGCGGTAGGTGACGCTGACGGGCCGGCTGTCCGTGGAGTTGCGTTTGGACAGGCGCGACTGCGTGCTATTGGCCCGGTCTCGGCCAAAGTGAATCATCTGGTCCTGGAAGTCTTCGTCACTGCCGCTGAACTCCATGGGTTCGCTTTCCTCAACACTGGTGGTGTAGTGGTCAAAGGCCACCACACTCACCCAAGATTTATGTCCGTGCCCTCGGGCAATCACCCTACAGTCCAAGAATGACCACACAGTCACAAGGTCATCCTCTCCGCCCGCCACTATGTACTTCCCATCAGGACTCCAGCACACGCACAACAAGCCCCCGAAGTAGCTCTTCATGGTTCCGTGCAGCTCCACCGCGTCAAAGTTAAACACCCGGAGGAAGCCGTCCTGACTGACACAAGCCAGGAACTTCCCGTCCGGGGAGAAGGCAAACTCGTTGAGGGCCCCCTCCCCCACAGTCCACTTGAGGAGAGGGTTTCGGGTGGATTTGCTCTTACACGTGTGCACAGAGTAGTTCTCTCCCTGCTTGAGCAGCTGATAGTGTGGGGCTGTGGTCCCACAGGTGTGCTCCACGTTGTAAAGGTACAGGTTTCCACTGGCATGGGACACCAAGAACAGGCTCTCGGAGCCCGGGACCCACTTCACACAGGTCACCCGCGACTTGTCTATTAGCCTCTACAGAAGAGAAACAAATATCAGAACAATGTTCCACTGCAGCTGGTGGGACAGAACTCAAAGCCATACCTCTTCATTGAAGAGCTTGCTGGTCTCCTTCTTGATAGGGTCGATGAGCTGGACCTGTCCTGCAGAAAAGCCCACGAGCAGAGACACGCTCTCAGCAGTCGCCGTCAGGTGGTTGAAGTCATGGCAGGTGGGCTGTGTTCCCTTGTAGATGCGCTTGTCTATGGGTTTACTCAAGTCTGCCGCCTGGAACAGAACAAACATGTGAGCACACAGAACATCTGTGGGAATTATAAACACTGGTGAAAACGGTGTTGCCAGAAACTAAATGCTGATCTGGTGCCAGGCCCACACCGTAGAAGAGGAGATAACTATTACAACTGTAAGTGTTAATCATTTACAGTCCAAGGTACAAGGCAACTCATAAAGAAAGGAATATCTCATCCAAACTCCGGCCATAAACTCAGATCAGCGGTCAGGGCAAACCCAAGTTTGACACGTTTTATTTAACAGAGGCCAATAATAACATATTGTGGCTCTGTGAAAGTCTGTTGTGGGTCTATTCAAATCTGTTGCGTTTTCCCTCGATCTTGCTGCCACGAATGGTGCACATGCATATCTGAATGTGAGCAAAGAAGACAGAAGACAATGACAAAGTAGAAGTCAGCTGATCTGGTGCTCTGCTGAATGTAAAGTCAGCACTGTGGCTTCTGATTGATTTATAACGCTTTGTGATATATTTAATAAAAGACTGGCATTGACATGTTTAAAGCTGCACTGACTCATCCTTTCGCATAATAAACAAAATATAACACAAGTATTTCATTAGTGGATCTTGTTATGATGAAAACTACATTAAAACTGAGCAGGCCTGACTCTAAATCAGATCAGCACACAGGTGACTACAGGTAGCCACCAATTAGATACTCTTACAAAGTGCATATTGTGATAATCGGCTTTAAAAGCAGCAATATGGTGTTTAGGTGAGCATTAAAGCACATTTGATACTGGCATGTTTATGTTCTGAGATACAGCAGGTTGTGACGATCCGCTTTCGTTGTGATACAGATCATGATACTTAGGGGCCGATATGACACGTATTGTGACACTTTTGTGATGTGTCCTAGTTATAAACCAAATGCCACTTGACATTACCACCACCACATGTAGGTTTAACATAAAGTCTGAAGTCTGTTGCTGAAGAAACATAATATTTAGTATCGAAAGTATTGATACTTTGATCAAGTATCGATATTTGGTATTGCGGCAAAGGCGTATTGTGATATATCGCAGAACATGTGCGCAGACGTAAACAGTCCATAGTAACTCGGTGTTGTCCATAGCTAGCCTGGCATGTTTCCAGTAGCTGAGGATGTTGGGTGAACATTTCAGGTTAAGTTCGCTCGTACATATCGTACAAAGATCATCATCCACTGGCTCGAAACGTAGAAGCTACCAGAGTGTGTCCACAGGTGCTAACTCCTAGCTGTCACTGTCAGCTGCTTCAGACCAGACTGCTTTACACCGGACAGCAGACGATAACACCACTGCAATGCTAATGTAGCGACAAGGATGTGCTTCAAGAGTTTAGCAAACACAGACCAGTGCCTGGAAAACACATTTGATTAGCTGCCGTTAGCTGCTAGCCCTGGGTAGCTCACTAGTAAAGCAGAGGCGCTAGCTCCACCGATGCTAACTAGCTGTCAGCTCATGTCAAAGTCAAGCACCTGTCTGAGTTATTGACCAGAGCCGATCGCACGTCCACGTGACAGCAGGCTGAGACTGTGAGCTGAAGTCTGTGGTGAGGAAGCTGAAGCGAACAGCCTGAAGCACGTACCTTCCTGACGCCTTTGTAGATGTAGAAGTAGAGCTCTCGGCCCACATTGAAGCAGATCCGGTCGCCGTTGCCCGACTGGTCGTTGACGTTGACGAAGGAGACCTTGACGGGGTTGGATCCCTGCGAGTTGAAAGGCACCCGGTTGGGGCGGCTGTATTCGGAGTGCGTGAGGAGTTTGTAGACGCCTTCCCTGGTGGTGAACTGAGTTTTGATTTCGTTCATCTCCTTCCCTCCTCCCTCCGCCGCCATCTTTGAAATTAACATTCATCCCTGTGCCCCCCCCCCAGGCCGGAAGTGACGAAAGAGGAGCCCCGGAGCACGAGACCCGCGGAGCCAATCGGAGCCAGTGCATCGCTCTTGTCTCATGTTTTCATGTTTATCTATTTATTTGATTTACCGCCACAGGATTCATTATTTTGTGATGGTTCAAATACAACTAGCTAACTACCTAAATTAATAACGAACCAAACAGTGACTGGAGGGTCGAGTATATTTATATAGTTATTTATTCATATGGGTACTTTTAAATATGTTTCAAATACGAATATGTTTTAAATACTGGTGAAACACAAAACATCAAATCTTTCATATATATATTTATTTATCTATATTTATGCACTGCTGCTACTTTATTGTATTGTTTATTATAATTATTATAATAATGTCACATGCCTGTCACATTCTTAAAAAGCAGTTTCCGAGTATTGTTTATGTATAAATAATTAATATATTAATATATTATTATTATTATTATTATTATTATTATTATTATTATTATTATTATTATCATTATTATTATTATTATTATTATTGTCTATGTTTTGATGCTCAGTAGCTCCCTCTAGTGATCATTTTACAAACTGATAACTGGCACTAAAACAACTACGAACGGAAAAGTTAGGCAAGCAATGTCGTCATACTGAGAGACTATTTATCAGTAATATTTATTCACTTCATTCATTTATTTTTATCGGTGACCTTTTTTATTTGGAAGCATCTGAGAACAGCTGACGGTACTTTGAAAATCTCGCGTCAGGTTTGAGCGGTGTTTCTGCATGTGGCTCCTGGTCCGCATGGCCAGCCTCTGCCTCTGCTACGCTCCAAAACCCCTGTCCCAGATGTCCTCATGGCAGGCCGAAGACGCAGGCGGCTGGGTAGGGGTATATACTGCACTGGCTTTGTGTTTAAAATAATAAACAAAGCGTTGCAGTTCCATGCATCCTCAATATGTCTCTGTTTCCTTAGATTCCAGTGGCAGACATGCCCCCAACAATATGGACCACTTGGCCTTCAAGTATACGGTGAGAATTGACAATTATTGTATTCCGTCAATCAGTTAATTTCGGCTGTTTGTTCATTATTTTTCATATTGTTTATTGATTTTTTGTTTGGGGTCTATTTGCTAATTTATGAAAATAGAAATGCCTGCATGTAAAATAGCTTTGTGGAGGTTGAGAGGTTAACTAAAGAGGCGACTGCTGCATTGCCAAAGTCATGAGTGGCACCTAAAGCTTTGAGTGTTTGCTCAGGCTAACAAGGAGAACGATTCATAAATGAGATCCGCTCAAACCTGCCACATTAGAGCGTCTTCTGAACCCTGTAGTGACCGTCTGTGCTCTGGTCCAGGAGATGTGTAAGGTGGAGTCCAGCACTGACTCCGAGTCTGAGGTCAGCCCCAGGTGGTCCGACACCAGCACCATGGTAGGTCTCTGTGGCACAGCCCTTTTTCCTTTTGCACATCTCACATTTTACATTTGAATGTTTTCAACACATCTGTTTTTGTAGTGTCTGCAAATCCCCCCATTTGAGCTGGGCCATGTGGCAAAAACAAAAGTTATCACAGTGCAGCTGATATTGCGGGGTGAGGCTGGAAATGTGGAAAATACTGTCAATTAGGGCTGCACAATATATCGCACAACATATCGTGTCGCAATATTAGGTGACGCAATATCCGTATCGCAAGAAGCCACAATATATCGCCACATCACTAAAGTCTTCATCTGAGCCCTCATTTTAGTGAACATTTCCTAATTTTGTTCAATTTTAAATTTAAATGGAATGTCGTGTTGAAATGGTTCGGTAAAATATTGCACCACTGTATATATTTCAAGTTACTTCAATATTGTGTAGCCCTGCTGACAGTAGGAATAGGCCTCCGTTTGTATCTGTCTGGTCTTCTATCACGTAAACACAGCACAGACGGCGTTAGCATTTAGCCTCTATAGCTCCAAACCAGGTGAAGATAGAAGCCGCCAAGCTGTTACACTTCAAAAGTATAATTACACAAAATTAAACAATGGATTTTCTATATAAACGGGGATAAACGGGGGAATTATATTGTAGGCGTAATAATACCAGGAGTAACTCGAAATTTGCGCAGTAATATCTTCATTGTCCTGTGTGGACAGCAAACTACTCTGCAATCTCTGCAAATAAGAACATGTCGGGAGTTGTCAGGTGACTCGCCCTCCTGCCCCTCGTCCTCAGTGCCAGCAGTTTGGTAATAGCTTCTGGTTTCCTTTGAAAGGGTTTGCAATGTTTTGCCTTTTTATGGAGTTTTCTCACTCCACACCTCCCTAACTCTCTCTACACCTCCCTTACTCTCTCTCTACACCTCCCTAACTCTCTCTACACTTCCCTTACTCTCTCTACACTTCCCTTACTCTCTCTACACCTCCATAACTCTCTCTACACCTCCCTTACTCTCTTTCTACACTTCCCTTACTCTCTCTACACCTCCCTAACTCTCTCTACACTTCCCTTACTCTCTCTACACCTCCCTAACTCTCTCTACACCTCCCTTACTCTCTCTCTACACCTCCCTAACTCTCTCTACACTTCCCTTACTCTCTCTACACTTCCCTTACTCTCTCTACACCTCCATAACTCTCTTTCTACACTTCCCTAACTCTCTCTCTCCACACCTCCCTTACTCACTCTACACCTCCCTTACTCTCTCTACACCTCTATAACTCTCTCTACACCTCCCTTACTCTCTTTCTACACTTCCCTTACTCTCTCTACACCTCCCTAACTCTCTCTACACTTCCCTTACTCTCTCTACACCTCCCTAACTCTCTCTACACCTCCCTTACTCTCTCTCTACACCTCCCTAACTCTCTCTACACTTCCCTTACTCTCTCTACACTTCCCTTACTCTCTCTACACCTCCATAACTCTCTTTCTACACTTCCCTAACTCTCTCTCTCCACACCTCCCTTACTCACTCTACACCTCCCTTACTCTCTCTACACCTCCCTTACTCTCTCTACACCTCCCTAACTCTCTCTACACCTCCCTTACTCTCTCTACACCTCCATAACTCTCTTTCTACACTTCCCTAACTCTCTCTCTCCACACCTCCCTTACTCACTCTACACCTCCCTTACTCTCTCCACACCTCCCTTACTCTCTCTACACCTCCCTTACTCTCTTTCTACACTTCCCTAACTCTCTCTTTCCACACCTCCCTTACTCACTCTACACCTCCCTTACTCACTCTACACCTCCCTTACTCACTCTACACCTCCCTTACTCTCTCTACACCTCCCTTACTCTCTCTACACCTCCCTTACTCTCTCTACACCTCCATAACTCTTTCTACACTTCCCTAACTCTCTCTTTCCACACCTCCCTTACTCACTCTACACCTCCCTAACTCTTTTTCTACACCTCCCTTACTCACTCTACACCTCCCTTACTCACTCTACACCTCCCTAACTCTTTTTCTACACCTCCCTTACTCACTCTACACCTCCCTTACTCACTCTACACCTCCCTAACTCTTTCTACACCTCCCTTACGCTCTTTCTACACTTCCCTTACTCATTCTACACCTCCCTTACTCTCTCTACACCTCTATAACTCTCTTTCCACACCTCCCTTACTCACTCTACACCTCCCTTACTCTCTCTACGCCTCCCTTACTCTCTCTACACCTCCCTTACTCTCTCTACACCTCCCTTACTCTCTCTACACCTCCATAACTCTCTTTCTACACCTCCCTTACTCTCTTTCTACACTTCCCTTACTCATTCTACACCTCCCTTACTCTCTCTACACCTCTATAACTCTCTTTCTACACCTCCCTTACTCTCTCTACACCTCCCTTACTCACTCTACACCTCCCTTACTCTCTCTACACCTCCCTTACTCTCTCTACACCTCCCTTACTCACTCTACACCTCCCTTACTCTTTCTACACCTCCATAACTCTTTCTACACCTCCATAACTCTTTTTCTACACTTCCCTTACTCATTCTACACCTCCCTTACTCTCTTTCTACACTTCCCTTACTCATTCTACACCTCCCTAACTCTCTCTACACCTCCCTAACTCCCTTTACACCTCCCTAACTCTCTCTACACCTCCCTTACTCTCTCTACACCTCCCTACCTCTCTTTCTACACCTCCATAACTCTTTCTACACCTCCCTTACTCTCTTTCTACACTTCCCTTACTCACTCTACACCTCCCTTACTCTCTCTACACCTCTATAACTCTCTTTCTACACCTCCCTTACTCTCTCTACTCCTCCCTTACTCTCTCTACACCTCCATAACTCTCTTTCTACACCTCCATAACTCTCTTTCTACACCTCCCTTACTCACTCTACACCTCCCTTACTCTCTCTACACCTCCATAACTCTCTTTCTACACCTCCATAACTCTCTTTCTACACCTCCCTTACTCTCTCTACACCTCCCTAACTCTCTCTACACCTCCATAACTCTCTTTCTACACTTCCCTAACTCTCTCTCTCCACACCTCCCTTACTCACTCTACACCTCCCTTACTCTCTCCACACCTCCCTTACTCTCTCTACACCTCCCTTACTCTCGCTACACCTCCATAACTCTCTTTCTACACTTCCCTAACTCTCTCTTTCCACACCTCCCTTACTCACTCTACACTTCCCTTACTCTCTCTACACCTCCCTTACTCTCTCTACACCTCCATAACTCTCTTTCTACACTTCCCTAACTCTCTCTTTCCACACCTCCCTTACTCACTCTACACCTCCCTAACTCTTTTCTACACCTCCCTTACTCACTCTACACCTCCCTTACTCTCTCTACACCTCCATAACTCTCTTTCTACACCTCCCTTACTCTCTTTCTACACTTCCCTTACTCATTCTACACCTCCCTTACTCTCTCTACACCTCTATAACTCTCTTTCCACACCTCCCTTACTCACTCTACACCTCCCTTACTCTCTCTACACCTCCCTTACTCTCTCTACACCTCCCTTACTCTCTCTACACCTCCCTTACTCACTCTACACCTCCCTTACTCACTCTACACCTCCCTTACTCTCTCTACACCTCCCTTACTCTCTCTACACCTCCCTTACTCACTCTACACCTCCCTAACTCTTTTTCTACACCTCCCTTACTCACTCTACACCTCCCTTACTCTCTCTACACCTCCATAACTCTCTCTACACCTCCATAACTCTCTTTCTACACCTCCCTTACTCTCTTTCTACACTTCCCTTACTCATTCTACACCTCCCTTACTCTCTCTACACCTCTATAACTCTCTTTCTACACCTCCCTTACTCTCTCTACACCTCCCTTACTCACTCTACACCTCCCTTACTCTCTCTACACCTCTATAACTCAATTTTTACACCTCCCTTACTCTCTCTACACTTCCCTAACTCTTTTTCTACACCTCCCTTACTCACTCTACACCTCCCTAACTCTTTTTCTACACTTCCCTTACTCATTCTACACCTCCCTTACTCTTTCTACACCTCCATAACTCTTTCTACACCTCCATAACTCTTTCTACACCTCCCTTACTCTCTTTCTACACTTCCCTTACTCATTCTACACCTCCCTTACTCTCTCTACACCTCCATAACTCTTTCTACACCTCCCTTACTCTCTTTCTACACTTCCCTTACTCATTCTACACCTCCCTTACTCACTCTACACCTCCATAACTCTTTCTACACCTCCCTTACTCTCTTTCTACACTTCCCTTACTCATTCTACACCTCCCTTACTCTCTCTACACCTCTATAACTCTCTTTCTACACCTCCCTTACTCTCTCTACACCTCCCTTACTCACTCTACACCTCCCTTACTCTCTCTACACCTCCCTTACTCTCTCTACACCTCCCTAACTCTTTTTCTACACCTCCCTTACTCACTCTACACCTCCCTAACTCTTTTTCTACACTTCCCTTACTCATTCTACACTTCCCTTACTCTTTCTACACCTCCATAACTCTCTTTCTACACCTCCATAACTCTTTCTACACCTCCATAACTCTTTCTACACCTCCCTTACTCTCTTTCTACACTTCCCTTACTCATTCTACACCTCCCTTACTCTCTCTACACCTCTATAACTCTCTTTCTACACCTCCCTTACTCTCTCTACTCCTCCCTTACTCTCTCTACACCTCCATAACTCTCTTTCTACACCTCCCTTACTCACTCTACACCTCCCTTACTCTCTCTACACCTCCATAACTCTCTTTCTACACCTCCCTTACTCACTCTACACCTCCCTTACTCACTCTACACCTCCATAACTCTTTCTACACCTCCCTAACTCTTTTTCTACACCTCCCTTACTCTCTCTACACCTCCATAACTCTCTCTACACCTCCCTAACTCTCTTTCTACACCTCCATAACTCTCTTTCTACACCTCCCTAACTCTCTTTCTACACCTCCCTAACTCTCTTTCTACACCTCCCTTACTCTCTCTACACCTCCATAACTCTTTCTACACCTCCCTTACTCACTCTACACCTCCCTTACTCACTCTACACCTCCATAACTCTCTCTACACCTCCCTAACTCTCTTTCTACACCTCCATAACTCTCTTTCTACACCTCCATAACTCTCTTTCTACACCTCCATAACTCTCTTTCTACACCTCCCTAACTCTCTTTCTACACCTCCCTTACTCTCTCTACACCTCCATAACTCTTTCTACACCTCCCTTACTCTCTTTCTACACCTCCCTTACTCTCTCTACACCTCCCTTACTCATTTTACACCTCCCTTACTCTCTCTACACCTCCCTAACTCTCTCTACACCTCCCTTACTCACTCTACACCTCCCTTACTCTCTCTACACCTCCCTAACTCTCTCTACACCTCCATAACTCTCTTTCTACACCTCCCTTACTCTCTCTACACCTCCCTTACTCTCTATACACCTCCCTTACTCTCTTTCTACACTTCCCTTACTCTCTCTACACTTCCCTTACTCTCTCTACACCTCCCTTACTCTCTCTACACTTCCCTAACTCACTGTGTGCCGAGTTAGCCGTGTGCCGGGTTAGCCGTGTGCCGAGTTAGCCGTGTGCCGAGTTAGCCGTGTGCCGAGTTAGCTGTATGCCGAGTTAGCCGTGTGCCGAGTTAGCCGTGTGCCGAGTTAGCCGTGTGCCGAGTTAGCCGTGTGTGCGCCGAGTTAGCCGTGTGTGCGCCGAGTTAGCCGTGTGTGCGCCGAGTTAGCCGTGTGTGCGCCGAGTTAGCCGTGTGTGCGCCGAGTTAGCCGTGTTTGCGCCGAGTTAGCCGTGTGTGCGCCGAGTTAGCCGTGTGTGCGCCGAGTTAGCCGTGTGTGCGCCGAGTTAGCCGTGTGTGCGCCGAGTTAGCCGTGCCTCGAGTTAGCCGTGCGTCGAGTTAGCCGTGTGTTGAGTGAGTTAGCTGTAGCCGGTTGCCTATTCAGCAAAATGATAAAAGAAGGAATGTAGTTAGCTTGTTCCTGGTCTGTTGGCTCATGTGCTAGCCCAACCTCTCTGCCACTAATCTGAGTTTTTTGTCTTTTGCTCAGGGGTGTGTGAGCAGTGCGCCGGAGAGCGAGTGTGTTCCACGGGCACATCCAATGATGCCTAAAACGGCAGGGAGACATGACTGCTACTCTATGGTAACTTTACAATCTCACCTCACAGCTATGAGCTATCTAACAGAGGGCGGGGTCACTGTCCAGAGGGCGGGGTCACTGTCCAGAGAGGGCGGGGTCACTGTCCAGAGAGGGCGGGGTCACTGTCCAGAGAGGGCGGGGTCACTGTCCAGAGAGGGCGGGGTCACTGTCCAGAGGGCGGGATCACTGTCCAGAGGGCGGGATCACTGTCCAGAGGGCGGGATCACTGTCCAGAGGGCGGGATCACTGTCCAGAGAGGGCGGGGTCACTGTCCAGAGAGAGCGGGGTCACTGTCCAGAGAGGGCGGGGTCACTGTCCAGAGAGGGCGGGGTTACTGTCCAGAGAGGGCGGGGTCACTGTCCAGAGAGGGCGGGGTCACTGTCCAGAGGGCGGGATCACTGTCCAGAGGGCGGGATCACTGTCCAGAGAGGGCGGGGTCACTGTCCAGAGAGGGCGGGGTCACTGTCCAGAGGGCGGGATCACTGTCCAGAGGGCGGGATCACTGTCCAGAGAGGGCGGGGTCACTGTCCAGAGGGCGGGATCACTGTCCAGAGGGCGGGATCACTGTCCAGAGAGGGCGGGGTCACTGTCCAGAGAGAGCGGGGTCACTGTCCAGAGAGGGCGGGGTCACTGTCCAGAGAGGGCGGGGTCACTGTCCAGAGGGCGGGATCACTGTCCAGAGGGCGGGATCACTGTCCAGAGAGGGCGGGGTCACTGTCCAGAGGGCGGGATCACTGTCCAGAGGGCGGGATCACTGTCCAGAGAGGGCGGGGTCACTGTCCAGAGAGAGCGGGGTCACTGTCCAGAGAGGGCGGGGTCACTGTCCAGAGAGGGCGGGGTTACTGTCCAGAGAGGGCGGGGTCACTGTCCAGAGAGGGCGGGGTCACTGTCCAGAGAGGGCGGGGTCACTGTCCAGAGGGCGGGATCACTGTCCAGAGAGGGCGGGACCACTGTCCAGAGAGGGCGGGTTCACTGTCCAGAAGGATTTGATTTGTTGTATTGCTGATATTTCATATTCCACAGCATTAGCCTCACTGGCCAATCACAACATGGCTGCCACGTTTGCCACGACAATGAGCGTCACGTCCTATCTAGAGTTTTATTACAGATTTTGGCTTTTGTGTGAGCAGCATAGCTAAAGTTGTCCATACAAACTCTGGCTTCTGCTTCCTTTCTTCCCAGTTTTTGGACCCGTACGACGGCAGCTCCGAGGATTCCGACGCCTCCATGGACGTCCAGTGCCACAGACGAACTCGGCAAGGCCCTAAAAGTGCAGGCTGCTGGTGCGTGGCCAGGAACAGAAGAGTCGGCCATCCTCCTCATCACCATCTTCCTCATCACCATCTTCCTCATCACCATCCTCCTCATCACCATCCTCCTCATCACCATCCTGCTCCCGACCTGGTTAGAACCATCACCATGGAACCGCTAACCTGCACGGCTTCATATGGCGGCTACTCGGGCCTCGACACAGTGCTGCGCTTCAGCGACCAGGAGGACGCCCCGCACGCACCGTCTTACACAGGTGGGCCACTTTACAGGGCTTATATTCACCGTCTTACACAGGTGGGCCACTTTAAAGGGCTTATATTCACCATCTTACACAGGTGGGACACTTTACAGGGCCGATATTCACCGTCTCACACAGGTGGGACACTTTACAGGGCTTATATTCACCGTCTTACACAGGTGGGCCACTTTAAAGGGCTTATATTCACCGTCTTACACAGGTGGGCCACTTTAAAGGGCTTATATTCACCGTCTTACACAGGTGGGCCACTTTAAAGGGCTTATATTCACCGTCTCACACAGGTGGGACACTTTACAGGGCCGATATTCACCGTCTCACACAGGTGGGACACTTTACAGGGCCGATATTCACCGTCTTACACAGGTGGGACACTTTACAGGGCCGATATTCACCGTCTCACACAGGTGGGACACTTTACAGGGCCGATATTCACCATCTTACACAGGTGGGCCACTTTAAAGGGCTCATATTCACCATCTTACACAGGTGGGCCACTTTAAAGGGCTTACATTCACCATCTTACACAGGTGGGCTTCTTTAAAGGGCTCATATTCACCGTCTTACACAGGTGGGCCACTTTAAAGGGCTCATATTCACCGTCTTACACAGGTGGGCCACTTTAAAGGGCTCATATTCACCGTCTTACACAGGTGGGCCACTTTAAAGGGCCGATATTCACCGTCTCACACAGGTGGGCCACTTTAAAGGGCTCATATTCACCGTCTTACACAGGTGGGCCACTTTAAAGGGCCGATATTCACCATCTTACACAGGTGGGCCACTTTAAAGGGTCGATATTCACCATCTTACACAGGTGGGCCACTTTAAAGGGCTCATATTCACCATCTTACACAGGTGGGCCACTTTAAAGGGCTTATATTCACCATCTTTCACAGGTGGGCCACTTTAAAGGGCCGATATTCACCATCTTACACAGGTGGGCCACTTTAAAGGGCTTATATTCACCATCTTACACAGGTGGGCCACTTTAAAGGGTCGATATTCACCATCTTACACAGGTGGGCCACTTTAAAGGGCTTATATTCACCATCTTACACAGGTGGGCCACTTTAAAGGGCTTATATTCACCATCTTACACAGGTGGGCCACTTTAAAGGGCTCATATTCACCGTCTTACACAGGTGGGCCACTTTAAAGGGCTCATATTCACCGTCTTACACAGGTGGGCCACTTTAAAGGGCTTATCAAAGTGTGGCTTTAAGCAGATCAGTCTTGTGACCATTAAAGGGGGGGTATTATGCAAAATGGACTTTTTCAAGCTTTACATCATGTTATTAAGTAATTCCCTCATTAAAAACATGCCTGAAGTGTTGCCTTAGCACATTCACGTATTTTCGAGTAATCTGTAGAAACTCTGATGGCGGCCATTTTAGGGATAAAACGCCTGATTCCTTCAGGAAACGCCCTCGACCTCCAGGATACGCCTCCGACCTTTCGTCACCAGCCGAGTAACCAACCACTGCTCCTCAGCAGAACCCCCTCCCCACAGTGTCTAGCCCTAAGATGTAAACAGTCATCATGGAGGATTTGCTTCATGTGTTGTGAACCGGAGTTACAGCAGTTCTGAAACTTTTACAAAGACACACATCAGTGTTTCTGTTACCGAAACACCCAGGATTAAAACCGGTGACAAGAACACTTATTTCAGTGTCTGGTTCTGCGCTGGGCCTTGATGATGCACAGAGCCTCCGGAGAAAGCTAATGCTAAGCTAAACCTCGAGTCATCACGTGAAAACGAGAAATATGCACAAATAAAGTCAATAAAAGCACCACACACATAAAGAATCGTTTAACAATGATCACACACGGAGCCAGGCTTGTTGATTTGGAAGTTTATTGCTCACATTTCATCTACAATGGGTCATAGCCGAGTGGTTTTCTCCCGGAGCTAACAAGCTAGCCGCGACAAGCTAACGGGAAAATTCACTG
The DNA here is from genome assembly GCF_951799975.1 of Gobius niger. Taxonomy (NCBI): domain Eukaryota; kingdom Metazoa; phylum Chordata; class Actinopteri; order Gobiiformes; family Gobiidae; genus Gobius; species Gobius niger. The sequence continues at coordinate 543,298 of NC_136867.1, forward strand.
AATACAAGCAGCATATTATGCATTGAAAACGTCACTAAACAGGCAACTGCTTGAAGCAGCCTTTATGATGATCACACACGGAGCCTGGCTTGTTGATTTCGTAGTTTATTTCTCACATTTCATCTACAGTGAGTCGTAGCCAAGTGGTTTCTCCCGGAGCTAAGGCACTATTAGCCGCGACAAGCTAACAACCTTCACCTTCACAACATTCATTGAAAACAGGCAGCATATTATGAACAAATAACATCAATAAAGCAGCAACTACTCAAAGCAGCCTTTACGATGATCACACAATGAGCCTGGCTTTACACATTTGTGGTTTATTGCAGACTTTTCATCAACAATGAGCTGTAGTCGATTATAACAAGCTAACGGGTAAACTCGAAAAACCATTGTCCACCTGCACAGATAATGTCCGTCTTTTGAATGGTATGGGCTCCTGCAGATCCTGGTGTCGTCCATGGGGGTATAGTTAGAGATCCATAGGGCAGATCCTAAGAGAGAGCCTCCAAACAGCAGTTATTTTTCAGGCAAAAGCCCCGTCCAAGCGTCCGGTGTGGAAGGTTCGTCTCCAAATAATATCCTGTGTGGCCATTGTTCACAAAGTGATAAACAGTAGCTCTTTTCCAACAATAAAAATTAAAATGCACCGATCGTAGTTTCAATACAGTTGAGACAACGAGCGGAGTGTTGTTGTGATGCCACAGACAGCGTGTGGAGGGGGCGTGTCGCAAAGGGTCAGAGGTTCTTAAAGAGACAGGGGCCTATTTCAAGTCATTTGCCAACGCCATTTTGAAAAAGCAATTTTATACAAGGCAGTTATTCTAATTTACTGCATTTACAGACCAACAGAAGGTTTGGTCATCATTGTAGTGTGCCATAGACTGGTGCTATGTGGCTGAAAAAAGCATAATACCCCCTCTTTAAGTGACTCTTATACTTTTCTTGTTCACATTTCTGTTCCATTGTTTGTTATACATTCTGTATTTCTGTGTCTGCCTATAGGGACTACAGATACGCCCTGCGACTACAGTCTGGCATGTTTATCTTCTGTTTTTGTTTCAGTTTCAGTGCAGATGTTCATAAATGTGCATTGTCCCATCGAATAAATAATTAAATAAATAAAGCGCTGCACGGTTTGGGAAAAGCCTCTGAAGTGCCGTGACGCGCCACTCCATTGTGTGTTGAAATCTCACATGGACGAGGCGTGTACTGGCCTTCACTGGTCTAATGCCTTTTCTTACCACCAGATGGCGCCTGTACAATTTAGTCTACAAACACAGTGTGATACTGATATATAGAGACGTGAGCATTAATTTAATTAGATTCACTGTAAAGCGTAAAATGTCATGTAAAGACTAACTGCTCAAAGGGTCGGGATGTTTTACATTTTTAAGGTTTGAGAGCATTACCTCGTTGTGTGACTGTATACGTGATGACCGCGGGGGATAATTGTAGCCTCGTTAATGAACATCATGATGATGTGTCATAGCCTGTGTTCTGGATGTGATGTGAGGTGATGACTGAAGGATTATTTGCACTGTGTACAGTGCTTCTCGAAAGTACTAATACACCATGAACTTTGTGTTTACAACCATAAACATAAAGATTTTATTTTTTTACTGAACGTTCACACACAAGTAACAGACAACTGTGAAGTGTAAGCGAAATGATACATGATTCTGTTATTTTTCAAAAAATGTGCAAATGTGCATAAGTATTCATACAGCATGAACTAATACTTTGTGGAACCCCCTTTTTCTGCAATAACAGCACAAGTCTTCTGGGGTTTGACTCTACAAGATTTGCACATGTAGAGACTGACATTTTAGCCCATTCATCTTTACAAAACAACTCCAGCTCTGTCACATTAGAAGGAGAGCGTTTGTGAACAGCAGTTTTCAGATCTTTCCACAGATTTTCAATAGGATTTAGGTCAGGACTTTGACTGGGCCATTCTAACACATGAATATGTTTGTATTGAACCATTCCATTGTAGATTTATCTTTGTGTTTAGGGTCATTGTCCTGCTGAAGGTGAATCTCCGACCCAGCCTCAGTTCTCTTGTGACTCCAGCAGGTTTTCCTCCAAAATGTCTCTGTATTTGGCTCCATCCATCTTCCCAACTATTCTTACAATCTCCCCAGTCCCCACTGAGGAAAAGCAGCCCCACAGCATGATGCTCCCCCCCGTATATTTGACACTGGGGATGGTGCACTCAGGACCATGAGCAGTGTCAGGTTTGCTCCATACATAACGTTTGTCTCATCTGACCAAAGCTCCTTCTTCCACATGGAGCTGTGTCCTCCATATGACTTCTACAAACTTCAAACGGGATTTATTATGGCCTCCTTTCAATAATGGCTTTCTTCTTCCACTCGTCCATGAAGGCCAGATATGTGTAGATACGACTTATAGTTGTCCCATGTACAGATTCCCCCAGCTCAGCGGCAGGACTTCACAGCTCCTCCAGAGTTAGTTTACGTGAACAGCCGTGTCTTGGTAAGTTTGCAGTGGTGCTTTACTCTTTCCATTTCTGAATGATGGATTGAACAGTTGCTCCGGGAGATGTTTAAATCTTGGGAAATCTTTGTGTAACTTAACGCTGCTTTAAACTTCTCCACAGCTTTATCCCTGACCTCTCTGGTGCTCCTGGACCTTCATGATGTTGTTTAGTGACCACAGCTCTGAGGGCCTAAAAGAACAGCTGAAATTATACTGAGAGTAGATTACACACAGGTGCCTCTATTTAACCGTTAGGCCAAGGAGTGAACATTCTGGAGTCATTAGGAATGTTATAAAGGCAATTTAAAGGAATAGGCCACCGTTTTTACATACTGAGATATGTTCTTACCTCACTTTAGTCAAGTTAATATATCCCCGTCTGGTCTTTGTCCGCGCGCTCTGCCAGGCAAACGGAGCACATACGCAGCCTCTCCCACATATCATATAGCTCCAAAAAAGCTCACGATAGAAGCTACCAAGCTCTTCCACGTGTTGCCTATTTAAATAAAGTTACGTGTAAAGTATATTTACACAGAAATGTAACATGTCGGTTTTATAAGCAGATAAAAAGGGGGACTATATTGTGAGGCGTAATGATACAGGAGCACAGCGTCCGCGCAGTAACTCCTAAAGACTTCCCCGCTCACTTCCGTCAGTAGAAGCTGCGTGACTTGTACAGAGCCTTTTACAACAAGCAGAAAATATATTTTGGGAAAGTGCTCTCGCATTCCTACCTCATGGTGGAGCTCCTGAGTCCTGTGTCGTTGTAAATCTGTGAAACATTACTACACTATATACTTTCTGCTTGTTATCACAGCCCGGCACGATGCACGTAAAAGGCATCGTTCAATAAGTTATCCACGCTTCTTCAACTGTTCTCTGCTGCTCTACAAGTCACGCAGCTTCTACTGACGGAAGTGAGCGGGGAAGTCTTTAGGAGTTACTGCTCCTGTATCATTACGCCTCACAATATAGTCCCCCTTTTTATCTGCTTATAAAATCGACATGTTACATTTCTGTGTAAATATACTTCGCTTGAAAACACTTCACGTAACTTTATTTAAATAGGGAACACGTGGAAGAGCTTGGTAGCTTCTATCGTGAGCTTTTTTGGAGCTATGTGACATGTGGGAGAGGCTGCGTATGTGTGAGCGCACGGACAAAGACCAGATGGGGATATATTAACTCGGCTAAGGTTAGGTAAGAACATATCTCAGTATGTAAAAACGGTGGCCTATTCCTTTAATGCACTCAGAAAATGCTGTATGAATACTTATGCACGCCCCACTTTTCACTTTTTTTTGAAAAATAACAGAATCATGTATCATTTCACTTTCACTTCACAGTTGTCTGTTACTTGTGTGTGAACGTTCAGTGAAAAATTCCAAATAAAATGTTTATGGTTGTAAACATGACAATGTGCAAAAGCTCAAGATGTATTAGTACTTTCGAGAGGCGCTGTATATTCACTTTAAGCATAATGTAACTGTACATTGTCCTGATAGATAAATAAATGAAATGATAGAATTATGACACACACTTTGAGGTGTCGTCTTAGTGATGGGAAACCATGGTCAGACATGTGGTAAAACTAAAGCCTTGCCGAACACTGCCCTTACTGTATGTCTGACCTCTGATTTGCAGAGGGCCTGGCGCTCCACAGCAGCGGGCCAGGCCTAACGTCCGGCTGGTCCCACATGAGGATGGACAGCTCCTCGGAAAGATCTCCCAGTCCGTCCAACCTCCACAAAAGGAAGCTGGGAGGGGGGGCGGAGCCGCTGGAGCCAGGCCACAGGAAGAGGCAGTGTGTGCTCCGCATGGAGGTGGATTCTGAGGCGGAGCTCTGAGACACATGCGCCTAAACTCAACCTTGTAAATAGTTCAGAGTTTGTACTATTATTTAAGTCATGTGGATGTTTTTCCTTTGTGGGGAAAAGAATGTCAGATTATTGGATTTCTGTTTGGTTATGGATAATGTTCCAATGATGGAAAGACTGCGGTTTGTCTCGAGTCCTTCTTATAGTTGTGACCAGCAGAGGGCGCCACACATTAAGTTCTTCAGTCACTGACAGTTGGATAAATAAAATAAAACAAAACAAATGTCTATTCTGGGGCCAAATGCAGCCTCTTCCTGTCCCTGGCACATGCCCGACATGCTCCAAAGTTTCTATTGTGAGAAGTAGTTACTGGAGCTTCTCACCTCTCAAAGCACATTACATGGAACTAGTTCTCATCTGCCGTCATGCACGAGCTTAATATAGAAACTGCAGTTACGCGTAAGACCTGAGGTGGCAGTAGAGTGTGTAAAAATGACAACTTCCATCTAGTCCCTTTAAGCCTAGAAATATCAAAATAAACATGTTTCTGCATTTTATTTATTTAACTAATTAATGAACTTTGTAGCCCGTTATCTTCTTCACCATTGGAGTGAGAGGCTCCATAGTCACGGGAAAACTGCTTCGCCCGCTAATAAGTTTCATCACAGGGATTGCTGAAATAAAGCCACAGAACATTAGTGTTAAATACAAGCATTTCTTTGAGTGCATAAAGACCTGCAGCTCAGCTCCTCACACCTGACTCCATATGAAGGCGCCAAATACTGCCCCGATCAAAAGCAGGAACATGTCATGGTTGGATCTTATGGTTCAAAGTAGAACTTCAATTATGCAACAAGAAGAAATGGGAGGGAGACCAAAAAGAGCAAAGCTTTTATTGAAAACAAAGTGAAATAGTGTGTTTTTGCTGATCAAAAGTTTAGGAACACCTGCCTTTAAAAGGCCAAATCAAAAAGTGCATTCATCGTCATGTCCTGATGCAAAGGTTCTGATCATGTTTGGGTGGTTGAGCTGCACAGGCAGAGCCTCACTGCTGAGGGACGCAGTAACAGTCATGTTGAATTTCCTAAAATGTCCTGAGGGTTATGGAACAAAAGAGTCCAGTGGAAGATGCTGAGCTGGAGGATCTGAGGTGTGACTGAAGGGCTTCAAAAGCAAAGGCCTCATCCCTTTGAACTATGGAGACAGACCAAACATGGGACATTGAAAGGTTAGAAAGTTTATTCTCTAATGAGAAAAATGTTTCCAACGTTACTGACATGACAACACACCAGAGAGAGGGCGCCATAATGACCTTCAGTGGAACAATGGAGCTTCAGGTGGTGCAGGGCAAAGGTCTAACGGTCTCAGTGCAGATGTTACAGAGAACATCACAGACTGAAGCCTCGTCTGTGGAACCTCTGCTTATTGGGCTGCACTTCCTCCAGCTCAGAGCTGGCGACATTTGAGTCTTGCACTTGACTGCTTTGTTCCATAACCCTCAGGATCTTCTAAGAACTTCTAAATGACTTTCTCACTGCGTCCCACCTCAGCTGCAGAGGCGAGAGGCTCTGCTTATGCAGCTCTGCTTCACATCAGGACAAAGTCCTGACAGCACACGTCGAGTCAAGACATGTGGTCCCAAACTTTTGATCAATTTTTTAAATGGGAATTCTCCCATTTTTCAACTGGTTTAAATTTTGGATCGGGACTGTATATGGGCGTAGGCCCAACACAGTGGGTTCAAGTGTCAAAGGTTAAGGGTCACAAAACATTTTTATCAGTCATTATCTGTTCATTATGCATTTTTAGTATGAGTAAATATACTGAATATTTGTGTTTGGAAATGAGGTGAACTAAAGTGATGCCTCCTCAGGTCCGGTGTGAGCGTCCAGCATTGTGGAACAAACCCAGCAGTGTTAGTGATGTAGCTGCTTCAGGGAGAGTCCAGACACAGAGCCTTTATCATTTTCAATTCAATGTAAACTCTGGGTCCTCATCCAGATCCATTCTTTGATTATCCACGGCACAAACAGCCTTTTCTGTGTCAAGAGCTGCTCGTTTTTAGCACGATGTGTGTATTAAACTCACGGCTTGTCAGTCCAGGCTGATTTCTAACGCTAGAACTGTCCGGAGTTACCCAACAGAAAGCAGAGAGGCCCACAATGTGCTGTGGTTAGAAGTGGATTCATGGAAAGAACCGGAATGGGACCCTCTCCTGCCTCCACAATCCTAACCAGGTAAAGCTCAGGGACTCAGCCATGGAGGTTCTTAGTTTTCAAATGAAGAATGTCTTTTTTAAAAGCAGTAAGAGCACATCCTAATGCATGTGGGCTCCACGTCTACTTGACCTATATTTTACACACATTGTAATAAAGAGTCCGCTCCACAATACTGATGGTTAATGCAGTTTATTCCACTTGTTCTAAAATCCTTACATTAAAAACCGTCCTCTCAACATGCTCTTCCATCTCCAAACTTTCCATAAGCCAACTGACCTTCTACAACATTCTCTCCATCCACCTGACACTTTCTGGAACATTTCTTCTACAAATCACAACAGTTAGCACTACTTTTCGAAGGGTTTGTTGGGGTGACTCCTGCTCTACTCGTTGCAGAGGATGGCCACGCCGCGCTCGTAGAAGCTGTGCGGATCCTCTTTGGTGGCGATGTCGAAGTCCACGGTGAAGATGAGGTCTGCCCTGGTGAAGTGGAGGTACACGGGCAGAGTCACCTGCAGAGGCACAGAGTGAGTCAGTGAGGAAGAGGAGGAGGAGGAGTAAAAGCTGCTGAGTCAGTCCTACCTGGTGCCTCTTCTCGCCGCTGCCCTGTTTGATCCAGCGCAGCTGCGTGAGGGGCAGCTCGGTGGAGATGGATGTGGACAGGGACAGCTTGTTGTTTGTGCAGGTGGCTCCCTGCAGCTTCAGACCTGCAAACACAAACCAGACCCACGTTCAGACTGCGGGCCGGCTTTTCTTAGGAAGGTGCCGAGATCAGGCCCAGAGGCAAAATCTGGCCCTCAAGCATAAAACGTCTGGTCCCCAAGGTGATTTTGAGAAACATTATTACACAAAAAATGCTGTTAGTACGTTTTAAGGGTTAGGTCGAATACAGAGATTGAGAAGGTGCGGCTTTACTTTGGGAGGTTCCACCCCTGAGTAAACTATGAAGCTGCAGTAGAGGTTAAACCCTGGTTTTGCTGTTCTACCAAGCTGGATATCTCTCTCTGGGTAGATCTCCATGGAAACATGCCCTAAGTGCAAAACCTGCTCTGGACCAGGTTTAGTCCCCAGTTTAGATAAGAAGATGAAGCAGCTCGAGCAGTGGCCACAGAAGTCCTGTGTTTGCATTCTCCTCATGAGCTGCTTGGTTCATGGCGCTGTAGAAGATATTCATCATGAGTTTAGAAGCTCCATGTGTGGGTTTGTCGACACGAGTCAGAGGAACTAACCCAGGGCATGTTCAACCAGCTCCAGAGCACAGCTTTGAGCACATCTCCCCCAGTACATCCTGACTCCACTGCCTGCTTCTATCTGGTATTAAATACCTCCATGTTTCTGAGCAGCTCCTCCTCATCCATGAGGGGGAAACATGACTAACATCTGCAGGTGTTTGAGCTAATATGAAAAGGTGGTCACATGGTTCAAATCTCACCTTTGATCCCGAAGCTGCAGGCGTCCAGCGAAGCTCCCTGGGCCGCGGTGGTGACGTTGACCTCCAGGTACAGCTCCTCCAGGGACCAGCTGTTGGCCTGGGCCACGTACTGCCGCGTGGCCGTGATGTAGGCCTCCGGGACGAACAGGCTGCCCAGGCACACGTGGATGTTCTGGACGACACACAAGGGCTCAGACACGGCAGGGGTCCAAACTGAATATGTACATTTCAGGGATTCGCTCGACTTGTATGAAAAGGACCCATGTTGTTAATATCTAATTCATTCAGTTTTTACATCACAAAATAAATCCATAAATGTAAACATGGCTCTGTCCATTATTTACATGCTGTCGCTGAAAATGTGTTTTTTATAGTTAAAAAAAGGGAGTTTAAAAATGTTAAAACTAAGTATTTTCCTCCCCCTACATGTTCCTCCATGTGTAGAACGAGCTCAGACCTGTAAAATCCTGCACTGTCGCTCAGAAAGTGTTACTTCTGGTCCGAAGTGCTTAACATAGAAGCTGCAGTTACACGTATGACCCGAGGTGGCAGTAGTGAGCATAAAATGGCCAACTTACATTCAGCCCCTTTAAATTCCAAAAGAATTGCCATATTTTTTTGACTTATATTTATGTCAGCAATGTGCAGCAGAAGTTTCAAATCGATATCTCTATATAAAGATTAAAAAGTCTTATTAGTGTTTTCATAGGATGGTGAGAAGGTCCCCCCCACAGTGACTCACTGAGGACACGCTGAAGCCCCCACACCTCCCTGTCTGTACCTTGAGCTCTTTAGCGCCCCCGCTGGCCGCGCCCTGGGAGATCTGCTGCAGCTGCTTGATCCTCTCGCTGAAGTCGGCCACCCACTGGATGACCGTCATGGACACGGGCACGGTGTAGCGGCACCAGCTGCGCGGGAGGATGCCTGAGGAGCACAGGAAACACTCAGGAACGTGTACAGGAACAAGACCTCAGCTCAGGAACAAGACCTCAGCTCAGGAACAAGACCTCAGCTCAGGAACAAGACCTCAGCTCAGGAACAAGACCTCAGCTCAGGAGCAAGACCTCAGCTCAGGAACAAGACCTCAGCTCAGGAACAAGACCTCAGCTCAGGAACAAGACCTCAGCTCAGGATCGTGTTCAGGAACAAGACCTCAGCTCAGGAACAAGACCTCAGCTCAGGATCGTGTTCAGGAACAAGACCTCAGCGTCCCGTACCTTTGACCAGGTCACTGATGAGCGTCCGCAGGTAGTTGGTCTGCTTCTTCTTGCCCTCGCACACCTGCACCACATCGGACAGGTCCTGGCGGACGTCCTGCAGCATCTTACCCCCCATCTTCACCTCGCGCTCGAAGAAGCGGAACAGAGGGTCCTACGGAGGAGCAGAGTGAGCGGTCAGACAGGGGAGGGACAGGGGAGGGACAGGGAGCGAGCTGGGAGTCCTCTGTACTTTAACCTCTTATCCCCCACCTGAACAGAGTTTCTACAGCTCTCCCAAATCTAAAGTTTTTTTTGAAAAAGCCTCAAAATTGCAACAAAAATGAGAAGAAAACATGGATGAAAATAAATGTAAAAATATTACCCAAATGTTCCTTATTTTTTTTGTCCCATGTTTGCCCCATTTATTTTGGACATTTTTGGCCTTTTCTCATTTTCCCAAATATTTTCTCCAAATTACCCCAATTTATTCCCATTTTCACCCATTTCTTCCCAGTGGAGATGAACCCGGTGTTGTAAATGTGCCGATCTTCCACACATTATTATTCTGTTTTCTGGTTTTAGACGGGAAATATTTCAGTATAGGTATCGGGAAAAGTATGGTTCAGGTATGGGTCTGGTTCAGGTATGGGTCTGGTTCAGGTATGGGTCTGGTTCAGGTATGGGTCTGGTTCAGGTATGGGTCTGGTTCAGGTATCGGTCTGGTTCAGGTATGGGTCTGGTTCAGGTATCGGTCTGGTTCAGGTATGGGTCTGGTTCAGGTGTCGGTCTGGTTCAGGTATGGGTCTGGTTCAGGTATGGGTCTGGCTCAGGTATGGGTCTGGTTCAGGTATGGGTCTGGTTCAGGTATGGGTCTGGTTGAAGCACTGGTATGGTTCAGGTATGGGTCTGGCTCAGGTATGGGTCTGGCTCAGGTATGGGTCTGGTTCAGGTATGGGTCTGGCTCAGGTATGGGTCTGGTTCAGGTATGGGTCTGGTTCAGGTATGGGTCTGGTTCAGGTATCGGTCTGGTTCAGGTATGGGTCTGGTTCAGGTATCGGTCTGGTTCAGGTATGGGTCTGGTTCAGGTATCGGTCTGGTTCAGGTATGGGTCTGGTTCAGGTATCGGTCTGGTTCAGGTATGGGTCTGGTTCAGGTGTCGGTCTGGTTCAGGTATGGGTCTGGTTCAGGTATGGGTCTGGCTCAGGTATGGGTCTGGCTCAGGTATGGGTCTGGTTCAGGTATGGGTCTGGTTCAGGTATGGGTCTGGCTCAGGTATGGGTCTGGCTCAGGTATGGGTCTGGTTCAGGTATGGGTCTGGTTCAGGTGTCGGTCTGGCTCAGGTATGGGTCTGGCTCAGGTATGGGTCTGGTTCAGGTATGGGTCTGGTTCAGGTGTCGGTCTGGTTCAGGTATGGGTCTGGTTCAGGTATCGTCTGGTTCAGGTATGGGTCTGGTTCAGGTATCGTCTGGTTCAGGTATCGGTCTGGTTCAGGTATCGGTCTGGTTCAGGTATGGGTCTGGTTCAGGTATGGGTCTGGCTCAGGTATGGGTCTGGCTCAGGTATGGGTCTGGTTCAGGTATGGGTCTGGTTCAGGTATGGGTCTGGTTGAAGCACTGGTATGGTTCAGGTATGGGTCTGGCTCAGGTATGGGTCTGGTTCAGGTATGGGTCTGGCTCAGGTATGGGTCTGGCTCAGGTATGGGTCTGGCTCAGGTATGGGTCTGGTTCAGGTATGGGTCTGGTTCAGGTATGGGTCTGGTTCAGGTATGGGTCTGGTTCAGGTATGGGTCTGGTTCAGGTATGGGTCTGGTTCAGGTATGGGTCTGGCTCAGGTATGGGTCTGGCTCAGGTATGGGTCTGGTTCAGGTATGGGTCTGGTTGAAGTACTGGTCTGGTTCAGGTATGGGTCTGGTTCAGGTATGGGTCTGGTTCAGGTATGGGTCTGGTTCAGGTATGGGTCTGGCTCAGGTATGGGTCTGGCTCAGGTATGGGTCTGGTTCAGGTATGGGTCTGGTTCAGGTATGGGTCTGGTTCAGGTATGGGTCTGGCTCAGGTGTCGGTCTGGTTCAGGTATGGGTCTGGTTCAGGTATGGGTCTGGTTCAGGTATGGGTCTGGTTCAGGTGTCGGTCTGGTTCAGGTATGGGTCTGGTTGAAGTACTGGTCTGGTTCAGGTATGGGTCTGGTTCAGGTATGGGTCTGGTTCAGGTATGGGTCTGGCTCAGGTATGGGTCTGGCTCAGGTATGGGTCTGGTTCAGGTATGGGTCTGGTTCAGGTATGGGTCTGGTTCAGGTATGGGTCTGGCTCAGGTATGGGTCTGGTTCAGGTATGGGTCTGGCTCAGGTATGGGTCTGGCTCAGGTATGGGTCTGGTTCAGGTATGGGTCTGGTTCAGGTATGGGTCTGGTTGAAGTACTGGTCTGGTTCAGGTATGGGTCTGGTTCAGGTATGGGTCTGGTTCAGGTATGGGTCTGGTTCAGGTATGGGTCTGGCTCAGGTATGGGTCTGGCTCAGGTATGGGTCTGGTTCAGGTATGGGTCTGGTTCAGGTATGGGTCTGGTTGAAGTACTGGTCTGGTTCAGGTATGGGTCTGGTTCAGGTATGGGTCTGGTTCAGGTATGGGTCTGGTTCAGGTATGGGTCTGGTTCAGGTATGGGTCTGGTTCAGGTATGGGTCTGGCTCAGGTATGGGTCTGGTTCAGGTATCGGTCTGGTTCAGGTATGGGTCTGGTTCAGGTATCGGTCTGGTTCAGGTATGGGTCTGGTTCAGGTGTCGGTCTGGTTCAGGTATGGGTCTGGTTCAGGTATGGGTCTGGTTCAGGTATGGGTCTGGCTCAGGTATGGGTCTGGTTCAGGTATGGGTCTGGTTCAGGTATGGGTCTGGTTGAAGCACTGGTATGGTTCAGGTATCGGTCTGGTTCAGGTATGGGTCTGGTTCAGGTATGGGTCTGGTTGAAGCGCTGGTCTGGTTCAGGTATGGGTCTGGTTCAGGTATGGGTCTGGTTGAAGCGCTGGTCTGGTTCAGGTATGGGTCTGGTTCAGGTATGGGTCTGGTTCAGGTATGGGTCTGGCTCAGGTATGGGTCTGGCTCAGGTATGGGTCTGGTTCAGGTGTCGGTCTGGTTCAGGTATGGGTCTGGTTGAAGTACTGGTCTGGTTCAGGTATGGGTCTGGTTCAGGTATGGGTCTGGTTCAGGTATGGGTCTGGTTCAGGTATGGGTCTGGCTCAGGTATGGGTCTGGCTCAGGTATGGGTCTGGTTCAGGTATGGGTCTGGTTCAGGTATGGGTCTGGTTCAGGTATGGGTCTGGCTCAGGTATGGGTCTGGCTCAGGTATGGGTCTGGTTCAGGTATGGGTCTGGTTCAGGAATGGGTCTGGTTGAAGTACTGGTCTGGTTCAGGTATGGGTCTGGTTCAGGTATGGGTCTGGTTCAGGTATGGGTCTGGTTCAGGTATGGGTCTGGTTCAGGTATGGGTCTGGCTCAGGTATGGGTCTGGTTCAGGTATCGGTCTGGTTCAGGTATGGGTCTGGTTCAGGTATCGGTCTGGTTCAGGTATGGGTCTGGTTCAGGTGTCGGTCTGGTTCAGGTATGGGTCTGGTTCAGGTATGGGTCTGGTTCAGGTATGGGTCTGGCTCAGGTATGGGTCTGGTTCAGGTATGGGTCTGGTTCAGGTATGGGTCTGGTTGAAGCACTGGTATGGTTCAGGTATCGGTCTGGTTCAGGTATGGGTCTGGTTCAGGTATGGGTCTGGTTGAAGCGCTGGTCTGGTTCAGGTATGGGTCTGGTTCAGGTATGGGTCTGGTTCAGGTATGGGTCTGGTTGAAGCGCTGGTCTGGTTCAGGTATGGGTCTGGTTCAGGTATGGGTCTGGTTCAGGTATGGGTCTGGTTGAAGCGCTGGTCTGGTTCAGGTATGGGTCTGGTTGAAGCACTGGTACGGTTCTCCTCTTTCACCTTGATGTTCTCCACGGTGCGCTTGAGCGGGTTGACCGTCTGGGGCATGAGCTGCAGCCAGTTGCAGGCGGTGCCGTGCAGGGTCCTCATCCAGGCGGGCTGGCTGACGTCTGACGAGGTGGACGAGGCGCGCTGCTTCGTCTCCGTCTCGTACGCCAGGTCGTCCTCATCCTCCAGCATCTGCATTTTCAGCATCTTACCCATCATGTCCGTGCCTGCGCAGGCCCGCCGGGAGAGCAGGGGGACGAGAGGGGGTGAGGAGGGGGGAGACAGAAGCAGAGGAGGGGGTAGAAGAAATTAACAAGGGGGAGACAAATACCCGCTTTCAAAGAGCTGTGTGTGGTGGAGGAGGGGATAGATAGATGCCAAAAACTTAAAGGAACAGGCCACCGTTTTTACATACTGAGATATGTTCTTACCTGAGCTGTGACGAGTTCTTTAGGACCTGTCTGATCTTCAGTCACGTAAACACAGCGCAGACGGCGTTAGCATTTAGCCTCTCCCTCTCTCCTCTATAGCTCCAAAACAGGTCAAGATAGAAGCTACCAAGCTCTTCCACGTTTTCCCTATTTAAATATGGTTACGTGAAGTGTTCCACTACAAAGTATAAATACACACAATTAAACAATGTGGATTTTCTAAGCGGATAAAAGGGGAACTATATTGTAAGGCGTAATAATACCAGGAGTAATTTGGCATCCGCACAGTAATCTTCACTTTACTGTGCGGATGCCAAACTAGTTCCCCTTTTATCCGCTTAGAAAATCCACATTGTTTAATTTTGTGTAATTATACTTTGTAGTGGAACACTTCACGTAACCATATTTAAAAACGGGAAAACGTGGAAGAGCTTGGTAGCTTCTATCTTGACCTGTTTTGGAGCTATAGAGGAGAGAGGGAGAGGCTAAATGCTAACGCCGTCTGCGCTGTGTTTACGTGACTGAAGATCAGACAGGTCCTAAAGAACTCGTCAAAGCTCAGGTAAGAACATATCTCAGTATGGAAAAACTGTGGCCTGTTCCTTTAACGTCCAAATGATCTGTGCATGTTTCAGCCCCCCCTACAGATACATAATCAAACCTGGTCATGGAAGTATTCCAAAGACCCTTGTGTCCCAACAACATCTCAATGTATTTAACCCGATAATGTCAGGGTTTTCGTTTTTGGCAGTGTTTCCCACTCCTCATGTAAAAGAACAAGGCAAGGCTTCAGGCAAGAAAATGTCCAAACATCATTATGGGGATGGAGTTGTATCAGAATGAAGGGTGGAGGGGGTTAGGGACAGGAGAGGGCGGGGTCATGAGTTGTTGAAACGTCCATAACGTCCAGTAACAGCCGACCCTTTTTCAGGTATTTGAATCTGGATCATTATCTGGCATTTTGTTGGTGAGAAAAAGATCTAAAATGGCTTATTCAAAGCTTCACTTGCAAGGACCACAACCTCGGTCGTAAAAGAATGCGGAGAGAGCTACAGTAGGCTACAGCTTCTCCAGTAGGCTACAAAAGGATATGTGTTAGGCTCAAAGAGAAATGGAAACATGCTTAAAATATGTTTAACCCATTAATTAACAAAATGCCCTGTAAACCTTAACATTGTTATGATATGAACACTTGAATACGGGAGGTCTGGGAACAGGGAGGGGCTCTGCTGGTGGTGGAGGGGGATGGACATGAAGGCAGCGTTATCAAGTACAGCTGCTGGAGGGTGAGGACCACGCCTCTCCATCATCACTGGAACACTCACAGAGCAAGAACAATCTCTGGATCACACAGCCAATACACAAACCACTGAAACCTGTCTGAGATCTGCAAAAGAACAGTCAGGATGGACAGATGTTTGGGGAACAACCAGTAAAGGACGTACCCTGAGTGGTGAGCAGGACCTTCTCCGCGTTACTGGGGAGACCGAGCCAAGATGGAGTCTGAGTGTCCGGGAGTTTCTCCACCCAGTTCATGAACTCCTCACGCCTGCAACACATCAACGCATAATAACACATTTAATAAGAATACATTTTATTTGTAATGCACTTTTAATTTAGGGAATCTCAGAATGTTACAAGAAAACACACACATTTCTGACACGCTGGGCTTTACTCAGGTCAGTGTCACAGTCCACACTTTCACTCACCTTTAAACCAAACATGACCAGCTGATTATTAACGAGTGTGTCAACAGATGGATATAGATACAGAGGGCGACACGTCATACAAGGGGGAAGGACCTGGATGTTTTGGGGTTACCATTTTTTCACTCTTCTCAGCCGTTTCCTGGCAGACTTTAAACATATATGTCACACACCAAGAAAGTCAAGCCAAAATCAGCTCCATATGGATATTTGTTCAGCAGAAGCAAAAAAACTACACGCGTAGGTAATGTTAGCGTATGTAGCATGAAGCTAACATTAGCTTCTTGGCTTGCATTGTCTATTTTTAAGTATATATGGGCTGTTGACCCACTTTGCAACTCTTCATGTCTCTTAGTAGAAAAATAAATTCACGATTTTCCTTGTTTTCCCCCACTGGCTGCTTTAAACGTGACCATATATGGGAACATGTGCGTTTACATGCAGGAATCCCATGTGTCCCAACCAAAGAAACAAATAAAAATAAATGAATATGTGTATGTATACAGAGAGCAGCAGTTGGAATTGGTTTATGAAATAGCGATTCGATTGTTAATAAATGTGAACAGATGCTTTACAGTTTCACGATGTCGCATTAAACTGATGCAACAACATCATCACGAACATAGAAGACCCACCGTATCCCGTCGGGCATTTTGATGTCCGAGTGTCCGTCCACCTTCAAGGCCAGTTTGAAGTCAGCGTCGAAGCTGCGCTTGGTGAAGATGCGATCCAGGAAGGTGTTGAGCAGGCGCTGGTCGAACTCGTTGTCAATGCGCCCTCCGTAGATGGACTGGGCCATGAGGGTCTTCAGAGCCGCCCAGGGGATCTTATCTGGGGCGATGTTCTGACGGCCCTGTGGACAGAGGCGCGGGCAAATCAACATTTCACCCAATAAGTGTTGAGCCAAACACCTCAATATCATGACTACAATTAGCTCAGCATGAAATACAATACATTAGGCCCTCTTCCAAAAGCTTTATTTAGACAACCCCCTGAAAACTTTGGTGTTGGGATGTCCAGATCTGACTCAGAGATCAGTATCGGCTGCTAATTAAGGCAGACAGACTGAGGAAGATCTACAGTGGCTAAAGCTTGAATATTAGCAGAGAAAACAGTTAGGAGGACCTTTGAACACCTTTCCGGTCAGTGATAGCCCCGCCGGTACGCAGGGATTTCAATCGTTGTCAGAGTGTGGAAATAAAATGGGAGCTCGTTTAGCCTTCTAGGGTTCTTGTCCAGTCTCCAAGCGTCAGTTTTGTAACAATAATGTGTTGCCAACAGCAAACCTCTACATAGATGTTTAATTCCTGATCATGCCCATCCCGCTGAAACCTCCTCGTCTCCCCAGGGTTGGTCGATCTTTACCTTGGCGGTGTCGTCCAGCCACGTGTCCACGGTGTCGCAGGCCGAGCGCAGGTCAGACTCTCCAAACTCATACTTCTTGGACCAGCCCAGAGGAGCGTACCTCAGCCGCTCCTGGATCACAGCGTGGAACCAGGCCAGCAGGAAGTACAGGCGGGCGCGCTCATTAGGGGCCTGACAAAATGCAATAAGCAGGAAACACTATTTACTCATGACGAGGGAGACAAAAGTCATGTTTGATATATGAATGCTCCATTGCAATCTATTGAAAAGCACCAAAGACCATCGCCTTGTCCGCTGTTTTGTCCGACCGTTACCTTGCACATGCGGGCCACAGGGATGCTGCTGAAGGTCCTCAGCATGTTGGCTTTCACACCAGGAGGAGGCTCAAACACGAAGATCCGCCCGGCGCGGAGCAGGTTCACCGGCACCTGGGGAGAAAAGGCAGATGTGATTTCCGACGCTCCTTCAGCAGACGGTCACACGGGGAGCCGCCCGCAGACCTTAGGGTTGATCTCCATGGTGAGGAAGAGTCGGAAGCTGGCGTGGGGCTGCATGGAATGGAGCTTCTTCTCCAGCTGCATGAGCCAGCCAGGAGCCAGGTGGACGTTCTCCAGCATGACCCACCTGCAGGAGCGCACGGGAGGGTCAGTGAGGCCAGATCACACAACAGACATGGGTTTATTCAGAGCACCTACCTTCCAGACTTCACCGCGGTGTTGATGTCTCTGTCAGCCTTGTTGAAGCCCTCAGCGGAGCCTGTGGGCACAATCACACACATGCTTTAAACGTGTTCAAGGAGAAACACAGTCTGCAAATCCACTAAAATGTCCAAACACATAAAAGGACTCTTTGAAATACTTAAAACTCACGACCACAATCCCAGCACCTGTCCCTATTCCAGTTCTAATGGACTAACAGTAGAGTCACAGCCGGTCTAGTGCACTTGAGTTAAAGCTTGTCTGGCCCAATCTTAGTTCAGTTTAGTTTATTTATTTATTTAAAAGGGACCATGTACAATGCCTTTGTACCAAAGATAACCTGAGGTTAAATACCTCTGCGGTCCCTGGCAGGGAAACGGACAACCCATAACAGAAAACAAGACAAACAACACACAACATTACAGATTCACTACAAATGCCTATTCCCCGACATACAACCAGACAGGACATGTCAGATGCTGACGCGTCATCGTGCCTGTATGTGCCGCAGACAGTCAGGGTGAACATGGGTCTGGTTAGCATTACAATGACACTGTGCGTATTTAATCGTATTCTTCATGAAAAGCAGCAAGTGCCGCTGGACCTGAACCGGAGATAACTGTGTGGGTTGTGCCGTGTTTTGTGGAGCGTCCGTTAGCTTGATTCTAACGTTATGCAGAGTCCATTAAAGCTAGTGCAAACCTCTCAAAGGTAAAGCTCAGTGACTGAATTTTGGATCTTCTTCTATCAAATGAGGAAACACATGTTAATATACGTTAAGCTGTAGTTCACATGTACCTTTTAAGAACTTCCTACAGACATTACCATCAACACCCAAAGGTGAACTAGGAATATAGCAGTACTTCCACCTCCTCCTTACCGATGGAGATGGAGGTGATTTGCTTGTTCTCCTCAGCAGCCAGGTCCCTGACCAGTCCACTGGCATCGTACCCAGGAACAGAGCACATCAGCACGGGCGTGCTGGGCTTCACCTGGAGAACACACAGAGTTTAGCTCCAGCTAACTGAGACGAACATAAAGAGCAGTAGGAGGGGGTAAAGCGTGTACCTCACTGTCCACGATGTTGGCCAGGTCCAGGGGCTGCTCGATGATGTTCATGAAGGTCTCTCCCAGCACTTTGGACACCAGGATGTGGGACATGGCCAGCAGACGGTCCGGGCGGAAGGCCTGGATGAGCAGCAGCTGGTGCACTGACTGGCCAATGGAGGCTGTGGACAGACAAGAGTTGGACTGATCAGGTCCATGTTCGTGCAGCAGCGCCTCTATTGTAGAAATAAAGTCCACTTACTGGTTGGTTTCTCGTCTGACCACAGGTAGGGCACGGCCAGCTCTGGGGTGTTGTTCTCCAGCCACATGTGGATTTGCTGCACAGATAAAGGCGTGTGGAATTGGCCCAATGTTTCAAACAGCTTTGTCATGACGATAAAAGAAGAAGAACTTACGTCGTCGGCCTCCACCTTCTCCACCAGCTCTCTGAAAGCGGGCAGGCGGCTGAGGCGCACCATGGCCTCGCACTGCTCGCTGCCCAGGCCCTTGACTTTGGGGAGGGCCATGCCGGTGAGAACGATCTCCTTCCCCCGGAGGAAGTGCTGGAACTCTGCGTCATAAGAGGGCTCGCTGGAGGGGCACAATACACCACGGTTAAGACAAACCTCTTAACCCCCACCTAAACTGAGCACACTTTCTCCAGTTCCACTTTCACCAGATCTAAAAGCTTCTTGAAAAAAGTGGGGTGGTTTTTTTTGGGTTGTATTTTCATCCTTGTTTCCATCGCTGTTTTGATGCTTTGTTCAAGAAGCTTTTAGATTTGGGTAAAGTTGAACTGGAGAAAATGTGCTCAGTTCAGGATAATGGTTCAGTTATTGACCCTCTTAGACCTGGTATTACCCACCTGGTCATGCCCTTGAGGCTGATCTTGGCCAGCAGCATGGCGAAGGTGATGTGGTCGTGGTGCAGCATGCCCCGGGCCACTCTGTTAAAGGCCACCTACACACACACAAAGAACAAACGGCCAGTTCTGAGAGGGGCCCATATATTTGATCAAGTCAATCCCTGGGCTGTTGTCTCCCACCTGGAAGAGGTCCTTGGTGATGGTGGCCAGCCTCTGGGAGTGGTCACTGATGTTCTTCAGGTTGGGATTCTCGTACAGAACCGTGTGGTACGTGTCCAGGAAGAAGTGCAGCGAGTACTGGTACAGGAAGTGCATCTGCAGCGGGAGAAAACTGAAATTAATGGCCCTGTACCGTTTTTTCCCCCAGAACTCAAATTTCACATAAACTCGTCCCTATGGAGAATGGTGTTTGGAAACTTTGGGAGAGTTTGAACACAACTAACATTTCGTTAAGTGGCCTCCTCTTTCATTATTCGGAATCAAAAAGTCACAAAAAATGAGATGAAAAAGTGCAGAGAAAACAACGACAAAACAAAACAAAAATCAACAAGAAAGCCATGAAAGAGCGACACAAGGGTGACGTATACCTGGTTGAGGGTCTCCATGGTGAAGTAGATGCTGCTGCAGGCGGAGGACAGAGACAGGTACTTCTGGGACACCTCCTCCACCTCCGCCATGATGACGTCCGTCTCCTCCACCTTCCTGGTCACCTCGGCCGCCTCCTTCTTCAGGTTCTCCAGCGTGGTGATGATGGTGTCGTCGTCCAGGATGCGACCCTTGACCTCGTTCAGGGCCTGCAGCAGGGACTTCTCCAGCTGACGCAGACGCAGCTGGAACTCACCTACACACGGGAGGTTCAAGTCATACTCATGAGCTCGTCCCTGAACAACGGGAAGTCCCGACGGCCGTTTCCATCAGGGCTGCGCCATTTTCACAGAAAACCTCAGTGCAATCTTTTCTCATATTGCAATTTTTAATATTTTATATTATTCTTCATGCAGCATTTAAACTTCTAAAACTGCTGTTAAACATCCTGGTGCTCATTTATTACATTTCAGCTTCATCAGCAACAAGATACAACAAGAGGCAAAGAGCAATGTTATGGAGTTGTCAGAAAAACCTGCTTAGTTTGAATCATTCACTCTTTCTTCTTCCTTATTCAGCTACATAAGGACATTCTCTCAATCACAAGCAGCAAAGCCTTGCATCTGCCTCATATTTCCATCTAAAACCTGCTGTAAGAACCTCATATTGATCTGCAGTTGAAACAAGGTGACCACCTCAACCCGCTCCGTGGTAGTTTGAATGCTTTGGAATAACTTTCAAGGCCTTCCTTTTGGCATAATCCATTTAATGACTTTTAATGCCCAGCGAAAACCCTGATTTGTGCACACGAATATGAAACACAAGGCCTGTAGTTCAATTCAACTGTAACCAGTTGTTTTTTCATTTGGATTTGTAAAATATTTGTTAGGCTAAGTCTGTTCTTATGTTGGGCCCAAATGCCTAAAGTAGATCAGCAGCACCGGCTCTAAAGCAGGAAACACAAATGTTTTAAAAGCCTGAGTAAAGAAAAGCAGATGTGGGGGGGTCTTGAGCGAGTATTAGACGGTTACTCCCTGGCCAGCACTCACCCTGCAGTTTGAGCAGGTCGGAGCGCTTCTCGTCCACGTCAGGGCGCTCGGCCTTCAGCACTTCGTTGAGACACTGGCTCTGCAGGCTGCTGCGAGTCACCGTGAAGTTCACGAAGGTCACACGGGAGCACAGGTCCGGAGGGAACTCCACCTGGGCATGGGAGGAAGAGCAGAAAGTCTCACACACATATCCTCCTGCTGTTTTTCTCACAGATATAATAGAGCTCATGGAGAGAAAAAAGGAATCAACATAGAACTGCAGTCTTCTTAGGGCTGGGTACTCTTATGTACTCTTACAGGGGAAATACTGAAAATTAAAAAATGGGTCAAACATTGGCCAAAGCGCAGCCGCTGTAACTCACGGTGGGGTCTCTGGTGGAGAGGAAGATGACAAAGGAAGGCGACAGGTCGATGTCTTGATCTCCCAGGGTGATGAGCACGCGGCCGCCCGTCCTGCGCACCTCGCGGTTCAGCACCGGGTTGAGGATGGGGTCGTAGCTCTCCACGTCCTGGACCAGCAGAGGGTTTCCAAACCGCAGCGCACTCTCCAGGTTCTTCCTGAAGGCGTCGTCCAAGAAGCTGGTGCGAGTGATCTTACGCTCTTTGTACTCGTTCATGATGAACTCTGTGGCCTGGCCCGAGGGGTCGATGATCAGCGGGTATCTACAGAGCAATGATAGGCATTCCGGAGGTTTAGAATACAACATTTATGTTCACAATGTAGCCAACGTTAACATTGCTTAAGTGTTGCTGAACAGCAGATGCAGATGCACCTATAGTTGTGCTTTATCTGGTTGGGGGGTGAAAGGGGAAGCCCAAGCTTTAGTTTATTATTTGCAGTGACGACGCATAGAACATAGAACTATTATTAAAGTCAAGAAGCCCATCTGTGCAAAGAAAGGGATCTCAGTGTTAGGGCTGGGCGATATTGACAAAAATGAATCTCAATTTTGAACTCTTCATCATGACGATGATGAAGCAAACGTGCCGTCAAACATCTGCATTTACAGGGCTTTGTCGCTCAAAAAAAGGTATTGGCAGATCAGACCTGAGGCAACGTCAGGTCCAGGGGCCAAAACTGGCTCTCCATCATAGAACCTCTGGCCCGTAAGATGACTTTGAGGAGCATTATAAACCCAATCAGATCAAATGCCATATATGATACAACAACATTGGAGGGTCCGGCCCTTTGGTCTTTTGACGGTCAAGTACTCCGCCCCCCCCTCCCCTGCTGTAGATTATACATTGCCCACCACTACTGTGTCTTAGCCGAACTCCACCATGATGGCTTCACATCCGTCCAGTCCCCACGTCTCCGAGGTCATGTGTTGGTGTATGTGTGAGCTAAAGAGGGCCCTTTCCTGTTCCTGTAGCAGAGAGCGTGCGCTGGAGGCCTGACCTGTTGAAGCGATTGAGCATGATGGCGTTCTCCGTGCAGAGGTCATCAGCGGGCAGAGAGTTGGCCTGCCAGCGCAGCCTCTCGTCGGCGTTGGACAGGTACTCGGTTCTGGCGATGTCCGTGCGGAACTGCACACAGGAGACAAGGATTAGGTATGGACCTCACTGAGCCAGTCCACAGTCGCACTACAGCTGCGCAGTTTGGAAATATGTATCTTTTTCTGACCAGTGTCGTGAATGTAGAATAGATTTCATATTCATTCATTGTTTGTTTTTTTACTCCTAAGCCTTTAAAACACTTCAATGAGCTAGAAGAAGGCTGGAATAAAGTCACCATCAAAAGTTCATGGTTCAATGACATAAAATGATAATTATGCAACTGATGTTCTCCATTTAGAGAGTCATATTTTCAAAAGCATGAACGTGTCATATTAAGGTTGTCCATGGTACCTGGAGGTTGGCCTGCTGCAGGTGGTGGGACCAGGTGGTGAAGAGGTTCTGTCTCATCTGCTGTTCGAAGTAGCCAGCATAGGTGATGAAGGCAGCGGACAGCAGGCAGTCTCCCGCGATGGTGGACATCTGGTTCTTAAAGGTCTCGCTGGTCTTCTCCCAGCGTTCCCTCTCTGCGGACAGACTCATCAGCAAGGCGGTGCTGCGCTCCACCTGGAACACGAGGACAAGGCGCTTTGTAATGCTCACACAAGGCAGCACGGATTCACATTTCTTCTTGTAGCATACAAATATTGTGATTGATTGAAATTGACACAGACATGGTGAAAGTAAAATACAAGTCAACATGCATAAAGAAGTGTTACCTTGGCCCCCACAGCAGCCTTGTCGGCCTTGATGGCCTGAGCCTCGGAGATGAGCACAGCGTACTCCTCCTTGTAGCGGGCGATGCTAGCCTCCAGCTCTCGGATCATGTGCTCCACCTCCTCAGCCTTGGACTTGTTGTCTTTGGCGTCGTCCTCCAGCTTCTGCAGCTCGTTGCGCAGCGGCTCCACACGCTTCAGCATGTCAGCGTAGTTCAGCTGGACACGAGAGAGAGAGAGGAAGTCAGATTCTATAGACACACTCAGCTCCTATTTGAAAGCATTTTTACTCCAGTTCACCATGTTGAGAATACCAGTTTATGTAGTCTTGTCGTACTGTCTCACACCAGAGGAGACCCTATTGTAGGTGTTATTTTTGAGATTCTGGGGTAATAGTGGTATCGAACTAACAGTGGCATCGAAGTATCAAAAGCAAGCACAGAGAAAAAAAAGTTCTTTAGATCCATGTTTTGATGCTGTTGGTTTTTCCCCATTTTATTTAACTTTTTTCTTTCTTAATTTGGCCCCATTGTTTTCTCATTTTCCCAATTTGTTCCCCTAAATTTAAATTATTCCCCATTTTTCACAAATTTCTTCACCTGATATTGTAAATATTGGGAAAAGTATCGTTCAGGTACCGGTGTGGAAAACCAAGCATCGTTAAAGTATCGTACTGGTAACAGCCCCAGTCCTGCTGAGGCCAGAGTGATAACTGCCTCTGTGTGGAGCTCGCATGTTCTCCTCGTTATTACATAGGTCTTCCAGGTGCTCACTAAAGGATGTACAATAGGGTCCTCACCTGAGCGATGGCCCATTTGACCATCGGCCCACAGGCCAGAGACGCTCTGTTGATCTGTTCGTAGTTGTAGCCAGGGTTGGACAGGTAGTTCTTCTTCATCTTCTCTCGGATGGAGTCACTAAACAGAAAGACCAGCTCGTGAGCACAAACACAGCCGAGAATCACACAAGGATTTGAAATGGAAATCAGCTCCGACGTTTGTGCTTTTCAAACGCTCGTGAAAGCAGAATCACTTTTGGACGTTCCCTTCAATCAAGTCTGTCTAAACAAGTGCCGAACTTTGTACCATCTCAACGTCCGGCCAAGCAGAACTGATTTATGGAAGAGTGTGGCTTCAACTGCCTCAGGAGCCGTCTTCATTCTTCACTGCAAATGATCCTTCTTTACAGTGCACTTTACTCACATACTTTACTGGAATATACCTTTCAACCTCTTAACCCCCGCCTTAACCCAGTGCAATTTCTCCAGTTCGACCCCTCGCCCGTCCCCTTGGCCCGTCCCCCCTTGGCCCGTCCCCCCTTGGCCCGTCCCCCCTTGGCCCGTCCCCCCTTGGCCCGTCCCCCCTTGGCCCGTCCCCTTGGCCCGTCCCCTTTGTCCGTCCCCTTTGTCCGTTCCCCTGTTGCGTTTTCACCTTTCTGTCCGTTAAGCTTTTTGACTTGGGCAAAGCCAAACTGGAGATAATGTGCTGGGTTCAGACGGGGGTTGATAACTTCTACTTTCAAGAGTGATTTCATCATTTTCTTCTGTCAATGATCATAAAGTATTTGTGCTCCTCTACCCACCTCTGGAAAGTCTGTGCCTTTGCAAATTCTGCAAAACATTTTCATTTCAACAATGGACGATTAACGATTCATCAAGATCATCTGTTCCATTTCCCACTTTAATCAAGTTCTCCTCACGCGTGCAGTCTCACTGATTGTCTTAAGCCGAGCACACACTACACCAGTTTTTCAGTCTTAAAAGATTGTGGAGAATTGAAATAAAAGTCGGCGTCATGAAGAGGCGGGACGTATTTCAGTGGATTTAATACGAAAATTAGGTGGACAGATATTAGGCCCGGGACGGTTGGAGTGTAGCTGGAAAAGGTTGTTCTTGTGAACTTTTGGTGATATAATGTGAACAACAGGCTGTTTGTGCCGCGGTTATGATTACTGCTGGGTACCGTTAAACCAGACCGGAAAAAAGTTGAGGTACTGCAGGTATCAATAAAATGAAAGTATCGAAAGCAGGAACCCCAAAAAATATTGATACAGTTTTGGTCCAGGGACAGCATTAAAGTGGCTTGGTTGTTTCAGCTCAAATTTATATTTTCCCCATTCCATTCCATTCTGTTTTCTGGTTCTAGGCAAAAAATATTTTTGTATCGGAAAAAGCATCGTTCAGGTATCGGTATCGAAAACCAAGTATCGTTTAAGTCCTGGTATTAAAAAAACAGTACCCAAACCCTAGTTATGATAGAGAAATGTGTTTAGTCCACTCTTGGCCACTGTTTTCCCTGTGTGGAACTTTTGGGACCCCCAACACTACGAGGCCCGATTCTCTGCGCCCGCCTTCATCATCATCATCTCATCAGGACTCGGGAACACTCACTGCGACTGAGAACTGTAGCAAAATGGGGTGAAAAAATGGTGTAGCGTGTGCTCAGCTCGAGTGATTATTCCCCATGGGACGGGCCTGTCGGGACGCTGTGTTACCTCATCTCGTCAGAGGAAAAGTTGACTATGCTGCTGATGAAATTGTCCCTGATAATAACTTGTCGGATTTTTTTCCAGTCGCTGGTCTCCTCTCCCAGCATGAGGCAGATGGACTCCAGCGCTAGCTTTACCGGGGCGGGCGGGTTGGTCATGGTGCGCAGTTCTACTAGGTGCTGCCGCTTTATCGAGTTCACCGCTAGTTTGGGAGGGGGGGGGAACAAAAAAACACATTCACTGACATGGCAGTAGCAGTCATTTCACCTGATTTCGTCGGCGGAGAAGTTGACGATGGTGGGGATGAAGTTCTCCCTCATGATGATGCCCCTGATCTGCTTCCAGTCGGTGGTGCTCTCGCCCAGCAGCAGGCAGATGGACTCCAGGGCCAGCTTGACCGCCGCGGGGGGGTTGGCCATGGAACGCACCTCCACCAAGTGCTGCTTCTTGATGGACTTAACGGCTATCGGTGTGGAGGGGAGAGAGTTATGGCCAGGCAGGGGCAGTGGTGGAGGGGGTGAGAGGAAACCCACAAATGAGGAACATGGATCGACCAGACATTTTTACAAGGGACACGTGACGCTTTTAAATTCACACCTTTGCGTAGGAATTTCCTGTTTCAAAAATTAAACTATACATTAATGGGAATTAAGCAAGTTAAAAAATACAGGGACACATTTGCCCAAAGAAGCCGCCAAAGCATTTGACAACAGGACAGACCGTTCTGCGCCTCGATGACCGCCGGCTCCACTTGGTCCAGGTCCTCTTTGACGCTCAGCTGCTTGTCCTTGATCACCTCCTGCTGCTTGTACACGGCCTCCTGGATCTCCTGGCTCATCACCTGTAGACACCGACCACAGATCAGGCTAAAGGCGTTGTCCTCGCCATCATCATCATCCCCCAAGAGCAGTGCTCATCTCCCTCTGTACCTTCTTCTTCTCCGCTTCCTGCTGGTCCTTCACCATCTTCTTCAGCTTGTCGTTGGCCGCGGCGTTCTTGGACTCCAGCTCTTCGCTCTTGATCCTCAGGTCGCGGCGAAGCTCCTCCACCTGTGCACAAAAGGGAGTGATTTAAGTTGAAATACGGGCAACACTTTGACATCAAAAACTAATATCATGAACTCCCTCTGCTGGCATTTTATGTAACTACATTTTAAAACATCTCAAGTCCTGGTATTTTCCAGATACAAACTTTTTAAAGCGAATGGGGAATGGAGATATCAATTGGAAACTTTTGCTGTAGATTAGTGACAAATGAGAAAAACATTTATTGCATGTTTTCAAAACAAAATAAGGCATCTGTCTTGGTCTTTTGGATGAAAATGCTTTTAGCTTTAGTCACATCTTAGTCATTTCTAAATCTAGTTTTTGGTAACGGAAACTCAAAAGGTTTCAATCAAGTTTTAGTCAGTTATTAAATGGCCTATCTCACACAAAATTGACTTTTTGGAGCTTGTAGCCATGTTGTTTTGCTGTTTCCTTATCAAAAACACCCCAGAGTGGTTTGTGGCTTCATTCACACAGTTCTCAGTAATCCTCCTGAATCCTGCTCTCTGAGGCTCCGCCCTCTGCTGGAAAACCACTGAGTTGTGACACGTCATAGTGTCAAACAGGAAGAGCCCGACCTCTGTAATGTAATGCATTACGGCCTGATTTTTATTTATAAAACAGCTTTAAAAAAATAAATTATAAGAATTATAAGAAGAAAAAAAAAGGGAAAAATCATTGTTACACTATCGTAATAAAAAAAAAGGTGCGTCCACAACGGTGAAAACGGAGGGAATTTTGAATCGTGTTAGTTTTTTATTAAGTCGTAGTAAAACAAATCTGTAAAAATTCAAACGTTGCCTTGTTTTTTGGGGTAAAAACCTCCATAAGTCAGGCGAGGAAATCGATGTGGATGAATAAAAAAAGGAATGGCGTTCACCTGGTCCACCGTCTCCTTGATCTTGCGCAGCCCCACGTTGAGGTGCATCTGCTGCTCCTCCAGCTCGCTGCGCTTCTCGTTGAACAGGTTGGCGTACTGGTTGATGAAGTCCAGGTAGTGTCGGGGGGTGATGGCCATGGTGTGCCCGCCGCGCTTGGCCAGCCTGTTGTTTGCCTGATTAGTAAAAAGGCCAGATGAATTTAGAGAGCGTTTAAATGACCTTCACGTTGGGGAGCGCTCCTTACCTGGTGCAGCGTTTGGTGCACGAACACGCAGCCGTTGACGATGGCCTCGCGGTGGGAGGGCGGCTGCGGCAGCTTGTCGTACACGATGGGCATGTAGTCGGGCACTTTGTAGTTGGGCTTCTCCAGGTCCATCTTACAGGTGAACTCCTTCCCCACCTGGTACAGGGCTTCGGTGGACCAGTCTCCAAACCAGTTCAACACGCACCTGCAAACAGGGAAGGGGAAGTGCGCTTCAAGGCACTGTCTGGGGCGGATGGAAAGGCTGCCTGGTGTTACCTGTTGAAGAGGGCGGGGGAGGTGGCGGCGCGGTCCTTCAGCCCTTCAGACGAGGGGTTCATGGTGAAGACCACGTGCAGGTTCCTGATGACCTGGCTGGTGAACCACTTGTACAGCTCCTCGTGCGTGTCCAGCATCAGACCCTCCTTCTGTGCACCCTCCTTACACTGGGTCATCAGGGTGGCGTACTCGTCTCCCTCGAACAGACCAGGGACCTGAGGTAACAGGCACAATCAGAACGCATTCACAACACAGCGCTCTACTGGACAGTTTGAGCTCCACGCCGCGCACGGTCTCTCAGGCCGGCATGTGCACTGGGCTGCTTTAGCGTCAGCGACTCGCAATCTTTTAGCAGCAGGCTGTATCTATAGACCAGTGGTTTCGCTGGGGTCATTTCTATCCATCATTTTGAAGAAGGAGTCATACAAAATCTATTCTTATCAGTCATTGTGCATTTTTTAGGAGTTTAAAGATAAATATAGCCATTATTTACATCTGGGTTTACAGGATAAATGGTGCTAATCTAGACATGATTTATGAACAGAAAGAAAAAAGCGCAACAGAACTTGTGCGTAAAAGTCTCAAAGGAGAACAACTTATTCACAGCACCATATTCATAATCATTCATATTCAATATATTAGATATGCAAATTAGAGCTTATTATTTTAATTTGCTCAATGTGTTGCTTTTGACAATTAAAGCATTTTGTCCTAAAACTAAATGTAGTTAATGTCACATTTTAGCCATTTCTCAAATGTGATAGTTTTAGTCACGTTTTGGTCCGCTACATTATAAAAAGCTTTAATTTAATTTTAATTAAAATCTTTAAATTAAGTATTAGTATCTCAAAAAATGTATTTCGATAAGTATTGGAAATTGGGATGAACGTTGACAGGCTGTAGGCTACTAGCCTTTAAATAAAAAATAATATTTTCTTTTGGCAAACTGATTACACCACAATAGGTAGAAGTGTCATTGTGAACACTTCCAAAAGCGGCCGCTCTCCTCATCCTCTGATCAAAATCCAACCTGCTGCTAAAAGGTGAAGCAATCCCACATATCCAATAAATAGAAATCCTAAATGTCATAGTGACCTCTCCGTTGGCCAACAGCGTGTTCATCCTCTCCAGGAAGCCGGAGTCCAGCACGTTGGACTCGTCCATGATGAAGGCGATCTTCTCGTTCTTACAGCCAGAGCGGCGTAGCACTGTCCGCAGGTCCTCGTCAAAGTCCTCGCCCGTGTACTTCCTGTGCACCTACAGGGAAACGGCCAGTGAGAAAGGCTTGTACTCAACAGGTGACTGTCCAAGTCCCTTCACTTGTCCAACCTTAATCTGGTAGACACTCAGTCCGTTCATCCAGGCCACAAAGCGGGACAGCGTGGTCTTTCCAGCTCCGCTCACTCCGATCAGCAGGAGATGACCCTGAGGCTGACGGAAGATTCTAGAGAAACAAACCAAGGAAGAGATTCTTAGTGGTTTAATAACGGTCAAATACAAAAAATGAAAGACTTATTACAGACTTAAACTATAGTGATGAATGATTATAGATAACATCAATCATTGATAATGACTTTATTGTCCGATAGCCAATAATTAGGTCTGATAATATTAAGTCCAAATGGTACTGAATCTTAGTCTCGCCAACCAGACTGCGCCTCTTTACAGAAGAGGGTCTGGCAACACTCGCGCTTTCAAAGGAAGTGACGCAGCGATATGGAGCCTACCGACCAATCAGAGCAGCTCCCTGAACGTCACGTTGTTGCGCCTTTGTTTTGTAGTTTTTCAACACAAGCTTCACGTAATGCTCCGGTTTGCTTGTGTTCTTAAGTGTTTCTGACATAAACGACAGAAGTCATTTACTGAACTCCGTGTGGCAGGAGCGCCATTGTTAACGTCCCAATGACACAACTTTCTTGTGGCTGTTTCTGTCGTCACATCCGCTCTGTTCTCATTGGCTGCTGCGCTTCGGTCGTTCCACATTAGTCCCGCCTCAAGCAGTAGCTTTTCTACGACAGGGTCGCCAGACTAGTCTCCTGTTCATTAATTAATAAACAGATTAGTCTGGATGCCAGGCTAACTGAATCTACCACAGTTCGGAGCCACCTCAGATTGACAAGGCCCACCCACTTAGTTACTGTTGCTAGGTCCATCAAACTTTCTGCTGGAGTGACTCATGTTACACCACATCGATATCCTTGGTAGTGTTGTTAAAAAGATGAGCATCGCTTCGCTAAAATTAGCTAACGCTAGCTAAACCTGCAGATGCCAAAATCATAATAAACTGCAGCCAGTTATTGTTAGAACGGTGACAAAGTACATAGTATTTTGATCATGAAGGGAAACAGCTAAATGCTTGAAAAAAACAAAAACATAGTGCACCGACACAGTTAAAGCACAGTTAAGCTAACGTTATGTGACGGTCAGTAGCTAGACGCTAGCTAGCTAAGGTGTACGCCTAGCCTTACCTAGCAGACAAATGTTTGTTATTTCTGAGACATTTAGCTGGGCTTAGGCCGTCCACATCGTTTGTTGTGTTTTCAGCTTTGGGAAATAACTGGGCTCCCCCAGACACCCTCTTGTGGTACCTAGTGTCCGATTACATGCTCCATAGGCAGATCACTTCACCACTTTGCTTCTTCATCTGGTAGGTTTTTTTGGTGGTTATCTGCTCAGTGCTCAGGGCTGGTCTGTACCATTTTTTTGCAGCAGAGTCAGTTAGACAGACCAAGTTTTATATTATACGGTTGCTATGATGTACGATTGGACAATTAGGTCACCTGGAGTGACGTTTCAGCCAAAACCTGGCCATCGTTTTGGTAAACACAGCTGCAGGGAGAGCTGTAACTTTATATATCATATATTTCAAACCTTCCCTTCATCTCTGTTGCCGCTCAACTCCATAACCATCTCATCACTAACAATATCTACGAGAAGTTTCAGTCCGGTTTCCGTCCCCTGCACAGCACTGAAACAGCGCTTCTCAAAATCACTAACGACCTCCTCATAGCTTCTGACTCCGGTTTACTCTCCATCCTTATCCTCCTTGACCTCACTGCAGCTTTTGACACCGTTTCTCATTCCACTGTCCTTGACAGACGCTCTTCCATTGGCATGACCCACACTCCCCTCGCTTGGTTCACTTCCTATCTCTCTGGCCGCACACAGTTCATTCAACTCAAGTCCCACAAGTCCTAAACTTTCCCTGTCTCTGCTGGTGTGCCCCAGGGTTCTGTCCCGGGGCCCCTCCTCTTCATTATCTACAATCTCCCACTCGGTCACATCTTTCGTAAACACAACATCCATTTCCACTGCTATGCGGATGACACCCAGCTCTACCTCTCTACAAATCCATCTTCATCTCCTCCTCCATCCTCCCTTGCCCTCTGTCTACAAGAAATTCATTCGTGGTTCTCCTCCAACTTCCTCAAACTGAACAGCTCCAAAACAGAAGTCCTTCTCGTAGGCACCTCCTCCACTCTCTCCAAATCTAACAGTTTTCCTATTCCCTTCAACAACTCATCTGTCCTTCCCTCCCCTCAGGTGAAGAGTCTGAGTGTCATCCTCGACAGTACACTCTCCTTCCAGTCTCACATCAATAACATCACTCGGTCTGCATATTTCCACCTACGCAACATCATCATTCAATATATAATTAATTTCAACATTTCCACTGTTGCAAAAATAAACATATGAAGAACACGGGGGAGTTTGTCCACTGTGCTCATTTCAAATTGGGAAATGCACACATTAGCCCAATGCAGTAATTCTAAGACCTAATACAAACCAATACGTATCTACTGTCACTCACCTGTCGATCCTCAGCACATGGTCCAGCACCTCGTTGAAAAGCACCAGAGGAACGTCCAGCTCCTCCTCGTAGAACACCTTCAGACGGGCCTTCACGTAGTCCCTGAGCTCCTCCTGCTCCACCGGCACATAGTCCTGCAAACACACACTGAGGTGAGCCAGCAGCGGACACCGACCAGCGGACACGACCAGAGACCAGGTGTGACGTCGGGTTTATCCGCCTCACCTTGGAGAGCCAGTTACTGTAGAGGATGGGCCTGTTCAGAGCCTTCTCCTTATCGATGTTGGGGAAGTGTTTTAAAGCCACCATGTCAATGTTCTCGTCCGTCCATCTCCTTTCCTCGTCACCAACCAGCCTGGGCGCACACAAAAACATGGACACTTCAGAGAGAATATACTGCAAAAGTGAATGAACATCAGCATTAGAGGTTCTACTAAATCCATCAACTACACCTACATTTAAGATGCATGATTTTTTATTTATTTTACCTTTATTTATCCAGGAGAACAATCTTTCTTGCTTATAATTACATTTGAAAGTACGGATGCACTGACACCAGTATAAGTATCGGCTTGATGTCACATACTTGCACTCAATGTGGCCCCAAACCTAGAAATTGATACCACTGTGCCGCCTTGTAAACTGAGCAGAGCAACAAGCTGGAGAATTCTCAAGTGTGGAAATACAATCCTCTACATCACAGAGTCTGCAGTGTTTACACAACCAGCAGGCTAATGCTAACTAGCTGCTAATGGCTCTGGCGAGTTTGCCGCTTGATGCATCTATAAAACTAATACAGTGACTAAAAAGTACCACTCCAATGTTTGGTTTTTGTATTGGTTTCTTTGCGTGAGTTTTTTAGCAAAATGTCTTGTAACTGTCACTTATTGTTTGTTTTCTCTTTTCTGAAAGGGGAAGGCAATATCATTATTTGAGTTGTTTGGTAAGTGTTGCTGACCTGTCCTGGAAGAGGCGCAGAGCCTCATGGGCCCAGATGCGGATCAGCCCCTCCACAGGCAGCGTCTCCAGGGGCCTGAGGGCTTCGAAGATGCCCCTCACCCAGCGGGTCATCTCTCTGGGGGAGTAGATGTAGTGTGGCTGGGTGTCCTGGGTGAAGCGCTCCTGTAGGGAAGATTTATCGCTGTTACGGCTTGTGTAGAGACGGAAGTAATGAGCCGCTCTCTGATTTTCCTACCTGGGACATGGTGTAGAACTCCACCATGGCGGCGGTGAGGGGCTCGGCGTACGTGCGCAGAGAGGGGATCAGGCGCAGCATGGCTCTGTTGAATGTTCCGTAGATCTGAGTGAGGGAGGCGGGTCCGGGGTAGTCCACGTACACCACAGGGACGTGTCGCAGGAACCTGGGGAACAGACCCAGCTCTCGGTCAGAATTTATCGAAAATCAAGGGGTTTTTTTTTTCTTCAGTTTGGCACATAGACCTTATACTACAGTTTATGGTGAAAGGCGGTGACATTCAGCAAATGGTAAGTGTCAGGACTTGAACCCACAATGCAGAGGACAGAACATATGTGCAGCTGCGGGATTCCAGCCACCAAGCTGCTCTACTATCTGCACGCCATAAACAGAAATGCGCTGTTTTACTTGTACTAATACTTGTGACAGTATGAACCTTCGTGATTTCATGCAGTTTCCAATCACGGCACAGGGAACAGTTTTGGTCGGATTCCTTTGCCAGGGACAGCCCTGATTTCTCGTTCTGAAATCATTTGGAGAGCATTGCACTGCTCTTGGTCCCATTTGACTTTAACATTTACAGCTCCACAAAGCGTACCTGTGGGTGAGGGGCTTCCTGCCGGGGTCTGTGGGCGGGTTACAGGCCCCCACAAACTGGATCCTTTCCAGCTTCACCCAGGTCTGGTCTGAAGTGCGGTAGAAGCCTCCGTGCTCCACCATCTACAGGCAAACATTCACATTCACCTTCAAAGCGACCACACGAATATGCTCTCCTCACTCCGGACCCCATGTACGCACCTGTCTGATGAAGGAGATGACCCGCTGCGTGCCGTACTTGTCCATGTCCGGCAGGTTGATCTCGTCGCAGAACAGCACCAGCCACTTGCCCAGCTGCACCGGGGCCAGCACCACTCCGTTGGGCGTGCGGCGGTACTCGCAGTAGTGGTCGAACGTCTTCAGCAGCAGCTCTGGGGTGGTGGCACTGGAGAAGTTCAAGCCCACGACCTGGGAACGAGGCCACGGAAGAGAATAAATAGGAGAAGAGGACCCAGTTCCTTCGGTTACAATGAGCGGAACTTTGACGTTAGGTTTGAGCAGTATTTGGATCCTTTTAGATGAGGCACAATCTGAAGTTGTATTTGGTTATAAAAAAGTTGGGATTCCCTTTCCTCTCGTAGACAAATAAATAATGACGATGCTGCAGTCTAATGATAATATTGTGCTTTCCCGTTGCCAGGTCTCACCTCCATGTCAGGCAGAGCTCGGAGCGCGCTGAACAGGGTCATGGTCTTCCCGGAGCCTGGAGGTCCGCACAGCACCAGCGGCTTGTGTTCGGCCAGCCAGGTGTACAGCAGGGCCTCGTGACGCACCGTGTCCAGGGTCGGCACCACCACGTCGGGGGAGGCCACCTTATGGGTCTCCACCTCGATCTGCGGGACCTTCACCTGCCACGACTGCCACTCTCCGGAGATGCACACCTAGGCACAGGACAGGGAGGAGCATGTTGAATGATGAGCGACAAAAACAGGACAAAAAAGTTACCATCACTTTTGTAGATCTTAGTTTTCAAATGATGTAATTGTAACATGCACTCCCCCCCTGCGCTGACTTCCATGTCAGTGGGATCTTTCCTCGTGTTTTCTGTACCTCGTAGTCGATGATGGGCACGTTGGGAGCGGTGGGCAGGGGCACGGTGGTGATGCGGCGGATGTACTCTCCCAGTTCACCTCTTATCTTCAGACGGCCGTCACCGGAGAAGGACCACAGCACGGCGTAGATCAGGTACCTCTGCGCACAGGGAAACTCATTAAACCTAAAGAACAACAGGGTTCATGGAAGCCCAGTTTAAACACTTCCAGCTGTGTTACAGTTTATCACCTATCACCTTTTTTTTTTTTAGTCAGTCCTGTCGTATTCTGGATAAAAATATGGACGGCGTAATACTGCAGCACCTGTCAGGTCAATCCTAGGGATGCTTGTCCCAAACAAACAGGAAGAACAGGAACATGCTACACGCAGCAGCTACAGGAGAGGACCTGGTGATTTTACGTGTCAAATCAGCTACAAAGTTGAGCTAACTCAAAGACATGCGCAGGCCTACCAGGACCAGGGATGAAGAGTTTAAGAGGAAAACCATCGATCGCATTTGGACCATGTGGATTTGTTTTGAGGCTGCAGAGGTGGATCAGCTGGACTGTGACAGTGAATTGTAAATTTGATTGTTTTTTATACTAATAAATGTGCTGTTTACTCGTATTTTTTATGTACATATTAGTTGTTAGCGCTTCACTCGTGGCCTTTTAAGGTCCCGTGGTCAAGCAAACGTGCGCGCTTTGTCTGCTTCTGACATTCTTTAAACATGACACTTTTGGCGTGTCCTTTGCAGATGTTTGTGTGTTGTTGTGAGGGGATGTTGTACTGTGATGCTATAAGTGTAGAGTTTGTGTTTGCTGATGAATCAGCTGCAGTTTTCAGTTTGACTGCAGCATCTGTTTAAATGCTCGTCCAGTAAAGACCACATTTATTGTTTTTTTTCCTTTTAAACAAAAAAAAAATCGAAATCGATCAATATGGGAAAAATAATCGTGATATTTTTTTTTCTATAATTGCCCAGCCCTATAATTAACATTTCTTAATTTTCACAGATCAGCGTTTTGGAAGAAAAAATGAATGGATCAAAAAGGCAGCCTGAAAAACACAGAGTTTCTGTTAGAAAGGCTGCAGATAACTTGATTTGTCGATGGGAGGGCAATGCACAATGGCATGACGGGCCTGTTCTGTTTCTAACGACATGTTAGCTGATCATGTCAGAATTCTTCATAATCCAGCTAAGAAATGTCTTATGTGACCCAACCCATCCCAG
Organism: Gobius niger; assembly: GCF_951799975.1. NCBI lineage: Eukaryota > Metazoa > Chordata > Actinopteri > Gobiiformes > Gobiidae > Gobius > Gobius niger. The sequence goes on from NC_136867.1 coordinate 579,165, forward strand.
TTTCCCCCAACTCAAAGTACTTTTTCAGCATAATGAGCAACTTTTTACAGTTAACTACTTCTAGAGTAGGCCTCCAATAGATTGGGGGGGAATTGGGCAAAAAATAGAAAATAGAGAATACTAGTTATAAAAAAAAAAAGGGAAAAAATGGGGCAGAAATAAGGGGGAAAAATGTTTTAAAACATTGGGAAAAGAAAGGGGGAATAATCATTTATTTAAGCTGAAACATCCAAGTCACTTCCTTTACTGCTATCCCTGGACCAACAGTATCAAAACTGTATTTTTTTTTTAGAGTACCTTTAATTCTGTCAATAACTGTAGTACCTAAACCTTTTTCCGATACCATACCGGTCTGGTTTAACGGTACACAGCCCGAGTTCACATGTAGTCAAACTTGTCCTTGCGTCCTCATCGCAGCCTAAGTCGACCCAAGCTCAGGCCAATGGTCTTCACGTTTCTGGGATGGCGTACCTGCATGTATTTCTCCAGCTGGTCGATGGGCATGGGGAAGTCGGGGTGGTTGTTGTTGTACTGGGCCACGTTGCGACAGGCCTGGTGGAGCATAGAGAACAGCGAGCCCAGGCAGCGCAGCCGGGTAAAGTCCATGATGTGCTCCATCTTGGAGGCGTGCTCCAGGGCCTTGATGACCAGGCCCGTGGAGGTGAAGTAGGGCTGCAGGATCGCCACCGAGTCACGCTGGATCTGATCCACAACAAGCCACAGTACATTTGCATATTAGTATACTTATTATTCTGAAAAAAGTTTGTAGGTGTAGCAATATCAACACAAACTCACGCTTTAAGAAATTTCCAAAGGGGCAAAATGTTAGCATGCACTAGTAATGTTTTCTTAATTCAGCAGATACAAAGCTATCTGCTGCATTTTATTAAAGCAAAATATGAAAGAGTTGAAGAATATATACTGAGGTTAAGCAGACATAAAGCTAGTCTGGATCAGCTGTCTGAAGTTCTCAGAGGACTTCCACTCTTCACTGAATGTCTCTCTGACCTGCAGCATGGGAGAGGCGGCCTCGTCTTCATCCTCTATGGCCTTTCTCTTGCGCTGCGCCTCGTCCTCGCCCTCGTCCAGAGGGATGCTGCGGAGGCGTGCCAGGAAGTTGTTGAAGATCATGTCGGTGCTGAGGACGTCCTCGCTGAACCACACCATGCCACAGCGCGACACGGTGGCCAGGGTGGCGTACTTCAGGTCCTGCACCTCGAACATCACACGTACCTGAGGAGGGAGTTCAGGCGTTAGTCTATATTCTAATCATCTCTAATGCCAGTGTGCTTACATTAGGAGGCAGGCTGAGGCGCTCTCCGTTGGGCAGGGTCAGCAGCTTGTTGTCGTCCAGCACGGAGTTGAGATTCTCCACCCACTCGGGGTCCACATCTCCATCAAAGATGATCCACTGCCTCTTCTGCAGCTCTCCACGCACATTATCAATGATCCTGGAGAAGAGAGGAACGTTAACGCTGACCAGTTTGTGTAGACTCTTCACGACCAGTCAGAGCAAATGCTCACAACAACGAAGCTACACAAACGTCACAATACAATTGACCTTTCACAAGTCATTGTCCAATCATACCTCAGCGCAACTCCTGCTATCTGTCACTCACAGAGCAGGACGTGTGTGGGACACAGTGTGTGGGACAGAGCAGGACGTGTGTGGGACACAGTGTGTGGGACAGAGCAGGACGTGTGTGGGACACAGTGTGAGGGACAGAGCGGGACGTGTGTGGGACAGAGCGGGACGTGTGTGGGACAGAGCGGGACGTGTGTGGGACAGAGCGGGACGTGTGTGGGACAGAGCAGGACGTGTGTGGGACAGAGCAGGACGTGTGTGGGACACAGTGTGTGGGACAGAGCAGGACGTGTGTGGGACAGAGCAGGACGTGTGTGGGACACAGTGTGTGGGACAGAGCAGGGCGTGTGTGGGACACAGTGTGTGGGACAGAGCAGGACGTGTGTGGGACAGAGCAGGACGTGTGTGGGACAGAGCAGGACGTGTGTGGGACACAGTGTGTGGGACAGGGCAGGACGTGTGTGGGACACAGTGTGTGGGACAGGGCAGGACGTGTGTGGGACACAGTGTGTGGGACAGAGCAGGACGTGTGTGGGACAGAGCAGGACGTGTGTGGGACAGAGCAGGACGTGTGTGTGGAGCTCACTTCCTGAGGATGTGCGTGAACAGCCCATCAGTCCACTCGCGCGTGTTGGGGTCCAGGGTTCCGTACAGGTGGTCCTTGCTGATGGCTTTAGGGTCGATGATGTGGGCCACCCCCTCCACTCCCTCCAGCCTCTCCAGGGCCTTCAGCAGGACTCTCCAGGCCAGGGTCTTCCCACTGCCCGAGGGTCCCACCATCATCAGCCCGTGGTTGATCTGGGTGATCTGGTACAGCTGCAGCACCTGGACATAGGAAACACAAACACAGCTTTAAACTCCTCACAGACAGCTTTTTGGATCTCCGGTGTGGTCCTTACCTTCTCCACCCACATGCTGCCCACGTCGTCTCCGTCTCCGTAGGTCAGGTACATCTCGTTGCAGACCTTCTTGAGCTCCTCTCTCAGGGCGGTCATTTCTCCCCTGTGGTACTGCACTCCAGGGAACACATCGGACAGAAGGCTGAACAGCAGAGGGATGTCCTCCGCCACCAGCTTAGGAACCATGGTCTCACACACGCTCTGGATCAGGATCTGAGCAGGGAGGCACATCATTTACTCCTGTTTTTAAATTCATTTGTCAGCCATGATAGAACTGGAGCAGAGCCATACCTCCTGCTCCGGGAGGTTCTCAGCGATGTCGTTCTCGTCCACCACCTCTCCACGCTCCAGCTTCTCCCTCTTGATCCTCTGAATGCGCTCACGTTTGACATTTCCAGCACTGATCAGCACGCTCTTCAGGGCACGCAGGCCGAAGTCATAATGGCTCTGAGAGGACAGCTGCTCGTCACAGAGTCTGCGGGGAAAAACACACCATCAAGATTTAAGTTAATCTCTTTCTTTTAGTTAACTAAATGTTATGTGAATTTACATTACTAAATCTTTAATGGATTAAGATAAAACATGATCATAGAGCAAGGGATTGTGTCGGCATGACCATGGCTTTTGTATTGTTTTGTACAAGAGGTTCCATAAGCAAGGACTGAGAATTATAAATTGAATATTACCATAAAAATCCATAGAGTAGCAGACCTGTTAAGATATATGCTCCTATGCATAAATGCAAATGAGGAATTTGTAGTTATAGGAACAAAGTGTTTTTTCAGTCTTTCCCTAATGATGTCCTTGGTCAATCCAACTGTTTACTTTTCAAATAAAGTCCTTTCCTTTCCTTAATAATAGCTAAATGATGAAAAACATCTTCACTTTAAAAACAGGTTTGAATAATAATAGTAATGAAAGAAAATAGTACTTGAAGAAGGGCACAATCTTCTTGGCCAGAGTCTCAGCAGTGCGGAAGCCCTGTGAGTACAGCATGACCTGGGCGATGAGCTGGCGGTCGGGCTTGGTCATAGCCAGGCTCCTGAACAGTTTCTTCAGGTTGTCGGGCAGGTTGGAGCGGCCTGCGTAGCCAGGGTTCATGGTGATGAAGATGGCCATGTCAGGGCTCACCTTCACCTGCTTGTTCAGCAGCTCGGTGGTCACTGGAACACCTTGGAAGACATGAGGGATTAGATGATGCGGTTTAATGCATATGTAAGTGAGGGCGGCCCAGACTTACTTCTGTCCCTATTGGGGTTGCTGTGCTCCCTCAGAGCCACCTGGATGTACTGCACCTGCTGGGACACAGCAGACAGCATCCTCTCCTCCAGACGGTTGAACTCATCGAAGCAGCCCCACGCACCCACCTGGCAAAGCCCTACAAAGATACGGCCCATGGCCTGCACACAGAGAAACAACAGTTTACAAACAGCGGGTAACATTTTAAGCTCATTTAAAGACACGTTAACAGACCTGGAAGTCGAAGGTCTCGTCACAGTTGAAGACCAGGACGAAGCGGCCGAGCTGGTGACCCAGAGCCTTGACAGACTCAGTCTTCCCTGTGCCCGCAGGGCCTGTAGAACAACAAGAGTTATGAACAGACTTGTACTTTCTGCTGTATCTACTTGGACTTGCATTGTTAAAAGAATACAAAAAGAGAGCTAGCATTCCCAGTTTGACTGCTCACCGAAAGGAGACCCTCCGAGTCGGGCCTCCAAGGCCTGGGTCATGGTCAGGTAACAGCGATCAGTCAGAGGGGTCTGCACCAGCTTGTCCTGGACACCCAGGTACTCGAAGCCGTAGTTGAACTTTGCATTGGCCATCTGGATGGACAGCTGCTGCAGCACATCAGTCTGTTTGGGGTCAAAGTAGAAGCGCATCTGGCTGAGCCACTCAAAAGACTTGGGGTTGTCGACTTTGTTCTTGATCAGGGTCCTGGTCACGTCCCGCTGGTGCACCAGCTCTGTGATCTAAAAAAACAGAACCACGTTAGAAAGAGCCCTCATCTTCACTTACTAAAGCCACAGACAATGTTCTGACCAGGTGCTCCAACTTCCTCCTGCGCAGAGGAGGCTGCTCCATCAGCACAGTGTCAGCTAGTACGTTCAGAGTGGCCTCAACGTTGGACAACACTCCCGCCATGGGCTTCATATCCCCTCCTCCAGAGATGGTGGTAAGAGCTAACTCGATGTTCTCAGACCAATGGATCTGTGCGGACAGCACCACCAGCTGGGCCTGTGGGGATAGCAGTTGGTAAGAATTGGATTTGCAAAAAGAAGAGGTTGTCAGTGGACACAGACCTGATAGCGGTCGATCCAGTCGATGTACTGGCTCAGGTCAATGGCAGTGCCCTTGTTGAAGTTGGTGACCTCAGTAACAGACTCGGCCAGCAGCTTGGCCAGAGTCACCCTCATCTCTTTCTCCACCAGGGTGAGCCACTCGTTGATTTTTGGGTGCTGTGTGATGGACACTGGGGTCTTATAAACGATCTCCTCTCCCTCTCGGGACGAGATGCCCAGCACCTCAGTGTTGTCCTCATTCAGCAGAATGCTGGAGACACCGGCAAACATCTTCTTGAAGTGCTTCTGCAGTTTGGCCACATTCTTGCTGTTTCCAATGATCTCAAGCAAGTCCTCATCTCCCACAAAGTAGAATCTGGGGAAAGAAGACCTCTCCCTCTCCAGGTACTCTCCCAGGGCTTTCTGAATCTTCCCCAGGAGGTCGGCCAGACGCTCCAGAGACCTCTGCACTCCCTGAATGTTCAGCACGTCCATCACTAAAGGAGACTTGGTCACCTTCTTCATTAGAGCAAGGAACTCTGTGCTGATGCTAATGACGGGCAGAGAATATTTATTTGACTCACATTTATTCTCAGAGACCATCCAAAAGAAGTTTTTAGTTGCTCCTCTTACCTCTGGAACCTCTGCGTCTCCACGGGCAGAAGGTGCTTGATGTCTGCACTGCCGGTGAAGATGCCCTCCAGATACACCCAACGCCTCTGCACATCGATCCACACATCGAACAGGGCCATGATGCGGTTCAGTTTGTCCTCCCAGCTCAGGGCGTCCTCCTCAAACACCTACAGACACACAGTACCTCAGCACACGTCCACATACTCTCTGCATGCAGTATTCAAGAGCGGGCGCACACCTTGTAGTACGGCGACAGCTTCATGGCCGACACGCTGTTGATGTGCTCCTTGACCTTGTTGAAGAGGTCATCCCAGCCACGGATCAGGCGGCACTTGTTCTGGTAGTTGACCAGGTCCAGCTCATACGAGTTCCACACTTCACGGATCTGACCAACACAGAAAAGGATCAGGTTGGAACATTGGAATCACAAAAGGAGCAGCTAGAATAATGACTACAAATGTCATTATTATTATTCATTATTTTTATTATTAAGATTATTATTTGGAGCGCAAACATTTGAATGGTTTTGTAATTTGATCAAATAAAGGATTTTGTTCTGAACAATCTGCAAACATATGGTTCAATATAGTAAAGTGTAAGGACAAAACTCAAGTCATATGTTTTGTTTCCTTCTCCCTTCACATCTTCTCCTTGTTTTCTCTCCCTTCTTTGAGATGCAGTATCATCTTGGCTTCTAGATCAGAGTCCTACTTCAATCTCTACTACCCCCTATTACATGTTCTTGTTGGGATTTCTGAGACTTGTGCAAACTAAGGTTGGACCTTTTTTTGATTTTTGTTTGTTTTGGAGTTGTGTTTTTTACAACAACAAAAAAGGAAAAAAATGGCAATGGCAGTTACATTTTACAGTGGGGGTCCTGGTGTTTTGAGTGATAATCATGGGGGTCACGGCCTCAAAGGTTTGGGAGCCCCTGATCTACAGCATAGTAGTGAGGCTGGTGTTGGGTTCTCCTTACCTGCTTGAGGAACTCCTCCAGGGCCATCTCCCCCTGAGCCACCAGGAGAACGTCCTTCACCACCATCTCATTCTTCTGCAGGTCCACATCCCAAAGCTGGCCCAGGGTGAGCTCGGACAGCACCCAGTTCACATGGAGACGCTTCATCAGCTGCTTCCAGTGACGGTCCTTCAGAGCCTCAGACTTCAGCTCGATCACCAGCATGTTGACCTGCACAGAAGGGTTTCAGTGAGTGACGCTGGTGTTCCAAGTTTAGCATGATAACTGGTGCTACTGGGAGGGTGGTCCCGGACCTTCAGGTATCCTTTGAGCATCCGTTGGATATATTCGTAGGAGGCATACTGCCGGAGTCGTGCTTGGAAGTTCTTCAGTTGGTTCAGGAGAGCATCCAGGTTTTGACGAAGCTGAAAAAACAAGTTCATCCCGTGTATTTAGAATATGCTGTTAATAAGAGAAGCTTTTAGCTCTACTTCTCTTGTTGTTTCTTACCTTCCGGGGCTGCACTGACACCCACGGCTGCTCCTTCATCTGATCGATTTGCTCCCAGATCTTTGAAAGCTCTGTCCACACTTCCTTCAGGTCATGGAGCTCTTCTAGTGCCACCTGCAGGTCAGCACAGTACATGTACAGCCTTTGTTCTTCTGCAATAGACCCTGCTGGAGGTTCAATAACCTTACCTGTACCCTCTCCTCACTCCCACTCAGCAGCCCGGTGTCTGTGAGCTCCAGAGCTTCTTTGGCACGAGCACACTTCTCCCTCTCCACCTTCAGACGGCTGAAGTTTCCTTCATAGATGGTCAGAGACTGGAGAGCCTCCTCGGGACGCAGAGAACCCTAACAAAAGAATATATGTTTAATCTCCAAGCAGTACTTCTGTCAGCTGAGATATGGAGCAGAATATGTCTCTTACAGCGACAGGCTTGGTCTTCTCCCAATCACTGAGAAGGTCAGTGGTGCGGTTCTCCACAGCCTTGTCTTCCTGGACGATCTTCATCTGCAGGTTGGCCACCTGCTGCTGGATGGCAGTGTCTTTACGTTTCATGATGTCACTGAAGGCCCCCCACTCACCCTCAATGTTGTCAATGTACAACCAAGAGGGAGGGAACTGGAAGCGCTGCTTCTCCAGCAGGCGCTGGCCGTTACGGAACATCTATACAAGAAGATTTACAAACATGTGATATGCGGTTTATCATGATTGATAAACTACTACTAACTACTACTTACATCCACGTTCTTCTCGTACTGTTTGAGCTTGCGTTTCAGTGTCTGCACATACGTGATGAAGTTAACTGCGTCAGACGTACTGGCTGTGTCCACAGAGTGCTGCTCCAGATCTTGGCGAGACTACAAAGAAAACAGAACATAAAATGTGATCATTCAAAAATCCTTTCTTAAAATATCAGTCATCCCCCAGGGCCTTACCTTGGAGATCTGGGCATGGAAGTCCTGCATGTTCTGGCCCAGCATTTGGCCAAACTTGCTCAGTACCTCCTTGTGCCAGGAGTCATACTTTAAGTTCACTTTAGACTGGACCTATGGGACAAGGCAACTTTTAACAAACAGAATCCTAACGTGTGAGGGCCATAACAGAAAGACTCTGACCTTTCCATAGTCGATGACAGCGGGACCAAACTCCTTCCTGGTCTCTGCGTTGTCGAAGGTTCCTCGTGCTTTGCGGATCTGAACCAGCAGGGCCTGCCATTTGGTGAGGTCTTCACCCAGACGATTGTAGATGTTCTCCGCCTGCATGTCCCACAAGCACTGGTACTGCAGCCACACCTGGAGCACAGCAGCTAAGGTTAGTCTACTTCATCAATCTCAGCATTTAATGATCCAGTTGCACAAGACTTACCTTGACATACTTCTCCACCTCGTTGACGATGTCCTCCACAGCGTTGTAGGCCTCCTCAATAGCTGCAGGACCATCTGGCATCCTGGTCAGGGAATTTCGGTAAAACTTTTCTTCTTCTGAGAGCTCATAGTGCACTCCCACCTACAACAGTGGCACAAGGTTTCAACACAGGAACATGCTGCATTAAACGTGAGCCACCTTTCCCCCGTACAGACCTGGTATCTTTGGCTTTGGATCCTGGGCAGTGAGATGATGACCGTCTTCCAGGTGAACATCTCCTGGTACAGCTTGTACCTACAGTCTTCAATGGGCGGGTTGAGGTAGATCACCTGGTTGGTGATCCTCAGCTCGTGCACCACATTCTTGGGAGATACAAATAAGCCTGGTCAGAATCAACGGCTTCAAGGACAATGCGTGGAAATGCGTCGCAAATGTTTGAGGGTGCAGCTATGAGTCAACCCTTCAAAAATGTCAACTTGTGAAACTACTGTAACATCCAAAAGGTCTACAAAGTATGGATCTAATCAAACAAATACAGAATTCATATATGATATACAATGAAATATGAATGAAATATATATGTACAAAATAAAAAAACTGTATCGGATCAGTATCGGCCAGCATGAAGTGTCAAAATATGAGATTGGGAGCTCCAAAAAGCGGATAGGGACATCTCAATTTAAAAGCACAGGATATGTTCATAATGTCATAACTCCTTTCCTAACCTTCCTTTTTTTGGGGCTCTGAATCTGACACATTTATAAAGACTGTTCTAATGAGTGAACATGTAAACCTCTGTAGAATTTGAAGTGCAGCTTCCTCACCTTGATCTTGGGCTCTCCTCCCGGCTTGTGGCTGACCTGAGGAGCCTCCGTATCCATGTCCACATCAGCTTTGTCCTCCACTTGGCCTCGCAGCACTTGGGTCCAGGCTTTGAGACCGGCCTGGAGACGGACTCCCAGTATGCGCTCAATCTGTGAGGTCATTTCAGAATTATTTCGGAAACTGATACCTGAACAATACTTTTTGTGATACCTATACTAAAGTAATATACCCACTACTAATATTTGTCGTCTAGAACCAGAAAACAGAACAATAATGGGGGGGGGGTATTATTTGAGCTGAAACAACCACCAAGTGCTGTCCCTGGACCAACAGCATCAAAACCTCTCAAAACCAGTAGTACCTAAACCTTTTTCCCATATTGGTATCCTTTAATGGTAATCAGCCCTAATGGTGAAGGCAGTCATTTGCGCAAAGAAAAGAGGGTGAACGATTCCATCTGAAATGGCACAGTGTAACTGCCTCCAAGACCCACCTCGATGTCCAGCTTGTTGACCCAGATGGGCAGGTTGGAGTAGGAGTGCAGGTTGAGGTCGTCCACCGCCTTCTGGACTCGGTTGAGGATGTCGGAGAAGGTCTTGTGGTCAAACATGCAAGTCTCCAAAGAGCGCACCTCCAGATCGATCTTCTCTTCAATCAGCAGGAGGTCATCCACCTAACAAAAGCAGAGGATTAGATTAAGACTGAAATCGCTGTAAAAATGCAAACTGTTTAGGAGACATCAATTCTCAAAACATTACATTTTCTATTGGGTGTCGTCAGCCTGTTTGACTGCTTGATTTACTCCATATATTTCAGAGATTAATACTTGGCACTGATGACGCTTCACATCCATCAGCCTCACTGTATTTAACCACAAGGGAGAGGAGTGACCACCACGTAACATCAGGGAAGTGTGCACGTACGTGGATGCGTGTCGGTAACATTGACAGCAGGTTTGTTGTCATGGGAATATGTTCGTTGAACAGCTGATCGTTGTTATGTAGCTGATGGTGTGATTTGGTGCGGGGATGGGTACTGTTAGTACCGATACCAAGTACTTTAAGTACTTTAACTTCGCTGAAGGTAACGACGTCTTTCTTGTTGTCACGGCTTGGTTTTGCTTTTCAATTTGCATAAAAACTAAAGTTTCTTATTCAGTCCTGGTTTATAACTGGTTAATAACTGGTTTAGTTTAGCTCTGGGTTTAACGACCGGAGTAAGTCCTGGTTTAGACCTGGCTCAGTCCTGATGAAGACCACGGCTCTGCCATCTCTATTACAGAAGTTTAGTAGTTGAAGCTTTGCTAAGGCCATACTTCATACTCCAGTTCTGGCGTCTTGTGAAGTCTGAAGAGGCCTGTGAGTTAGAGCTATAAGGTGTAGCTTCTTCGCTCCATATGCGCTGAAGCGGCTCATTATCACATACGACTCAATGCGGGTCTGGAAAGAAAAAGAACCGAAAACTGGCACCGAAATAATTTTATTTTCCCGATACCTCCCCCGACCGGAGCTGTTCGGTCGGTTCCAAGGAGGTACCGTTTAACGGTGCCCATCCAACACGGACTGAACTAATTTTGGAGTAAATGCAGTTGGAACTAGGGCGGTCTCGGCCCGACCTACGAGGCTCCAACATGTGTGAAAACTGCCTCACTCGCATTGCATGAGTTACTATTTTTTTCTACTCGGCACAAATGTTTGGTGATGCCTGACCCTAACCCTGGACTTTTTCTCATCATTCTTGTTGCAAATGCTCCACAATGCCATTCAATTACAATCAATGTGCAGGATTTCTACAGGTGACAGCAAGTGAAATGGTAAATTTCATTTCATAAGATTTGTAAACACGGGAATGAGCAAAGGATTGTGTCAAATTTCTGTCAAAACTGCAGCTGAATTTGCTTAGAACACGGTTTTGTGTTTCACAAATGTATGCCGTAAAGGTTAGTTGTGGGTTCTGCCTCTAAGGAACAATAACCCTTTTTATTTTCTTAATTTCTGCCAGTTTTAATCTGATGCAATGCTTTTGAATGACTTTTAAGGCTTTCATTTTGGCATTATGTATTGAATGACTTTTAAGGCTTTCATTTTGGCATTATGTATTGAATGACTTTTAATGCTCTTTAAAGCCCTGCAGAAACCCTGATGTGGGGCCCCTCGGAGCACTTGATGCCCTATAAGCAAGGCTGAGGCCAGACGAGCGGCATGAAAGATGAACTTTGTCAGTCACAAACTAAGATTGGGACACATTTCGTCCGTATGAAACAATGCTAACTAAAATTGAGAAAAGAATAGGAGGCCAACCTTTTCCTGGAAGTTGAAGACGGTCTCCGCCAGCCTCTGCACATATGGGTCCAGCTTGTAGGACTCCCAGACCAGAGTGATGCCTTCAGTGACGAGGGCCTGCACCTCCTTCTTCAGCCCTGCCACCAGCAGAGAGATGGAGGACCTCTCCTCCACCTTCTCGCAGGTGCGTTCGTAGGTGCGCACGCTCTCGATGAGGGAGATGGCGAAGGGGTACAGCTGGTTAGCCTGGTGGGCTTTGTTGACGATGGCCAGAGGCACTCTGAAGCTCAGCCACTTCAGGTTGCGGACCTCCTTGGACAGCGTGATGATCTCCGGGAGGAAGTTGACCTTGAGCTTCAGCATGTTGCCGGAGCGACCACGGGCGCGGGACATCTCGATGGTGAAGATGCGCCCGGAGACACCGAGGTTACGCTGCTGCACCTGGAGAAGAAAAAGATGTTCATGATTGGAGACAGTTTATCCATGATCCATTTCAAATGACCCTTGTGGATTGGGCCCTCACCTTGCGCGCCCAGTCGTCAAAGATCTCCTGTGTGTTGAGTTTAGCCCTGAAGCTGTCCCCGTCCTGCTTGAGCTTTAGCCCCTCCACATGGTTCTCCCAGCCCTTGCCCAGGACGTCCTCCACCCTCTTCATGTACGCGGTGAGCTGCCGGTCGATCTGCTTGGCCCAGATGATGGATCCGGACACGGGGGGCAGGTCCCTGACATGGCTCATCTTACAGGCCTGGCTCTGCGGGTACTGCACTTTGAACTTGTCGTGCAGTGACTCGATGTCGTCCTTCACTCTCTGGATGAGCTGGGTCTGGTACTCCCGGATGGCGCCGCGGATGTGAGGGCGGACGAAGAGCGCGTTGAAGCGGGAGAAGATGCGGAACATCTCGTTGGCGTTCTTGGCGGTGCCCAGTTGGTCTCGCAGTCGTGCGGTGATCCTGGTCTCCACGCGGTCGATCCGCTCGTCATAGCGCTTCATAGCCGCCTCCCAGGCCTCCACCCCCTCCTTAGACACGTCCAGCCCATCCACCTCCTTCACGTTCTCATAGGCCAGGTTCACCTCCTCGATGGCGTTGGCGTCAGCCGCGTCCAGCAGCACACCGGCTACCTTCATGTCCTGAGGCTCTACTGCCTCCCCTTGGCTGTGTTGGGGCACTGCAGTTATCTACAGACAACATAAGGATGTTCAGTCTCCAATACTGTATCAAATCAAGTCAACACAAGGGTGGTCCTCGTCAGCCTCCAATAGAGCTCAACAGTCCCGGATTCATTTTTAGCATGGATTGATTTTTTATTCAAAGCACGACACCGGCTAATCAGCTCTGTGCCAACTACAGACCAGTGCATGGATGTTTTACAAGAAACAAAACACTCAATAGTTGAAAATACGGTGAAATTATTATATGACTTTTCAATTTATAATTTAGACAAATCTTCAATTTAACCTTGTGTGTTTCATGTCCATGAGTTGGCACATGGCTGAGATTAGATAGATTTTTTTGAAAATTCAAAAGTGAATCTGTGTTTTTACATCCGAACTCAGACAAGTGACCAGACGTGGGTGGGACTGTTCTCTACACTGCAAAAGAAAAAAAAGAAAAAAAGCTGAATGCTGATGGGTGGACTGAAACCAAATATTAATATTTCTTTAAAAATAATAGATCAATAATAAATGTATTCAATTGATCAAATTATTTCTTTTTTCCTAAAATAGTGAGATCATTTAGTTCAGCAGATGTCGGCCCTGATCATCTTCAAAGTACCCATGTATATCAAATATAAACCACAGTCATGATTCTATCCCTTGTATACTTGTTACATACCTTTATTACCATTACTTACATTTTCGTGACTAAAGTATTTGCACCCCTTGAGAACCTCTATCTTATCAGATCCAACAGTTGGACTTAAAGAAAAAGTGGACGTTTCACTCCCCATCCAGGGAACTTCCTCGTGGCTTTGAAGACTTTGTTTCTGTGAGCCCCTGGATGAGGTAACTGGGTGTCCGTGTTGTCTGTACCTGTGGCCGCAGCACTCGCACGATGACGGCCCGCAGCTGCTCGTGCTGCCTCCTGAAGCGCCTCATGTGGTCGAGGCGGGACTGCAGCTTCCTGTGGGCGGGGCTGAGGCGCCACACCATCTTCAGGTTCTCCTCACGCTTCCTCTTCACCAGGTCCCGGAGGAGCACCTGCAGCTTCTCGTACTCATCCTCCCAGGTCTGAAACACCTCGAAGCACGCCACCATCACCTGCACACAGGACACACTTACACTTACACTCTCCTCTGTTCACTTTTGTTAGAGATACTTCATAAATCAAACTTTAGAAGCAGTTCTTAAACTGAAATACAAACACTTTTATTAGGTGATCCAATAACACAGTAGCTTCTGTCCTAGCATTTAGATTAGATTATTTGACATTAGCATCAGCATGCCGCCACTAGCATTAGCATATTTTTGCTAGCCGGTTATTGAAAATACATTTGCGGAGGTTAAAACTAGGGATGGGTACCGATATCACTACTTTAACGATACCTGCTTTACGGTACCGGTGCCTTAACGGTACTTTTTTTGATACCTATGTTATTTTAATTCAATAAAAATAACGTGCATTAAAAGTATCATTCAGGAAAAAGACCGAAAACAGCACAACAGAGGCTCCACAGGAGCAGCAGCGTCGCCTGTAACTCCGTGTTTTGAGCACAATTTCCACTTAAGCAGAGATAAAAGAGAAAGGACATTATTCCCTCCTGAGCTGCAGAGTCAGATCCACATCAGGACACGGTTTCTTTCAGATAAACTTTTCTAAACTCACTGCACTTTGACGAAGCGAAAGCTCCACACGTCAAAGATCCTCACATGGTGTGAGCCTCACTCTGACACTGATCATTTACCAAAACTGGACCAACAATGTCTAATACAGAGTGAGCGCTCACTTTTCTATAAATCAGCTTGGATATTCTCGTCTCTGCAGCTGCTGTAAAGTTGTAACAACAGCACGTAAGCTCCGCCCAACAGCACGTAAGCTCCGCCCAACAGCACGCAAGCCCCGCCCTACAGCACGTAAGCTCCGCCTCCAGGTCTGTCGCTAAAGGTAACGTCGTCTTTTTTGTTGTCAGTGATTGGTTTTGCTTTTCAATTTGCATAAAAACTAAAGTTTTAAACTGGTTTATAACTGGTTTCTAACTGGTTTAGTTTAGCTCTGGGTTTTACGACCGGAGTAAGTCCTGGTTTAGACCTGGCTCAGTCCTGACACAGACCGCGGCTCTGCCATCTCTATTACAGAAGTTTAGTACGTTGCAGCATCGCCAGTTCATAGGCTACTCCAGTGCTGGCGTCTTGTGAAGTCTGAAGAGGCCTGTGAGTTAGAGCTATGAGGTGTAGCTTTTCTTAGCTCCATTTGGGCTGAAGCGGCTCATATCTGCACATAAGTGCATTTTTTAGACTCAATGCGGGTCTGGAGAGATAAAGAACCGAAAACTGGCACCGAAAGAATTTTATTTTTTCGATACCTCCCCCGACCGGAGCTTTTCGGTCGGTTCCAAGTAGGTACTGTTTAACGGTGCCCATCCCTAGTTAAAACTAACTGAGCGATGATAATTCTCCAGTTTCAAAGCTTCAAAAGAAGTTGCAGCATGTCCATATTGAATGAGTTTTAGTCGGTGAAAGTTGTTTTTTTAAATGGAGTCAAAACTGGTATTGGTTCAGTATCGAATATTTGTAGCCAATACTGAACCGATATCGTATTTTTTCCAGCATCGGACCCTTGCATCTCTATGCATGTATGTAATTAAATCAAAAGAAATCAAATGTTAAATGTTTGAAAAGTCATCTCTGTATCGAGGCGTTTTGTGTGGCTGACCTTCTCGAACTCCTCGTAGGCCACGTGCATCAGCTTCCTGGTGCCCAGCACCTTGAGCAGCTGGGAGCTCAGGTCTCTGGAGATGGCCTCCACCAGGCGCAGGGCTCTCTGGATGGGGTACTTGGTGTTGCGGATCTTCTTGAGGTGGGTGAAGATGGCCATCAGAGCCTGGCGGATCTTGTCCAGCTCAGAGGCTGACAGCAGGTCGTTCAGAGGGAAGTCCTTCATCAGAGGGTTGTAGTCATTGACCGTCTCCACAGCCTGTTTCAGACCTGCGCACAGCGTCACATAGGAACACTTAAAGAAGTGCTAAGTCAAAGTCTATTCTGGGTTAAACCAGTCTGGTATCGGTACCCAGGCCTAACAAGGATTGTGGGAAGCAGCATTAGGATCTCTAACTGGTATGACAGACCTCGTGATCCCAGAAGGAAGACACGGCTGGGACTCACCGGTGTCCGTGTCGAAGCTGACTGTGGCGTGGAAACGTTTGCCGTGCTTGAGGATCTCCAGCGTGAGCAGCACCTCAGGGCTCTCCCTCTTCTCCTGGATCCTGTTCAGCGCTCGCTCCAGGTTGAGCCAGAAGCTGATCTCCTGCAGGGCCGTCCCGGAGGCAGGGTCTCGGTCCAGCTTGGTCACCTGCACATGGCGGCCAATCAAAACAGAATACGGGACAGAAAACGCTTTACTAAAATATCCAAAGTTCAAATACTTTACAAATAGTTTTTAAGAACCTAAAGATGAACTCCTAACTAACAGCGCTTCCTTCCGCACCTTCTGTATCTCTCGGATCCAGCGGTTCACTCCGGACTGCAGCTGGTTGAGGAAGGTGGGGTCCTCCACTTTGTCTCCAAAGTCAGACACTTTGGGCTTCTCCCCGCGCTCGTAGCACTGCTTGGCGATGTTGGCGATGATGGGGTTGATGACCAGGCTGATCTCAGGGATCTCGATGTTCTGCTGCAGGTGGAGCAGGCCCATCTCCAGCTCTGCAATCTTCTTCTCCACTGAGGGCGCCATCTTGTCCCCATCTCTGAAACGGTCACGAGAATGAGCCCATATTGGATTTGAACAGGGCACCAGCGCGGGTAGTTTAGGGATACATTACGGGTTCATCATTAGGGTAAAACAATTCAGCCATTTGATTGATATATCACTTTGTCATGTCTTTTGCTACATCAACCGGCATTGGACTACTTCTGCAACGATCCATGTCACATCCATTCTGAATATAAATGCTCAACTGTATCAATGTATTAGAGAAAATACAGTGCATCGGGAAAGTACTGACTAGGGCCGATATATCGGGCCAATATGAGGTATTTTTCAATATCTACGATATTAATCGGTCACAAGTTTGTACCTACAGTAAATTCTCTAATATAGACCAGGGCCTTTATTTACTCAAGCGCATCGAGAGCCAGGCCTTTACTGGAACCAGGCCACAGTTAGAGACAGGCCTTTATTTCTATTTAATCAAAACAGATTACCAGTAGAAAGAAGAAAAACGAGATTTGTGTGCATTTTAACCTAAAATATTAGGCTAATTTATTAACATTAAAAAACACTCTCCAGCGGCTGGAACACTGACGTCTTTTATTTTGTCGGGACAACAGGAAGCGTTTCGCTGCTGTTAGCGGAGCTTTGACATCAGTGTCACTGCAGGTTTCTGTTTCGTTTTTACCGCGGACAAGGATTATTGGTTGTTTTCTCGTGTAAAAGCGAGTTTAGTTTGTGTTTGTGATCGATCAGAAAACAGATCCGAGAGAAGACGAGACGCTCGCGCTGATGGGAGGAGTTATTTTGAGGCGTGGGACTGACCTGCACACGGAGCAGCTGGACGTGCTTTGAGGACGCGATGGTGACTTGACTGAACATTTGTTGTTTTCCCCGTTTCCAAATATAGTCACAGGAGGTTTGAAAAGTGGCTAAATCTGTGTCAAAGTTCCAGCTTTTATTTAGTTCCGGCTTTTATTTATCCGCCAGCTGCGAACCCGGCCACTGTTATAGACCCGGCCGGTAATAGAATACAGGCCAGTATTAGAGAATTGATGATATTTTCTATATTTTTTGTTTGCAGACTTTTGTGTATAATTTCAGAACAAGAGATAGAGACTTGCCGCTTTTTGTTTTGGAATCTACTGGTTTTTGTCTTTCAAACAAGCTTCGTCTAAAGTACCGACTAAACATAAATATACAGCGCCCCCTGCTGTCACAGTTCAACACCGACATGTTTAGAAGCTTCATACGCAGGATTATAGACCAGACAAAAGTATTAATCAAAATCCCCAATAGTCGGAATCGGCCTTAGAAAAAAAGGTTAGATACATTTCTATGATCTGTGATTTTAAAGCAACGCATTGTACCAGTGTAGTTGGATGTCAAAATGCGTACAGGTTGACAGGGCTGATTTCTAAATGAAAATCGAGTACAAGTGTGTATATGACAGATTACTCTTTTTAATCAGAACAAACACAACAACACATGTCAAAGATGTAGCTTAAACGGGGGGATCTGACTCTGAACACGCCTCTCGGACACAGCTCATCAGATCCGATAGCTCTGATTTGTAACCAATCCATGAATAGAATGTGGAAAACAATGGACACAATAGTCCACGTCCTGATGTGTAATATTTGTAAATGAATGTATTGTAAAAAACCTGTGCTGGGACGTACCGGTCTGCCTTTCCTGACTCGCGGATGTAGGATTTGAAGAACGGCGAGACGGCGTTGCTGATGAAGGAGTGCAGCGTCTCGTACGGAGAGTCCTCACTCAGCGTCAGCACTCGCACCTGGGTGGAGATGGGTTTGTCTGCGTCCACAACTGCACTTCTCTTGATCAGAGCCAGGCTGAGAGAAATACAAGTATTAGCCACTGAAATCTATGCAGCAGATACAAAGGTTTACATTCACTTTTTATATGGAATTATTCCTCCTGGTGGCTCCAGAGTCAGGACTAAACACGGTGAGGCTGCGTTTCAGTTTCATGCAGCTAAAATCTGGAACAGTCTTCATGAGGATGTGAGACAGGCCTCGACTCTGACAATGTTCAAATCCAGGCTCAAAACAGTTCTTTTTGCCCGAGCGTATGACTGAAAGTATTTTATCTGCACTCTCGCCTTTTACTGTAATTGATTAATTTTATGTCCAGAGGAGAAGGAGCGACAAAACAGAGGTTAGGTAACTTTGTGTGAACGAGCAAGAAAAAATAGTTCTCAAGACAGAGCGAGTCAAAACAAGACTTACAAATGCATATGACTGAAAGTATTTTATCTATACTCTTGCCTCTTACTGTAATTGATTAATTTTATGTTGATGTTTTTATTGATTGTATTTGTTTTCTTATATTTATGCAACTGTGAAGGACTTTGAATTGCCTTGTGTATGAATTGTGCTCTACAAATAAACTTGCCTTGCCTCAGTTGTGTTTTGGGAAGGGCAGCACTACAGAACCTACACACAGGACTATACTGACCAGTCCTGCTGTAATTGGACAGCAGTACCGCAGTTACATTTGAATGAGGTTTTGATTTGGGGTGTACTGTGTGCTTGTCCATTCACCTGTTGGACTTGATCCCATAACGGATGTCGATGCTGACGTTGTAGTTGATGCTCTCTCGTTCTTCCTCCCCTTCGTCTCCAACATCCTCTGGAAAAAGAAAAGATTTTTAATGGAACTCTGACCAGAAAACATCACATCTTCTATCTCAGTTCTTCCATAGTCTGCACCCATTATCAGGTCATGACCACACCTATACTCAATTATTTGTCATATAGAACCATAACAATTAATAATGTTAATTTATGCCCAATTTTCCCCCAAATTTCCAAAATGTTTCCCCCATTTTACTCACTTTTTAAATAATCTTTTTCCCTAATTTTCACCAAAATGTTCCAACTGTTTTTGCTCATTTAAAAAAAAAAATAATAATTTACCTTTTTTTCTTTTACATTTTTATGACCATTTTTATGAATATTAAGATTTTACATTTCTTTTGGGTACTTTCGATACTTTCATTTTCCTTTCGATGCCAGACTGGCATGGTTTAAGCCAGACCGGGTGCAGCGCCGGCCCCAGACGCCGGCTTCAGGCCAAACACAGTATAATGGAGTTATTGAAACAAGCGGCTTCACATGTCACAATCAGGCGCTCCATGACTAGAAGCACTCGGAAAAACATCACTGTGAGCACGGCTTTGATCTCGGGTTCTGCACCACCAAAGAGCGGACTTTCCACAAAGGTCAGGGCTTCTCCAGTACAGGGTTTACTGGGATAAATAATTTCAATATTCATTACCATCATTGCTTAAGAACAATTAGAAATAAAAATGTTTGCCAACAGTCCAGCAGTTTCAGCCCCTTTAAAACCAACAGCAGCAGAAACAGTCTCAGAACATCTAACGGTTTTTGGGAGAAATTGCTTCTGCGGAGATGTCCTCCATGTGGCTCATTTCTAGGTCTCGGACGATACACTTTTGCCACGATCCGACACGCATCACGATACTCGGGGCCGATCCGATACGTAGAGCGATACTGTGAGTAATTATGAAGTAAAATGTTCACATTAACGTGTAAAAAAGAAAAAACAGTCATGTGTCCAAAGTTTATAAATCAAATGCCGTTCGTGTTCAGATTGCAAAGTGCTGAGTAACTCTTACTGGGAAAAAAGGAGTGCAGGATAAAAATGCTTCCAAACACAAGTACTGAAAGTATTGCAATACTTTATAAAGTATGGGCACTTGGTATTGCAGCAAAAGGTACTGGGATTAGATAGGATGTTTTGTCCCAGCATCCTAGTCATTCCCCATGGATACATGGGTGGATCTGCAGGCTGACCAAGCTCATCTGTCAGCCTGACTACATTTGATTATTTGACTC
Organism: Gobius niger; assembly: GCF_951799975.1. Lineage (NCBI taxonomy): Eukaryota > Metazoa > Chordata > Actinopteri > Gobiiformes > Gobiidae > Gobius > Gobius niger. Next base: position 599,241 of record NC_136867.1, read on the forward strand.
TGTAGAAAGGATTTAATGACACACATTAAAGATCACACCTGCTGTAACCACCGATCCACTTAAATACTGATCTGAAATCAAAACACTCTGCTCTGTTTGCTCACATTAAAAAACGTGTGTTCACAAACGTAAGGCAGAACTGTTAAAATAGACTTAAACATAAGTAAGATGAAGAGCGAATGTTCCTGTAGAGCAGGATGTGGCACTGCCTTGCACAGGCCAAATTCACCCATAAAGTACCTTTAAAGCACTTTGTTCAGTCTTATTCAAGTCCAAACATAAGCAGCATTGGCTTGTTCAAAGAGCCAGCAGCCAGTGTTACAAACAAAACAAAACAGTAAAAGACAGTCAACAGAAGTCTATTATTGGTTTGGTCAACTTTACATTTATAGGATTTGATTGAAAGGTTCAAGAACATTGCTCTGCTTCATGGATCTACATCTGTTGTTTTGAAATGGTCAGTGTTTCTGTCCCCCAGGTCACTTTAGATGTAGTACTTATTACCAAACAAAATCACCTGGACATTTCAGTCCAGAGGTCGAATCATCTCTGATTTAGTTTGAGGTCAGCAAAGACACAATGACTCCCTAGAATGTGCCCTCCCCAGCAGAACTCGCCCTCCCCAGGATGAAGCTTAAGGCCTTATTTATTTTGTGACACCAGATGACATGATTTGACAGATTTCTCCAAAAGAGAAGACGTGAGCTCTGAAGATGAGCTCTAAAGTGTTTGTTTCCTTCATTCCGGCGGGTCACACGTTTTCCTGACGGATAAAGCAGGACGAACCTTTGAGGGAGCTCCTCTCCACCAGGACCGTGTGGATCTGCGGATCCGCCAGGAACTTCCTCATCTGCTCCACGGAGCTCTTCTCCTCCAGGGCGGTTTCCAGGGAGGACGGGGCCTCGCCGCCATCTTCCAGCAGCAGCGGCACCAGTTTGCGGATGTGCTTCTGCAGCACAGAGATGTCCGCGACGGTCTGCGTGGTGGACACCTCCATGGTGCCGGGGGTGTCCTCCGTCCCTCCGCCGTCAGACATGGTGGGACAGGCCCGGGGTGTGGCGGTGCTCGTGCTTAAAGCTGTGGGACAAGGATAAAGACACAGTCACTGCGCTGCTCACAGACGCACTGCCGCTGTCAGGCAAGAGGACGGCGCTTATGGGCCCGCTGCATTCTGGGATATGTGGTTCCCAAAGCCACACCCAGCAGCTCCTCATATGGCGCGGGCAGTGACTAAGAACTACATTGCCCACAATGCACTACTGTCACTGGTTTTCCCACTGACGGGCGGAGGAGGAAGGGAGCGGCTCCACAGTGAACCAGCACTTTGGAAGTACTGCAGATATTCACTGTGAGATACTGCACAGGATTTATTTATTTATATATTTATGACATAAGACTCAAACAGGCCTGTTTCACGTCCTCACAGAGGCTGTTCCAGACCTTTGCTGCATGGACCTGACACGCAGCCTCATCGTGTTTAGTCCTGACTCTAGGAACCGCCAGGAGACCCCTCCCTGTTCATACGGCTGTAACATGTCAGAGACCGGAGCACTGGACTAATATGGTCGCAGTTCTGGTCAGGAGCATATGGGATGTACTGCAGCGGAAAACACTGCAAAGATGTACATAAGTATCCAGTAAGACAATGTGGAACACAGAAATGCAGCTGTACCGAGAGAGAGGGGGGTTGCTGCTGGTTTACACGTCACCATGATGACACTACACTATGGTTTTTATTTTAGCAGTATTTTTCGATGGTAATAAGCCGCTGATGTCATGGACTGAATATGACAAACTGCTACATTTCTAACTGGATTTTTTGGTTCCAGTGAAACAGTGTCACGATGACCGATCTCTGTGTTTATGTGGGCCAAAGACAATGATCTCAGTTGTGTCTGTATTTCACTGGAGGGAGTGGGAGGACTAATCTTTGTCGAGGCACCAAATGTTGAGGAGGCCTCTTTGGTTTGAGATGAAGAGCTCGGCCTATAGGCTGTAACAACAGAACAGTCGTGTATTAGATCTAAAAGAAGAATGTTTAAATGTCCCCAGAATAATCACACTATGTGACATGTACGGATGGCTACGTAAAGTAATACAACATACTCAAATCTGCCAAAACAATACAGTACTCTCCATGACAAGCGTCGCAGAGTGAAGGCAGGAGAATATATGGAGTAAGGGCTCCATCTAGTGGCGAATAAAAGGCAACTGCAGCTGCACACATAATGGCTTAGCGGCCAGTCCACGATACACATAGAAAATACCCATTGAATAGGGTGCATTACTACAAAGATAAAACAATGATGCTATATTTTTGCAAAACCAAAAGTTTACATCATTTTCATTCATATTTGGTAGCATTGCCTTTAAACTGTATGTTTCTGGTCAGACGTAATACTTTTTTATTTTTTTATTTGATTAATTTCCTTGCAAGCTTCTCACAATAGTTGGAGGAGTTTTGGTCCATTCCTCCAAACAGAACTGGTGTAACTGAGACACATGTGTAGACCACCTTGTGTGCCTATGCCTTTTCAGCTCCGCCCATACATTTTCAACTGGATTGAGATCAGGACTTTGTGATGACCACTTCAAAACATTGACTTTGTTTTCCTTAAAGGGGGGGTTTATGCAAAATGGACTTTTTCCAGCTTTCCATCATGTTATTCTGTCACTCCCTCATTAAAAACATGGCTGAAGTGTTGCCTTGGCACATTCACGTATTTCTGAGTAATCTGTAAAAACTCTGATGGCGGCCATTTTAGGGATAGGTTTGCCTGAGTCCTCCTAGGAACGCCCCCACCTCCTGGAGACGCCTCCGAGCTTTGGTCACCAGCCGAGTAACCAACCACTGCTCCTCAGCAGAACCCCCTCCCCACTGATGCCACAGACAGCGTGTGGAGGGGGCGTGTCTAAAGGCTCAGAGGTTCTTAAAGAGACAGAGGCCTATTTCAAGACATTCACTACAGCCATTTTGAGAGAGACATTTTATTCAAGGCAGTTATTCTAATTTACTGCATTTACAGACCAACAGAAGGTTTGTCATCATTGTAGTGTGATATAGACTGGTGCTATGGGACTGAAAAAAGCAGAATGACCCCTCTTCTGTCTTACTAAAAGAACAAAACTGTAATACACTTTGTGACCAGTTTGACAGTTTGCTTTGGGAATTGTTTGGAAAACCCATCTGTGCCCAAGCTTTAACTTCCTGGCTGATGTCTTGAGATGGTCTTCTTTTTTTCTCGTCAGACTACAGGACAGCTTATGTCTCCTATCAGTCCCTCTCAGCCCATGTCGGTGCAGGACTTGTTTCATGACAAACTCTGACCAGGTTCAGCTTCTTCACCAGGTCTTTGACATTTGTTCTTGGGTTGATTTTCACATTTCAGACACAGCACGTTCATCTCTGGGACACAGAACCCGCCTTCTTTCTGATCTGTATGATGATTGGACATTTCCATTATTGTTTTAACCAACCTGGACCTTCAAGTGTCTTGAAATTACACCCAAGGATGAGCCAGACTTGTGCTTCAAAGACATGACATCATCATCTGGGCTTTCCCAAATTGTTTAAAGGTATAGTAATCTTAGTGTATTACTATATTTCTGACTTTGTAAAAAGTAATACAAAAATATGTAGAAAATTGTTTCTCTTATTCTTCAAAAAAAAAAGCAGATGTGTCTTTTTCTGAAGTGCATGTAAACATATGGTTCTCCCTGTATGTACGTCCTGTTTGTGAGTGTACCTTCACTGACTATGGTAAACCACAGCACATACGGACGTCAGTGTTTGTTATGAAGCGCGAGACCCTCATGGTTAAGAAGATGGCAAGGCTGAGGAGGCAGATGGCTCTGCTGCTGCAGTAGAGGAGAAGAACAAAGCTTACACAAAGCAGCTCTTTCAGACAAAGTGATATGATTAATGCTCTTTGCCGTCTTTCTACTCCTTTGTGAGTCGTTCTCTCCCTCTTTACACGTCTGACCTTCACAATGGCTAATTAATTTCCCTGAGCAGCCTTATATTAATCTTCCACAAGACTTCACTATAGTGTATGCTCTCCTCAATGTGTGGGCACTAATCCCATAATACAAGCAGCCTCCCCCAACAGCCTTTTGTAAAGATGAAGAGTCCTCCATTTAATCCACTGATATTTGTTTTGGACTTGTGTAAAGGTCAGTCTTTGGACTGTAATGAGTCTGAAAATGTATCTACTGCGACTCTTCTAATGCATTACTGTAACTATTCTACCTTTACTTGTATAGACTATAGCTTTGCAGATCGCTAACCATTTCAAATGAAGGCCCAGGACGCCTCACTGTTTTTGACATTCTGAAGTTCTTGGGTAATCTTCTTTGACTTTGGTCACTCTGTAGGGTTTGGTGTTGTACGGTAAAGTTTATCGTGCTTGAGTTGGCGATGTGTCACCTGGAGTGAGTGAATGTGGAATATCACTCTGCATCAGCAGAGTCTTGGTCTTTGTCTTAGTATCCTTCCACTTCTGCATCTGAGCATTGTTTTGCTGTGTTACAGTAGGAAGGGAGTTTTGTATACATCTTGTGTTGGAAAAGTACCTCAGCTGGTGAACTCGCAGTGGTAATGGATGGATATTCATGCAGGAAGATGTTCAGTTGCTGTTTCCAGGTAATGCCTCGTGTTTCTTTTGGCGGTGGCATTGGCTTGAGGTCCAGGCGGTCTGATCCTGCGATGGTGAAATCCCAAGTAGTCTGAAGCTGAGAGAAGGAGTCATTGTTAAATGGTGGACCATTGTCTGTTTTTACCACCCTGGGGATTCCAAACAAGGAGAACACATGTCAAAAACTGGGATAACAGATGATGCTGATGTTGAACTCACATGGCGATGGGGTAGTGAGAGTTATCATCTGTAATGACAAGCAGCTTTTCTCCAGTGGACTTTCTCCAAAACTGTGCGCTTACACTATGCCAAGGTGCTTCAGGTAATGGTTTATAGTGGTTCGTTTTGAGTGATTGGTGTATTAGCTTGACATGCCAGGCATTTATAAACTGTCGCCTCTGCTTTGTGATCAATGTCCAGAAAGCATACCTTGGTTCGGAGCAATGCTTTCGTCTTGACGATGCCCTGATGTCCTTCGTGAGCGAGTTGTATTGCTCTCTCTTGCAGGACAGTCGGAATAATGAGAACAATGTCTGAGGAGTCAGTTACAGTCAGTTTGCTGCAGACATGTTGTAGTACGTCAGCATGTTGAGACTTGTCTGATGCCACATGTTGTTTCTGATGTGATTTCCGATGACTTCTTGTAGCACAAGATCTTTCAGTGTTTCTGTTTTTATTTCTTGAAGTGTCATAGCTTTTGGAGTGGAATGTTATGAAAAGAAGTTCACATACTCCTCTGTAACCTTGCTCGCACGAGTGCTTTCACTTGTATGTGACGGCAGTGGATGGCGAGACATTGTATGGTTGTTTGTCCCCATCTTTCAGTCCGGGCTGGTGGCTTAAACCTTGGGTTGTTCCAAATGATCTCAAGTGCTTTGTGATCAGTCACTAGAATGAAAGGATGTCCATAGATGTACAGGTGAAAGTGCTCACAGCTCCATATAATGACGAGTGCTTTCTTTTCCGTTTGTGAGGATCTCCTTTCATCACTCAGGGATCTGCTTGCATATGCAATGATGTGCTTGTTTACAGAGGATTACACCTAATCCCTCTGGACTAGGATCCACACTCAGCTCCGTTTGTCTGCGTTAGTAGAAGTAAGACATGGTCGTGTCACTTGTGAGATTGTCCTTGAGCTCCTGTAACGCAGCTTGTTGCTCTTGTCCCCATGACCACGAGCCCAAGAGGCTCTTGATGTCAGCTGGTGTTTTCGGGTCAGGAAACACCACCTGAAGAGAAAATGAAGTTTTGTTTTATTGAATTCACACTTCTCGTGATTCAGAGTGAGTCCTGTCTCCTTGAGTCTTTTGAACAGAGCTCTGAGATTCTCGTCATGTTCAGTTTGGTTTGAGTCGTAGATAATAATATCGTCACTGAGATTCATCACTGCTTTCAGTTTTAGCCTACTAAACTTAAATTACTAAATAAGTAAGCAACTTAGTAAGTAACTGTACTGTAAGTACTGTAAGTAATGTTTATTTTTAAAGCACAGATAAAATCACAAAGTGCTGTACAAGAGAATAGATAAATACAAACAATCTAAAAGTGTATACCACACTAGACACTAGTCACTTCAACCAAACGTTCTCTTAAATAAATCCTTTTTTAAAGAGTCCACAGAGTCGGCCAGACGCAGAGACAGGTTCCACAGACTGGAGTCTCCTCGGGTCTTAGAATGGGGACGACAAGCAGGTTCTGGTCAGTGGAGAGCCCTGGATGTACTGTGGGGCCTGACCGTTTAAGGCCCTGAAGGTCAGCACTGAAATCTTAACATGAAGCCTGGATTTTACTGGGAGACATTGGAGAGCCGACAAGACTGGAGGGATATGAGGCCCTGGAGGGTCACCTGTCAGAAGCCTAGCAGCACAATTCTGAACAATGTGCAGTTTGTTCAGAGCAGACTTATTCAGATGATTCAGGTAAAGACAGAGTTGCAATAGTCAAGTCTTATGAAAGCATAAATAATCATTTTGCAAATTTTAGAGGTGTTCCTAAGGTGATGAAAGCAATTTCAGAATGAGCTGTTCTGAGTGTCTCCAAAGACGTGGCCTGGTCAGGTTTCCAGAGCCAAGGTGCAGTTTGACCAGCAGGATCTTGTGGAGCAAAGATCCGCGTTTCAGTCTTGTTGGAGTTCATCTGCAAGTAGTTAGTGGCCAGCCAAGGTTTGATGGAGGACACACACTCGAAGGACTTGCAGGTATATATATATTTTTTCATTCACCGCAGCTCCGCGTTACATTTTAGGAAGTATTATTCCGAGAGGTTTTGCGTCACCATTTTAGATAAATACAGCATTTTCAAGCGCTGGTAACATAATGATCCATGATGATGTGTTTGAATATGAAAACACTCAAGATAATGAGTCGGCTGAAAGTCTGAAATCCTCCATTAGTTCAAATGTCTGTGCACTTTGCAGATACAGTAGCCCTCGCCTGCAGGGCTGCTTCTGACAGTTGAATCTCTCTAATAAAACGGACAGAATGAATTTCCCTTTTGGCCGTGAGCCGTGTGACAACTGCTTCATCACAATCACAACAGCGCCGCTCTGTCAGGAATGAAATCATAGCAAGTGCTGCTAATTTGCCCATTTTCACACGTCGCCTCGGGACCGGCTCTGACAACATGCTCAGAGAGGGATCCAAATGACTTCCTACTGCGTATATTCTACACGTAATCTGACCACATACACTGGGTATGCTCATATGTATGTCCAGTCGTGGTTCAAATCTGGCTCATGGTATTAGTGATCAGTTTCTCAACTGTGTGGTTTTGAAATAAAAACGACCTTTGATATTGGCAGTGCAATTGTTTCAAGGCAGATTTCGACCAGAACCAATGGACAAAGCACTGAGGCAGTGTTTTTAAACTCCTAAGAGCACCCTGCAGCCAGTACCTTTAAGTGTGTGCTCGCTTTGGACTGGTCGGTGTGTATATTTCAATTGAATATGACAGGTTGTCAAACATTTTGTCAGCAGTGCGTTCTCAAAGTTCAGTTCTACCAAAACAAGCCTAACATGTGACAATGACTTATCTCCGCACACTGAACACACCCCTCTAGACCTCAGGCACCCTAAGTGAGAATCATACCCCTAGACCAACGAGCCTTAAGCGCTCACAAAAGGAAGACACTAAGGACTCACACGATTCACTGTCGCCACCTTTTATATGAGTCAAACTCAAAAATTTAAGCCAAACCCAAGAAATAAGTGCAGCTCCTCGTTCTGGCTCCTGACATAGATGTGCATTTTCTCATTTTTAATCATACACTTTTATGGCTAATGAATAAGGCACTGGCCTCCTAAGCTAGGGACTCTGGATTCAAGTCCCATCTGGGGTGGCTTGCTGTTTAGTGGTGCAGTGGAAGCTTGCTTGGCCCATAACCCAGAGGTGGGTTGATGGAAACCATCCTCTGGTAGAAGCTTGGTGGCAGTGTATATGGAGTGGGTGCTGTCTTTGTGGACACAATGGTCCTTCTGAAAAGCTGGATTCTTTTTCTAGAAAAATGCCAAAGCTGTGCCCCATGCAATGCTGATCTCATAAGGAACCCACTGAAGACAGTCTGGCCTGGTGCCTTTTTACAATGAGAATGGGAGGAAGAGTTTAACCAATGGATTTACCAGACAATCCAAGTCAAAGTTTTACAAATTGTCGACTGTCTTGAAAGCGGCCGTATTTCGCCGCTATGACAGTAGTGTGCCAATTAATTCCGACTGATTGCGATCCCGTGACGTTATCATCCGCATCCTGAAGGAAAAGATACGAAAGCGTAAGACAAAAGCAGGACGCGCCGCGGTGGATGTGCCACAAATTAATTGGTTTAGCTAAATCCGTCCTCAAACGGCGGCCCAACAAAAGGCCATTACCACTAATCAATTTAAATCTGCTTCTGCCTTCCCGTGGAAACCAATTAGGCGCTTTAAATGTGGAGCTTCTTATTCACAACGCAGGGCGTCCGAGCGGCTCCACGCGGCGAAGGACAAGTGGAAGCAGCAGGAACAAACAAAAGTATTGATGGAGGACGGAGAGAGAGAGTTGACAGAATGGCTCCATAGGTTCATTACAGGGACACTTCTGCACAAGCCACTTTCTTTGTGCTTTAACCCCTGTCGACCCCTTTGTCACTGCGTATCTCTGTCATGGCTTTATCAAATGGTCTGAACTTTCAGATATGCGTTAACATCCAACATCTCATAAGATTACATTAGTGCAACTTCAGCCTAATGGTCTGATTTTGTCATAAAAATTAAAGTCAGAAAATATCAAAAAACAAATTCTGACGATTACTTGGACTATCTGGTCAGTTTAGAAAACAATGAAATAAATGTGGGTTTTATCTTTAGTTTAACTTCATAACAATATACTGATACTAAATGTACCAGTTTGTATTCTCTTTTGGGTCTGTTCAAGTAAAAAAAAAAAAAAGAGTTGATTTTTCAGCCAAAAATGTCCCTGTAACTCTGAGATTCCTGAAGTGGATATTATTCGAAGTATTTGGTAAATTGGGCACTAAGGCTAAAAGGTAGAGTGGGTGCTGTTTCTGAATGAGAATAGTTAGAGTTAGTTAGAAATAGTTACACTCGTGGCAGAATCTCATTCATTTCAATCGACATGAGCCAATCCTGCAGGTTTGTGACCTTTGGCCTCGAGGTTGACTCCGGCAGGATGTAGTTTTCCAGAGGACCCGCCTCACTGACCTGGGCCTGTTCAGATGATGGTCTGCAGGTGTGAGCTTCAGGCTGAATGAGGGGACGACCCCACGGGGGAGCAGTAATCAGGACCTGCAGGACTTGGCCAAAGGGTGTTAGAATGGTCTCATGGGGCCTCCACATACGCCTACATACTGTATATACTGTACGATATACTGTATATACTGGATATACTGTATATACTTATGCCTTTGTCATAGCTTACGGATTTTTCAATGACACCTTTTTTGCCTTTGGCGTCTTCTTCCATTTGCTTCATCCTTCCGTTATCCACCTTCCTGTTTCTTGCCTTCCATTCTTATAAAACCTTCTGAATCCTGGAATCCTCCATCTGACTAATCCTTCTCAAATACTTCACTGGTCTCTTCACAATCACATTCAGGGTTTTGGGTTGGCACGAAATTGAGGTAAGGCTGAGGTTTTGTTTTGTTTCTTTCCTGCCTTGGGCCTCCTTCACCAGCTAGCCTTTTGAGCATCCAATTTTGGAATGCTTCTAGCTTCACCTTGGTATCTTTCATCTTTCTTAATGGGCCATGTTTACTGCTACTATGACTACAACTATGATACTACTACTACTACTACTACTACTACTACTACTACTACTACTACTACTACTACTGAAGCCACTCAGTTCAGGGCTAATCAAAGTCTAAATCTGTTAGTAACACCAATTAAATGTTGACATTAGATAAATCTATCTGGTTTGTGTCCTATTGCACTGATGGGCTAATAACTCCATTTATTACTGTTAGGATTATGTATCTCGAGTGCATGAGAAACATTGGACTCTCAGCTTTGGAATCTGAACCTCACATTTAATGTTGGGTAAATGGTTGAATATTACAGTGTGGAGTTTGACATGACATTGCAAGGCCACTAGATGGCAGCACTCGCCTGTAGAATGATGTTGAAACCAGGAGCATCACCCACCTGTAGACACACAGTGAAACTATCACAGTGACATTTAGCTGATCAAATAAGGAGAGAGGCCCGCTATCCCTGATCCGTCCCTGGAGACTGGGATATTTCAGGATTATTGACATAGAGCCTCATTTTCTAGTTATCCAGAGTGTTGTTGATTGAGTCAAATCACTGATAACACCAGACTAACCATATACATGTCTGTGTCCATAGAATCATTTTAACCATTTTGCATTTAAAATAACTTATATTTGAGCAGAATCAGTTTCATGGTTGTATAAGCTACGCAGCGGCGGAGTGATCTGCTAGAAAATAGTCCCTAAAATGTGTTCATTCATGTGATGCAGGTCAGTTATATTCCAAACATGATTCTATGGACACAGACATGTATATGGTTAGTCTGGTGTTATAAGTGATTTGCCTCAGGTGCTCTGTGGAGCGGGTCAGACTGTTTTTAATGCAGGCTAGCTGATGCCATAGACATGAACTAGCCTAGCACTAGCCTAGCGCCACAAAACTCTTTAAATATAACAACTGCATGAATTACAAAAAAAAATATCTCCAGAAATCAGCAACACTCAGGATAACTAGGAAATGAGGCCCTATGTCAGAAATCCTGAAATATCCCTTTAACTCGAATGAAATGCAAAATGAGTTCAAAGTTGCGAGGTTCATTTGAATCAATCCCGACATGAGTTCAAATTCCTTGGACACATCCTGTGGACTTCTGGACTATGAATCCTTACAGATCGGTCCTGAGGGGCCCTAAATACACTGCTCACAAAAACTTAGGGCACACTCAAAAAACACAATGTAACTCCAAGTCAGTCAAATTTTTGGGATATCAGACTGTCCAGTTAGGAAGCCACGCTTATTGTGAATCAATTTCACTTGGTGTTGTGGAAATTAAACAGACACAGGTGGAAATGAGAGGCAATTAGCAAGATCACTCCAAAAGAGGAATGGTTTTGCAGGTGGTGACCACAGACCATTTCCCTGTCTTCATCCTTTGTACTGTATTTTTGGAACACTTTTGCATTTGTCCAGTGTTCTCACCACTAGAGGCATCATGAGGAGCATCTACAACCCACAGAAGCTGCTCAGGGAGTGATGCTCATCCAAAATGGCACGTCCATTCGTGCTGTGGCAAGAAGGTTTGCTGTGTCTCCCAGCGCAGTGTCCAGAGCATGGAGGAGATACCAGGAGACAGGCCAGTACACCAGGAGACCTGGGGGGGGCGACCGAGGTCAACAACCCAGCAGCAGGACCGCTATCTGCTCATTTGTGCACGGAGAAACAGGAGAAGCACTGCCCGAGCCCTACAACATGACCTCCAGAGGGCCACAAATGTGCATGTTGGTCCTCAAACAGTCAGAAACCGACTCCATGAGGGGGGTATGAGGGGGGTATGAGGGTGGTATGAGGGGGGTATGAGGGGGGTATGAGGGGGGTATGAGGGTGGTATGAGGGGGGTATGAGGGAGGTATGAGGGGGGTATGAGGGGGGTATGAGGGGGGTATGAGGGTGGTATGAGGGGGGTATGAGGGGGGTATGAGGGGGGTATGAGGGTGGTATGAGGGGGGTATGAGGGAGGTATGAGGGGGGTATGAGGGGGGTATGAGGGGGGTATGAGGGGGGTATGAGGGGGGTATGAGGGTGGTATGAGGGGGGTATGAGGGGGGTATGAGGGGGGTATGAGGGAGGTATGAGGGGGGTATGAGGGCGTTGGGCCGGTGCTTACTGCCCAACACCGTGCAGCACGATTGGCATTTGCCCGAGAACACAGCGATTGGCAGATTGGCCAATGGTGCCCTGTGCTCTTCACGGATGAGAGCAGGTTCACCCTGAGCACATGTGACAGACGTGACAGAGTCTGGAGACGCCCTGGAGAACGTTCTGCTGCTGCAACATCATCCAGCATGACCGGTTTGGTGGTGGGTCAGTGATGGTCTGGGGAGGCATTTCATTGGAGGGCCGCACAGCCCTCCATGTGCGAGCCAGAGGTTCCCTGACTGGCATTGGGGACCGGGATGAGATCCTCAGACCTATTGTAAGACCATATGCTGGTGCTGTGGGCCCTGGGTTCCTTCTGATGCCTGATAATGCCAGGCCACATGTGGCAAGAGTGTGTCAGCAGGTCCTGCATGATGAAGGTATTGATGTTATGGACTGGCCTGCCCGTTCCCCAGATTTAAATCCAATAGAGACATCTGGGACATCATGTCTCGGTCCATCCATCAACGCCACGTCGCACCACAGACTGTCCAGGAGCTGACTGATGCTCTGATCCAGGTCTGGGAGGAGATCCCTCAGGAGGACATCCGTGGTCTCATCAGGAGCATGCCCAGGCGTTGTAGGGAGTGCATTCAGGCACGTGGAGGCCACACACACGACTGAGGATGATACAGACTCGTTTGGAGGAATTTCTACAGAATTTGGATCAACCAGTGACCTGATTTGTCACTTTGATTTTGACTATAATTTTGGATCCAGACCTCCAGGGGCTGAGAATTTGATTTCCATGTATCATTCTTATGTTATTTTGTTCTCAACACATTGCCCTACACTATGAATAAAGATTTTCATCCGAAAAATTGAATTGATTGACATCTAGGATGTGTTTTTAGAGTGTGCCTTAAGTTTTTGTGAGCTGTGTACTTCACCTCCACCTTAACCCAGCCCCTTGTCTCCAGTTTGACCGACACTGAAAAGTGCCTCGACTGGAGCTCACTGCCTATAGGCCAGTGTAACGCCTCATTTGAAAGCTAAGACCTACAAAACTCTTCTAAGCTTCTTGCTGGTTTTTGTTCGAGGAAGAAGCTTAGATTAGTATCGTCTATAAGCTTTTAGATTTGGCTACAGCTGAACTAGAGAAAATGCAGTTGGTTAAAGTGGAGGTAAACTGAATAAAGCACTGCATAGAACAGCTAATGAAAGCTAACGGCCCGGTAAAGACAAAGGCCTTTTCTAGCTCCTCCATATGGAAATATAAACTACTGTCGGCAATTTGACACCTCACACCAGGGACTATTTATAGCACGTCAACACAAAGAGACAACCCCAGTGTAATTTCACAGGATAATTGGTGTCAACGGGAGATGACAGGATTGTGACGAGATCCGGACTGGATTTGTGCCTGTAGGCTGCACATGCACAGCGACGCTGCCGTTTATTACAGGGATCTCTTTCTCTGTGTTACTGGACCCCAATCCTTTTGATTTCAAAGACTAAAGAGTACACCAGGATCACTCAAATGTGCACTTTAAGTCTCACGCTGTGTTCAAAAGCGTCTAAAGCGTCGGGTTTACATATATATGATGGACATGCTTCTAGAAGTGTGGAGAGATCCTGCAGCAATTACAAACTCCCGCTAGAGTTTGGAATTGCTGAACTTTTTGGAGAAATTCGCGAGCGTCGACCAATCAGGAGCTTTCCTCAACAGTGACGTAGGAACGGAGCAACCAGTGCAATTCCCAAGCCACAGATGTAAACAGTCAGAGTCATGGAGGACTCGCTTCATGGTGTTGTGAACCGGAGCTGCAGCAGCTCTGGGACTTTTACAAAAGACTCACATCAGTGTTTCTTTGACCTAAACACCCAGGATGAAAAGCGGCGATAAGAAAACTTATTTGAGTGGCTGGATCTGCGCTGGGAATGTGTTTGGGCTTTGATGATTATGGCTCCAGGGTTTTGCCATCTTGTATGTGTTCGGCCTATTCTTCTATGTATTTGTATGACATGGATGAATGTTGCCCCTTGGGGAGAAATAAAGTCTTCTGAACCTGATGCCCCGAGCATTCCCATGGGAGAAAGCTAATGCTGCAAGCTAAAGCTCCGATCGATCATGTGAAAGCGAGAAAAATGCACAAATGAAGTCAATAAAACGAACCGTTCAGCAATGGTCACACACTGAGCCGGGCTTGATGGATTTTGAAGTTTACTGCTCATATTTCACCAACAATTGGTCTAGCATCCAGAGTTAGCTGCTAACCAGTGCTAGCTCGAATCGATCTTGTGAAAACAAGTATTATGCACTAATAACGTCAATAAAGCCGTAACTACATAAAGCAACTGCGGCAAAAGAAAAGCCCATTTCATCCGTGCCAAATATAACACGAACAACAACCTCAGAGCACAGAACATTAAAGTATATGTGGTGATGTGAGTAGTTTAAATAACTTTAAAGTATATGTGGTGATGTGAGTAGTTTGTGGTAGTGTTGTTCCTGCGCGCACCACTAGAGGCGCACTATACAAGGCCCCGGGTTAGTGTTGCTTGCCCTCTGACCTTGTCCCCGGCGCTGGTGTGCTCTGGGGGCCCTTCACGGGAGCGCTCATGGCTCAGCGCTGTGGCAGTAGATTGGGGGTGTGGTTCCCCGATGGCCCTGTGGATGAGCGTGTTCCCTGGTACAGCGCACCAAAGGTTAGGCTAACTGGCACAGGCAGCACCAGCGCGGCCCATCGCTGCCTTGTCTTCCCTCTAAATGTCTGTGTGTGATTTGGGTCTGTCTGTTGGAGGACTTTTGCCCCAAATCTGAAATCTGTATCTCATGGACTAAACATGCATCTGTGCTGAGGGTTTTAAATCAAGCATACTTATGAAATGCATTGAACGAAAAACATTTTGTAACAAATAAATCCTATTTAACTAATGGAACACTTGTGCCCTGTTTCAATGGAACTTATCTGTGTGTCTTAAAGCGAAGGTTAAAAACCTCGCTCTGCTACATTCAGCCAAAGTTATTCTTAAAACTTAAGTCTACATTTTCGCCAGTTAAACAGTTACATTTAGGCTATTCATTTATTACCATAATCACAACTGAAATATTATTAAAGTCACCGAGGTTCACCAAAAGAAGAAAAAGCATCCCCACAATTGGAAAAAGCTTTTAGTTTTAGTCACATTTGAGTCAGTTTCATGATAGTGTGACAGTGTAGGATGAATCTCATTTTTATCAGTAATGTGTCATCTTTAGATCATTCATCAAGGCTGCTGACTTCTTTCATTTGCAAGGATTATTTACTATGTATTGTACTGATGAGATGCATGAATGTGTGGCTGGGAATCTGCAAATGAACTGACCCTTGTGGATGAATCAAGTTTCCTGTAACTTCATCACTGTGAATGTGGAGGAAGCTTGACAGGTCGTGCTGAGCTTTTGACAAACAGATTCTTCCACACTTCTTCTTCTTCCATGACTTTCTCACTGTAATCTGATTACTGTTCTGGAAAAAAGAATGCATTCGATTACTTGTTGCTGAAAAAAGGAGTAACTCACTAATGGTGATCCACTGAACTGTATTTGGACCCACTCGCCGTAACCCTTGAAGGAGAAAAGCCAAAATAACAGCTCCCAGACGGCTCGGGCTGCGCCTCCACAGCTCGCTCTGTCCTGTCCTCCACCAGCACTCGTTCCCTCTCTTCTGTTTGTTTGTACAGATCCTCCTCACTCCCACCGGCTTCTTTTATAGCGCACTCCACCGGCTGCAGATGTATCGCTGCAGCCTACAGCCACCACATAAAGCGCCGCCGTCCTACTTCTCCAAACAGATGCTGACTTTTACTTCTTTTGAGTCTCAGGCTACAACTCTCTCATCTCACAGGTTTCTTTCTTATTTTCTCTCCCTTTCTTTGTGCTGTTGAAACGAGCCTTTGTCGCCTCAGGGCTAATGGGAATGAACGGCACCTCTGATATACTGTCAACAAAACAAATTGAAAATGGAATTAGCCGGCTTGTTATGCTCTGTTTTTTTTTTCTAAACAAACAGTTTCTTTGAAAGTTGAGTGAAAGTGTTGGTTTGGTCATGACTATCACACTGTACATCATACGGTTAACGTGTGATCTTTGCATGCAGTAAGGCTCAGAAGTCTGGAAGCGCTTTTTTATGCGTCGGCTTCTCTTTATTTCCAACACTGTTTCCACTGTGAATTGTGAAGACATTAAACTATGAATAAATACATGGGATTATGGAGGAAACCAAAAAGGGTGAACTAACTCAATAATTCTGCCATTTCTTCAGCACTTTAGCATTTTCTCCGTGCGCTTCATGAGGCCCTGGTCTCTGAAGTGGTTTCCAACAGGGAAGTGAAAATATTTCTGTGGCGACATTGTAAAACACTGAGGAAATGTCAAAAAGTAGAAAATCAAAGCAAAAGGCGGCTCTTTGGAAGAAGTTGTTGTTTAGTTTAGCCTCTTAACCCCCGCCTTGAAGAAACAGGCCCCCGTTCTTCCATACTAATATGTTCTTACCTGAGCTTAGACGAGTTGATGTGTACCTGTTTGGTCTGTGTGCGTGCCCTCAGCCATGCAAAATGACCAAAGATGTTGTTAGCATTTAGCCTCTCCCAATGTATTCCTATGGCTCCAAACGGGGCTGAAGTTGGAAGTTACCAGGCTCTTCCACGGGCACAAAGATCAGACAGGTACACATCAACTCGTCTAAGCTCAGGTAAGAACACATCTCAGTATGGAAGAACGGTGGCCTGTTCCTTTAACCAAGTGCATTTCCTCCAGTTCAGCTTTACCCAAATCTATGAAACTCCTCTCAGGTTCCAGGTTTGGTCCAGCGGTTCATGTGTGATAAACAGAACAGAGGACAGTTTCTGTATTTGTGTAATCAGGAAGTCACTTCTGGGGCGGCGTTGTCATTGAAGTCAGTTTAGCCCTGATCTGAACAAAGTGTATTGACTGGAGAGCTTACAGCCTGTACACCATGTGACACCTCATTTGAAAGCCAAGACCTTCTAGTTTCTAAAAATGTGTGAGATCTGTGTGATTAAAACACGACCTGTGTCACATTTGTTGTTCCGAACCCGAACCCACTGATCGAGACCGAGAAACAAGAAATCTGCCTAAAATATTAATCTGCTTTTATACCTAACATAATAACCAACATCAGAAAGAATATGGACCAACATTCATTTGTCTTTCTTCTAACAATCTTTTTGCATCAGGCCAAAAATTCACTTTGAGTTGTTTTTTTCAGACAAAGTTGGGTTATTTCAATTGTTTTTTTGTCTGGCCAGTTCAAATCATGTAAAGATCAAATCTATTGTTTTACATAATAATAAAAATGTTTTATTTTCACAATATAATGAGTCTCTGTCCTGCAGCCTGGACTCTCTCTCTGTCCTGCAGCCTGGACTCTCTCTCTGTCCTGCAGCCTGG